>NC_092400.1:6280000-6968333 GCF_030028105.1 Mobula birostris | reverse complement strand
TCACAGACTGTCTTGGACTGGCTATCTGTAGTTATGAGCCAAATTTCAGGGAACTAGCAGAAAGTATTCAGCCCCAGTCATCACACTGAGTGTAACAGTCAATTTTTATTCATTTATTTTCGTGTTGAAATAAAATTAAATAATGAAACTTAGAATTAAAGGTGTGAAGTATTGTAATATTCTTTAAGAAAGACAGCTATGGCCTGTTTGATATGCTGGTTACAGTGTTTTCTTGTTTGAATTAATTTGAAAGTTTGACAAAAGTATTTTGTGTAATTCAAATACAATTCACCCAAATAAAAGGCCTCAAATTGGAAGTACAATCTGAGCTGTGTTTTCTCTAAACGATTTAGTATGTAGATCTTGCCTTTCACTGAGGTCGAGGTAGGTGATCTTGGGCTTAAAAAAGTTGGTGACCACTAGTCCAGAGGAATATCTCGTTGTATGTACAGTCAGATGGCAATAAAATTGAACATCTTGATTTGCTACAATACTGCAGATGAATTTTATGGACAATTATTTCCACACAGTGGCCATTTTATTATGTACCTCCTGTACTTTATAAAAAGGACACTGAGTGTATATTTGTGGTTTTCTGCTGCGGAAGCCCATCCACTTCAAGGTTCACTGTGTTGTGCGTTGTGATGCTCTTCTGCTGTAATGTTATGATGTATCGTTTTTCGAGTTACTGTCGCCTTCCTATCAGCCTAAACCAGTCTGCCCATTCTCCTCTGTCCTCTCGCAGTAACAAGGCGATTTTTCCCACAGGGCTGCCACTCACTGGATGTTTTTTTGATTTTTGCACCATTTTCTATGAACTCGAGAGACTGTTGTGCGTGAAAATCCCAGGAGTTCAGTAGTTTCTGAGATACTCAAATCATGCCATCTGCCATCAAGGATCATTCTACAAAGTCGTTTAGATCACATTCTGATGTTTGCACTGAACAACAACTGAACCTCTTAAACATGTCTGCATACTTTTTTGCATGGTTGCTGCCACACGATTGGCTGATTAGATATATCTCTGCAAAGAACAATAACTTCAGGTTGTATATTGTATACATTCTCTGATATTAATTGGAACTATTGAACTCTTTGCGTTAATGAGCCTATAGGTGTACCTAATAAAGTGGTCACTGAGTCTGTATCATGTAACTATCCTCAGCCTACTCGAATTTTAAGACCATAAGATATAGAATCAGAATTGGGCCATTTGGCCCATCATGTCTGCTCCACCATTTCATCATGGTTGATCCAATTTTCCTCTCGGCCCCAATCTCTTGCCTTCTCCCCATATCCCTTCATGCCCAGACCAATCAAGAATCTATCAACCTTTGCCTTAAATATACATAAAGACGTGGCAAAAGATTCCACAGATTCAACACCCTCCAGCTAAAGAAGTTCCTCCTCATCTCTGTTCTAAAAGGACACTTCTCTATTGTGAGGCTATGTCCTCTGGTCTTAGACTCTTCGACCATAGGAAATATCCTCTCCACATCCACTTTATCGAGGCCTTTCACCATTCCATAGGTTTCAATGAGGTCACCCCTCATTCTTCTGAATTCTAGTGAACGCAGGCCCAGAGCCATCAAACATTCTTCATATGACAAGCCATTCATTCCTGGAATTATTTTCGTGAACCTTCTTTGAACCCTCTACGGTTCAGTACATCCCTTTCTAAGATAAGGCACCCAAATCTGCTCACAATACACCAAGTGAGGCCTCACCAGTGCTTTATAAAGTTTTAACATTACACCCTTGCTTTCTCGTCCTCTTGAAACGAATGCTAACATTTGCCTTCCCCACCACAGACTCAACTTACAAATTAACCTTAATGGAATCCTACACAAGGACTCCCAAGTCAGTTTGCATCCCAGTTTTTTAGTATTTTCTCTCCATTTAGAAAATAGTCCACCTTTTCATTTCTTTTACCAAAGTGCATGACCATACACTCCCCAACACTTCTTTTCCCTTTCTCCTAATCTGCCAAAGTCCTTCTGTAGCCTATTTCCACAAAACAACCTGTCCCTCCACCTACCTTCATATTGTTTGCAAACTTTGCAATGGAGTCATCAATTCCATCATCCAAATCATTAATGTATAACATAAAAAGAATTGGTCCCAACACAGATCCGTTTGGAACACCACTAGTCACTGGTCGCCAAACAGAAAAGGTTCCAGTTATTCCCACTCTTTGTCTCCTGCCAATCAGCCACTGTTTTATCCATGCTAGAATCTTTCTTGTCATACCATGGTCTCATAGCGTATTAAGCAGCCTTGTGTGTGGCACCTTGTCAAAGGCTTCAGAAAATCCAAGTACACAACATCAATCATTTCTCCTCTGTCTATCCTGCTTATTACTTCTTTGAAGAATTCCAACAGATTTGTCAGGCAAGATTTTCCCTTGAGGAAACCTTGCTGACTATTGCCTATTTTATCATGTGTCTCCAAGTACTCGAGACCTCATCCTAACAATTGACTCCACCATCTTCCCAACCACTGAGGTCAGACTAACTGGTCTATAGTGTCCTTTCTTTTGCCTCTCTCCCTTCTTGAAGAGTGAAGTGACACATACAATTTTTCAGTGTTCTGGAACCATTCCAGAATCTAGTGATTCTTGAAAGATCATTATTAATGCCTTCACGATCTCTTCAGCCACCTCCTTCAGAACTCTGTGGTGTACACTATCTGGTCCAGGTGACTTATCTACCCTCAGACCTTTCAGTTTCTCAAGAACCTTCTCTCTAGTTATGGTAACTTCGCATACTTCATGCCTTCTTTCAGTTGCCTTCTGCTGGTTTTTAAAAGCTTCCCAATGCTCTACCTTCCTACTAATCTTTGCTCTATTATAGAACATAGAATAGTACAGCACAGTACAGGCCCTTCGGCCCACAATGTTGTGCCGACCCTCAAACCCTGCCTCCCATATAAGCCCCCACCTTAGATTCCTCCATATACCTGTCTAGTAGTCTCTTAAACTTCACTAGTGTATCTGCCTCCACCACTGACTCAGGCAGTGTATTCCACACACCAACCACTCTCTGAGTAAAAAACCTTCCTCTAATATCCCCCTTGAACTTCCCACCCCTTACCTTAAAGCCATGTCCTCTTGTATTGAGCTGTGGTGCCCTGGGGAAGAGGCGCTGGCTATCCACTCTATCTATTCCTCTTATTATCTTGTACACCTCTATCATGTCTCCTCTCACCCTCCTTCTCTCCAAAGAGTAAAGCCCTAGCTCCCTTAATCTCTGATTATAATGCATACTTTCTAAACCAGGAAGTATCCTGGTAAATCTCCTCTGCACCCTTTCCAATGCTTCCACATCCTTCCTATAGTGAGGTGACCAGAACTGGACACAGTACTCCAAGTGTGGCCTAACCAGAGTTTTATAGAGCTACATCATTACATCGCGACTCTTAAACTCTATCCCTCGACTTATGAAAGCTAACACCCCATAAGCTTTCTTAACTACCCTATCCACCTGTGAGGCAACTTTCAGTGATCTGTGGACATGTACCCCGAGATCCCTCTGCTCCTCCACACTACCAAGTATCCTGCCATTTACTTTGTACTCTGCCTTGGAGTTTGTCCTTCCAAAGTGTACCACCTCACACTTCTCCGGGTTGAACTCCACCTGCCACTTCTCAGCCCACTTCTGCATCCTATCAATGTCTCTCTGCAATCTTTGACAATCCTCTACACTATCTACAACACCACCAACCTTTGTGTCGTCTGCAAACTTGCCAACCCACCCTTCTACCCCCACATCCAGGTCGTTAATAAAAATCACGAAAAGTAGAGGTCCCAGAACAGATCCTTGTGGGACACCACTAGTCACAATCCTCCAATCTGAATGTACTCCCTCCACCACCACCCTCTGTCTTCAGCAGGCAAGCCAATTCTGAATCCACCTGGCCAAACTTCCCTGGATCCCATGCCTTCTAACTTTCTGAATAAGCCTACCGTGTGGAACCTTGTCAAATGCCTTACTAAGATCCATATAGATCACATCCACTGCACTACCCTCATCTATATGCCTGGTCACCTCCTCAAAGAACTCTATCAGGCTTGTTAGACATGATCTGCCCTTCACAAAGCCATGCTGACTGTCGCTGATCAGACCATGATTCTCTAAATGCCTATAGATCCTATCTCTAAGAATCTTTTCCAACAGCTTTCCCACCACAGACATAAGGCTCACTGGTCTGTAATTACCTGGACTATTCCTACTACCTTTTTTGAACAAGGGAACAACATTCACCTCCCTCCAATCCTCCGGTACCATTCCCGTGGACAACGAGGACATAAAGATCCTAGCCAGAGGCTCAGCAATCTCTTCTCTCGCCTCGTGGAGCAGCCTGGGGAATATTCCGTCAGGCCCCGGGGACTTATCTGTCCTAATGTATTTTAACAACTCCAACACCTCCTCTCCCTTAATATCAGCATGCTCCAGAACATCAACCTCACTCATATTGTCCTCAACATCATCAAGTTCCCTCTCATTGGTGCCCTCTCGTTGGCTCTTATGTTAGCTTTGACTTCTCTTGTCAGCCATGTTTGTGTCATCTTTCCTTTAGAATACTTCTTCTTCTTCTTTTGGATATATATATTTTGTGAGTTCAGATTGGTTCCAGAAATTCCAGCCGTTGCTGCTCTGCCGCCATCTCTGCCAGTGTTCTTTTCCAGTCAGTTCTGGCCAATTCCTGTCTCATGCCTCTGCAATTCCCTTTACTCCATTGTAATACTGATACATCTGATTTTAGCTTCTTCTTCTCAGGTTTCAGGGTGAATTAATCATATTATCAGCACTGCCCCTTAGGGTGTTTTTGCCTCAAGCTCTCCAATACCTTCCCAACATCCAAATGGGAATAGCTGATCCTCTACTGGGCTCAACTATGAGCTGCTCTAAAAAGCCATATTGTAGGCACTGTAGAAATTGCAGCTCCTATAATCTAGCACCAACCTGATCTTCCCAATCTGCCTGCATAATGAAGTCCTCCATGACTATTGTAACCGTGCCCTTTTGGCACACGCTTTCAATCTCCCATTGTAAGTTATAGGCCACTGTTTGGTAAATATTCTAGTAAATACTATATTGAAGAAACCTGACATTTTGCTCTTTGTTCCTTCTTGCCTCTATTGACTACTGTCTTCTTTCCAATATTGACTTTGAATTTTTCTTCACTTCAGTATAACTCAAGCTTGTTCTGTCAGAGTTTGGGGCCTATCTTCCTCCCAACATTACCCTTCCAAGCAAACGATAAAAGGGATGAAAGGAAAAAAGAAGTCAGTCAATCCATCAGAGTCTACTTTTTTTGCAAATATACGTTATAAATTCAAACCACCACTGTACTGTTGTGGAATCACACTACAAATAAAAAAACAGACAAATCATGATGCACACAAACTAAATTAACACACTCCCATCTTCATTGAGGATGGTATTTATCCCGTGTTGTCCAACAGTCTCGAAACACCTCTATATTACCCATGGATGCCTCGTGTTCTTTATCCATAGCTACATGGGCATGGACATCCTGCTGAACATTGGTAGGCAGTCAGCCATGATGGAACGCTCTGCGGCCTGTCTCCAGGACCCAACTGGCTGTCGTAGCCAGCCCCAGGAGCAGGTTAACTAGGACATCCTCCTCCCTCCCTGTCCCCCTCTATACTGGTCGACCAAAGATGAAGAAAGTGGGGCTAAAATATTAGAGCCAGAGTCAAGTAAGCAGCTGTGACTTAACGAATTTCTCGGCATTTCACCTCAAATTGTGAAAGCAGAAACCATGACAGGCCATACCAGCTGAAAAACAGCACAGCAGCCCAGTATTAAACTACACAACTGAATACCAGCAAGCAGTTTCATACATGTTTGGTCCTGTTGCTGTTTAAAAGGAGGTAGCGGACTATTTGTTTTCAACATGGTAAGAGTTTTGATAAAGTAGCATGGAGAACTTTTGTCAAGTTGTTTAATGCTATTGGTCTCCCATGGAATGATGTAGGACTTTTGTGCCTTTCTATCAACTGAGACACAGGATAGAAGATTTGTTGGAGTGTAAGAACATGCAGTATATACTACACTATCTGCAACATACTCAAAATGCCGGAGGAATTCAGCGGGTCAGGCAGCATCTGTGGAGAGGAATAAATGGTTGACTTTTCAGGCAAGGACAATTCTACAGGACTGGAAAGGAGGGGGGAAGATGCTAAGTAAAAAAGTGGGGGGAGGGGAAGAAGGCTAGCTGGAAGGTGAGAGGTGAAGCCAGATGAGTAGAAAAGGTCAGGGGCTGGAGAAGAAGGAATCTGATTGGAAAGGCAAGTGGGCTACAGGAGAAAGGGAAGGAGGAGTGGACCCAGGGCAAGGTGATAGGCATGTGAGAAGAGGTAAGAGGCTTGAGTGGTGAATAGAAAAGGGGAGGGAGAGGGAAAAAAATTACCAGTAGAAGAAATCGATATTCATACCATCAGATTGGAGGCTACCCAGACAGAGAATGCAATGTTGCTCCTCCACTCTGAGAGTGGCCTCATCTTGGCACAAGAGAAGGCCGTGGACCAGTGTTTCAAGTTGCAGAGAGGTGAAGAATTGGAGATAACAGAGGGAATGGCTGTGAGACAGCGGAGGCCAAAGCTGACAATTATAGCCAAATAGAGACAAAGGAAAGAAAGAAAGGAATAATTGAAACTGAAATATTCAGCAACATCTCTGGAAAGCTCAGAACTTAGCAAAAAATAGACTGCTGGAGGAACGCTGTGGGTCAAGTAGCATCCAAGAGGGGAAAGGAACGACTGATATTTTGGGTTGAAATCCTACATCGGAACTGCCCCGAACCTGCACTTCTGACTTTTGTCAGTTCCAGAACGAAAGTTAGTTGTTTGAAATAATTGAATTCCATGGTGTCTCATGGGTTTTCATGTACCCAGAAGGAAATTGTGGTGTTGTTCTTGAAAATGGGGCATCATTGCAAGGCCAAATCAAAGAGGTCAGAGTGGGAGTGGACTGGAGGATTAATGAAAGAAATGGGTGGGAGATTAGAGTCACGCTTGTGATCTGAACAGAAGTGTTCCGCAAATCAGTCACCCAATCTGCAGTCAGCTTCTCCGAGAGGATGCAACACCAGGAGCACTGAATGCAGTAGTTAGACTGGGTGAAGTGCAAGTAAATTACTGTTTCATGCAGAAGGACTGTTTGCTCTCTGGATGGTGAGGGAGGAAGAACTAAATGGGGAGGCATTGCATCTCATTGTATGTGGAAGGAGATGGTTGGTGGAAGTGGCAGTGATTCATTGCATCATTAGTTAAATACAACCACTTACAATGTGACAATGTTGCCCCTTTTAACAAAGCATCCACGAAGGAGAGACTTTTACACAGGACCTGGGCTCTTGTTGTCCAGAGGCAGCAGAACCCTAGAACGTGGTGCTTCCTCACAGAGCCTTTGCAGTCACTGTACCGAGATTCAGTGTGTCTCTCAGCAAGTACTGTACAGAACCAGAATCAGATTATCATCACGGACACAAGTCATGAAACTTGTTGTTTAGTGGCTGCAGTTCAGCGCAATATATACAATATATGATAGATTACAAAACAAAATATATATTAAAAATTAAGTAGCGCAATAAGAGTAAAAATAGTGAGGTAGTGGTCATGGCTTCACTAAATGTTCAGAAATCTGATGGTGGAGAGGAAGAAGTCCCTCAAACATTGAGTGTGTGTCTTCAGGCTCCTGTTTCTCCTTTCTGATGGCAGTAATGAGAGGAAGGCGTGTCTTGGCTAAAATCAGTCTAGTCATTGTCTGGAGCTTTAAGGAATATTAATTCCCTCTTACATATTTCATTCTAACTATTTTTTAAAACTACCAGCTTTCCTGTGTCTCTGCAGTAAACTGCAACGATCATATTAAATAATTTTTTGCATATTCTGTTGATTGTGTTCCAGACATTAGTTTTAACTGCATTTGTGGTTTCCGTGTGAGGCATCCACTTTGCAATTATTTACAATTTAAAGTACATGCGATACAAATCCTGAATGTTATCAGTTGGTTAGGATGTAAACCAACACCCTCTAAAGGAATTAAGAGTGTGCTAATCTACCATGTGTACTGGAAGCTTCCCAAACTCAGTTGAGTTGGAGCATTCTTGCCTCTGCATCAAAATATAGTAACAATACCTTGCATTTAAGGTTTCCCCCATTTTAAAAAGTTTGCTTAATATGGATGGAAAGGGAATCAAACCTAAGCAACATTGGATTGCTGAAGTACAGTGCAAGTTCAATTTTATTGTCAAAGGCATATAAGGTATGTCTAGGGTATAAATGCCATGAAAATTGTTTTATTTTGTAGCATCAGCATAGTTCATTACAAACATAAATTATAGGCTTAACTTTATTAAACCTTATTTCAAGATACAGCACAGTGGCAGGCTCATCCAACCCAAAAAGCCCAGGCTGCCCAATTACACCAATGTAACCGATTACCCTACCAAACCACACAAATTTTTTTCAACGTGCAAGGAAACTGGAGCACCTAGAGAAAACCCACATGCTCATGGGGAGAATGTGCAAACATCCTTACAGATAGTGGGTAGGAATTGCCCCTGGCACAATAATTGTGTTACTCTAACCGGTAAATACCTTGCCACCCCACAACTTAATATAACTTAGACATGTATTATACATTACATAACTTACATAGCAAACTGTGGTGCTGGTGGTGGCATCCGTTAGTCTTGCGAGACCTTGGATCTGCACCTGGAAAGTTTTGCTTCAGTCTGTGTTAGAGCAGCGTCTGTTGTGGCTGTAGAGTCCCACACGGAGTGACAGTCTCAGCTGCAGCGACTGCACTTGAAGGCGCTGTCCTCCAGTGTTGTCTTGGTGCTGTTTTTCCAACGAGTGTGCTTTTCTTCAGCAGCAAGCCTCAGCTTCTCTTCTCCTCTTTTTAGACCTCTGCGTTGTTCCAGCCTCCAGTGAGAGCCGTCACTTGCGATGTCCTCCCACCTCTCGATGTTCGTTTTCAATGAATTAATGTCTCTCTTGCAATTGTCTTTGAAACGAAGATGGGGCCGCCCTTGTGCTCTCTTGCCGGAGGCCAGTTCCCCGTACAGCAGGTCTTTCGGGATCCTCCCGTCTGACATGCGGTGTACGTGGCCCAGCCAGCGGAGACGGCTTTGTTGGAGCACGGTGAAGAGGCTGGGTATCTGGGCACGGGCCAGGACCTCATTGTTGGTGACTTGGTCAGTCCACGTGATGTCCAGGATGCGTCTCAGGCTGCGAAGGTGGAAGGCGTTGAGACGCCACTCTGGTCTGTAGTAGAGGCTCCAGGTCTCGCTACCATAAAGCAGTGTGCTGAGGACGCAGGCCTGTAGACTGCAACTTTGGTGTGTGTCGTCAGCTTTCTGTTCTGCCAAACAAACTAAGCTAAACTTAATGGTGTTAGTGCAAGGAGAGGGAGAAAAGAAATACTGTCTGAGGTAAAGTTAGTTTTTTTGGATCGACTGATGAACCTGATTGGAGTGGGGAAGAAGCTATTGTTGATCCTTAGCTCTTCCTGGAACCTTACTCAAGTTACACTATCCAGTTAAATCTCTAGAACATGTTAGATTCATGGAGGGGAAAATTTACAAAACCGGAAGAGTTTAAAAAAAAAGATTCCCATTTCCAAGGAACATTGACCTGGGAGAAGAGTTGGTGTAGGTTTGCTACCCCTGCCAGTTGACGTTGAGGAATACCCACAATGCCCAGGAGGAACTCAGCAGGTCTTTGCAGAGACAACAATGCCAGTACCTCATTGCAGAAGGTCCAGGTTCTCTGAAGCATATACAAGGGTGGGAATCATTGAGAACTTTAAACGTTCTTGATCACAGATGGACAAAAGCCGTGTTGGTGCACTGACAGTGATGGTGATGCCTCCACTGAGAGCTGACACACAAGATATTTCAAATGGTTCGTCCTTTCAACGGGGTCATCATGGGCAGTTATCTTTGGTGAGGAAGTGTTGTATAGCAGCAGCAGTTTGATAGGGCAGAAGATTCTATTGTAAACTTCAACCAACAGGTGATGGCATAGAACTAGACCTCAGAATATATGGGTAAGCTCAATGCCTGAAGTTAGGAGACCTTGATTCTGGAGTAGAAGCCATCTATATTGAATTGATTTCCATTTGCCCCTAGGATCAGTTATCCCATGGCTGGCTACATTGTGTGGTGAAATTGCATGGCAACAAAAATGTAGAAACGATAATTCCTGTCCACAGTAGATTGAACCCATGGTGGAGCCATTGGTTAGAATCACAGTCTGCAAGCCACATTGTGGCAGATGTAGAGTGGGAATGTATCTCTGAAGGCTGCCAAATTTCAGAAAGGTTTGCTGCAGCCCTCCGGTGTATCTGGGTTAGAAGCTTTAGTGACACCACATGGTTGCATTGTCCTTGGTGCTATGGCACAGTGAAGGTCATGCTCATTATATACTGTAGAAGTTGATAAAGGGAACGTCAAAGCCCAGTTTGGTGTAAATACATCTGCACAGCTTCGGTCTTCCCTATCTCTATTTATTCTTCCATTTCTACCTCTTATTAAAACAGGCATCCAACAACTTTGATAAAGATGTGAAATTCAAACAAAAACAACAGCTTTGTGGCGCGCATCCAGTTCCGTGCACAACATTCACCAAAGGCTTCTAATCAGTGCCGATTTCATAGCAATGAAGCATGAGTGAACACTGAATTATAGATTTATTCTAGATTTTCTAAAACATCTTCGCTAATATGGATTTAGTTACGTCAGCTTTGTTTAACTCCAGATTGCCCCAGCCAATCATCACAGCAATTTGGTCCCATTAGTGGCTCACATAAACACAGGAGATTCCACAGATGCTGGAAACCTTGAGCAAGACAAAAAACGTGCTGGAGGAACTCAGCAAGTAAGGCAGCATCTATGGAGGTAAATAAATAGTCAGTATTTTGAGCTGAGACCCTTCATCAGGACCGGATAGAGGAGGGTGAAAAAACCAGAAGAAGAAGATGGGGAAAAGGAAGGCGTACAAGCAGCCAGGGGATAGGTGAGACCAGGTGAGGGGGAAGGCGCCTGGGCTGGGGAGGTGCAGGCAATGAGATGCTGGGAGGTGATCGGTGGAAAAGCTAAGGGGCTGAAGAAGACCAAATCTGATAGGAAACAACAGTGGGCCAAGGAAGGAGGAGGAGAACTAGAGGGAGGAGATGGCCAGGTGAAGAGAAGGGAAGGGGTGAGAGAGGATCCAGAATGGGGAATGTAAAAAAGAGAAGAGAAGGGGAGGGGAGAGAAATTACTGGAAGGTAGAGAAACTGAGGCCTAGGAGGTTACCCAGACAGATTATGAGACGTTACTCCTCCATCCTGAGTGCGGCCTCATTATGGCAGTTCAGAAGGCCAAGGAACGACATTTTGGAATGGAAAGTCTATTTGAAATGCGCAGCCACTGGGAAATCCCGCAGAAGGAGCAGAGCTGCTTGACGAAGCGATCTCGCAATCTGGATTCATGCACTATCTTAATAGAGTTTCACTGAAAACGAGTTCTTTGAAGACAGTTGGGTATATGGTGTGACACCTGTATCTCAATGCCTGACAAAGTCTAAGGCCATGTGACTCCTTCTTGTTTACACAGAGTTCTGATTAGCAGGTTGGTCCTCTTTGAAGCTTGAACATCTTGTTTTCGATGGAGCCACTCTTAGTATACTGATCATATTGTAGATAAGTTCTAAATCAAAACATCTGCAGATCAACAACTTTAAATTCCTTAAAAAATAAAGAAGAATATTTTAAACAAAAGAGATTCTGCAGAAGTTGGTAATTCACAGTAACACACAAAAAGCAGGAGGAATTCAGCAGGTCAGCAAACATCTATGGAGACGAATAAACAAGATCAGAATCAGGATCAGGTTTATTATCACCAGCATGTGTCATGAAATTTGTTAACTTAGCAGCAGCAGTTCAATGCAATACATAATATAGAAGAAAAAAAGTAGTAAATCAATTACAGTAAACATATATTGAACAGATTAAAATTTGTGCAAAAACAGAAATAATATATGTTATAAAAGTGAGTGTTCATGGGCTCAATATCCATTTAGGAATCCGATGGCAGAAGGGAAGAAGCTGTTCCTGAATCGCTGAGTGTGTGCCTTCAGGCTTCTGTACCTCCTGCCTGATGGTAACAGTGAGAAAAGGGCGCGCCCTGGGTGCTGGGGTCCTTAATGATGGACACTGCCTTTCTGAGACACCGCTCCCTGAAGATGTCCTGGGTACTTTCTAGGCTAGTACCCAAGACGGAGCCGACTAAATTTACAACCCTCTGCAGCTTCTTTCGGTCCTGTGCAGTCACCCCTCCACACCAGACAGTGATGCAGCCTGTCAGAATGCTCTCCATGGTACACCTATATACGTTTTTGAGTGTTTTTGTTGACATACCATCTCTCTTCAAACTCCTAATGAAGTATAGCCTTCTTTATAGCTGCATCAGTATGTTGGGACCAGGTTAGATCTTCAGAGATCTTGACACCCAGGAACTTGAAATTGCTCACTCTCTCCACTTCTGATCCCTCTGTGAGGATTGGTATGTGTTCCTTCATCTTACCCTCCCTGAAGTCCACAATCAGCTCTTCCATCTAACAGTCAGCATTTCAGGCGTTTTGTTTCATTTCATTTCAGACATTTCATCAGCACTCTTGATAAAGTCTTTATTTCATAAAACAAGAATATTTTACGTATTCCCCAAAAATGAAACATTTAAATTTTGCATGATGCCTTTCACACACTCCAGATGTTCTAAAGCAATTTACAGTCAATGAAAAATATAAAATTATGGTCACCGTTCTCTTCATCTCCAGAGAAGCCAATTTTCACTCTGACAATTTTCTGATAGAGAATGAGATACACTGCATTGGAGGTTTTGCCCAAAGGACTAATTCCCAGCAGGAAGCCAGAATGATTGGGTTCTATGGAATTATTTGCATTTATTTGAAACTGTAGATAAAACCTCATTTAATGACATATTCAGTACTGCAACAGTAAGAAATCTCTAACCCAATATTTTTTTAAAGTGGGGCTTGCAATCCCACGGAGGCCATGGTATAATAAATAATGCATATCTTTCTCCAGTACTTTTAAAAAAAAACATTCTGCAGAAAAAGAGAACTTGATATTGCATTGCATGGGTGGGTGAATATTTGGTTAAATTGTGTCACCTGATAAGCATTTAAAAACCTCTGCTCTAACTGAATTAAATTTTAAGAAAAATACACTGTTGCAAATGCCGACTACCTAACACTCCAAGCCGCAGTAACTGATTCTAGTTGCCCAATGCACAGACTGCTTTTAGCCTCAATTCAGGACATCTATGATCCCCAGTGCTTGACTCCTATTAATCCAGAGTATTGCAGTGGTCTCTTATTGTCCATAGTATTGGCCTCCTATTATACACTGCAGTGAACTCCAATTCTCTAATATGCTGTGTTCCTATTACCCACAGTACAATCTTCTATTATCCATAGTTCTTAACTCCTATTAGCTGCAGTAGGGGTCTCTTATTACCCATAGTACTTGACTTCTATTGCCCATTATATTGCACAACAATTATCCACAGCACTGGATATCCCTCCTACAAAGCATTTTTATTTCAGAATTTAAGTAGTACTCTCTTCTACTCTAATTTGGTCAGTGTCAAGACCCCTGGCTCCAGACAGTTTAATTTACTAACTATGTTGATAAAAATATACCTTCAGCCTGAAGGATAAGCAGCTTCTAGAATTTTCAGTCTGACCTACTTTCATTTCCTGTTCTTCTTTTCTGTGTGATTACCCCAGGACTCCCATCCTTCCTGTTTCCACAGTTGTGGGACAATGTACCATAGACAGTGTTCTGACTGGCTGCATCACCGTCTGGGGGGGGTGGGGGTGGCTACTGCATGGGATCGAAATAAGTTGCAGAGAGTTGTAAAGTTAGTCAGCTCCACCATGGGTACTCGCCTCAACAGTACTCCAGGACATTTTCAAAGAGCTGTGCCTCATAAAGTTGGCGTCCATCATTAAGGACCCCCACAACCCAGGACATGTCTTCTTTTCATTGCTACCTTCAGGAAGGAGGTACAGAAGCCTGAAGGCACAGACTCAATGATTCAGGAACAGTTTCTTCCCCTCTGCCATCCGATTTCTAAACGGACACTGAACCCATGAACACTACCTCACTACCATTTTTATTTATTTCGTTTTCGCACTGCTTATTTAACTTAACTATTTAATATACACATATATACTCACTTTAATACAGTCTTTTTCTATATCATCATGTATTGCATTAAATTGCCGCTGCAAAGTTAACAAATTTCACAAGATATGCCGACGATATTAAACCTGATTCTGATTCTGGCTCCTTTGATCCCTGACTCTCAGTATTGGTGCCCAACCTTCAGTTCTCTTGACCTGAAGCACTGGAATAAGACGGTAAGATATAGGAACAGAATTAGGCCATTCGGTCCATTAAGTCTGCTTTGCCATTCAATCATGGCTGATTTATTTTCCCTCTGAACCTCATTTTCCTGTAATCTCCCTGTACTAATTAAGTACCTAACAACCCCTGCTTTAAATATACCCAATGGTTTGTCTTTCATGGCAGTTTGTGGGAATGAATTCCACAGATTCACCACCCTCTGGCAAAAAGAATTACTCCTTAGCTTTGTTCTAAAGGAACGTCCTTCTATTCTGAGGCTGTGCCCTCTGGTCCTAGACACTTCCAGTATTGGAAACATCCTCTCCACATCTATTCTATCGAGGCTTTTCAAAATTCAGTAGGTTTCAATGAGATCCCTCCTGTGTCATCTAGGTCACTGTTGAAACTCAGTGTTTTGACCAAATCTTAAATCATCTGTCCCAATAATTCTGTATATTAATTTTTTAAAGAAGATGTAACATTCTTTTGAAGATGAAACATTCAATCACATTAAAGGTAATATTTAAAGGTAAGTTGCTATTGAAAGACGTAGCCCCTTATTGAAATGCGACCTTTTTGTAGGCTCGGTGTCAGGTTTTTTTAAATCCCTTGAACACATTTGCTGCTTTCCAGGATCAATAGAACAGCTCATACCTCTTTTCACCTGCCTATTATTTGACCCTGTGTACCATCTTCCTTCCCTTTCTCCTATGGTCCACTCTCCTGTCCTATCAAATTTCTTCTTATCCAGCCTTTGACCTTTCCCATCCACCTGGATTCAGCTACCACCTTCCAGCTAGACTCCTTCTCCTCCCCCAACCTTTATAGCCTGGCATCTTCCCCTTCCTTCTCAGTCCAAAAGAAAGGTCTCGGCCCAAAACATCCACTCTCTGTTCAGCTCCATAGATGCTGCCTGACATGCTGAGTTCCTCCAGTACTTTGTATGCATTGCTTTGGAATCCCAGCATCTGCAGACTTTCTCCTGTTTATCATGTACTGTATGCTTACAGTTAGCTAACTCTGCCCAGGTTGTGCATTGAACCTGCATCTGACTTCATCTGTGCAGCAACGTGCTATGACACCCAAGGGCAATGAACCACACAACTTTCAAAGCAGAAAGCAACTCAGTATTTCTTTGATCCAACGTGTGAGTTCATGCAGGTGCCGTGGCCAAAGTTACGAAGTGCTGCATGTTGATTTTGTGAATTGAACTGGTGCCAAGGGTTAATTCAGTCATGTTTGTGGAACTTTCCATCAGAGTTGTATAACTAAGCAAATTAGCCAGAGCAAAACAGAGATTGTGCAGGATTGGAATGGTTTGAAGCCAGAAGAAAGGTCATGTCAACAAACTATGCCAAGCTGCACAGTGCTTCTGACCTCGATCTTTATCATAATTAGGCAGAACACCCTGCCCTGCAGAAAGGCATAAATAAATTATCAGGGATAAACACGGGTTTTTTTTTTACCATTTTGGCATTGACACGAGCAGTAAGCACACCATGAATCACAAACTTCCACTGCTTTGATTGGGCCTCCCACCTTGTGCCCTCATCCTAAGGAAATGCAGCTCAGTAACATCCAGTGGCAATGGCAATAGCTACTTGTTAGATGTTTTTCACGTAGAGAAGAGCAAAAGACTCCTAGAAACCCTGCGGACTTGTAATGTGAAGCTGCTGGACATAATACGGCTTCCCTCCTATGGCATATTGCATTCCTGGAGAGAGCAGCCCACAACAATGATTCTGCACCAAGGTTTATTGCCCATTGCTTTTGGAAAATTGTCCCTGTTTCCTGACCTGAAGTGGAAAGATCAATGCCCAGAAATGGAAAAGTCAACAGAGAATGGTGGATTCAGTCCATTCCATCACAGGAAAAGCCATCCCCACCATTGAACAAAGAGCACTACCACAAGAAAGTAGCATTCATCATCAAGGTCACCTACCATCCAGGCCACGCTCTTTCTCACTACTACCATCAGGGAGGAGATATATGGTCCCACACCACCAGGTTCCGGAACAGTGGTTGTTGTTTTGCTCTGCACCTTGCAGTGCACTGGGTGGCACCCTGGCAGTTTCTTTAGCATTTCACATCAAAGTTGCTGGTGGACGCAGCAGGCCAGGCAGAATCTCTAGGAAGAGGTACAGTCGACGTTTCAGGCCGTGATCCTTCGTCAGGGCTAACTGAAGGAAGAGTTAGTAAGAGATTTGAAAGTAAAGAGATTTGAAAGACACTTTCAAATCTCTTACTAACTCTTCCTTCAGTTAGTCCTGACGAAGGATCGCGGCCTGAAACGTCGACTGTACCCCTTCCTAGAGATGCTGCCTGGCCTGCTGCGTCCATCAGCAACTTTGATGTGTGTTGCTTGAATTTCCAGCATCTGCAGAATTCCTGTTGTTTATGTTCTTTAGCATTTGTCTGTTTTTCACGAGGCCGAGTTGCTAGCTTGACGCTCAACTCAGCACGGATGGAAAGCATGCAAGGACCCAGCTGGATTCAAACCCAGGACCACTCACCTCGAAGTCTGATGCAGATGACACTACACTGCCGGCCAGCTGTTCAGGAACAGATAATACCCTATAACTATCAGGCTTACGAACCTAGATAACATCATTCACCTCAATGCTGAACTGATTCCATAACCAATGAACTCACTTTCAAGGGCTTTGCAAGTCATGTTCATTTATTTACTTTTTGCATTATTTAAACAATTTATCAACTTCTGCGCATTGGTAATTTGTTAGTCTTTATTATGTTTAGTTTTTCATAAATTCTATTGTATTGTTTTAGATTAGATTATGAGGACACACAGTCCTCTTTTATTGTCATTTAGTAATGCATGCATTAAGAAATGATACAATGTTTTTCCAGAATGATATCACAGAAACACATGACAAACCGACTTAAAAACTGACAAAACCACATAATTATAACATATAGTTACAACAGTGCAAAGCAATACGTAATTTGATAAGAACAGACCATGGGCACGGTAAAAATCTCAAAGTATTTCTTTATCTTCCTGCAAGAATATGAATCTTAATGTAGTATATGGAGACATATATATACTTTGATAATACATTTACTTTGAACTTTGAAATTTGATGTAAACTCCATCTCAATTCCCACAATATAATTCTTAAGTTCAAAGTTGAAAGTAAAATTTATTATCAGAGTACATACATGTCACCACATACAACTCTGAGATTCTTTTTCCATGGGCACACTTAGCAAGTCTATAGAACAGTGACTGTAAACAGGATCAATGTGCAAATGCAGATATAAACAAATAGCAATGAATAATGAGCATGAAATAGCAAGATAAAGAATCCTTAAAGTGAGACCTTTGGTTGCTGGAACACCAGAAGTGGAACGAGTGTAGTTATCCCTTTTTGTTCAAGGCATCTAATGACTTTGCAGCATTTTTTTGCAACAACCATCATCACGTGATGGCTTTAAATGATCTTATTTCATGTCTGTTCTTTGGAAGACCTTATTTCATATCATCAGCCTATTGCACCTAATGCCCGCTGCTGATCCGAGTTCGACTTACTGCTGTTAGACATCAATTGCAAACATTCTGATGTAATGATATCACTTCCTGAAACTCTTGGAAAACCCACATTCAGGAACCAAAATTATTGATTTCTTGTGGCCCGATAAACAGAGAAGCAACACAAGGTCTTAACGGTGGAACAGTGAAACTTAAGATATGTAACCACATTGTAAATGTGGAACGTTGAAATCCACATCCTGTAAAGAACTTCCTTACCGATTTTAGCAAACTGTCAGAAGAGAATGGAAGCCATGCCTTGATAAAGGGATCACATGTTCTGTTATCAACATGAAGAAGTAGGTGATTCAGTTAGATCCTAGTTGTTGCTAAATTGATGGGGTTATAGCGAGATAGAGCATAGAAAGAGGCCCATTAAATCTGTACTGACCAGCATCGTCCATTTTATGCAACATATTTTTTATTCTCCCTACATTTGCTCCAACACCCCACTCCCCAGATTCCACCCCTCATCTACACACCAGGGGAAATTTACAGTAGCCATTTAATCTTGCTACCCACATATTTTTGGGATGTAGGAAGTGTCTGGAGCACCCAGAGGAACCTCGTGAGGACATAGGGAGAACGTGCAAAATTCAGGATTGAACTTGGGTCTCAGGTGCTGCAAGGCAGTGGCTCTACTACCGGTACCAACGTGCAAACATTGCTTTAGCTGACGGAATGAAGGACTGCTACAGTGGACTTTGATACCCTCTGGTGTAGGGGAGGAAAGACTTAATACGAAAATTGGGTTCTGCCGTTGGGATGTATTTTGTACTCCGTATTGACTAATGTCAGTAGTTTGACAAAAATGCCATGTATTTGTGTTCTGCTTCTCATAACCTCAGGATGCCTTAAGGCTCTTTCCTCCAGTTAAATCCTCCTGACTGAACAAAAGTTAACTTTATGATGTTGGAAATGGCAGGATATGGGCTAAAAGCTAGGAAGAGGATAGCATGGACAAGATAACTTGAAAGGACTGCTTCCATGTAATAAATTTCTTTAGATTTATTAAATGTAGCTGCTACTTATGCATACAACAAACTCTAAACAATCTGTATTTGTAATGTTGACTGAGCGATGGACTTTGTCTTTTTTTTATTCTAATTGTGTTCTTTCTTAGGTAATGCTTAGCAACAAAGATATTGCTTCCTGAATACATTTGTGTGTACTTTATGGATCTTGGGATGCTGATCATGAAAATTACCACAAAATTTTGTGACAGGTGTGACGAGAATACACATAAATTAAGATGTTTGCTGGCCTGGGTTAGCACCAGTGGCATCAGCAGTTGGTCTGCCACCTGTCTTCAGGAGAGGGAGAGATAAGGAACAATGAAGCAGCATTTGGAGATGTTAATGAAGGAGCCATCATTCTGGGTATTGTCAAGATCGGCTCCCCCTTTGTACCCTGAACTGATTGAAGTGATGGACAGGCGATCTGGTGATGTGTAATGAAGGGATGGGAGAGAGAGCTGTCTAGAGCAGCTCCCCCTTTGAACCCTGAACTGTTTGAAGTGATGGACAGGCGATACCCCAGCAGGGGGATAAAAAGGGACAGGTTCGCTAAGGCAGGACACACACGACACCCGAGGTAACGAGACCCTGGAAGCGGTGCGCCTCTCACAAGTCAGTGGGAAGTACCGGGCCATAAACGCACAGGGTGGAAAGGTACGATCAGCGGGAACCCGGTGTGTGTCCACCCTCGCTTGGGTGCCGGGTTCACTGCAGAGGATCAACCGCATCTGGAGGAGGGGTCACAGTCGGTGACCCCAGGTGACATCACAAAGGACTCGCCCGAAAGCTGCTTGTGAGCAATATCGCAGGTCTGTGAGTGGAAGCCGTTCTGAATGATCAGTCGTTCTCGTTCTCTCTCTCCCTCCCCCCACGTTGTCCATCGCCATGGCAACGATTACTGCGAACTGAACTAAATTGAACTGGACTTTGTGTCATTTTGAAATGGGTCATTTACCCCTAGACAACGATAGAACTTGATTGATCCTGTTATCTTAATTCTGTGCACGTGTGTTTATCATTGCTAAACTGTTGCATTTATTATCCTTTCGATTACTGTGTTGCTTGTTTCTTTAATAAAACTTTCTTAGATCTAGTAATCCAGACTCCAACTGAGTGATCCATTTCTGCTGGTTTGGCAACCCAGTTACGGGGTACGTAACATAAGCGAGGTTCTCGTCCGCGATTTTGAACGCTAAGTTTGGGACGGAGTAAATTGATTGGGTTAAAATTCCCGAAAGAAAGAAAAGACAAACAGCAGAAATGGAGGCTGAGGAATTTATAAAGGCGCTGACCTTGGAGGCATTAGAGGATACCAGGAAATCGGAATTGGTAGCTGTGGCCAAACGGCTGAATCTTGCTAAGAGGAAGTCGACAATGAGGAGAGAGGAGATACACAGAGCTATCGTAGAGCACTATGTATCTAAAGGTGTGTTTCCCCAAGGCGAGCTGGGGGTGGTGTCTATTGAAAAACCTGCTGGAGACACGGTACAGGTACAGCTTGAGAAACTGAGACTCGAGCACGAGTTCCGGGTACGGCAGTTGGAGCGAGAAGAGAAAGAGAGGGACAGACAGTTGCAGCGAGAAGAGAAGGAGAGAGGGTTAGAAAGGCAGGAGAGAGATTTAGAAAGGCAAGAGAGAGAGTTAGAAAGGCGGGAGAAAGAGAAAGAGTTAGAAAGGCAAGAGAGAGAGAGGGAGAGACAGTTGGAGAGAGAAGAGAAAGAGAGGCAATGGGAGTGAGAAGAGAGAGAGAGGCAGAGGGAAAGGGAATTTGAGCTGGAGAAGTTAAAGATAAGGGCCGAGCAGGGGCTCGTGCCGAACCAAGGTGGAGGGTTCCGGGCGACCCAAGAGGTTAGGCTGGTTCCCCCATTTGACAATACCGACATGGATCGGTACTTTCTCCATTTCGAGAAAGTGGCTATAAGTCAGGACTGGCCGAGGGATAAGTGAGTGGTTTTGCTTCAGAGTGTACTGAAAGGGAAAGCCCAAGAAGCTTACTCAGCTTTGTCCGCGGAAGATGCCCAGAGGTATGAGGTGGTGAAAGAGGCCATCCTCAGGATTTATGAGTTGGTCCCGGATGCATACCGGCAGAGGTTCCGGAATGCGAGGAAGCAGTGGGACCGCACGTATTTGGAGTTTGCCCGTGAGATGCAGACATATTGTGAGCGTTGGTGCACCTCAAAGGGGGTAGAGGGGGATTATGACAGACTGCTACAGCTGATCCTGATTGAGCAGTTTAAAGGTTGTGTCCCTGAGGGTATGAGACCCTACCTAGATGAGAAAGAGGCAGCCACATTAGCCGCAACTGCTAAGTTAGCGGATGAGTATGCGTTGACGCATAAAATGAAGTTTGCCCTGAGTAAAGGCTACCAGAAGGGTAGTCAGGACGGCGGGGAGAGTCCACCGGAAAAGTCAGAAAGTAAGCCGGGACTAGTGAGAAGGATAAGGTAGACCGGGAGCAGTCTGGCAGGAAGTCTCCTGGGGTCGTCTGTTATAATTGCGGGAAAGTCGGACACTTTGCGTCCAGGTGCTTTGCCCCAAAGAAGGAGACAGGAAAAGGGAAGACAGCGATTTTGACTGGCTGTATCGAGCTGTTAAGTGAACCACTAGGAGAGGAGAGGTCTGCCAAAGTTCAGGAAGGGCGCGAGAGGTTTATCTCGGCCGGATTGGTGTCAGTGAAGGAGGGGTTAAAACCAGTTCCAGTGCGGATCTGGAGAGACACGGGAGCGTGTCAGTCACTAATACTGAAGAGTGTATTAGAGTTTAGCTCAGAGACCCAGACTGGGGAGGTGAAAGTCAAAGGTGTTGGGGAAGGGACAGAGTCAGTCCCTTTGCACCAGATACACTTACAAAGCAACCTGGTCTCTGGACTAGTCACGATTGGGGTGAGGTCCGAATTACCGATGAAAGACGTGGAAGTCTTGCTCGGTAATGACATCGCCGGGGGAATCGTGTTCCCAGTCGTGAGATTGACAGGTCAGCCTGCCAGCATTGAAGCCCCGCCCATGGACTCACAGGTTCATCACGGGACTGCGGTAGTAAATTTAGCTGAGACGTTTCTGCCAACCTTGTATGAGAAGAGGGTAGAAAGTGAAAAGAAGGAGCGTAGTGAGGCAAGAGGTAGTGAGGGAGCTGGGACAGACTTAGCATTAGCCAGGAAAGAATTTGTGCAGACGCGGAAGCGAGACAAGGGGCTGATGGTTTCGGCAGAGACAGCTCTCTCTGACACAGACTTGACAAGGGAACTAGTAGGCTATTGTGTGGAGGAGGAAGTGCTAAGGAAGAAAGGGAGACCAAGTACCGTGCCCGCAGTTGAGGAGTGGGGGGTGGTGCAAAAGGGTTATGGGAATGAGGTTTTTAACATGGCCCACGAGGTACCCCCCGGTGGACATTTTGCGGTGCTGGAGGAAACAGTTGGTGGAATCATGAAAGAGGTTTACCAGCTGCCCAGGGGGAAGGATGTTATTGATCATGACCGACGCGAACTGAGACAGTCACAGGCTTTTGATATGCTAACAAACTTAGTCGGTGTTAGCGTGGAAATCAATGAAGCTAGGGGCCCCCTGATAAGGGAAAAAAAACATTTTGAAAAGGTTAGTATGGTATCAATCAGATGGGAGAAGGCTATTGTTTTGGCCAGGTCTGCTGATAAGGTCTCTCCCTTATTCCCCAAACAAAGCGACTCTTTAGGAAAAGTAATTAAACGACTCGCACCCGTGTGTTTGATTTTCCTGAGGCGATGCAAAGAACTGGGATGTTGGGGGGTGTCTGTTACAATAGGTCAGTCTAGCAAACAACATCCATATAGAATGAGTAATTCAGTGACTAAAGGGCTGACGAACACAGAGGTGTGTATTGGCAATTTAATACGGCTGTCTGAAGCCAGCTTGATAGTGAACCTTGAAAAAAATGAGTTCAGCCACGTGAAGGTCACTTACCTGGGAATTGTGGTGACACAGGGGCAGCTGGCAGCGATGCAAGCTACAGTGCAGGCTATCGCTGACCTCCCAACCCCGACAGACAAGAGGGCCCTCAGAAGGCTCTTGGAGATGGTGGGGTAATGTAGGAAGTTTTGCAATAACTCTGCGGTCACTACCCCTCCCCCTCCTACTAAGCCCTTGCGAGGGAAAACTGAGTCGGAATGGGACGACCCTTGTTATTGTGGTCCGGGACAAAACCAAATGAGAGGTTACATTGATTGCAATTCATCAGTGTTTTTGGCCACTATGAAGTTTGCTAAGTTGGAGCCTGGTCTAAGGGATTATTAATAACACATATAAAAGAAACAGAAAATGTGATGGCTGACTGTCTGTCAGGGGTTGACAACTTCAAGTTCTCTGTATTAGCCAAATAGCTGATAAAGATGTATATTTGTGTGTATCAAATGATGTACTTATGTTTGTAATTTTTACCCTGGTAAAAATCCTTAAAGGGGGGAAGTGTGATGAGAATACACATAAATTAAGATGTTTGCTGGCCTGGGTTAGCACCAGTGGCATCAGCAGTTGGTCTGCCACCTGTCTTCAGGAGAGGGAGAGATAAGGAACAATGAAGCAGTATTTGGAGATGTTAATGAAGGAGCCATCATTCTGGGTATTGTCAAGATCGGCTCCCCCTTCGAACCCTGAACTATTTGAAGTGATGGACAGGCGATCTGGAGATGTGTAATGAAGGGACGGGAGAGAGAGCTGTCTAGAGCGGCTCCCCCTTTGAACCCTGAACTGTTTGAAGTGATGGACAGGCGATACCCCAGCAGGGGGATAAAAAGGGACAGGTTCGCTAAGGCAGGACACACACGACACCCGAGGTAACGAGACCCTGGAAGCAGTGCGCCTCTCACAAGTCGGTGGGAAATACCGGGCCATAAACACATAGGATGGAAAGGTACGATCAGCGGGAACCTGGTGTGTGTCCACCCTTGCTTGGGTGCCGGGTTCACTGCAGAGGATCGACCGCATCTGGAGGAGGAGTCAGTCGGTGACCCCAGGTGACATCACAAAGGACTCGCCCGAAAGCTGCTTGTGAGCAATATCGCAGGTCTGTGAGTGGAAGCCGTTCTGAATGATCAGTCGTTCTCGTTCTCTCTCTCCCTCCCCCCACGTTGTCCATCGCCATGGCAACGATTACTGCGAACTGAACTAAATTGAACTGGACTTTGTGTCACTTTGAAATTGGTCATTTACCCCTAGACAACGATAGAGCTTGATTGATGCTGTTATCTGAATTCTGTGCACATGTGTGTTTATCATTGCTGAACTGTTGCATTTATTATCCTTTCGATTACTGTGTTGCTTGTTTCTTTAATAAAACTTTCTTAGTTCTAGTAATCCAGACTCCAACTGAGTGATCCATTTCTTCTGGCGCCAGAGAAAATCGCATGGACACCATTTAAGGATGTTGTTGAAAATTTGTTGTTTCCATTCATAATTCAAGTTAGAATAACTGATGTCAAGATTAAGGAAGGCATTTTTGTTGGTCCACAGATCAAACAGGTCACCAGTGACAGGCAATTTGAAGAACTTCTTCTGGCGCCAGAGAAAATCGCATGGACACCATTTAAGGATGTTGTTGAAAATTTTCTTGGCAACTACAAAGCACCAAACCAAAGGTTGACACATGCTTCTAGGAGTCAAAACTATGAAGTGCAACATGTCACTAAAGATTCATTTCCTTCATTCCCATTTAGACTTCTTCCCTGCAAATCTTGGCACAGTCAGTGATGGGCATGGTGAAAGGTTTCACCAGGACATTGTGGTCATAGAGAAATGGTATCAGAGCAACTGGAATCTATCAATGCTACGTGATTATTGTTTGGCACTTAAGTGAGAAGCCTCTGACACTGAGTACAGTTGAAAATCATCAGCAAAACACTTTAGCTTAGTTGAACTAATGAAGTGTCAGCAATGTTATACAATTAAATGCAATAAATTCAATATTTTGTTTCTCCAAATGCCTATGTGATAGAAGTAGTCTGAAATTATATTTGTGTTCAGCTTCAAGTGGTCTATCATCAACAAAAAAACAATTCTGAGGAAACAATACTTGTGAAAAAAAATGTTGTCCCAATGTCATTTCTGTATATTTATGTTTTTTTTTGTGTGAATATTGAGTAACAGACAGGATTTGCCCGCGTTGCTGTTACTGAGGTTTTCATGCACCTGTGCATACATATAGTGTGCACAAGAAAATGAACTCGACTTTGACTTTGAAAACCAGGATACTGCAGAGAACACCCTAGGCCTTCTTCAGTCTTGTAGGTTCTTTTATATTCTCATGAGAGAACAGGCTTAGCATTTCATTGTCTGAAAAACAGCACCACTGTGTAAGTCCTCCCTTAGTGCTGTGATGGAGTGGAAGCCAATGTTAAATACTGGAATCTCGGAAGCAGGACTTAAACCCACAACATTGTAATTCAGGATCAGGAGACCTGGCACTGGGATCACTAGGAACATTAAAGGCAATAGATTGGCTTGTGTTTACTTTGAGCCATTCATAGACATTTTGCATAACATATTTAACAAAGTGCAAATGTAATGAAGTTTTGCACTTTCTATTGAAAGTTATGGTGGCGCAGTAATGATACGATCAAAATTGCAGAGAATACAGTAAATGTCTCACTCTGAGAGGAAATTTTTAAAATAAGTCATTAAAAAAAATCACAAATGAATCACTAGAAATACAGCCTTGGGTCAAGTTAAGCCTGAAGAATTAGTCATAAGATTACAGTCCATTAAATTCTGGCATAAATTCAGGAGGTTTTGCACACTGCTAGAGTGGTGGGAAGATATACTGAGGTGTACCAAATGTTTTCAGCAGGGAATACAGGGAACTTGCAGAGAAGAGTGAGAAAATTAGTGGCAAAATGGGAATAAATTAATTTGCAGACGATTTGTGCCAGGTATCATCTACATGTTATGCTGTTGCTTTTGTGAAATCCTGTACCGGTGTTCAGTCGACAATGAACACAAATATACACAAACTAAAGAGCATATTTTTGACTTCACAGCTTCAGCAAAGTATGCGGCATAAGGCAACACAGAGAGGACTTCAGTATGGCAGACATCTTACATAGTTTGCAGGTACATTATTAACCAGAACACAACAAAACACAAAACGCTGGAGAAACTCAGCAGGTCAAGCAGCAGCCTGCTTGGAAGGTACTCAGTCCAAAACCTTGACTATTTATTTGGCTCCAAAGCTAATGCCTGATCTGCTGACTTCTGCCAGCATTTTGTGTGCGTTGCTCTTCATTTCCAGCATCTGCAGAATCTCTTGTGTTACCTCTCCAGCTCATGGGTTATCCATAGGACATTTTCAAGGCCCACACAGTCAGGTTAAGAAACAAGCTTTCAAAGTGATAAGCCTGCTTCAAGACAGGCCCTAGGAGAGAATAGAGGTAGATTAGAATTGGAGTTCAGCTGAAGTCTATGAAGTTCACTTAGTGAAGCACCTTCAATTACTCCAAAAGACCGAGGTTTGGTAAAATACTGAAAGGCTTTTATTCGCTGTACAATACGACCTCCACAGTGAGTGTCTGCCCCCGGACTGAGGGGGAGGGGCAAGGCGAACACCTTTACACAGGACTCTGTGGGAGGAGCCGCAGGGGCAGTCAGCAGAGGGGTGCGTCCAGACAGGTAACCGAGTTACAACATATATACATGGTTTACCACACTTAGGAATGCAATAATAGAGCACAAACTACAGTTATACAATAATAGCACATTAAAACGGAATTAAACACAATGGTACTGGGCTGAGTTTACCAATGTGTGAAATTGGTAAACTGCTGCTGCTAAGTTAACAAATTTCACGTCACATGCCAGTGATAATAAACCTGATTCTGATTCTGAATCCTGTAAATGGAAATGTATGCTTTTGACCATTGAAAAGAAATCTGAAGTACTTGAGAAACTGGGTGACGTATGGCTGTTGAACAACCCTCAAGCAAGAAAGGCGTACTATCAGTATAATAAAACAAACAAATGCTGTACAGCATAGTTGATCCCTTTGAATATATTTCACTGTGTTTTGCATCATTGTTTGCATCACCCATGGAAGTTCTTCTCTCCATTCCCTCAGGTTACTGAGGATGGATTCTGGTATCGTGGAGACACTGCATATTTGCAGAAAAAATAAGTACTTTTCAGTCATGCTTATCGTGACAAAATTTACCTTGAAGAAATTATATAGCAACAAATTAAAGTTTAGATGATTGTGCACCTGATTTTAGAGGGTCAAGACTCTAGAACCTGACACCAGAACTGAAGGTTAGAGTGAGATGCAAGATGGGGCTGGATTAATAAAACACAAAGTGATAGCGCCTTCATTGAATAGAGGCTCAGAGAGGAGAAATGGTGTAAAGATGGAAAATAACAGAAATGCTCAGCAGGTCAGGCAGCGTATGTGGAGAGAGGAACAAATTACTGTTTAATCCTCGGAACTGGACAAGGCTGGATATGAAAGAAGTTTTAAATTGCGTAGAAGGGGGAATGGGGAGCAATAACATGAGGGAATGTCTGTGATTGCCACAGAGTTACAGATTAGTACAGCACAGTTTATGTTGAACAATGTCAGAAAGGCAAAGGTGCATTGGTGCAGAATGTACCTGAGTAAGGTTTATGTACGTATTCACTTATTTTGAGAAACAGCACGGTAACAGACCATATCACATGTTTATAGTTTAATTAAGCATTCTTGTTCATTTAAATAACACATTATGGGTTGTATGTATAAACACGTAAATTGCATAGGTTATCACACTACCATGTGATATACGCATGCCTCGCTTAAGCTTGAAGCTGCACCCGTACTTCAGACTCTCTGCGTCTTTCTTCGAATAAGTCTAATGTTTTGAAAGTACAAAACATAAAACTCCCAATCTTGTTAGCACTGACTCGCATGGCTGCTGCTCCCTCAGACTTGACATCCAGATTCCATAAACGATCGAATCTCTGTCGACCAGGCCATTGAGATTCAGAAAACCATCACTAATGCACGCAACTGAAGCTCAGTAAAAAAAAAAATGAAGGATTCTTCCGTCTCATATTGTAAGTAAATATAGAACATAGGACATTACAGCCCAGTACAGGCCCTTTGGCTCATGGTAGTGTGATGATATTTAACACACACCTCCAATAGCACACAATCTTCGACTCCACAGAGAACACAGAACAATATATTACAGGCCCTTCGACCCACAATGTTGTGCCAACCCTTTAACGTGTTCTAGGATCAATCTAACCCTTCCCAACGAGATGATTGTGGACTTCAAGAGGGTTCAGTCTGATCACTCCTCACTGAGGCCACTTTGAGCATGGAGGAGCAACACCTCATATTCTGTCTAGGTAGCTTCTAACCAGATGGTATGAACGTTGATATTTCCTTCTGGTAATTTTTTCCTCTCCCCTTCCTTCTTCTTCTATTCACTACTTTAGCCTCTTACCTCTTCCCCTCACCTGCCTATCACCCTCCTTCTTCTCTTCCTCCCATAGTTCCTTCTCATCGCCCATCAGATTCCTTCTTCTCCAGCCCTTTACCTTCCTCATCCACATGGCTTCATCTATCACCGTCTAGCTAGTCATCCTTCCACTTCCCTCACCTTTTTATTCTGACACCTTCCTCCTTTCTTCCCATTCTTGAAGAAGAGGCTCGGCCAGTAATGTCGACTGTTTATTCATTTCCATAGATGCTGACTGGCCTGCTGAGTTCCTCCATCATCTCTTGTGTGTTCCTCTGGCTTTCCAGTATTTCCAGAATCTTTCATGTTTATCGTCTGTGGAGAATGTTAGGAGAACTAAGCCTTTGGAGGTGCACATAACAGATTATCTCATCTTGTCCTTCAACACTACTTCTTTGATCATGAAATCACAGCAGTATCTCCACTTTGGTTCAAGTGACTCCACTTCCTCAAGAGCTTGAGGTAGGTGAGCCTCACTCCACCTACCATGCTAAACAATTTTTACAGGAGCGCCATCTCCATCAGGAGTGTCCAGATCAGCCGCATCACTGTCTGGTACGGGAATTGTAAGGCAAGTCCCCACAAAGGATTGCGAGGACAGCTGAGAGGATCATCAGGGTCTTTCTTCCATTCAACAGAGATATTTAGAAACATAGAAACATAGAAAACCCGCAGCACAATACAGGCCCTTCGGCCCACAATACTGTGCCGAACATGTACTTACTTGAAAAATTACCTAGGGTTACCCATAGCCCCCTGTTTTTCTAAGCTCCATGTACCTGTCCAAGAGTCTCTTAAAAGACCCTATCGTATCCGCCTCCACCACCATCACTGGCAGCCCATTCCACGCATTCTCCACTCACTGCATAAAAAAACTTACCCCTGACATCTCCTCTGTACCTACTTCCAAGCACCTTAAAACTGTGCCCTCTCTTGTTAGCCATTTCAGCGCTGGGAAAAACCTCTGACTATCCACACAATCAATGCCTCTCATCACCTTATACACCTCTATCAGGTCACCTCTCACCCTCCACCGCTCCAAGGAGAAAAGGCCAAGTTCACTCAACCTATTCTCATAACACATGCTCCCCAATCCAGGCAACATCCTTGTAAATCTCCTCTGCACCCCTTCTATTGTTTCCACATCCTTCCTGTAGTGAGGTGACCAGAACTGAGCACAGTACTCCAAGTAGGGTCTGACCAGGGTTCTATATAGCTGCAACATTACCTCTTGGCTCTTAAACTCAATCCCACGGTTGATGAAGGCCAATACACCATGTGCCTTCTTAACCATAGAGTCAACCTGCACAGCAGCTTTGAGTGTCCTATAGACTTGGATTCCAAGATCCCTCTGATCCTCGACTTTGCCAAGACTCTTACCATTAATACTATATTCTGCCATCATATTTGACCTACCAAAATGAGCCACCTCTCACTTATCTGGGTTGAACTCCAACTGCCATTTCTCAGCCCAGTTTTGCATCCTATCAATGTCCTGCTGTAACCTCTGACAGCCCACCACGCTATGCACAACACCCCCAACCTTTGTGTCATCAGCAAATTTACTAACCCATCCTTCCATTTCCTCATCCAGGTCATTTATAAAAGTCACAAAGAGAAGGGGACCCAGAACAGATCCCTGAGGCACACCACTGGTCACAGATCTCCATGCAGAATATGACCCGTCTATAACAACTCTTTCCCTTCTGTGGGCAAACCAATTCTGGATCCACAAAGCAAAGTCCCCTTGGATCCCATGCCTCCTGACTTTCTCAATAAGCCTTGCATGGGGTACCTTATCAAATGCCTTGCCGAAATCCATATACACTACACCTTGTCACACTTGATTGGTCCTATTCTCTCTTGCTCTTCACATACTGGTAGAATGCTTTGGGGTTTTCTTTATTCCTGCTTGCCAAGGCCTTCTCATAGACCCTTCTGGCTCTCCTAATTTCATTCTTAAGCTCCTTCCTGCTGGACTTATAACCTTCTAGATCTCTATCATTACCCAGTTTTTTGAAACTTTCGTAAGCTTTTCTTTTCTTCTTGACTAGATTTTCAACACTATGGTTCCTGTACCCTACCATCTTTTCCCTGTCTCATTGGAACATACCTATGCAGAACACCACGCAAGTATCCCCTGAAATTGCCACATTTATGCTGTACATTTCCCTGAGGACATCTGTTCCCAATTTATGCTTCCAAGTTCCTGCCTGATAGCTTCATTTATCCCCTTACTCCCATTAAACATTTTCCTAACTTGTCTGTTCCTATCCCTCTCCAATGCTATGGTAAAGGAGATAGAATTGTGATCACTAGCTCCAAAATGCTCTCCCGCTGAGAGACCTGACACCTGACCAGGTTCATTTCCAAATACCAGATCAAGTACAGCCTCTCCTCTTGTAGGCTTATCTACATATTGTGTCAAGAAACCTTCCTGAACACACCTAACAAACTCCACTCCATCTAAACCCCTTGCTTTAGGGAGATGTCAATCAATATTTGGGAAATTAAAATCTCCCACCACAACAACCCTGTTATTATTACACCTTTCCAGAATCTGTCTCCCTATCTGCTCTTCGATGTCCCTGTTACTATTGGGTGGTCTATAAAAACACCCAGTAGAGTTATTGACCCCTTCCTGTTTCTAACTTCCACCCACAGAGACTCAGTAGACAACCCCTCCATGACTTCCTCCTTTTCTGCAGCTGTGACACTATCTCTGATCAGCAGTGCCATGCCCCCACCTCTTTTGCCTCTCTCCCCGTCCTTTCTGAAACATCAATAGCCTGGTACTCTAAGTAACCATTCCTGTCCCTGAGCCATCCAAGTCTCTGTAATGGCCACAACATCATAGTTCCAAGTACTGATCCAGGCTCTAAGCTTATCTGCTTTTTTTCATGATCCTTCTTGCATTAAGATAGACACATCTCAAACCATCGGTCTGAGCGCGTCCCTTCTCTATCACCTGCCTATCCTCCCTCTTGCACTGTCTCTCTATTTGTGAGCCAACTGCCCCTTCCTCCGTCCCTTCAGTTCAGTTTATCAGGAGTACTGCATCCGCAGGCCTTTAGCATTGTTAACGATCCCTCCCATCCATCTAACAATCTCTTTGACCCTCTATCATCAGGCGGGAGGCATTAGGACAAAGACTGTTTGGGTGGGAAATAGCTTCTTCCCCCAGACTGTAAGACGACTTAACTCCCTGCCACCATCCAGGTCTCATCACGCATGAAGGATCAGTAGTTATACTGTTTACATTTTAACTTGTGTCGCAAATGCACCTTATTATCTGTTAATTCATTTGTGGTAATAGTACTTTGTGTGTTATGTGTGTGAGTTATATGTACGTGCTCTGCACCTCGGTCTGGAGGAATGGTTTTTGGCTGCATAGATGTGTACACTTGAACGACAATAAACTTGAACTACAAGGCCCTGCATTTTTCTATCATCTATATGCCTATCTGGGAGTTTCTTAAATGCCCTTTCTGTATCAATCTCTACCCGTACCCCTGGCAGGGCATTTCATGCACTTAACAGTTTGTGTAAATAGCCCCTGACATCCCCTCTATACTTTCCTCCAGTCACCCTAAGATTATATTAAAGAAATGGTTATTATTTTGGGCTACTCCTTATCCGTGAATCCTACTTTTGTTGTCACTGTAAGGTTTTTAAATATCACAGATTTCCCGGAGAGTTAAGGAACAGAGCTGTTTATTAGTTTACGAAGTTCAAAGTTCAAAGTAAATTCTTGCGGACAAGCCGACCCCGGGGGGGGGGGGTGTTCAAGTAGGGTTAAACTCACCTCAACATGTCTTTTACAGTTAGGGTTGCCAACTTTCTCACTTCCAAATAAGGGACAAAAGTAGCAGTCAAATACGGGACAGTGTTTAACCCGAGAAAGACTCCCATGACCATGAAGACTTGTGCAGGCATGATGTGCACATGCGCGTACGTGCCGATTTTTTTTCCACAAATCGGTTTTGACTTAATCTTCCTGACTACACTGTACATACATTATTTCTACTTTATATAGGCTGTGTATTTATCATATCATTCCTGCTTTTACTATATGTTAGTGTTATTTTAGGTTTTAAGTGTTATTGGTATGAATTGGTAGGTTATTTTTTGAACATAGAATAGTATGGCACAGTACAGGCCCTTCGGCCCACAATGTTGTGCTGACCCTCAAACCCTGCCTCCCATATAAGCCCCCACCTTAGATTCCTCCATATATCTGTCTAGTAGTCTCTTAAACTTCACTAGTGTATCTGCCTCCACCACTGACTCAGGCAGTGCATTCCACGCACCAACCACTCTCTGAGTAAAAAACCTTCCTCTAATATCCCCCTTGAACTTCCCACCCCTTACCTTAAAGCCATGTCCTCTTGTATTGAGCAGTGGTGCCCTGGGGAAGAGGCACTGGCTATCCACTCTATCTATTCCTCTTATTATCTTGTACACCTCTATCTTGTCTCCTCTCATCCTCCTTCTCTCCAAAGAGTAAAGCCCTAGCTCCCTTAATCTCTGATCATAATGCATACTTTCTAAACCAGGCAGCATCCTGGTAAATCTCCTCTGTACCCTTTCCAATGCTTCCACATCCTTCCTGTAGTGAGGTGACCAGAACTGGACACAATACTCCAAGTGTGGCCTAACCAGAGTTTTATAGAGCTGCATCATTACATCGCAACTCTTAAACTCTATCCCTCGACTTATGAAAGCTAACACCCCATAAGCTTTCTTAACTACCCTATCCACCTGTGAGGCAACTTTCAGTGATCTGTGGACATGTACCCCCAGATCCCTCTGCTCCTCCACACTACCAAGTATCCTGCCATTTACTTTGTACTCTGCCTTGGAGTTTGTCCTTCCAAAGTGTACCACCTCACACTTCTCCGGGTTGAACTCCATCTGCCACTTCTCAGCCCACTTCTGCATTCTATCAATGTCTCTCTGCAATCTTTGACAATCCTCTACACTATCTACAACACCACCAACCTTTGTGTCGTCTGCAAACTTGCCAACCCACCCTTCTACCCCCACATCCAGGTCGTTAATAAAAATCACGAAAAGTAGAGGTCCCAGAACAGTGGGACACCACTAGTCACAATCCTCCAATCTGAATGTACTCCCTCCACCACCACCCTCTGCCTTCTGCAGGCAAGCCAATTTTGGGTCTGGGAACGCTCAAATAATTTTCCCATATAAATTAATGGTAATTGTTTCTGCACTTTACACCATTTTGGCACGAAAGGTTTCATAGGAAAACTCTACCTTAGCGGGGGAAATATGGGACAAGGGTGGTCCCCTATGGGACGAACCCATTTAGCCCAATATACGGGATGTTCCAGCAATATGGGACAGTTGGCAACCCTATGTTCAAGTTCAACAGTGCGTAACAGCGAATGAGGAAAGGTGCAGCTGACTCATATCGTTTCCTCGCGGCCCAGTGGTTCGGGACCGCTAATATAGATGTCTTAATGTTGGGGAGAGCTTTACCCATAACGGACTGGGTGTTATCCATCATTTTTTGTACAACTCTCTGTTCAAGGCATTGGTGTCTCCGTGTCAGGCTGTGATGCAGCCAGTCAAAATACTCTCCACCACATAGCCATAGAAGTTTGTCAAAATTTTAGATTTCATGGTGAATCTTCACAAATGCCTCAGGAAGTAGAGGTGCTGCTGTGCTTGCTTTGTAATTGCTTTTATATACTGGGCCCAGGACAGGTCCTCCGAAAAATATAACACCGAGGAATTTAAAGTTGCTGACTCGGTCCACCTCTGATCTCTGATGAGGACTGGCTCATGGATCTCTGGTTTCCTCCTCCTGAAGTCAATAATCAGCTCCTTGGTTTTGCTGACATTGAGTAAGAGGTTGTTGTTATGGCATCACTCAGCCAGATTTTCAATCTCCCTTCTAAATGCTGATTCATCACCACCTTTGATTCGACCTCCAACAGTGGTGTCATCAGCCAACTTGAATGTGGCACTGGGGCTGTGCTTAGTCACACAGTCATCAGTGTGAAGTGAGTAGAGCAGGGGGCTAAACACGCAGCCTTGTGGTGTTCCCATGCTGATGGAGAGCATGGAGGATATGTTGCCAGTCTGAACCAACTGGGATCTGCAAGTAAGGAAAGAAGAATCCAATTAAACAAGGAGGTAATGAGGCCAAGGTCTTGGAGCTTATTGATTAGTTGTGAGGGGATGATATATTAAGTGCCAAGTTGTAGTCGATAAAAAGCATCCTGATGTATGCATCTTTGCTGTCCACATGTTCCAGGATTGAGTGAAGAACCAAAGAGATGGCATCTGCTGTGGACCTGTTGCTCCAGTAGGCAAAGTGGAGCAGATGCAAGTCACTTCTCAGGCAGGAGTTAGTAGGATTCAACACCAAGCTCTCAAAACACTTCATCACTGTGGAAGTAAGTGACGACTATGGATGATAGTCATTGAGGCAGGTCGCTGTGTTCTTCTTAGGCACTGGTATATCCTGCTCCTGTACGCCCTCTTGTCACCATCTGAAATTCTGCCAACAATAGTTGCAATATCAGAAAATTTATAGATGACACTTGAGCGGTGTCTAGCCACACATTCATGGGTATAGAAAAGAGTAGAACAGTGGGATAAGAACATATCCTTGAGGTGCGCCAGTGTTGGTCATCAGCGACGTGGAGACATTATTTCCAATCTATATAGATTGAGGTCTTCCATTTAGGAAGTCCGGGATCCAGTTGCAGAGGGAGGTACAGAGGACCAGGTTCTGGATCGGAACCCTTCGATCAGGACTGTAGGAATGGTTGTGCTAAATGTTGAGATGTAGTCAATAAACAGCATCCTGAACAGATAACAGGCAGCAAAAAAAATGTGTTAACTGACAATGGTTATCAGCTTGTTCCTAATAGTTATCAAGATGCTGCAGAATCGGATGAAGAACGGACGGAACGAAACAGAGAAACTGAACTGGGAACAGGCAGCATGAGAAAATCAGAAAAGGCTCCTGATCCTACAGAAACAGGGTCAGTCACTCGTGCCCCCATTCTCCACTCCTTATTCAACTCATTAACACCACTTATTCATTACTCTCCTTCATGCTCCAGGACACTTTCCAAGGGGACCACAACCTTGTCGTGGTTTGAAGGCTTGTGTGCCTCAGTGACCAGGAGAGCTATGTTGGCTGGAGACAGGGCCTTATGCTTTGGCTCTTGGTAGGGTTACCCATGCCAAACAGGTCAAAGGGTAGAGGTCAGACTAAGAGTGATCCGCCAGTCCTCCAGGTTCAGAGGTTCAACTCGGGGCTAACAACTGTGATGAGTAAGACAATATTGTTACGGCAATGAAGAATCCTTCTACATCTAAGTGTGACAGTATTTCTGAGCCTCCACCCAGAAATTGCATGACTGACAGTGGTGGAAACCAAGAGGAAGCTACTGACATGAAGAAGGAAGCCCTGAACACCACCATAGATGGAGGACCTTCATTGCTGCCCTAATTGCCAGCGGGGTAGCGAGCAAAAAAAATACTCCAGGACATAACAGAAGGCAGGCAGAGAGGGAAGAATGGGCCAAGATGTCGTGGAGCGAACCTTTCATCTCCACCGACCATTTTTTTCAGCACTTTCCCTTTCAACCGCAGGAGACTCAACATCTGCCCTTTAACTCCTTGCTTTCCCATCATCCAAATGCTTATTATTCTCTGCCTCAAGTACTAAACATCTAAGCACCAGCCCCTTTTTGCAGGTAGCGGATTCTAGGGTTGCTGTTCCATTCTGAGTTGTACTTCAGATATTGGGTGGTGGCAGAGGAGGATGAGCTGCTATCACCTTTCCCCTTCATTACTCTTAACTCGTAGAGGCTTGGGGCCATTTCCAGCAGCAGGAATCAATGGGAGGAAGGAGTATTGGTACGGAGGGTATACACACACACACACACACACACACACACACGTGCGTGAGATCACATCATCATGTTTTTACCTCACCTATGTTCTTCAATGTTCAAAATAAATTTATTATCAAAGTACATAAGTACATAAACTGTATGTTATAATATACCATCCTGAGATTCACTTTCTTGCGGGCATTCACGGTAGATGCAAAGAATTGCAATGGAACCAATGAAAAACTATACACAAAGACAGACATTCAACCAACACACAAAAAACAAACTGTGCAAAAGAAAAACAAATAATGATAAAAATAAACAGACAAACAAATAAATAAATAAGAAAGGAAGAAAGAAAGAAATAATGCCTGGCCTGCTGCGTTCACCAGCAACTTTGATGTGTGTTGCTTGAATTTCCAGCAGCTGCAGATTTCCTGTTGTTTAATAATAATGAGAACATGAGTCGCAGAGGCTTTGAAAGTAAGTCCATAGGTTCTGGAATCAGTGTTGAGTTCCACTCTGGTTCAGCAGCTTAATGGTTGGAGGGTAACAGCTGTTCCTGAACCAGGTGGCGTGGGACCTAAGGTTCCTGTACTTGCTTCCTGATGGCAGCATTGAGAATAGAGCATTGCCCTGATGGTGGGAGTCATTGATAATTGATCCTGCTTTCTTGTGGCAGCACTTCTTTTACTTCCTGCTGTTGGTATTTTAGGCAGCAATGAAGACCTGTGCTGCACCTGCGCTGATGGTGATTGTCGAGGAGATGTTTTTGCCAACCCAGACTGACTGGGGTCCTCAAGTGAGGAAATCTCAGATCCAATTGCACAAGGAGGTATTGAGGGAGCATATTAATTAGCTTTGAGGGGATGATTGCTGAATACAGAGCTGCAGTCAATGAAGAGCATCTTGATGTTAATATGTATCTTCACTGTCCAGATGTTTCAGAGCTGAATGAAGAGCCAATGAAATGGCATCTGATGTTGACCTGTTGTGATGGTAGGCAAATTGGTGTGGATCCAGTTCATTCCTCATGCAGGTAATCTTCATTTCAGCTCTACTGTGCATTCTGGCTGACATAGGGAGGATTCTTTAGGTGTTGAATTGCTTCCTAGCAGTCGGTGTGTCAATGACAAGTTAGGTTACATATGGTTGAGGATGGAAGCCACACAGATCTCAATTTAGCAGACGACTGTATGTAAAATATTTCAAGTCAACTACAATGGAATTTTTACCAATTTCCCAGATTTTTGCAAGAGAATCTCATCTGGTATCAGTACTAAATGGAGCACATTTTTAGGGCACTGAAATCCTATTTCAATTCATTAGTTTTATTACATTGTTTTTTTGTACTTTCCAGGATCTCTGATAGTTTGAAACTGTTGTGCACTCTTTCTTTCAGTTTAATGTTGTCCTTTTATTCTGAGTTGGTGTTTCAGTGCCTTTTGATCTGCAGATGGAACTTGAGTCACCTACGAGCAGAAACAGACCCTATACAGTCTTTAAGTTTTCTTTTGCACACTTCATACAGATCTACTCTTCTCCGTGGATTGTCACCTTGTCGTGGTGGAGAAGCTTGTGTGGTCCTGTGATCCTGAGAGTGATGCCGTCTGGAGCTATGCTCCTGGTAGGGTCACCCATGGCGGTAAGGTCAAGAGTGAGGTCCCTGCCAAAGAACAATCCAACCAAGACCTCAACGGTGGAACAGGCGGACGAAGTTACTTCGAACTCAACGGCTGTGAAGGCGGATGAAGGCTGCAACAAATCCATCAGCTCCAATCGTCGTGGTTTCCATGCCATTGGAATCAGTTGGTTGATTTACGAAGTATCGTGTGCTTCTTGGAGTGCAACATCAAGTACACGTTAAACAAATACATGCACAGGCGTCTTCACCCTGTGGGCCACTTCTTCAGAACAAAGACCATCATCCTCGACCTCGAGGGATAGCCACAACGACTGATTACTTCCGTTTTATCGATGAATGAACTTCTCCTGTTTCTCACCATTAGGGTGTTAATTAAACCTTTCTGAGTACGCAATATTTATGTACCCAGTACTTCATTCATTTGGGGCATTTTCTTGCAGAGAAAAGTACTGAACACACACCAGACTAATGTACAACTTTTTTGCATATTAGTCCGTGTCCTCAAATCTCCACTGGCGTGGCGGTGTAGCACATCACTTTACAGCGCCAGGAGTAAGATCAGGATTCGACTCTCGCCACTACCTGTAACATATGTATGTTTGTATGTTCTCCCTGTGCATGTGTAGATTTCTCCGGGTGCTCTGGTTTCCTCCCACATTCCATAGACATACGGTTAGGGTTAGTGAATTGTGGGCATGCTATGTTAAAACCGCCACTTGCATTCTGCCCAGCACAATCCTCGTTGGTTTGGTTTGATGAAAACAACACATTTCACTGTATGTTTTGATGTACATGTGACAGATAAAAGCTAATCTTTAAATCTGAATAAGTTAACTTTTTCAATTAAAATCACACTCTGATCTATCTCTGCATTTATAGATTCACCTAATCTTTTAGCACCTATTGGACAAATGTCAGTGCAGCCTGAAATCAACTCCTCTTTCTTAATTCTACCTGTATGAAGTCTGCCTGCTTGCCTTCTTGTTAGATCTTCACTCATCATTCCTGCTATTGCTCTCAGCACAGACACATGGAAGTCAGGCCTCTTTTTCTCCAGTGCAAACACAAGCAGGGACAGATCAGGCCAAACACCCCTGCTGAAATTTTTAAATGAATTAATCACAAACAGAAACGAGAGAAAATCTGCAGACGCTGGAAATCAAAGTAATACCCACAAAATGCTGGAGGAACTTGTGGCAGGTGAGGACAAGAGGAAGCCTATCCCTGGTGGGGTAGTGGGCGGACGGGGTGAGGGCAGACGTGCATGAAATCAAAATCAGGAAGTCAAGAAAAGGAACTAATATACTTATGACAGCGTCCCTTTCCGAAGAAGCAGTTTAGGCCAACTGTCCCTTGATCACTATAAATACTACTGACATTTCACTGCCTTGCAGGGTTAAGTAATATTCCCTCTTACATCACCATGTAATCCTCTGCTGCTTGGAGACTGGATGCCATGCTGCTTATGAGGTAGAGCAGGTCTCTCAAACATCAAAAGAAAACTAATATTTGATTTGCAAAAAAGTGGCCGCTGTCTGCTGTCAATAGTTCCAACTTCCTTTTAGATGGAAAGTCACCATTAACTCTTTACACCATCTCTGGCCATGACCTTATTGCTTCCTTTGAAATCAATATCTATTTATACCACTGTGTAAATTTTAAGAGGTTTTTTTGAGAGAATCCTGCCTTATATCTTCCTCTGCTCTGCGCTTCAAAGCAAGGTGCCACATATCCTTACCTCTCAAAAGTTTATCCAAAAACCAATACACCAAGTCCCGTGATTGTCTTTTCCAGCTTTATGGATTTCTTTGTTGTTATTGATTGAATAATTCTAAGTAGGGATAATGTCAAGGATGGTGCAAGTGTGTTGAAATACAACACCTGCTCATTTTAACTCCACGGCAGGTGGAAATCTGCTTCTGAGATGTTGAAAATGCGCAGAACGTAAAGATCATGGTCAGGTTCTGACTGAAGAAGCTGAGCTGCTGTTTTATGTGATGAAATCTGCAATTCTTTCATCGTAGGCTGTGAACAGGAAGATAGATTTATATTTGCACAGAGCCTTTCATGACCACAAGATGCACTAAAGTGGTCCACAGGCATTGAAATGCTCATGAAGTCAAGTAACTTTTCTGTGGACCAAGACAGCTAACATGTACAGAGTCACATAAGCAGGTATTAAGATGGATATGTTTTAATGAAAATTTTAAAACTGTAGGTGCTGGAAATCTCAAGAAGAATAATTTAAAGTACTGCAAAAACTGAACAAGTCAGGTAGTATTTTCAGTTAGAGAGCAATATTAAACACTTGAGGTAGAAGGCTCTTTGGCAGAACTCTAACCAAAATCTGACCAGAGTATTGTACAATATCAGAAGGATCACTGACCTGAAGTATTACCTCTGTTTCTTTTTCCACACATGTCGCCTGACCTGCTGATTGTTTAAGCATTTCCAGAGATTCTACAGAGGGTCCTTTGAGACAAAGAGATATACGTAAAAGTCAGAGGGGATTAGGGAGAGTATTTCAGTGCCTAGACCTGGGTACCTGAGCATGAAACCACCAATGATGGGGTTGTTTAAACAGGAGTTACACTGACGTTAAAGTCAGAGTCAAATTAAACTTATTATTAAATTACATATGTGTTAGCATGTACTATCTAAATTACATATACTTGAGCATGTGTAATCCTGAGATCACTGTTCCCTCTAAGCTGTGTCAGTGCATGGCTATGCAATAACCTAAATGTTCCCATGCACATAGCCTTCGTGGCCACACAGCTGGAATTTTCTTTTATTTAACGCTAATATAATTTTAAAATTAAAGTGCCGTGTACTTTCCAGGCCATGTAAAAATTTCCTGGTCAGACAATGCTTGGACTGCACAGATGTTAAAAAAAATTAGAGGGAGCATTGCTTGCGATTAATTTTTATGCAGGCATTTTACAGGAAGATAAAGAAATATAATATAATTTATGAAAACCATACATAAACAAAGCCTGTCAACTAATGTGCAAAAGAGGACAAACTATGCAAATAAAACATACTGAGCACATGAGTTGTAGTCTCCATGAAAGTGAGTCTGTAGGTTGTGGGATCTGTTCAGAGTGATGTTCTCCATGCAATTCAGGCGCCTGATGGTTGAAGGGTATTAACTGCTCCTGAACCTGGCTGTGTGGGACCTAAGGCTCCTGCATCTCCTGCCTGAGGGTAGAAGCGAGAAGAGAGCAAGGCCTGGATAAGTGGGGTTCCTTGATGATGGATGCTGCTTTATTGTAGGCAGTGCTCCATTTAAATGTGCCCAATGGTGGGGAGGGCTTTTGCTGCGATGGACTGGACTGTACCCGTCGCCTTCTGTAGATATTTCCATTCTGTGGCATTGGTGTTTCTATGCCAGGCTGTGATGCAATCAGTTAGGATCCTCTCTATTGTGCATCGTTAGAAGTTGGTCAAAATTTGAGGTGACATGCCAAATCTATGCAAAGCTCTAAGAAAGCCAAGGTGCTATCGTGTCTTCTCTGTGATGGCACCTACATGCTGGTCCTAGGACAGGTCCTCTGATGTGATAACAACAAAAAATTAAGGATGTGGCATAGAAATGGGTCCTTTGGTTCGCCTAACACCCACTTACACCTTTCCCATTTTACTTTCCCCATGTTCACAACTCTTCACAGATTCTATCACTCAGATGAGGGACAATTTACAGCCAATTAACCTACCAACCAGTACACCTTTGAGATGTGGGAGGGAAGGGGAAATGACGTGGTCACAGAGAGAGCATGCAGAGAGCATCAGAAGTAAGGTTTGAACCTTGGTCATTGAAACTGTGAGGAAGTAGCTCAACTAGTGACACCACTGTGCCACTAGCACTGTGACGGATTTGGAAATGCATGAAGAACTCAGAGCTCAGTAAGGCTGAAGGACCTTGCAAAACTGAAGAAGGAACTAGAAACAGTTCTTTCTGGAAATACTGGTAACAGTTGGGAAAAAGACACAAGCCCTATCCTGCACTTCATCCTAAAGCAACCCGGTCAATGATTTCACCTCTACTAAACATTTATGATTTCAACTATACAAAACATTAAACTGCTGACGTTTGACCTGCTCTGCATATAAGATTTAAGGTCAAACCCCAGCAATTTAATGGTGTCTGTCCTGCTGCTGTTTATCAGAGGCAGCATGAGGGTGGACATTTTGAGATATCACAAATGGTGTAGCACTCTATCTGTTGTGTCCATAAGACCATATGATATAAGAACAGAATTAGGCCATTTGGCCCAACAAGTCTGCTCCTTCCTTTCATCATGGCTGATCCACTTCCCCTCCCAGCCCCAATCTCCTGCTTTCTCCCCGTGTCCCTTAATGGACTGACTAATCAAGAAACTATCAACCTCTGCCTTAAAAATAGCCAATGACTTGGCCTCCACGGCCACCTGTGCCACAGTTTCCACAGATTCACCACCCTCTGGCTAAAGAAATTCATCCTCATCTCTGCTCTAAGAGAGTGCCCCTCTATTCTGTGAGCTCTGGTCTTAGACTCCCCCACCATAGGAAACATCCTCTCCACATCCACTTTATCAAGGCCTTTCAGCATTTCATAGGTTTCAATGAGGTCACCCCTCATTTTTCTGAATTCCAGTGAGTAGAGGCCCAAAGCCATCAAACACTCTCATTTAACAAGCCTTTCAATCCTGGAATCATTTTCTTGAACCTCCTTTGAACTCTGTCCAAAGTCAGCACATCCTTTCTAAGATAAGGTTCCAAAACTGCTCACAATACTCCAAGTGAGGTCTCACCAGTGCTTTATAAAGTCTCAACATATCCTAGCTTTTATATTCTAGTACTCTCTAAATGAATACTAACATCACAGTTGCCTTCCTCACCACTGACTCAAGGGGAGGAGAAGAAGATGGCGGCGCGATGCAGCACACATGGCTGCTCCGAATTGATATCGTATTTGTTAAATAAGGGCCGTACACAATCCTGATTTGATGGAGGCAGACGTGAGAAGCATGGAGGAACATCTGGAGAAGCTTCTGAAATGCCTGCTTTGCTGCCGCTGCAACTGTGCGATCGAGAATCTCCAGAGGGGAAGGCCCCAAATCCTCGGCTTTGCCTATTGCCTGTTGCCGGGGCCGGGGTCGAAGCGCTCGGCAGAGATGGTGCTCAGTGCTCGGTGTCGGATGGCTGATCGGAGGCTCGAAGTTTTCAGACGGACTCTGAGTTGGACTGTGGTCGGGTGCTTCCAGGATGCTGCATCGGCAAGTTTACGGTGCTGGAAGTTCATGGCAGGGAGAGTTTCTCCCTTCAACCATCTGCGTGAGATGATGGGACTTTCGAGAGACTTTGAGACCTTTTTTTTACCGTGCCCATGGTCTGTTCTTCATCAAATTACAGTATTGCTTTGCACTATTGTAACTATATGTTATAATTATGTGGTTTTTTGTCAGTTTTTTTTAGTCGGTTTGTCTTGTGTTTCTGTGATATCAGTCTGGAGGAACAAATTGTATCATTTCTTAATACATGCATTACTAAATGACAATAAAAGAGGACTGCGTGTCCTCATAATCTGATCTAATCTAACCTAACCTGCAAATTAACCTTTAGGGAACCCTGCACGAGGACTCCCAAGTCCCTTTGCACCTCAGATTCTTGAATTTTCTCTCCGTTTAGAAAATAGTCTACCCTTTTATTTCTTCTACCAAAGTGCATGACCATACACTCCCTGACACTGTATTCCATCTGCCACTACTTTGTCCATTCGCCTAATCAGTCTGAGTCTTCTGTAGCCTCTCTACTTCCTCAAAATTACCTGCCCCTGCACCTAGCTACGTATCATCTGCAAACTTGGCCACAAAGTCATCAATTCCATCATCCAAGTCATTGATATATAATGTAAAAAGAAGCAGTCCCACCACAGACCCCTGCGGAACACCACCAGTGGCCAAACAGAAAATGCTCCCTTTATTCCCATTCTTTGTTCAATGAAATGAAAGAGCAATGAATTATATACGAAGTGGAAGCAGGAATGGGCCTCCTTGCCCGTTTTACTGTTCAATAAAATCATGACTGACCTTTAACTGCAACACTCGCTCCATATTCCCTGATCCTCTTAATATATAAACAGTGTATTCCCTTGAATATAATGAGAATCAGAGTCTGCTCAACCTCTTTTGATGGAGAATTCCAAATATCAACTTATTTTTTCTGTGAAGAAATGTCTTCATTTCAGCCCTTAATGCTAGTTCAATCACTTTCATTCCAGTCCTGACCCTTGATCCTAAACAGCCTTCCCAAGGGAAATATCCCCTGCATCTATTCAGTTAAGCCCTGTAAAAATATTGAACTTTTGAATACAGCCGTCTCTCGTTCTTCTACACACAGGACATCATAAGCCCAGCCCATGTAACCTCTCTTCATACAATAAACCTGCCACCCCTAGAATCAGACTGATGGACCATTGCTGTATGCAGCTCCATCCTTCCAGATGGGAACAATATTGCAGAAATGGTCTCATCTGATCCAGGATGTCTCCACTGATCTTCAGAGCTCCCTGATCCACACATCCCTCCCAACGGATCTCCCACCCGGCACTTATCCCTGTAAGTGTCAGTGCTACACCTGTCCCTACACCTCCTCTCTTGCCACCATTCAGGGCCCCAAACAGTCCTTCCAGGTGAGGCAACACTTCACTTGTGAGTCTGTTGGGGTCATCTATTGCATCCGGTGCTCCCGGTGCGGCCTCCTCTACATCGGTGAAACCCGACGCAGATTGGGGGACCACTTCGTCGAGCACCTCCACTCCGTCCGCCACAACAGACAGGATCTCCCGGTTGCCACCCACTTCAACTCTGCTTCCCACTTCCATTCAGATATGTCCATACATGGCCTCCTCTACTGCCATGATGAGGCTAAACTCAGGTTGGAGGATCAACACCTCATATAACGTCTAGGTAGTCTCCAGCCCCTTGGTATGCACATAAGAATTCTCCAACTTTTGGTAATTCCCTCCCCCTCCCTTCCCCTATCCCTATTTCATCTGCCCCCTCCCCCAGCTGCCTATCACCTCCCTCATGGTTCTGCCTCCTTCTACTACCCATTGTACTTTTCCCTATTCTTTCTTCAACTTTCCTGCCTATCACCTCCATGCTTCCCCTCCTCCACCCCTTTATCTTTCCCCTTACTGGTTTTTCACCTGGAACCTACCAGCCTTCTCCTTCCCACCCTCCCTCCACTTTCCTTATAGGGCCTCTGCCCCTTCCCTCTTCAGTCCTGATGAAGGGTTCCGGCCTGAAATGTTGACTGATCATTTCCACGGATGCTGCCCGACCTGCTGAGTTCCCCCAGCGTGTTGTGAGAGTGTCCCTCAGTGGGGGGTCCCATGGTCCCTGGATATTCACAAGAAAATGCCACAAATATGAATCATACAGATTCACACTTCATTTTACTGATGACTTATGAAGTCCTTCAGTCAAATATTCTTGAGGAAGAAACAAAGAGCTGAAAGAGCTCAGCAGGCCTGGCAGCAGGATGGAAGGGACCATCAGGACATACACTGTGTTCATCAACGACCTCAATTTACCAGCTTGATAGAGTCTTGATCACAACCCAGAACCAAAAACAAATCCATCTCTGGAGGAGCTCATCAGGTCAGGCAGGATCTGTGGAGGCCAATCTCTGTGCCTCTCAGATGCTGCCCGACCAGTGAACTCCTCCAGAAATATATTACTTTGACCCAAATAACCACATCTGTAGTCACTAGAGTGTCCACTGAAATGTTCTTCCCCTTCAAAGTTTCCATGTATTCCCCATGTTGTCAGCCTTCTGTAATTAGACATGATTTGAAGAGGAAGTCTTCTATCAAAAGCAAAACTGTTATCAGAATTATTATAAAAAAGGGTTTTGCTGAATTCTACAAGTCTCCCTTGAAGTTTTGTCCCACAGTTGCCTTGAACATCTAAAGTACCTTCACTTTGTCAGTTTTGTGTCAACTGGACACTGCCTGTTGGGAAACCCGCTTCCTGAACCTCATCTCAAATACAGGCAATGGGTCCTGTGGATAAAACTTCCCCTGCACCATCACTCAGAGACACCATCTACCTACTCCAGCTCTCCCACTGTTGACTATGGATCAAGTGGGATTGATGGCAAATGAATTGGAAGAAAAAATCTAGTAGCGAGCAATAATCGAATAAAAAGGCAAACACAGCAATTAATCAGATGACAGCAACATAGAAAAACAGAAGACCAGTCATTGTAACTAACTAACATGCAATTTATGTTTTAGCCAAAGTTAAGTCATAAATTTTGAAAAAGACGGAGTTTTCTTTATTTTATTTACTCATTGAGATACAGCATGGAATAGGCCTTTCTGGCCCTTTGGATCATGTAACTCAGCAAACCCCAGTTTAACTCCAACCTTATCACGGGACAATTCATGAGGAGTATTTAACTAACTAGTAACCAGCTACTAACCAGTACATCTTTGGACTGTGGAAGGAAATCGGAGCACCCAGAGAAAACCCACATATTGCGTGGGAAGGACGTACAGACTCCTTACAGATGACATTGGAATTGAACTCTGAACTCCAACACCTGAGCTGTAATAGAGTCCCACAAACTGCTACACTACCGTGGCGCCCCACTATCATAGTTTACACAAATGAAACCACTGCATTGTTTCAGACTTCTATTTTAAAATGGTTACCACTTCCTACTAGACATTGACAGAAAACTGTGAATATCTGGTATGGATTGATCACTTAAAGGTCAACAGAAGTTGGCTAAATTAAATTCATCTTGTTATCTTCAGACAGAATTTGCCCCTGAGAGGTAGAGGAAGGGATTTCCACCCATTTAAATGTCCAGCGGGTTTAGTAATGGAATTTAGTAGTCATAGTCATACTTTATTGATCCCAGGGGGAAATTGGTTTTCATTACAGTTGCACCATAAATAATAAATAGTAATAGAACCATAAATAGTTAAATAGTAATATGTAAATTATGCCAGTAAATTATGAAATAAGTCCAGGACCAGCCTATTGGCTCAGGGTGTCTGACCCCCCAAGGGAGGAGTTGTAAAGTTTGATGGCCATAGGCAGGAATGACTTCCTATGACACTCTGTGTTGCATCTCGGTAGAATGAGTCTCTGGCTGAATGTACTCCTGTGCCCACCCAATACATTATGTAGTGGATGGGAGACATTGACCAAGATGGCATGTAACTTAGACAGCATCCTCTTTTCAGACACCACCGTGAGAGAGTCCAGTTCCATCCCTACAACATCACTGGCCTTACAAATGAGCTTGTTGATTCTGTTGGTGTCTGCTACCCTCAGCCTGCTGCCCCAGCACACAACAGCAAACATGATAGCACTGGCCACCACAGACTCGTAGAACATCCTCAGCATTGTCCGGCAGGTGTTAAAGGACCTCAGTCTCCTCAGGAAATAGAGACGGCTCTGACCCTTCTTGTAGACAACCTCTGTGTTCTTTGACCAGTCCAGTTTATTGTCAATTCGTATCCCCAGGTATTTGTAATCCTCCACCATGTCCACACTGATCCCCTGGATGGAAACAGGGGTCACCGGTACCTTAGCTCTGCTCAGGTCTACCACCAGCTCCTTAGTCTTTTTCACATTTAGTGCATGGATCCAGATACTTTTATCTGGATAATATTTATAAATAAACCTATTCACTTGTAGATTCACATAATTTCAACACCATGTAGTTGGATGAAAAGGTAACAAAATTAATCGTAAAATATAGAACTCAATATAGCCAAAGAAACCTTAGTGTTCCACAAAGAACTTTAGAGCTAGTGATATATTTCTGAAACACAGTTTTCAGTTCTAATACAAGAAGTACAACTTTGTGTGCAACAATTTTCCATAAGCAATGTAATAATAACAAAATTATCTACTTTAGTTGATATTAAATAATTACAATTATGCTGAGGAGAAATCTGCTGCTGTCTTTGTGTTGATGCCCTGAGATTTTTTTTATGTCTGTCTGAGGAGACTGATGGGACCTGGATTCAACTTTGCTTTCAAAAGATGTTATCCTTCAGAGGAAAGCACACAGTCAACCTGACTGAAGTATCTGCTGAACTTTGTACTGAGCTGGGAGCTGGAGATCGGGCGGAGAGGAACAAGTCAGTAAGTGGGTCCAGCAGGAGTTCAGACACCACTCAGTTATTGAACAATCCCACCTTTATTTCCACTTATATAAATATCTGTGTCACTTCCTGCACTGAAAATAAAAACCAGAATAAAGTCCTGCAGTGACAACACTGTGAAAAAGGAAATGGGATTTGAAGCATACGCTTTTGTCTTTTTCTCAGAACTAAGTTTTGTCAAGAAATACTTGGGCTTTTTCTTCACATTTTTTTTTGTTCCTCTTTACAATTTTGTAAAGTTGAGTTGTACAATCACATGCCCAGCAGTCAACATGGTTCAGCGGGAAAACCCTGACAACTTAGGCTGATCATTACGGAAGAAGACTGTTCTAACTGGCTCACCAAGGCACCCATTATTATTTCTTCTCACATTTTCTCAGCACCCAATGAAAAAAAAATCTCATCTCTGATGAGAAGGCAACCTATTTTTAAATGCCCCTTAGTTAGACTGCAAGACCATAAAACATAGGAGCAGAGTTAGGCCATTAAGCCCATCGAGTCTGCTAGCCATTTCATCATGGCTGATCCTGGATCCCACTCAACCCCATACACCTGCCTTCTTACCATGTCACTGATGCCCTGACCAATCTGGAAACTATCAACTTCCACTTTGAATATACATACCCACAGACTTGGCCTCCAGCACCATCTGTGGCAGAGCATTCCACAGATTCACCACTCATTGACTAAAAAAATTCCTCCTTACTTCTGTTCTAAAAGGTCACCCCTCAATTCTGAGGCTGTGCCCTCTAGTTCTGGATACCCCCACCAGAGGAAACATCTTCTCCACATCCACCGTATCTAGTCCTTTCAACATTCTGTAGTTTCAGTGAGGTCGCTATGCATTCTTCTAAATTCCAGTGAGTACAGGCCCAAAGCTGCCAAACCCTCTTCCTATGTTAACCTATTCACTCCTGGGATCATCCTTGTGAACCTCCTCGAGGATGATTTGAATGCAGAATAGTTCTATATTCTCTATTCAAAGAAGAAGCATCTACTTCCTGTCAAGACTGCTCAAGATCTAGTATGTTTCAATCAAGTCCTTCTCACTTTTCTAAGCAAATACAAACCTAATCTCTCCAACCTTGGATAACCCAGACATTCCAGGTAATAGTAAAGCATCTCTAAACTGTTTCCAATGTAGAAATATCCTTCCTTAAATAAGGTGACTAACACTGTAAACAGCATACCAGATATGGTTCCAAAAATGCCCTAAAAAAAACTGAAGCATGGCCTCACCACTACATTCAATTTTGTTTGCAATTAGCTTAAAAATTTGGTGAGCTTTTCCAACTACTTGCTGCAGTATATTATTCTGTAGAAAATCCTACATTTGGACACAGAAGTCCCTCAGCATCTCAGAGCTATGCAACCTCTCACCGTGCAGAAAACACCAGATAACAAAGATTTTGTACCCTTAAGATAAATCCATAAGGGTGTATCTTATGGATTTTGGGCTCTGATCATGAAAATCACCATGAAATTTCCCTATCATGCACCATTAAAAAAACATGTATATTTGTTATTTCAATTCATAATTCAAGTCAATTAAAATGTTGCCCACAATGTAAGCTGAGAAGTTTTCTATCTTATCCAGGCACGCAGGGTGGATGTTGCAAGGCAGGACAGGTTTTAGAAAAACAGAACATGGAGTGCAGAAGAGGTAGATGAGATGCCATATGATGCACAAGCCAGGAATGAAAAATGATGCTGATACTGAAATGGATTTTACACCCTTTATGTCAAGTGAACCTCATCTGATCTCAATCTGAGTTAAATGACCTGGTCAGAGACTTCGGTTTGTCAAAAGCAAAAGCAGGATTACTGGGTTCAAGACCGCAACCATGGAATCTGCTGTCACCAGAATAACTGATGCCAAGATTAAGGAAGGCATTTTTTGTTGGTCTACAAAGCAAACAGGGTATCAATGACAGGCAATTCAAAGAAATTCTAGTGGGACCAGAGAAAAATCGCAGGGAAAGCATTCATGGATGCTGTTGAAAATTTTTTTGTCAACTACAGAGCACCAAACTATGTGCAGCTGTATGATAACATGCTTCAGGCATACAAAACCACAAAGTGCAACATATCACTAAAGATTCATTTTCTGCATTCCCAATTAGACTTCTTCCCTACAAACCTTGCCACTGTCATTGATGGGCATGGTGAAAAGTTTCACCAGGACATTGTGGTCATGGAGAATCGGTATCAGGGAAACTGAAATCCATCAATGCTGGCTGCTAATTGTTGGACACTTAAACAAGAAGCCTCAGACAGAGCACAAATGAAAATTATCAACAAAACATTTTAACTCAGCTGAACCTTCGCAAAGCATCAGCAGCATGATGCTATTAAATGCATTATATTCAAGAAAATTGTTTCCCCAAATTCCTATGTGATAGATACAAGTAGTCTGAAATTATATTTGTGTTCTGCTTCAAGCAGTCTATTATAAATAAAATGCTGAGGAAGCAACTTTTGAAAAAAAAATTGTCATCCAGTGTAATGTGCCTTTTCTCCCCTCTGAAAATGGACAAGTTCACATTTTCTCACATTTGTCAAGCTTTTGCCAACTCAGTTAACCTTTCTGAAGTCTACTTTCCTGCTCATCTGTCCCTGCACCATTGCCTCATATAACAACCTTACCTTCAGTGTCTTAATCCAAGTCATTTATATAATCTGGAAGAAGTTGATATCCCAGAACCATCCCCTCTGTAGCACCACTTGTTACATCATACTAGTCAGCTTAAAACTCATCTATACCCATTCCAATTGGCCAATAAATTACTTCATCATCCCAGACTTTATTTTCCTTTAAGCATCTTGGAGCCTTCTGGAGATGTGGGTACATTGACTGGGTTCCCCACTTGGAAAAGTAACTTTAATGGCAGGAAAGTGCTGTTATCAACACATACCCGAACATAACCTAGATCTTGCTGCTCACAAATATGGGCTGATTTATTTATTTTTGCAGAGGAGCTGCATATGGAACTTAGCAACATGCAATCATCAGCTCAAAGGGCCAAATGGCCTACTCCTGCACCTATTTTCTATGAACAACTTCTGAACAACTCCTTCTATTGAAGGAGCCAAGTCTGCCTGGGCTCAGAAACTGCTCCAAGGATGGGAAGGAAGTTAGACCTCCAACAAGCAAAACTATCCTCCATTCAAAATAGAAATCTATTGATGCCAAGGACAGACACACACACACACCTCATGTCTGGAATTTAGCTTTTTGGTCCAGATTTGGACCAAGGCTGTAATAAAGTGCAGAGCCAACAAAAAAGGTCCTGCCAAACTTGGCACTGAGGATGGCATTGGTTAGGTGACATTTCAACCACTGTTGTTCCTTTCCATCACTTTTTGTTTCAGAGTACACCAATTTGACTTTCTACAAACAGGATACACCAGTAGCCTTCCAGATTGTAGCAGGGATGCCCGTATTACTCAACCACTGAGCACATCTACAAGTATGTATCTTCACAAGAAAGCAGCATCCTTTATTGAGGTCCCCACCCCACCCCACCCCCCATCCCACCCATGCCCTTTTTGCTTATGCCATAGGCTGGAGGTATGGGGGTCTTCACTCAGATACCACCAAGATAAAAGTTAATAATTTTTAGCTCTCAGGGTTCTGTCAGCTTGAGTTTATAGGTTATGAAATCATGTTGAAGGGCTCCACAACTCAAGCACTCAGTATCTTTTTTTACATTTGCAGCTGGTCTTATGTGATGAACTAGGTCTGTCCACTAATATGTTCACCCCTTGAGCATACTTAGAAAGTGCAGCAACAAGAAAACAGCAATGAGGCTATGCTCTTGTCTTGCTACCAGTTGGCAGGAGGTACAGGCAGCTTAGGTCTTATACCACCAGGTTCAAGAACAGATAGTACAACCATCAGGCTCCTGAACCAGTACCAACAACTGGTGATTTCACAAAATAGTACAACAGCATCAAGACAATGTCCCAAGCCCTACCACTAACCCCTTGTGTCCATATCCTCTCATGCCTTCTTTTCCAAACTTCTGTCCTGACCCACTGGAGATGTTGGACTTATTCACTTGCTTCAGGGATTGATTTCTGTACCACAGACAGCTGCAAATATCCAAATCTACTATGCCCTGCAAAGTGCATACAACTTGAAACAACTTTGCACATTAAAGAGAACAAGAACATTCATTGCACATTTTTTTTAATTGCACAGTTTAAATATTAAAATTGAGAAAGCATCTTTTAATTACATCCAGGCAATGGCAAAAAGTAAAATCATACTTATGCATTTATACAGTATATCTAGGAGTATGCAACTATACAATGTGAATACTATATTTTGAAGTGAGCACAAGGGAAATTAACCATTTGCACTGTAGTGCTGATATTTTGAATAGGTAAATTTTGGATACAAAAAGCAAAGATTACTAAACATCTACACCTGTTAAGAACAAGTATACAAGCATAGCAAATGATGCAAGTTCTTGTATCAATGAATTTCCAATGAGACTCATTTTAGGTCATGTTCAAAATGTTACACTAGAATCTGATTTGGTCAAAAGACAAATCTATATAAAGAATTGGTTGTTATACATTAGCAAGTGTACAATGCTGCAGAAAAAGCAGACTGCTTGCTTTATCCTAGACATAAGCACCTGCCTTGAACTCAGACCAAATACAGTTCCAGTTGAACAGTTTCACAAGCCACCATTAGACTGCAATTAATTGGGGAAAGAGTTCACTGGTGAAAGTGTCCTCCCAGCTGTTGCCCAGAGATAGTGGGGAGGACATGTCAGTTAGAGGGGACACAGACCCTTCATAGTCAGAATCACGATAATCTAAGAGACACATGGGCTTTTCTTGATATTGCCTGGATGCAAGGTTGTTTGCATGCTGCAGTTCTGTAATGAACTCATCTTCCAAGGGTTCCTGTTTGAGTTCCATTTGTAAAGGGGCTTCTGCAATCACTTCACTGGTGCCATTAAAAGACGTTTGCTCAACTTTGATGGCAGTTTCGCTGCTCTGGACAATGCTGGCCTCAGCCAGTGGCTTGTGGTAGAAGTGGTCAAAGTGTATCATTTCATTAATGGCTTCCAGCTTTGTTGGTGAGGACCCCAGAGGTACAGAGGTGGAGGCCGGTAATGACCCAATGCTTTCACTGTAGGCACACTCTCCCAACTCAAAGGGCCTGGACTCTTCTTCGGTGAGCCGAAGCAAGGTTTCTGGATCAAAATAGTCCAGAATACCCAGGAAGAGATCAGACTGGAAAGAAATGAAGTCAGTTAGATTTCTAAGAAAAGATTTTTTAAACTGAACATTGAAGCTGTCCAAATTATATACACATCTAATACCCCCAAAGCAAAAACATATCAGCCTAGTTGGTTCCTTGCTCAAATAGTGGGACAAAGTTTATCCACAAGACATCTCCAGAATTAATTTGCTCAGGTTCATAACCAATAATTTGAGATGTGCGGTACAGCATGTCCCTACAGGCTTAAGTTCTACAAGGACAACATTAAAAGACTTATCTAGTACAAGAAATACCAGCTAGTCTGATTCTCCTGAGGGAGTTTCCTTTAGATAGCGATTTAAGTCATTGACTAAAGAAAATCATATTCATTTTGACTGAAGATGTGGAAAATTTAGCCCATATGGACAACTATTTAGACAAGTAGGGAAGCTGTCAGTAGAACTAGGTTAACATTCAGTGCAAATTGAATGCAATTAAGAATCCAATTACAATTTCATCCAGATGGATTTTTGCCAGTGTTTAAGCAGGGTTTGTGCATGGCCTTCTGCAAGGGAGGATAGCAGGGCAACACATTATGTACTGATTGCATGTATTAGGCAGAAGTACAAAAATTGTTTCCAACACCAGCTATTAAACCCAGTATGGCTGGGATCTTAATAACATTCTCCCCAACTGCAGATGTCAGGTGCACATTTGGGGCATCCCCCATCTTCACATTTAGTTGCAGATGCTATCTTCTCTACTTAATATCCCTTTTCAACAGCATCTGCTCCTCTAGACTTTGAAAGCCACCCTGGACCACATCTTCTAACCAGTGTTCTGTTGCTGCTCACTTCCACCACTAACTTTGTCTGGTATATTTTACCCCCTCTAAAAAAGCATTGTAACATGAAGCCAGAAGCAGTGAAGCTAGTGTTTATTCAACAAGACTCAGTGGAGGAGGCCTGTTCGACCCAGAATTACATGCATTTTATATGCTAAAAGACCAATTCTAGTTACAGAGTATCTACATTGCTTGCTTTGAATTACATACAATTTTCGCACCACCTTTTTACCGACACTCCAAGCACCCACAATGAACGTTAATCAGCTTTGTGTGGTTTTCAATTAACTGGTGCCCACAGCTCCAGGAAAACCAACAAATTGAATCTACATTCAGGTCTAAAGATGGTTATATGGTAAAATATTAACTTCAACAACCAAATGCCAGAATACACTCCCACAATCAGCAAGATACCAGTATGTTCTTGTACCTTATTGGTGTAACCGCACTGCACTTCTGTAGCTCTAACACTGGTTTACCTTATACTATCAATGCAATGTGCAATGGCCTGATCTGGCTTTTCACACCTTAGCACGTGACATACACCAGCTCCAAAAATTCATATCATGACAGGATAATGATATCACACAAGCTCCATTTAGCCTGCATCAAGAAGCTTCTAAGACAGGTCCCCAACAACTTTAATATATAAAAACACCATAGACCAACAGCATTCAGCAACAGGTCCATGAGAAGCCCTGTTCCAGGAGTGGCTTCCATTAAGATTTTTGTTGGACAGCAGTTTAGACAGAGGTAGCTTATGAATATCTTGGGCAGCATTATAATTAATGTACCATGGTCTTTTGGCATCGAGACTGGGGGTCAATTTAATTTCGTGCTGGACATTGACCCTGAACCCAACCTAATCCCTCCCAGGCACTCACCTCAGAGTCTGAAGAGTCAATGCTGTCAGTATCCACGTGGAAGGAGTCAACATGGCGGACAACTGGGCCTGCACCTGCTGCAGAGGCACACGTAGTCTGAGTGCTGCGGACTCAGCTGACCCGGTCGCCATGCTGATTTCATCCACCCTGGCCTGTAGAAGTACCTGCACAGGAAAGGAAAGAGCCTTAGTCATGCCACTAAACATTAAAAGTTACCATTTGCACAGCACTTTTAATAGAAAATAACAGCACACTACAGACCCTCCAAGCCCGTGTTCTGCTAACCTTTAAACCTACTCCAAGATTAATCTAACCTTGATAGTCCATTTTACTATCACCCATGTGCCATCTTAGTTTCTTAATGCTGCATATTAAACATTTCTGCACTGGAAAAAGTTAATGGCTGTCCACCATCTACACAAATGAACTAAAAAAATCCAGAACTCTTAACAGTTCAATTAAAACATTTAGCATAAAGATGCACGAAAACAACTAAAAGCTTGGCTAAAAATCCTGTTTCTCAAAAAGCAGACTGCAGTAGTTGGGCAAATTTAAGAATTTGTTCCAAATAGCGACCAAAATGCAGTACAAGATTTGGCACTTCATTCAAGCTAGCCTGAATACAAGCATTTGCCAGGATATTTACACTCTAGTCTCACAGTGCAGTGCTAGATTCTGGATTTCAATGCTTCATTCTCATAGTATAGGCTCCCTGTACTCAACCTTTCTCATGTCCTCATTCAACTTGCTTCCCTTGCAATCTTCATTACATTTCAAAGCCTTTTCCACTCAATACTTAATTCAGTGGGAATCAGCAGGACTATTCATGATCCTCAAGTACAGAGGAGATGTCAGGGGCACATTGTTGTTGCTGTTGTTTGTTGTTGTGTTTTTCTAAAAAATAATACAAAGTGATGACTGCATGGAATGGGCTGCCTGCGATAGTGGTGAAGGCAGATACAATAGGGTCTTTTAAGAGACTCCTGGATAGGCACATGGAGCTCAGAAAAATAGAGAGCTATGGGTAATTTCTAAGGCAAGGACATGATCAGCACAGCTTTGTGGGCTGAAGGGCCTGTATTGTGCTGTAGGTTTTTTTTAAAATCCTAACTACTCAATTAAAATCACAACAGAGCACATGCAAGATCAATGTAATCCAGAGAATGAGGCAATTGAACAGAATGTAGTGCAACACTATACAGCATCGGCGACCGGGATTCAATTCTGCCACTGTAGGGAGTTTGTACGTTCTCCCCATGACCTCATGGTTTCCTCCAAGTTCTCTGGTTTCCTATCACCTCTCAAAAATGTGAGGTTAGTGGTTAATTGGTCACATGGTGTAACCAGGTTCACCTGAGTAGAAGGGCCAGTTACCATGCTCTATCTCTACATAAGAGACTTTAGAACTATCAAAAAAATTGAAAACCCAACTCTTGGGGAAATTGATCTACCATTTAAATGTAACAATGCCCCATTACATCCAGAGCATAGAGGGGAATGCTGTGCAAATCTGGATATCAGAGGAGCTCAGATTCAAGACCATCTGTTAAGCTGGAGTAAACAGATGAACATTTTATTTGGGGAATAAGTGGATGGTGAAGAGTAGGTTGAGAATCAGGAAACTATAGTAGAGGGATATGGTAATGTGTATAAAATCTTGATTCGTATTTGATATCCACACAGTTCTATAGTGTCAGATGTATTATTCCAAGTAACTTACAAGTTTTGACCAACATCAGTGGCTCTGTAAAGCTGGCATAAAGGGTATGGTGACAGTAAACAGCACTTCAACAGAAATAAGCTAAAAATATTTGTCAAAAGGGGCTAAAAAAATTGATTGTACTGGTGTTTTATGGAAATAACCCACTCTGGAAGTTGGCAAGCCGCCAAGCCACAGGTATGAAAAAGCATTAGCAAATACGGATATGCAAATCCCTTTCCTGGTTGTCCACTTAGCAGTCATTAAGTTTCAGACAGCTACCTTCCCAGAAACTCTCTAGAATATAGGCAAAAAATTAATTCACTACTCTCCTGGGACTGAACACAGCTGTATCGAATGAGTGGGCAATACATTAGCCAACCTTCCCATTGAGATAAGGCACAAGCTCTGAATACCTTCTCTTTTTCTGTATCAAGAACTTCCATTCCCAGTCTCTGCCGGAGTTCTTGGTTCTCTGTCAGCAGACTGTGCGTCTTCTCATGCAGAAGTCTGTTCTCAATTAGCAATTTTTGATTCTAGAGGCAAATAAATTAATTTTAAAACCTACAGCTAATAGAAACTTCATCAAAATTGCATACGAAATCTACGCAGTCAACGCTTCAGTTCCAGAATCCCTGGTGAGAACTCGTTGAAATATGGCTTAGGTGCCCAGCTGGGAGAATTTTCTTACCCCCACCGATCTCCTGTCTGGAGTGACACGCAAAGTTTTCCCTATTGTGTTTAGACATGACAGTAACCGAACTTGGATTAACTGTAGCGGAGGTAGACCATCGACCCATGCCGGCTGTAGCGTGGTGGCGGCCATAAGGCCCGGAGGCAAGAAACGACCTGAACGGTAGCGGGGGCGACGCCGGCCGCTTACCTCGGATTCCATCTCCGACACCTGCTCCTCCAGTTCGGACATGCGAGCTTTCTTCCTGTCCCGGGCCGTCTGCGCCGCCACTCGGTTTTTCAGCTTCCTTTTTACAAAGGACAAACCCATCGTTAAACTCATTGCCACGCCCGAGACGGAACACAGAATAATCGCTAGAAAACTTCCAAATACGTTCAAGAACGAATTTGTGATAGGAAACGCGGTCCTGTTTCTGCAGCGATGGGACAATGGGGACGGACATGGCGAGCGAGAGACTGGGAGGGCGTTGCGCAAGCCCCGGCTGACTTGCCACGCAGGCATTAAAGAGACAGACATTACCGGGACAAACCAGCGGCTTCTGCCGCACCTAGTTCAGCACCAAGCTGGCGATTCCCCCCAAACTGCAACTTATTCCACCCCTCTGTAGGTTCCACTACATTGCCAATTGCCCGCTGACAGCCGGTTCCGTGCCCGGACAGCGGGCAAAGAGGGGTGGCACCTTTTGCCCAACTTCCTACCTCCGCAGCGCTTTCTCCTCCGGGCTGAGGTGGGTCAGCCGCTGCCTCTTGCGCTGAGGGTGGCCGGCGGCGGCCGACGGCAGGGAATGACCGTGCGGCGAGCCGCCCTGGGCGGGGTACACCACCGACACATGCCGGCTGACCTCCGGCCCCTTCTGCTTCCCTCCCGGGATCAGCAGGACCTTGGCCGAGCCCGCCGGCATCACCGCCACCATCGCGTCGGGTGAACCAGGAGCGCTACCGGAGTCGGGATAACCGGCGACCTAATTAGACGCCAAGACAGTCTGTTCTAACCCCGCGATCGTGGGTCAATTTCAATGCAACGTGTTTAAATACCATTGGCGGAACAGCCGGCGAAACGCCCACTCGCTGCCGTGTGATTGGTCACAGCGGAGATGTAATGATGAAAGCAAAGGCTCAGATGGCGTCAGACCTTGTTTGTTAAAGTGCCCTCAATCTCCGCAAGCAATTGCGTAGGGTGCTTTAATATGTACATGTAATCCCTGTGTAGTATAGTATTTATCAGTGTAGCACACACACATTTCTAAATACTAATAGTATATAATCCCAATTTTACTGTAAGGGTGATACACTTATACATTAGATAAGTGTGCAAATGTATGTCACAGATCAATAACAATAAATTCAGTATTTTATATATTTTCTGCATAATGGTTTTATATGAAGAGTTCATTTTATATATCTATATATTTCGTGTAAAGTTCTGGGAGTTCCCAGAGGGAAGGGTTAGATTGATCTCTAAACAGATTAAACGGTCGACGCAAATTGTCTGCCAAAGGTACTGTAGTGTTCAATATTCTATGCCCTGACGGTGGTCAGAATGATTCAATCGCCTGTAAGAGAAGTATTTCCACTCCACTGCCGACTTTGGACAGATCACTGTTCAGTATTTCCTCGGTAGTCCGGGATGTTGCATCATCCTACTGCATTTCCATTGGCGGCGTTTTTTTATGTTAATGTCAAGCGTTGTAAGATCAGCCAGACGGTATTTGTATTCTAAAAGCAAAGACTGGGCAATATAGCTGAATATAATTTGCGCTGGCGCTTCACTAACTTCATCAAAAATGCGCATTTTCTGAGAGTGGTCAGTGGTTGAAAACACAACTACACTTGCTGAACTGTTCCCTTAGAACCGAGAAGCCGTCCTCGAAACTACCACATGGTTACGTCCAGTTCCACCTCGCCACACAAAAACTGAAAGTCTTCCGTATGGAATCGCTCCTTTTGCGTTGACCGACTCCAAATGTGCCAAATAAAGTCAAAGACAAGTTTATTGTCATAAGCACAAGCACCTGTGTGAACAGGTGCGACGAGAAACTTGCAGCGACACCAGGGACACATGTCATCATATAAGCAGCATTCACAAGAAAAACAAATTAAACATAAATTATTCACAAATTTTACAACAAAGAGCAGAATTGGAACATAAAGTTCTATTTTAGCACAAAATAGTCAAAGTGTTGTTAAACTCTAGTGATTAAGGTTGTAACACACATCAACGTTGCTGGTGAATGCAGCAGGCCAGGCAGCATCTCTAGGAAGAGGTACAGTCGACCTTCCAGGCCGAGACCCTTCATCAGGAAGAGGTGCACCTCTTCCTAGAGATGCTGCCTGGCCTGCTGCGTTCACCAGCAACTTTGATGTGTGTTGCTTGAATTTCCAGCATCTGCAGAGTTCCTCGTGTTTGCATAATTAAGGTTGTGTTGGTTGATTCAAGAACAGAACAGCTGAAGCTGTAGACAGTACTGATGGTGGGGGAGGGGGATGGCCCATCATGTATTGGGCTGAGTCCACAACTCAGCAGTTTCTTATGTTTCAGTGCATTTGAAATACCTTCATACAGCCAGTCAGGGAACTTACAATGTATATTTGTAGGTTTGTTAGAGTGCCAAACCTCCTGAACTTCCTAAAGAAGTAAAGATGCTGGTACCCCTTCCTTGCGATTGATTGCATCAATGTTCTGGGCCCAGGACAGAACATCAGATGTGTTAATGCCCAGGAATTTAAAGCTGCTGCTCCCCTTCACAGCCAATCCCCCCCCCCCCACACCCGGTGTAGTCTGATATACATTCAGCCTCCTTCCCCTTCCCGAAGTCAACAGTCGGATCTTCAGTTTACCTGATCCTGAGCGGGAGATTTCTGTCGCTGCAACACTCAGACAGGTATCCTACTTCACGCTGGTAAGCTAACTCACCACCTGTAATTCATCCAACAACAATTGGCGAATTTGTATATTGCAGGAGAGCTGTGCTTTGCCGCACAGTCATGTGTGTATCAAGATTCCATGAGGGGGCATTGTACAAAAATTGGTTGGAAAGATGTTACCTTATTCTTGTAGTCTGATGCAATACTAACGTTAACTGTCCTATCTGGATGATAGTATGGAACAGACCATTTGACCCAGCACCTCCAAGCTGACCAATGGACATCTTTCAGCAATTAATCCATAATCTTCTATGCTTGGGCAATTCTAGTGTTGGGTCTTAACATATTTTAAATGCTGTCAGGGACTCTGCTTCCACCACTCAGTGTATTCCAGAAACTTGCCACACTTTGAGTGAAATAAGACGTCTTCAGTTCCCTTCGAAAACTATTGGTCCTTACCTTAAGTTTATGTACTCTGGTTTTACCCATCTCTGATAGCAGGAAATTTTTCCTGCAGTCTACTCTATCTACATCCCTCATCATTTTGTGCATCTCAAACATGCCTCTCTTAACCTCTTTGAGGAAGCAGACGTTGCCTCTCCAGTGGCTCAGCAGTTCTCAGTGCTGATGGCAGTGGCAGGACAACTGCTGTCACTCAGGAGGATTTGTGCTTTGTGAACAATGGACTTTGTGCCATTATGTATCAGTGGGTTTGCACTTAATGAGCTAAAGGCAGGCACCAGCGCGGGATGATGGAAGTGTGCCAGTCACGTTGAGGGTACATTTGCCATGGCGTCAGTCAACAAAAATCAATGGAAAAGTGTTATTCCTAAAAAAAAATAAGCAAAGGATATTAAATTAAAGTAAGCACATCCAAATTGATTGCTGCTGATGGAATTTAGAAGAGATATCATACCCCTCCAAAGGGGCCAATTTCACTAGTCATAGAAGGTTTCTTCGGGTACGCATAAAATATTGCAGAGTACAGGGGTAGAACACCTCTCTCAACCACTTCCATGCCATGGACTACACGAACACTTCTTGTGAATTGACACTGAGGACAGGTCCAACAGCACTCAGTGAATGTGGGGCGGAAGGGTAAGGAAGAAAGTTTATAGCAATAGATTGAGCCCTTACCACGGGCCCCCAGCCTCAACAGCCAAGGCCACAAGCTCAGAATGTGTTCCTCAGCAATGTGGATAAATATACATGAGGTAACGTGTAACTAACTTCAGCACCGTCAGTCCCAGGCCTGGCTGAGAAAGGAGGAGGCTGGGGCATGGGGCTAGCAAACCCATCCCGTTAAAAACACAGAGCTGCAGATTTACCAAAAGTAGCACCAAAGACCTCATCCCTGGCCCTCGCCTAGCCACCAGGGATCAACCTGAAAGATTGACCCAGGACAGAGGACAGCAATCTGCTGTTGGCAACCTAACCCCAGCAGGGGTGATGGGCCTAAGAAGAAGAATATGTGAGTAGATTCGTTGAAGGCCCAGAAAGATCATTGCAACAAAGAAAATTCACAACACAGAACAAGTCCACTCTTCCCATCACGTCATGCTGGTTGAAAAATTTACTTAACTCATCCCGCTTTCCATCAGTTGGTCTGTAGCCTTGCACATCATGGCTGTTCAAGTTCCAGATCCTACCACCCACTGGGTGCAATAATATTTCCTCTTCAGTTCCCTTCCCCTTCAATCAACTACCTTAAACTGATGCTCCATGGTTTTTGACCCTGTACGAACAGAAGTAAGTCCCTCATCACTTTCTGTATCTCAGTTGACTCCTCAAGGTCTCTTGGGCCCCAAAGAAGACATCCTGAGTTTTCTACTCTAAATAATAATAAATAAAAATTTCCACTGCCGGCAATATCCTCCTAAATATCCCCTTCTTCCTCTCTAGTGCAATCATATCGTTCATGTAATGTGTCAAGCAGAATCATACACAACACTCAAAGTGTAGTCTTGTTAAATGCACACTGTATTTTCTTCACGTTTGTCTGAGAGCCGAGAGTATTACAGTATGTTGTAATACTGTGCAACTTGTTTGAATATGCCAGTTGCAAGAGAATTGCTCAAATTGTTCACTGTACAGTACATACCACTATTCTATACAAAACCTAGAGATAAATTGCTGAAATATATATGCCATCTCCTTTCCCCTTTAAATGTTAGTTTACACTGCAAGACCTCTGTATATTTTAAAGATCAACAGTTTACTGTAAGCACAACAAAAATAAATCAAGATAACTGTACTCACCATTTTAAAAAAGGATGTTGCTGCTTTTTAGCCTATTTACAAATGCAGTACCCTTACATAGACACATGAACTAATATGTCTTTTCACACTTCCTCTGCAGTACACTTGAAATATAATTCAAACTTACATTTTTGCTTAATATTCTTAGAAATTTTTGCCTGCTGCATGAGAATTCCAGATGCATAAATACTGGATAAGCAAGACTTTGAAATGTAGAATTTTAGCATAACCCCACGCACCCCTACCTCCTCTCATATTCTGTGCATCAACTGGTCAGCAGAAGAGTATCCCTCAATGCTCCTTTAACTAACTTCTTGACTAAACTGCAATCTTCAAGAGCCTTTGTTGATTTATTCCAAGGATCCTTTACTACTATTATGTCTCCACACTTATTAAATATTCCTTTGTCTTGTCATATCCACTGTCCCTTCCCCTTGCATTACTGCACATTTCTCTGGTTTAAGCTTCAAGTGCTGTTTTCCTGTCCAACTAATTAGATTAACCAAGTCTTCATGAACTCTAAAGCTTTCCTCATTGCTGCCAGCTACACAAATATTTTCTGTATCAATTGCGAACTTCTTCATAAATGTCCATTATTTTAGGACTAATTTATGTATGTATGTATTTATTTATCTATCTATCTATTTTATTTACTTACTTATTTATTCAGCGCAGAATAGGCCCTACGAGCTGTACCACCCAGCGTTCCCCCAATTTAATCTGAGCCTAATCACAGGGCAACTTACAATGACCAATTAACCTACCAATGGGACTGTGGGAGGAAACCAGAGCACCCAGAGGAAACCCACACGGTCACGGGGAGAAAGTACAAACTCCTTACAGGTAGTGGCGGGAATTGAACACAGTTTCCCTGTACTGTAAAGTATTGTGCTAACCACTACATTACACTACTGTGTCTTTTATATAATATAAAAGGTAAGGGCTGTGTACTGAACCCTGTGAAACCATCCAATCTTTGCCTCCTCCTACTGAGCCAGTTTTGGATCCAATTACTTCAACAAGCGCAACAGAGTGGAGGAGGAGGCAGAGCAGCTGCCTCACTGTTCAATTCTTCTGGCTTCAATCCTAACCACTGCTGCTGTCTACCTCGAGTTTGCATGTTCTCCCTGTGATTGCATGGGTTTCCTTTGAGTACTCCTGCTTTCTCCACATCCTAAAGAAGCGTAGGTTGGTTGGCAGATTAATTGACCACTGCAAATTGCCCCTACTGTAGATGGAGCTGGGAAGAGAACAAGTTACAGAGAATTAGTGAGGGAATAAGAAAAATAAGATTATCACCTGGGATAGATACAATGCCCTAACCAGTCTCCCTCTATGTCATAAGAAGCTAAGACATTGCTTCCTTTTCCTGGATCACCCATGATTTTATTTACTGATAACCGAACCTTATCAAAAGTCTTGCTAGAATCCACAAAGGTCTTACATGCAGTGTCTTCACTGACAAAGGATTCAGTGAAGTCAATCAGACTCAACCTTCTCTTAACAAATCTAATGATGCTTAATTGTCCTTGGATATTTCTAATATGAAGAGTGAAGTACATGCAATTTTATAGTTTAGAAATGCAAGCCATACGTCCAAATCAATAGTGATTTATTACATAAATATGAAATTGCCAGGATTAAGTTGCTTGTGTGACCGTGGCACAGTGGAAGAGAGGTTCTGAGTTTACATCACATGTGTTGTAACAAAATACTGCAGTGTTTGAGTCATCATGGTGGTAGTTTTATCTCTTTCAAAATAGAATTCTTATTAACAAATTTAGGCCATATGGTGGAGATCTACTGCACCTCAATCAATTGATCTAAGATTTAAAGAGAGGAGGAAACAGAAATTACAACTATTTCCAATGCAGGAAAAAATATCTCCTTAAAAATGCAGTGGAGGCTATGTTTGTTATTAGGGACATAACAACTGTCATAGACATCCATAGCCCTGGGTCACTGAGCTTGATTGGCAGAGCAATTAGCCAATCATTTTCATCCTAGTTTATAAAAGCACTCTTACTTCATGTCAACTTTTCAAAATGCTCTATAATCTTATAATTAAAGGACCCTATAGTACTTTGCATTGGCAATTGTGTTTCTTCATGCTGCAGTTGCGATAACACTTTAAAGTATTTGATATACTGTAGATCATTTTGTGAAGTCCTAAAAACTTCTTGCTTTGCTCATAAACTCAGCCGTTCACAAGGGATTTGGTTGAGTGGCAGCTTAAAAGGATAAATTGCTGATAATTGGTCTACAGTTATTCCAACGATTTGCATAACTTTTTAACTAAAGGAGAAAGCAATTTCTCATTGTTGTTCCAATCTCCTATCTGTAAGTTTAGCAATAAAATTAATTCTAAAGAGAATTACGACTTAATACATGAACCTGACACTATTATTAGAGTCTTCTATGAGCCCTATGTATAAGTTGTATTTTGCAATTTTAACAGCTTTTCCTGGATGGAAGAGACATGAGGTCAGGCATTCCCAGCCTTTTTTATGCCATGGGCCCCTACCATTAATTGAGGTTTCCGTGGACACCAGGTTGGGAACCCCTGCATTGGATGAAATGCATGTGTTCATTTTACTGAATTTTTTTAGCTTTGGAGTCAGAGATGTCTATCCACAGAAGATTCAAATATTCAAAGAGTCAATGTATATTTATCATCAAAGAATGTATAAATTACACAATCTTGCAATTTGTCTGTGCACAGGCAGTCACAAAGCAAGAAACCCAGAAGAACCCAATTTTAATAAAAAGACCAACATCTAATGCGCAGAGAAAGAGAAAAAAACCAAATCAGGCAAAGAATAGAAGCGAGCAACAGGAATCCGAACCAGATTGAGTCCTTAAATCTGAATCCCTGGAGCAGCCCTGAGTAAGCCCAAGCCTCGGTCTCATTTCATCATGTTACCGGGACAGATCGCCATGAAGTTCAAAGACATGAAGTACTGCCGCCGGGGCAGTCTCACAGCCTCAGCGTCACAGAGAGAGGAGTGAACATTGCGGGAGAGCGAGCAAAATCACCCCCGACCCTCGCCACTGGTCCCAATACCCCGCCATTCCGGTCAATCTGGGACAGCATTTAAATTGCCCAAACAGTGGATTGTGCCTTGCATTAGGATCTGGGGCCTGCTGCAGTGAACCACTCCAGGTCTAGACCATGTCGCCCAGCCCGAAGCCACTCTCAACCTCTCCAAATTGGCTCGGTACTTAGGGCAACCTAACTTCACACCTGGTTAGTTGGACAGGCATGAAAACTCCTCTGCCTGGCCTCCTCCTCTCTGACTCGCTCACTCCAACTCCATCAACGCACCAGCATGGCCCATCCCTCAAATTTGCTCACCTCCTTATTGCTTGTGGTAACAGTTTACCATGATTTACTTCAGAAAAGATGTTATTAATAATGCTTTTTAGTCAAATTTCTTGCCTTTTGAACTACCAGTAAGCTGTTGCTCACCCTCAGTAGCACCATCTTAAGAAGGAGTATAGAAGCTTCCTAACCGTCAGGGTTCCCAAAGAGATCTGCAGTGAATTTAATATTTTTAAGGCTGATCACACCAGCACAATGTTCAGCGCACAGCAAAGGTTCAGAAACAATACTGTAAGGAATAGTCAGGTAATTTAATAGACTGAGCGTTAACCATGCAACACTGAATGCTAACACTAAAAGGCACCTTTCCATCTTTCATCACTGCCGGAGAGCAGGGACAAGTTATGGTAGCACAGCCAGTGGAACTCTGATCCCACAGCACCGATGTCCTGGGTTCAATACTGGTCTCTAATCCTGTCTGGATGGATTTTGTATATTCTATCTGTGACCTTGTGGGCTTCCTCCTGGATACTCTGGTTTCCTCCTACAGCCCAAAGGTCCGTGAGTTGGTAGGGTTGCTGTCCATTGTGAAACTGGCCCTGGCATAATAGGGAATGGTCAAATCTAGGAAGCATTGATGAGAATGTGTGGAGAGGTACAGGGGGAAAGTTGTAGGGTATCGGGATTGCTCTGTGTGCCAGCACAGACTTGGTGGGTCAAATTTTTCTCCTTTTATATGTAAGGAGATATGATCACAAGTAAAGGGCAACTTCTCCACTGGTGCCGATTTCTGTTGATAATACACTAAAGTACCAGACCTGGTTCGAAGCCAAATCTTTGATGTAATGGTTGAAACCCCAAACTTCGAGCTCATATTATAACTTAATAAACCTTTCTTTAGGTAATAAGAAAACCAGTGGTATAGTGGCTTCAGCACCAGACTTTGAGGTAAATGGTCCTGGGTTTGAATCCAATCGGCCCCTAGCATGATTTTTATTCATGCTGGGTTGAGCATCAAGCTAGCAACTCGGTCTTGTAAAACACAGACAAATGCTATGGAAATGGCAAACATGCCACCCAGTGTGCCACAAAGCACGAAAAGGAACAAAATTTTAGGTAATAAGATGTAACCCAATATGGAACAGCATCAATGTGTAACACCAGCACAGTAACACACAATTTTATGAGGAGCATTTTAAGAAGGGTTTGAGCCCTGTAGCCAGGATTGGAGCTGGGCATGCTAGAGCGATTTTTGGGTTTAGCACATTTATATTTAGCAAATAACTTTGGCTACCAGTCTTCACATCTGAATATATATTGTGGAGTGCCACTCTGACCAATGGGTTCCTAAATGCTGCAAATACCAGACCAGATAATGCTAATTAAAATTCATTTGGACGCCTGTGGTGTGGGTACAAATTAGAAGGTGTGAAGTTTGTGTGTAGTTTCAAAGAAAGCATTGTCAATACATTGTAAATATGGAATTGTCCTTTGATGTTTAGCACATAAAATATCAAGCTCTATGTTGGACCAGCCAGACCTTTCCACCGAAGATGTCTCCATATCACAATCAAGAGAAAATCTGCCGATGCTGGAAATCCGAGCAACACACACAAAATGCCGGAGCAGTACAACAGGCCAGGCAGCATCTATGGAAAAAAAAGTACAGTCAATGTTTTGGTCCAAAACCTTTCAGCAGGACTGGAGAAAAAAAACTGAGGAGTAGGTTTAAAATGGGGGGGGAGAGGGGAGAGAGAAACACCAGGTGATGCCTATGAACCTTGTTTTATCAAATAAAGAAGCTGCTTCATATCTACCAGAACTTTCCTCCAATTACTTCATTCACGAAACAACAGGCATACAGTGGGAGATAGTTTAATTTATTTTGCTTGGGTACAGATTCTATTGCTGCCATTTGCTTTGCATTTCCATATATTTGCATTTCAGTTAAACTAGCAAAGTTAAGTGTTTGCAAATCCTGTACTTTACGAATGCATCACCAGTTATCACAAATATCAGGTGTGCAAAAATAGCTTTAACTATGACATCTTTAATCAGCAGGCTGGAAGGGTTGTGGTTCAGACAAAAGCATTTCTAATTATGTGGCATGATGTTTCAGTGCTCACTCACTGCAGGAGTTGGGAGAAGGAGCTTAGTCTGGTGGGCAGTAGTTGGACAGAAACCTGATATGCTTCCCATGGGGAGAGGAGGCAACTTGTCAAGTTGTTCTTATCCACTTCTTCTCAGCTGCTGCGCACAATGTGGGCTCAGGCTGGTTCACGCTATTGTGCTCCTAGTTTCAGCAGCTTTACTACTTGAGGAACGGGGCGGTGCAGTAGTGTCGTGGCTCATGTAAAGCCAGTTAGTGGGTTGGTCTCTGCCATTCTGCTGGATTCATCAGTTGCATGGAGAGGGGACCCTGCTGCATTGGCAACAGTTTGCTTGCCATATCCCACTGCCCTAGATTGCTTACTGGCTTGTGTATTAGATGCAAACTCCAAGGTTGACCCTAACCAACGGAGGGCCTCGATTACAACACTAGTGACCCAGCTTGAATCCCACCACTGTCTTTAAGGAGTTTGTACATTTTCCCCATGACTGAGTGGGTTTCATCCGGGTGCTCTAGTTGCCTCCCACATTCCAGAGACATTCAAGTAGCAGGGTAATTAGTAACACGGGTGTAGTTAGGCAGCTCAGGCACATTGGGCTGGAAGGACCTGTTACCATGCTGTATCTTTAAATAAAAAGAATGAAATCAGAGCCATTTCATAAGCTGTTGTAGCTGATAGCAAAACCATACATCTTTGGGACAAGGTGGCACAATGGAGCAGCAAGTGGAACTGCTGCCTTCGAGTCCAAGGTCATGGGTTGAATACTGATGTTGGATGCTCTCTCTGAAGTTTGCATATTCTCTCATGACTGTGTGGGTTCCCTTAGCTGCTCCAGTTTCCTCCCACGTCCAGAGATGTGTGGCTTGGTAGGCTAAAAGGCCACTGGAAATTGCCCCTAGTGTATAGGTGAGAAGCTTCACCATGGACCTTCCCAAGCCTGGTTGAAGTATGAGGAGGGTTGGGCTTGGGGCTAGCAACCTTATCCTGTTCCAGAAACTACGGAAACAGCAACAAACCTCATCCCAGGGAGAGGAAGGATCTTTGCTGAGAAGACTTAAAATGGGCTATCCCTGGAGACAACTTGAAAGACTGTCCCAGGACAGAAGACTGCCTGCGCTACACTAGGGGTGATGGGCTTAAGTGAATTCGTAAGTGTCGGTGAGTGCTAAAATCTACAGGAAGTTGAAAATAATGTGAGGAGAATAGATTAGAGGGAAAATTAATTGATAATTATATTACTTTGTGAACCATTATAGTGGCTGCCTCTGTGTTGTAAGGAAACATGGTAACTAAAGGAGATTGAAAGTACAAAGTTCAAAGTGACTTTTATTATCAGAGTACATACATGTCACCACATAGAACCCCGAGATGCTTTTTCTGCGGGCATACTTATCAAATCTATAGAACAGTAACTGTAAACAGGATCTGTAAACTGTAAACAAACTGTGCAACCACAGATACTAAATGAATAGCAATAAATAATGAGCATGAAATAACAAGATAGAAGAGTCTTTAAATGAGGGTCGTTATCCCCTTTTGTTGAAGAGGCTGATGGTTGAGGGGTTGTAGTTGCTCTTGAACCGGGTGGTGTGAGTCCTGAGGCTCTTGTACCTTCTACCTGATGGCAGCAGCGAGAAAAGATCATGGCCTGGGTGGTGAAAGTACAAAGTTCAAAATAAACTTATTATCAAAGTGCGTACCTGTCACCATGCACATACACTTCAAGTGAAATTCATCATTTCTATTAACAACCAACACACCCAAGGCTGTGCTGGGGCAATCCAGAGATGCTGCCACATCCAAATGTTACTTCATATGTTCCCAGCTTAACATAAAAAGGCAAAACATCATAAGCAAAAACACATAAAAGTTGCTGGTGAATGCGGCAGGCCAGGCAGCATCTATAGGAAGAGGTACAGTCGACGTTTCCGGCCAAGACCCTTCGTCAGGACTAACTGAAAGAAGAGAGCTCTTCTTTCAGTTAGTCCTGACGAAGGGTCTCAGCCCAAAACATCGACTGTACCTCTTCCTAGAGATGCTGCCTGGCCTGCTGCGTTCACCAACAACTTTTATGTGTGTTGCTTGAAATTCCTGCATCTGAAGATTTCCTCGTGTTTGCGATCATAAGCAAAAACCTAAGTTTACTCATTTCATTATCAGGTATTCAATAAACTGTAACTTCTCCCTTCACCTGCAAATTCTTCCCAATCCTGACACTCCTGAACCAATTCGCCACGTGGGAAAATATTTCAAGTACACTCATCTGCGGTGGATTCCTGACAGATAACACTTCAGATTTGAAACTGCTTACTACCAGCCCTGTATTAGTTAATGAATTAATGGTTTGACAACCAACTCTACATGAAAACAAAGTCAATTTGCTCAGAAAGCACCACTTACTAAAAAAGACTGAGGAAAAAAATTAGAGCAACATCCAATAATTTTGTATTTTTCCCAGATAACAGTGAGGATAGTTGTGCATTAATTATGAGTACAAATTCATTCTTAGTCATTGTTAAACTTGCTTGACAGGATTTTTATGCAGTCGTTTTGACACTGGTTGGACATAGCATGGCCAATTGAAATTTCTCATCACTGTTCCTTCTGTGGCTCATAGCTTCTCTTTAAACCTCCAGCAACTTTGAGTTCAGCTTCCCAGGCCTTACATACATTCCTCTGACTCCCGTCACTCTGCCACAGGCAGCTGCAGACACCCCACCTCTCCAGGAAGTTCCGGGAGTCTCCCGCATATTGATAGTGGCTCCCTGATGCGTGCAAATTATATACAATATCCCAGAAATCAATTTTTTTGAGAGTGAGTGAGAGAGCGCAAAAGAGGGAGAGAAAGAGAGAGAGCGTGAGCGCGAGAGAGAGAGAGAGAGAGAGAGCGCACAGCATGGCAGAGTGTTCCAAAAGAAGAAAATATAAAACGTACGTCACCTCAGACTACAGTAAAGTGTACCCCTGCCTAATAAGGGTCAAAAATAATGACAGTGTTGCTTGCAGCACTGTTTGCAACAGCGACTTTTCTATTGCCCATGGTGGGTTAAGATTGTAAAAGACATGTTGAGGTGAGTTTAACAGGTGTCATTCGTTCACTAGCATAGCTAACGTTATTTAAACTAGCTGGCTAGCTGCTAAGGAGCTACTCTATTGCAGACATCCCACCTCTCCCGGAAGTCTCCCGCAAATTGATGGTGCTACCTCCCTGAAATGAGTTTTTGCAGGGTGGGATGTCTGCAGCTGGCTGGAGTCTAGGTTCTGAAAAAATGTCTGCAGCTGGCTGGAGTCTAGGTTCTGAAAAATCCTCTCTTAGCCGCTTCCCCTCTCTACAGCTCTCTGATTTTTCAAGAAACCTAACAAAACATACCTCTTTGACATGTGCTTATATCTCCTTATTTACAACATTGCTTTGATAGCACTATCTTGAGATAGTTAATTATCATTAAGCTACTGTATGCATACAGTGTGCAAAGAACTGGGGAGCTCTATGCTGCGTTCTGACAAAAACATACCCTTCAACCAACATTACCAACATGGATCAAATAATAATGATTTCATTGCAAAATGATGTACAAAAAATGGCGGTGATTGAAAGTATTAAGTTTGATGAAGGTAATCTAAGTTATGCCTAGTTCATGCAAGAGTTTAGTTTAATGTATTGCATTCCATTCTTCATTCCTCTGTTTCTTCTACTGATTCTTCCCCCCTCATACCTCATAAATAAGAATGTGATAAGAGCCAAGCTGCCTTGGAGCATAAAAGAAGCAGAAATAAAGAACCAAATGCAATGAAAACTTCAATAATCTGGCATATGGTTGCTTGGAAATCTTCAATGCCTTGATTAAAACTCCAGGTATTCTGCCATTACCAGGGTTTCAAGGTGAACCTCTCCCATGGACTGATTATATCAACAGTGATCAGCTGACATTGTGACAGCATTCTGCAACTTGGCTTCAGTAAATCAAAGTTCACAGTTCAAAGTAAATTTATTATCAAAGTATCTACGTACATATCATCATATATGTACTGAGGCAAACATCAGCTGCAGTTGAAGCATCAACAACCTGGTTTCTTTGTCCACAAGAAACTTCGCTGGTCTAAGATCTCTACGAACAAATGCTGCTGACCAGAATATTCCAGGGCGCAGGACTATGTGTTGAAGGAAGCACTGAAGCTCAGTACAGCTACCACAAAGGTTTTGTGGGAAAGGACCACAGGCTAGGGTGCTGTCACTGCTTGGCACTGAGAGGCTGGGCCAAGTGTAACAGCCTTTCAGATATGCCTTGGACATATTTATTAAGGAAGATGGATTATGACAGAGATGAGGAACAGTTATGGAATTTTTTTGTTAATTTCAAAGATATACCTTATTCATAATATATACACTATATATAATCAGGATGTATCTTTCTCTACATGCATTGTACCATTAATTCAATACAATATGACAATGGCATTCCACCAGGTTGTTGATTCTCCAGGTGTAGTTGATGTTTGCCTCAGTATGGGATGGTTATAGTACATTGTTTATTTGCTCTTTGATCACAGGACCCTGGGCTGAAAGGGAGTGTCATGAAGACCTATAATCAGTAAAACATCTGAAGGGGTCAGTGGGCTACAGATTTAATATATTTAGCTTCCAATCTAAGTATGGAGAGACAAGGAAAGTTGGTAAGCAAAAGCTGAGAGATTTTCCCTTTGAAATGAAAGAGGAGCTCTTCTTCAGCGATCAGAGGTCACAGAGGCAACTTAACCAACCTCTGTTTATCTCCTGACATCAACCCAAATAGATTTCACTTGGGCCAGAAGATGGTCACATGCCTCCTGCTGCCTCTGATGTACAACGTTATTGTGTGCTGAGGCTTGTGAAAGACTTTCCGTTGTTGAGAGAATTCTGCAAGTGCAATCAAGTGAAGTTAATTACTGTATTGGGCAGGTAGCTTTCACTACAACCTTTGAATGCTGTCTACCTGTTTACTTTTGGGCTGCGTTGTCAGGCAGTGCCAATTTGGCTTCAGTTTAAGGCTCGCCTGATCTTTCGGAGAGTTAGACCACTTGTAAGATTAAAGAAGCTCAGGGATCTATAAAGTACAGCTGTGACTGTGGGATTAATATGCTGTGTGATCAAGATACATGGCAAAACCATTAAATTCAACATTATTACCGCCCTTCTGCAAATTGAATTAGTATAAGTATAGTATACATCATTCAGTCAGTTAGTTCATCCCCCACATCACCAGCTTTTCAGTATGCTCATTAAAAGGATTTCATTTTTTTTTCTCTTGCTTGTAATTGCCCTGTTCCCCTGTGCAGGAACATCGTCTCTGAGGCTTTGCTAATCCTTTCTGTTTTTCAGAGGCTGCTGCGGACCAGGAAGATAGACTTCTGAGCTGTGACCCAGCTGCGGTGGACAGGTTGCGATATTTAAGTTTAGTGGTGTGTACTTATCAGAATTTCATATGCTTGTGTGGAGTGCTGAATCCTGTTTTTGTTGAAGAAAATATTAAGGTACTGCTAACTAAGGGCATTTGAATGTGCATAATGTTTTCTGAAATTTCTTATTTTTCTTTGTAAAATTTCCAGATCGGTTTTTTGGACCAAGATATTGTGCCAAGAGAATATGTTAATATAGGTACAGTGAAAGTGTCTATTGCCTTTGTTACATTTTTACTACTGAGCCCTGTTTGGCAGATTTTCTTAAGCGTTGAAGTAAATTCTGTCTAAATCTTTCCCTTTACTGCATTATTGGAATGTGTGGGGAAACCTGATAAACTGAAGGAACTCAATGAAGAAAGACTCCAATACGCCAATGGGTCCATACTGGCTGAAGAGCACTATGATGAGAGTCCTTGATGAGAATGGTTTGGACCCAAAAGCTGGAGTATCTGAAGCAAGGATCGAGACACCGTATCAAGCTGGGACGAGAACTGAGCACAAAACAAACGCTAGATGATATCACTAGATGGGCTTACAATTGAGCACTGAGGGTCCATTCAGCTGCTCATTACATACTCAATTATTGGCACCCAAAACATGATATATCTCAGAATTTTGATAACACCTCCGGGAGCATGGGGACCCAGTGTCCCCTCCAAAGGCAGCAACTTGAACCAGCGCCCCTCCGAGGGCAGTCACTCGAACCAGTGGCCTCTGCAAGAAAAGTGACATGAACCAGTATCCTCTCCGAGAACCACTCGCTCCCCTCCTCATCTGCCTCGATGTTTCAACCTCCCTCGACACTTTAATCGGCAAGAAATATAGTCAATCATGGGCCCTCGTCTTGCCTCCGAGCTTTTCCTTGTGGTAGTTCATGATCGCATTTCTCTCCCGGAGTTTTCTCAGAGACAGCATAGTACTAGCTCACTTGATCGAACTACAGACTGTAGGCCACAGGCTCCCACAGTTTCAAAAACAAAATTAAGGCAAAAAGAATAAATAGAAGACATAGAAAAGCTGAACTGATTAACTATCTGGAAGATGTCGCCCAAGGAATTATTGTTCGCTAGTGACTTCATTACCAAATCCTGAACCATCAGCACCCTGGGACATTCGCTGGCTGGAAGGTTATCTGCAAGTGCCACATAGCTATTATGTTTAGGAGAGCAGGTTAGAATCGAGATGTTCTTTAGCATGTGGCTCACATTCTGATTTCCCAAAGCATTTCACCTTCCACCTCCCACAAGACATTACCGTGATAGCATGCTTTGTGAAAGAGTTCAGTTCCACCATCTCTCAGCATCCAGTGCAAAGCAGACCTCTTGCCTGTTATATTTGTACAACATGGTGGCAGCATTGTGCAATCCATGATATTTACTACAGCAACTCCTTGAAGTTTTATTGATGTACATCCTGGAGTTGAGAAGTGTATCTGCCAAGGAAGACATGGACAACAGGGAAAATGAACATCTTTCCTTTGCTATCGTCTCCATGTCATGCATCATCCTCACTTGGATAAATATTCTGATTCTTCCAGTGAAAAGTTTGAAACTCCTTACCTAATACTACTATGTGCTTACCACAAGGACTACAGTGGTACAAAAAGAATCCCTTTATCATTCCAAAGGGCGATTTAGAATGGAAATAAATTCTAGGCTGCTTGCTTCCTACCTACATGAATAAAAAAACACCTGAGCTAACAGGCAATACCTCTTCCTAAAGGTGATATGATGGCTGAAGATGGAGCTGGTTCACAGTCATAGTTGATCCTCAGTGACTTTCTGAGGGAAAGGCCAATGGATTCTGGAGTTACGATATATAGCAAATACTAATTTCAACAGCAGCCAGGCTTCAGACTTGAATATGGATTGCAGATTGAATTTAAAATGCAGCTCTGAACAATAGTCTTCATGGAGCTGCATACTGGTGTCAATTCCAAACAAAGAAACACTCTGTTTGACCTCAAATGCCTGCTCACGTGTCAATGTGGCCCAGAGTCCGTGGGATTAACATTCATTTTGTGTGCCTGGAGTGCGGGCGTGAAGATAGAGGTGTTTGAAAATTATATGTGACTCAAAGAAAGCATTGTAGATAGATTGTAACTATAGAATTGTCCTGCTGCTGCCCTTGATCTCTAGCATATTAAATACCATGTAATATTGGATCAGGCAGGCTTCTTCTTCCAGGAGTGACTCAAATATGATGCTTGCTGCTTGTTTTGCTGAATAAAGACTTTTATATCCACCAGATTCAATGTTTCTCTAGTGTCTTCATTCACAGTCACAACATGGATCAGATATGTTTGGGCAGGGTATCTCTTTATCAATAGGCATAGACTTCCTTCTATGTCAGATACTTTTTAACATCCCAAGCTATCTGGAACAAGTTTAAAGAGGAAAGTATATACAATTAAATTTACACAGCATTTCAGTGGTATGTTTATGTATAGAATATTAAGAACATCTTCCTTGTCAAATTCAGCTTACAGATGCATTATCAGTATAATTCTTAGCAGTGGTGCAGCAGATAAGCAGCATTCCAATTAAAATATCATGCATGAGACTTCTGTGGCATTGTTATCTCAAATACCAAGGTCAGGATCCAAATGCGTCCCGTAGGTAGATGAAAGTTAGCGAGTAAGTTCCTACAGGGAAGCAATCTGTTTCAGTTAAAAAGAAACCTGTGAGTGTTATGCTTTGTAACTTCAAAATATTAAACTAATTCAAAGGCAGACATGGAAGTCTGGAAATGCAGGTCTAACTTTGTGTTTACCTTAAGCAAGGTGCACGCACCTCATGTATGTATAACCCAAAATGAATCATTTAAATGATCAACCAATACATATACATGATTACACTAATATTACTGAAATATTAAATGCACAACACTCCTCCCTGTTCAGCTATAAATTTCAACTCAATAGAGAATGCATCGCAACTATATAAACAGTATATAATTATACAACTATTATATAATGCAACTACTATACACAGACATCAACAGCATAGGACACTTTAAATTGTCCTGTTCAGGTCTAAAGATTTAATTGCTGTGGAAGCATTCTTACTCTTGTGGGATAACATCTTTCCTGATGGGGGAGGGGGTGGACACTCTGTTGATCAGGTGACATTTGTCATTTGTGGCTGTGAAAAGAATCTTAGGTTCTGGTGCCTCTCCTGTGGTGATTGTAGGAGTTGAACTTGAGACTGCCGGAAGTGGTTCTGACAGCAGTAGCCACGTTTCTTTTACTTCCTTTTCCTTCTTCTAGCTTGTGTATCTTGACCTAGAGAAGGTGCATTTAGTTCGCTGGAGTATTCTCTTATTAATCCTTCTATTGGTCCCTTCACAATCTCCTCTCTCTTTTTGGTTTCCTCGTCCACAACGTCATCTGAGAAATCACCTGTTTTCGTCTCTCTATTAACTCCTCTCCTTTTTAGCTTTCCACTCATGCAGAGGAGCTTTGGTCCTTTTAGGCAGACAACTGCTTACATCACTTTCATGCCTCCTCTAAGCAGCATGGTTCTTCCCTGGTCCAAAATGCTTTCATGGTGTTCAGCATAGAGACGGCTGAGGCATCATCTGGGGGAGCTTTTGGATTTATACTAATGTAGAACATACTGACATACTCCCATCTTAACATCACAGAAACCACAGATAAACCACACAAATTTCAACATTAACTATTTACCAGCAAGCCAAGGGGGTGCTGAAGGGGTTACTGAGTTGACAGTTCATGTCTTTCCACGGAAAGTATTTGAAGGAAAAGTCTTACTTTTACTTCTGAGGTTTAATAATGCTCTCATGAGGTCCATTGAGATATTAGAATTAATGTTTTACATACAGTACTTCCCCATTGTTGCTATCTCTCTCTCTCTCTCTCTTCCCTCTCTCTCCCCTCTCTATCTCTTTCTCTCTCTCTGCCTCTCTCTGTCTGCCTCTTTCCTGTTTCCTCTGACTTCTTCACTTACTCTGTCTATAGCTGAGCTCATCTAATGGTCAAAGGGAGGACAGGGAGGCTGGTGAATGCAGCAGAGTGCCTCTAGGATGGTTATTTCGAACATCCGTGTAATGGAGCTCTGAGTTGCTGGTGGTGGCATGTCTGTCACCATAGCCACCCTCATCTGGGCTGGACCGAATAATGACCAATTACAGGGGACAACCCTTCTTCCCTAAAATCCATACTGGGCAACAAGTTCTCTCAAGGACGAGGGAAAGCTATGGCAGACTAAAAAAGAAAGAATAATGGGAACAGAAGCATACATTTTTTTCAGTCCATGTTAAGGAAATTTTCAAGATTTCAGTGTTCCCCCATTGGGGAAACATTGGGATGAATCTGTGGCCCGGGAACTCCAGATCCAATCAGGAAAGCCCATGGGATGTAATAAACTTGTAGAAGGTGTATTAAAAGATAAATTTAATGCTGTCACAGGAATGATCAGAGCAAAAACAAGAGGTGTTATCATAAATGATGAATAAATGCAGAATCCTCTCCAACCCAACTCTCCATATAACAGGAATGTTGGGAGCCACTGGAAAGTGATAACAGGTTCTGTTTACAGTCATCCCGAGGATAGCATTGAGTTCAGGTTTTATGAGGTCCTTTAGTTTCTGATTTTCCCCGTAAATCTTTCTAAGTCCCTTTTGTTCTTTGCCCAACATATAAAGCACTATTTTATAGTTTTCACCAGTGCTCCTCCTAACACACAGCTTAAAGTTACGAAAAAGAGTTGAGATCTTTGCTCACTGATTAACCATATTAGCATTTCTGTTCGTGGGTAACAGATTCAGACAAGATCGGTGTTCAGAAAATCTGAAAAACTTGGGGTGGCATGGTAACATGGGTGGTTAGCACAATTGTTTTAAGCACTAAAGATCATCGATCAGAATCCAATTCCCAATATTGACTATAAGGAGCTTGTACGCTGTTTATAAGGAGTTTGGGGTGTAGGGGGCTCTGGATAGAGGATATACCTTTGACATCTGGCAACTGCACCCTACCTCGTAGGGTGGACGGGCATCACTGATCCTCATCCATCTCCAAAATCTCTCACCCCTGCCTCCAAGTGGCACACCGCGGTACACTGCTTCAGCTGGCGGGCTTAACAACATGAGGGAATGGTGTTAACACGGCACCACTGAGCAAGGGACCTCGTCAACGAAGTCACCGTCCAGGGTGGATGAGCTCCTCGAAGTACTACAATGGCCACGTGTTCGAGACCGGGGCGAGCCACTGAGTCGGAGGCTTTGGGCTAGCCCAGAGAGGGTGGGTGCCCCCAGGCATCACTGGCCCGAAGACACGCGGAACCACCCCTGCGACCCATAGAGAGGGTTGCGGGATCCAGACCAAACATTCCCCCTGTGAATATGAGGGGTTCCTCCGGGTGCTCCAATTGTGGGCTGGAGACATGGTGAAAATTGCAGGCTCCGCCCAGCATAATACTTGAACCCATTGGTTGCTGACACAAAACAATGCATTCCATTGTATGTTTTAATGTTCCAACGTATATGTGACAAATAAAGCTAATTTTAATCACTATTTACATAATATCTGCAACACTATAAAATATTCCATGCTGCAGTCAGTAAAAACTTGATACAAATCAATTTCTATCAAAAGGGTTAACTCTGCTGCGATAATATTTGGGCCAAGCAAATTCCTAACTAGGTGAGAGAAATGCAAGGGCAAAGGCATTTAGATTAGATTAGATTCAACTTTATTGTCATTGTGCCAAATACAGATACAAAGCCAATGAAATGCAGTTAGCATCTGACCAGAAATGCAAAGAATAGTGTTATTTACAAAATAAATGCGAATAAGAAGCAAGTGCTACAGCACACAAATATAAAAGTACTGAGACAGTACAATATGGGTGCAATACTGCTTAGCGCTGTGATGTGAGGTTCAGCAGGGTCACAGCCTCAGGGAAGAAGCTCTTCCTGTGCCTGCTGGTACGGGAGCAGAGGCTCCTGTAGCGCCTGCCGGATGGGAGGAGAGTAAAAAGTCCATGGTTAGGGTGAGATGCATCCTTGATAATGCTTTTCGCCCTGCCCAGGCAGCGTTTATGGTAGATGTTCTCAATGGTAGGCAATTGGGTGCCGATAATCCACTGGGCAGTTTTCACCACACACTGGAGTGCTTTGCGGTCTGATGTGGGACAATTGCCATACCACACTGAGATGCAGTTGGTGAGTATACTCTCAATGGTACAGCAGTAAAAGTCCATCAGTATCCTGGGACAGAGGTGAGCTTTCTTGATGCTCCACAGGAAATAAAGGCGCTATTGCGCCTTTTTGACCAGGATGGAGGAGTTCAGGGACCAGGTGAGATCCTCGGAAATGTGGACACCAAGGAATCTGAAGCTTGCTACACGCTCCACTACAGCTCCGTTGATGTAGATGGGGACGTGAGTGTGGCTCCTAGCATGCCTGAAGTCCACAATGATCTCCTAGGTCTTCTGAGTGTTAAGGGCCAGGTTGTTGTCGGCACACCACGCGGCCAGGTGCTGGGCCTCGTCCCTGTAGGCCGTCTTGTCATCCCCTCTGATCAGGCCAACCACCATGGTGTCGTCTGCGAACTGGATTATGGGGTTAGAACCATATACAGGAACGCAGTCATAGGTGAAAAGGGAGCAAATTCCAGAATTTGGGAACCAATGTGGGTGGAGGTGCAACTGTCAATGACAGGGGGGAGGAAATGAGGAATGCAGGAAGGGGAAGGAAATGAGGAACACACAAGGGTCCCAAACTGAAAGGAGCGAAGATTTTGGGGTCATATAAGGCCAAAGAAGGTTACCAGGATCTGGGAAGGGTGACGATATGGCAGGATCTGTAAACAAAATATAATGGTATTATGTGAAGTTACATAAAATATATTGCTTAACAAAACAAGAAAACCGGATACCTGAAGTAAAAAATGAGCTGCTATAAGAACTCAACAGGTCAGGCAGCACCTGTGGAGTGTAATGGACAGTCAATATTTCAGGTTGAAACCCTTTGTCTGGATCTATTTGCTTGCGTTTGAGCAAATAAATGGCTTGACCTTTCCTGGAATATAGGGTCACTCAATAAAAGCATTTGACTTTCAAAATATAGCTTTAAAAAACCTGTTTGGATCTACATAATGTAGTAACTACTTTGCAAAGCTTTGGGCATAGCCCAATAATGATTTACTAGGCTTTATCAACAAGCCAGTTTCTAATTATAAACTTGTCTCTTTGAAGCTCGTCTTTGCTGCAAATGCACAGCCTGGAACTTTTTAGGTCTTTTTAGGGCACATCTTGTTCTTTCAACTCATTGAATAATTATGCAAACAGCTTCGGATAACTTGACAGCTGTGAGCTATGAGAGAGCACAATTCCCCAAATAGCAAACCGCCACTGAACCTGTTTATAACATCTTTGGTAAATACTATTAAGGGGAGAGAGGTGGGGTGATAAATATATTGACAGAAGTAACAGATTCTGAAGATATGCTCAGTAATCTTGTAATGTGAGTGTGAAGTGAAGTGAAGGGGAAACAATTTGCCTAAATGTAACCTCCTGTTGCTTTTGGCATTTTATCAAAAAAATGGGTGGTGACATATGAACGGTTTCAGAATTATTTTCATGTAGTTTCTTATTTTCAAACTCAAATGAGTTTGTGCATTAAGAACATGTTTCAATATCCTGATAAATTTAGGTTTTATCTGCACTAGGTTTCTGTGCTAATTTTGTTCATCTATAGTCAATGAAAAGAACAATGGCAACATGAACTCCTCCGCTGACAACTATCATTTAACTGTGACACATCAGGACCAGTGCATTTTGACCCAATTAATTGCCTGCTCCAATTAGCTGAAGTTTCATGGAAATAGTTAAAAAGGTATAACAAAGACAAATTCAGTAAAAAATTATGTATTTAAATGAAATACAGAACAAATTAGAACACTATCAATAGTACTACAGTAGTAGATAACTGTGTATTAGTTCCTAATTGTTATTGACGGAGGAATTCATCCAGTGTACACCACAAACAAAGTCAGAGCAGACACCGAGTGCAGATACTGGACTGCTTTCATACAATGCTGTCAAAGATTGCATCCTCCAAATATTAATTTTCATTGTAAAATACACTATATAAAATAAAATTCAAGATGATCATCGATACTTTTAAATTTATCGTAGTTCCTAACTTGTTGAAGTAGTGAAATCCTTTTATTTGCACCACTGTCCGTTTCTGGCATCTCTGAGCCTGAATGCTTGGAACTGCAGTGAGCAAAATGGTTCAGAATTGTCTAACTGATTATTTCTCGCCAACTATCAGTGACAAGCAAATCACTGCTTTTTGAACACAAACACAGATTACTGACGCTATTTAAAAACTGTTCTCTCAAAGCATGTTGTGGGGTCTAACAGCCACACAGGTGCACATGACTGACACTAGGTAGAACCTGTTTGGCAAGTCTATTGCCCCAACTAGTGTCCCAAACAAACAAGGGGAATGCCAGTTATTTTCTCAACTCATTTATATTCTTCAAGAGTCATCTCTAATAAGTGGCTGCCCAATTAATTGATGGGCCAATTAACTGGAATCCCCTGTACATAACTTGTTATTCAGTTAAACATTAGCTTATCTTTTTAAACTGTTTCCAAGAAACTTTGGCTAATCAGATAGCCACTTAATGGGGCCAAATTGCACTTGCCGAGATGCGTTCCCATTGAACCAGAATTCACTGCACTGTTTCAGACGAACAGGTAGCAGGCCAGTTCTATACAAGTCAACTACTCTACCCAATAATAGGATTGTGTAAACTCTTATTCTCCTTGAGGAAATATCAGTGAGTGCTAGTGGGCTGTTCATGGTATATGGAGTGTAAGGTGGCTTTAATATAGCCCAGAAACCTAATGGGAAAACAGTGTTTGTTTACTTGTCCATTTCCAGATTTGTCTTACAGGAACAAACAGAAAACAAGAGTACACCATCTTGTCCCTCAAGACCGCTCCACTAATTTCTCCTGCTGGTCTTTTTTTCTGCCCTTTTAACTATTTCCAATAAATTTTGGCTAACTTGGGCAGCTGCATGACTGGGCCAAAATATCCTGGTGCTGATGAGTCCCAATTAACCAGAATCCACTGTAGTTATAAAGGATTACTTCACTTCAAAGTAGAAAATTGGTTTCAGTAATTACATTCACAATGTCAGAAGGAGAAATAGAGTGCACGCGCAAGCGCGCATACACACACACACCCCTCCCTCAAGCTAAAAGGCATGTTTGACTGAGATCCAGACTCCTTTTTTTAGTGATATGGTTTGAGCAGCGAACAGAATCTCTCACGGGATGGTGCTTATTAAATATGCGGAGGCAGTTCTCCAGTGTCAGTCCTGAAGATTTGTAACAGCAGATGTGAAAAGAACCAGAGTCATCAATTCCAGTATCCACTTTTCTTCCCAAGGTCCTCACAACGTAAAACTACATCTTAAAGGCAGCATCTTTGGAAAGAGCACTGTTCTGAAGAATCATAATATTCTGCTAACAATCAGCAATTCATGCACAAAATGGAGTGATGCTAACAAGCAAAGGTGACATTCAGCCCCAAAGCTAAAACAGACAGCTCCCCAGATACCTCCTGTGTAAAATCTTCCTCCTTAAAATTAGATTAGCAGTATTTTTTTTAACTTTTGAAGTACAGTGCGGAACAGGCCCTTCTGTCCCAATGAGCCATGCTGATCCCCAATCCACTATGTAACCCAGCCAAATCACAGGACAATTTACATTGACCAATTGACCTACTAATCAGTACGGCTGTGGACTGCAGAAGGAAACCGGAGTACCTGGAGGATACTCCTGCTGTTTACGGGGAAACACGCAATCTCCTTATAGATGGTGCCAGAATTGAACTTTGAATCCAATTTAAAAGCACCGCACTAACCGCTAAGCTACCATGGCACCTGTTAGGGCACATTCCGGAGCTATACGCCAGAAAAGAAAACAATAATTTCAACAGCAGCCAGTCGTCAGACCTGAACATGGATTCTAGATTGAATTTAAAATGCAGCTCTGAACAATGATCTTCTATTTGACCACTGAAAACTGTGTATGCATGAATGCAGCCCGGAGTCAGTGGGAATTAGCATTCACTTAGTGTGTCTGGAATGTGGGTGTGAAAATTATATGCAATTCAAAAGAAGCATTGTAGATACATTGTAACTGTCGAATTGTCCTGCTGTTACCTTTGATCTTCAGCATAAAAAATGTCATGTAATATTGGGTTGAGCAAGCCTCTTTTTCCAAGTGTGTCTCGAATTATGATGCCTCCTGAACATTTTTGTTGAATAAACACTTTGATATCCACTTGCTTCAGTGTCTCTCCGGTGACCTTGTACATGTCACAGCAGCTCCCATGGATTTTTCAGAATAATTAGTGTTATTGCATTTTAGTCAATCCTATGATCATACAGTTGGAATAAGCTAGCAGTTAGTGGTGTGCAGAATGGGTGAGGCTGAGGGAAAATATTGGAATAAATTTTTCCCGTGCTCCTCAACCCGGATTCTGTCTCTTTGGCACTTGGAGTCTGTTCTTAGCTAATCCTTAATATTACACAAACTTTTCCTGCAGCATTTCTGAGTCATTGCTTCTGAATATTGGTATTACGCAGATTCAGTTCCTGTTGGCATTATTTCAATAGGTCAATTACATTTTGTGTATGTTTGAAACCAATTGTTTGAAGCTCAAGAAGATGAATGATGGAAACAATTTATTAAAGGAATATTAATGGGTGGATCTTAGAAAGTAAATAGTATTTGGCAATAGTGTCAGAAGCAGCTTACTTTTAATTTACTGCATGAAAGGAGGTAGTATACAAATTACAACTCAAATCTTGTCATTATGAAGGGTAATGTGAAGACGCTTTATCTTGGTGGTGAAACTATAATACCAGAGTGCAGGGCTCCTTATGAATTCTGCAGATTCCTGTGGAACAACTATCTTGCTAACTTAGTGGCTTCAGAACCTTAGTCAGCACTGTGTCCATATCTGAGTTCTGTATCACATTAGTTTCAGACTGAGACAAGAATATAGTGCAGACCAAAATGCTATCTGTAGCCAAATAGTGATACAAAAAGTTTTTATTCTTCATATAATATATGTTGAGAGTATTATCTGAACCTTCGTATTTGTGATGCTGATGGAGATAGATTTTTCATTGTATCTGTACCTCACTGTATTTGGGCACACAACAATAAACTTGACAAGACTTGACTTGACTGAAGGGGTATGGACAGTAAATCTTTTCATGAATGGAAAATATTGCCCTGACGTTCCATTTCAATGTTTTGGGTCAAGACTCTTCATCTTCCAGTCCAGGTGAAGAACCTCGACCCAAAAGGTCACCTGGTGATTTCCCTCCACGGATGCTGTCTGACCTGCTGAGTTCCTCCAGCTCTTCATGTGTGCGATTGAGGGATAGCACTTGAAACAGCTTCTTTCAAACATATACCAATATGTAACTCAGTTATTGAAATAATGCCGATGGGAAATGAATGTGCAGAAGACCAGCAGCCACACCTCACACAGGACTAGATGATGGGAGAATTGTTCACATAGAGGTAGCTGAATAGTGGGAAACTTCTCCAAAGGAACTTACTTAGCTGTACAACCAAGAGCATATTGTGATCCAATCCAATCATCACAACTGACAAGCTGATAATCAGGTTGGGGAGCCTACTGATGTATGAGATTCCCTTACAGCTTATTATGCAGGTCCAGCTCAACGAGCTCTGTTGCTTCCCTGGATTGCTACAACAGATCCGTACTTTCAGTTTAACACTTTGAGCCATACAGCTATAGAGTTATGCAGCATGGAGAAAACTCCTTTGGCCCATCCTATCCATACTGACCAAATTTCCTTCTCGTGTTCCTGCATTTGCCCATATCCCTTTAAACCTTTCCTATCCATGTACTTGTCTGAGAGCCTTTTAAACATTGCAAACGTCCCTGCCTCTACAACTTCCTTTGGTAGGTCATTCTACACACCCAACACCTTCTGTATGTTGAAGCTCATGATCAGGCCCTCTTTAAATCTTTCTCCTTTCATTTTACACCTATGAGGTGTAATTTTAGTCTCCCCTACCCTGTGACTATCCACCTTATCTATACCTATCATAACTATATAATCCTCCATAAGGTCACCTCCAGGCTCCTCTCTTTCAGAGGAAGCAGTTCCAACCTACCTCGTATCTCCTTATAAATCAACTCTTTCAGTTCTAGTAACATCCTTCTGAATCTTCTCTGCACCCGCTCTTGCTTAATCTCATCCTTTCTACAGTATGATGACCAGAATTGCACACAGTATTCCAGAGATGGTCTTACCAACGTCTTGTAGGGCTGTACAGAATGCCCATCCAATGAAGGTGAGCATGCCTTATGCATTCTTCATCACCTTGTCAACCTATGTCACCACTTTCAGGAAACTATGTACTTGCACCCCAAGCCCTCTTTGCTCCACAAAGTTCTCAAGTCCATGTAGAGTTTAGAAGGGCTTTTGACAAAGTCTCATAATACTGATTTAGAAAGTTAGGATACATGGAGTCCAAACTGAGGCAGCAAAGTGGAAGGAGGCAGAGGGTTGGTTTTCATATCGGAGGCTTGTGCTGCCCTCCATTTACAGTCAATCCTGCAGAGTTTTGCAAGGCAAGTATCTCTGCTTCCTCACAACTCCGGTGACCTGGGTTTGATCCTAATCTCTTCTGTATCCGTGTGGAGTTTGTGGGTTCTCCCTGTGAGTGTACAGATTCCTTTGTTTGCTCTGCTTTCCTCCCAGTTCCTAGCTGTGATAAACGGCTCTTTGTGTAGTTGGGTGACAGGGTGAGTGGGGTGGGGTAGTGTTGAGGGAGTGGAAATTGTTAGGAATGTGGGATGAGGTTACAGGGTAATAAAGGAGGAAGTGAGCAGATTAGATTGATCTAAGAGACTCAACAGGAGGAACAACTTCCTTCAATTGAAAAAAAATGAAAGAAAAAGATATAAAATTGTAAATAGCCTAGATTCTTATTAAAACAATGGGTTATTAAAATAGCCCACTTCTGATTCAAAAAATTATGTTGCTCTTGAAATGCTGTACTTTATGTACTTTATGTGACATATCAATGTGTATTCATTGATAAGTGATTGCAGAAGTATTAAGTAGCAGTTAGTGACTTTATCAAAACCTGCTAGCTTTATACCATTTTCTGATAACACTAACCATTTCATGTATTTATCTTCAGGGAGGAGAGGTTATTCAACTGACCCAGAAGAAAGTGGCTATTTGACTCAAGTAAGCTATTAATTGCATGGAGCCTAAAGCAAGCCACTGCAGTTGTAAGGTTCATTTAACAAGGCTGAGAGAGGCAAATTACCCCACTGAATGTCAGGGCAGGGGAAAAGGCACCTGTTTCCTGCAGGGAACTAAGGCCAGGTTTTAATAATCTTCCATGAGAATAGAGATTGTTTAAGTAGTCTGTAGTGCCTTCCCCTCCTCCTTTTCTGCACATTAGTTTGGCTGCAGTTACAAGGACACAAGTTGTTTGTGTACCTGAACACAGAGGAGGGCGTAGAAAAAGATGGATTAAAAATTAGCCACCCCTTCATTTGAATGGGTTAGCAGAATGGTCCTGGCATCTTGAAGCAATCAAAGATTAACCTTCTGGGGGCAGCAGTTTGAAATACTTGCAGAGCAGTGAAGAGACAGAAAAAAATAGTGGATTTGTCAATACATCTTTTTTTTAAACTGAATTTTGACTTGAAACTGGAGATGGTTTTTGATGGTTTAATTTCATGAGAGTGCACAAGGTTGCCAGGGCTTCCAGCCAATTAGTTCCCAAACTAATTTCACTGCTTAATCTTATCTCTACAACTAACAAAGTACCTTTGAAGAAACAGGAGACTACTGGTGCCAAATTCTGGAGCAATACACAAAGGCTGGAGGAGCCTTGCAAGCTGGGCAGCATCTATGGAGGGACATGGGCAGTTGATATCCAATTGACGAGTCTCATTCTGAATCATCAACTGCCCATTTCCCTCTGTTGATGCTGCCTGACCTCTGGAGTTCCTCCAGCTCTTTGGGTGTTGAAAGTACTTTCGGAATACAGTGTGGCTACTGTCAAAATGCAGGAATTGTACGCTTCACTAAATGAGCAGCAATGACTTGTGGTTCTCTTTCTGAATGTGAGTATATACATAATACAGCACAGTGATTGAGGTGGACGTGACTTTGGGTCAGGAGTGGAGGTGATGTAAGAGACTGCCAATGCTGGAATTTTGAGCAACAAGTGACATGGCAGGAGAATTTAATGGGTCAAGCAGCATTTGTGCAGGGAAAGGGACAGTCGATGTTTCACATGGGGGTGGGGTCTTGACCCAATATGTTGGGATGGAAGTTGGACAGTTTTCAATTTGTCCTGTGGATCATCTCCTTACTGGATGGAGTTTGTTGGCGAAGATGTGCAGTGACATAGCAAGAACAATTGAGAAAACCATTGGAGTACTTTGTCATGGAATGCATTGGGATTGGGGTCTGTGGTGGAGCCATTGGCTAGAATCATCACTTGCATGTTATCAGGCATAGACAGGAGATGAACTTCTGAGCCCAACCAAATTTGGGGAGGTTCCTTCACAATTGTTCTCAGGTGACCAAATCAAAGGCTGTTGTAAGGGTGAAAATGACCCTGTGTGTTGATTGGAAAGGTGCTTTGAATTTTCTGTGGATCATGTCCTGTATGCCTTTTGAAAGACAGAATCCATATTGTGATTCTGGTCGTCACTGGGAGGAGAAAATTGAGAAGAACCCAAGTGATGTATTTCCAAGGCAAGTTGCAGGGAGACCATTCAGTAGTTACAATGACCGCATCTGGCATGATTACTGTGCTTATGAAATGCTCTGATCTACCCTCCTCTTCCCATATATGAGAGAGAAGTTGATGAATTTGGTCTTCTGCCAAGGCCCAGATGTTCATGCATTTTTTTTTGCAAGGCAGCCAAAGGCAGATTCAGTGGAGTTCATTTCTAGATCCTACAGCATGATCTCCAGTGCACCTGCCTTTGGCTGTCTTACAAAAACATGCATGAACATCAGGGCCTCTATACCCAAAGATCCTGTTCTAAGAAGCAGAACTGATCCCTGCCCTCCTGTAGATTTCTGAAGTATGGGCTACCAATGGCAGAACAAACAAAACACCAGAGAGATGCCGCCAACATTAATGTTGCTGAATCCTCCGTCCATGAGCAAGATAACCTATAGTTTCTCATGTCAATATCCCCAGCAGTTTGCCCTCAGCCAGCACTGATTGGCAAGCCAAAAGCTAGACTCCTGAAACCAGTCCACTGCTCTAACATCATGCATGTCAAGAGTTGGTAATAGGACTGAGAAGACACTCCAAGATCGGTCACAAAGCCTCCTTGATAAAATGAAACACATCTAGTGATTTGTGTAACACACATCAAATTTGCTGGTGAATGCAGAAGACCAGGCAGCACAGCATCTCTAGGAAGAGGTACAGTCAATTGTACCTCTTCCTAGAGATGCTACCTGGCCTGCTGCGTTCACCAGCAATTTTAATGTGCGTTGCTTGAATTTCCAGCATCTGCAGAATTCTTTGTGTTTAGTGATTTGTGTAATACCTACTCAGCATTCTTAAAAAATAGAGAACATTTTTGTACTGAGAGCACTGAGTCTCTTTGTCAAGGCCTTGCAGAAACCCACACAAAATGTGAAAGGAGCCCATCACCTCACACACACTGCCCAGCATCTTCAGTATCACCCAAAGCAGTGACCATCTCTGAATCAACCAAATAAAAGTGGAGGCAGCTTCCTGATGAACTACAACAGGAAAAATACCAGAATGCTGTCATAATCTCTTATCATTTTATCATACAGCAAGCTACCCACTCACTAACCTCAACCCCGGACATCTTTCCAATACTCATCCTTCCCCAACGTACAGTTGTTTCCCCAAATGCTCCTCTCACTCCAACACCACTCACCAGATAATATACAGCAAGCCCCCGTCCAGACATTGGACTCCACCGGTCCCTTCTTTCCCCCAACACGAAAATGCAGCTGGTGAATCTAGGCCAGTCACTGACCCTTTCTCCTCTTCTTCCACCATCAACAGATCTCTCAGGTACTCAGCTTTCTGATACCATTGCTTGAGTGCTGTAGAGTCATGGGATTATGTCATATGGAAACAGGCCATTCAGCCCACTGAGTCAATACAGACCATCTAGCACCCAGAATTAGAATCGGGTTTAATATCTCCAGCATATATCCTGAAGTTTGTTAACTTAGCAGCAGCAGTACAAGGAAATACATATAGGAAAACAAATAAATAAATACAGTAAATCAGTTACAGTAAGTATAAATATGTATATAAAATAGCTAAATTAAAAAATAGTGCATAAAACAGAATTAATAAAATGAAGTGAGGTAGTGAAAAAGGATCTAGTGTTCATGAGTTCATTGTCCACTGAGGGGAAGAGGCTGTTCCTGGATCACAGAGTGCGTGCCTTCAGGCTTCTGCACCTCCTACCTGACAGTAACAATGAGAAGAGGGTATGTCCTCGGTGGTGGGGGTCCTTAATGATGGATGCCACCTTTCTGAGGCATGGCTCCTTGAAGATCTCTTGGATACTATGAAAGTTAGTACCCAAGATGGAAATGACTAATTTTATAACTTTCCATAGCTTCTTTTGAGCCTGTGCAGTAGCTGCCACCCCCATACCAGACAATGATGCAGCCTGTCAGAATTAGAATGGTGTCAGAAGCCATTTACATCTAATCCCATTTTACTTTCCCCTCATTTCCATCAACCCACCTTCCTCGATTCTACCACTCACCGACACACAAGAGGCAATTTACACCTCCAGTTAACCTACCAACCTGTATGTCCTGAAGAGGTGGGATGAATCCAGAGTATGTGGTCACAGAGAGAATGTACAAACTCTGCACAGAGACAGCACCGGAGATCAGGCTGAACTCAGCTCTCTGGTGCCGTGTGGCAGCGACTTTATTAGCTGCATCACTGTTCGCCTGAACCAATTGTCCACAAGTCCTGTAAAGCCCTTTACTGCAGCATGGAACTGCCATTTTAAATATACACAACATGCATGTTAAAACACTGCAGGGGCACAGGGCTGAGCGAGCTGCAGTAGTTAGGGAAGCCCTTCGCAAATAGTCCGAGAGAGGGCCTTGCATTAAGTGAGCTTTTGCAAAAGTTCTATTCAACTCATGGAAATCCATAGGTGCACTCCATGTCGTAGAGATGTGCAAAACAGGCCCTTCATCCCTCCATGTCCATGCTGGTTCTTTTGGCCATCTACACTAATCACACACCCTCATTAGGACATTCTTTTATATGTCTTGCCAACTTAAGTATCTGCTGAAATCAGCGGGAGGAGAAGATGGTGGCGCGACATAACGTGCGCAGCTCTCCGGTGAAATGATATCGTATTTGTAAGTAGGATGCCATGCTCAATTCTGATTTGATGGAGACAGACGTGAGAAGCACGGAGGAACATCTGGAGAAACTTCTGAAATGCCCGTTCGCTGCCGCTGCTACTGTGTGATCGAGAATCTCCGGAGCGAAGGACCCGAAATCCCCGGCTTTGCCTGCTGCTGGCAGCCGGGGCCGAGGTCGAAGCGTTTGGCAGAGGAGTTGCTCGTTACTCAGTGTCGGAGGGCTGGTCGGAGGCTCGAAGTTTTCGGACGACTCAGAGTCGGACTGTGGTCGGGCATGGCAGGGAGAGTTTTTTCCTTCTCCCGCCTACGTGAGATGTGGGACTTCCAAGAGACTTTGAACTTTTTTACTGTGCCCATGGCCTGTTCTTCATCAAGTTATGGTATTGTTGCACTGTTGTAACTATATGTTATAATTATGTGGTTTTTGTTAGTTTTTTCAGTCTTGGTCTGTCCTGTGTTTCTGTGCTATCACACCGGAGGAATATTGTATCATTTCTTAATGCATGCATTACTAAATGACAATAAAAGAGTCCTCATAATCTAATCTAAAAAAACTGCCTCTTAAATGCTGTAATTAATCTGATTCAACCACCTCCTCTGACAGCATGTTCCAGGTATCAATCGCATGTTGAGTTTCAAATACTTAGAGTCATAGAGCACTACACCATAAAAACTAGCCCTTTGGCCCATCTAGTCTGTCCTGGCCTGTTTTACAGCTTAGTTCCATCTACCCACACCCAACGAGTTGCTCCCCATACCATTCCCATTCAATTGCCTATCCAAACTTCTCTTAGATGTTGCAATCGAACCCACGCCCACTGTTTCCACCAGCAGTTCATTTCACACTTTCACTCTCAACCTATGACCTCTAGTTCTAGTCTCACCCAATACCCTTGTGAATGTATTGCAGTAAGAAGAAGACTGGAGTGAGTTATTTCAGAACGGAATTAATCGAATTCCTCTTCACTCCGGAGTATACTCATCATTCTATCTGTGATGTTGTAGAGTAACTTAGCGCACCAGGATGGGTCTATTTCTATACAATACTTCCTGATTTCAACATTAATAATCAGGAGACTGGTATAAGCGACCCAGAAGTGGTTGCACAGAAATCCCAATGAATTCTATGTTCAGGTGGGGGTCATACATTTTTGACTATCTTGAGGCTGGGTTTGGGGCGTTGCCCAGTTAAAGATAGAGGTCATAGAGCATAAGACCAGAAGACGTAGCAGCAGAATTAGGCCATTCAGCCCATCAAGACTGCTCAGCCATTCCATCATGGCTGATTAATTATCACTTGCAATCCCATTCTCCCCGTAACCTTTGATGCCCAGACTAATCAAGAACATAACAATCTCATCTTCAAATATATTAATTGACTTGGCCTCCACCGCCATCTGTGGCAATGAATTCCACAAATTCACTACTCTCTAGCTAAAGAAATTCCTCTTCATCTCTATTCTAAATGGACATTCCTTCATTCTGAGGCTGTGCCCTCTGGTCCTAGACTCACCCACTATAGGAAACATCCTCTCCACGTCCACTCTATCTGGGTCTTTCAATATTCGATACGTTTCAATGGGATACACCTCATTCTTTAAATTGTAGTGAGTAAAGGCCCAGAGCCATCAAACGCTCCTCATACATTAACACTTTCATTCCCGGAATCATTCATGTCAACATACGCTGTCCATTGCTAGCACATCTTTTCTTAGATAAGTAGCCCAAAACTACTCATAATACTCCAAGTGCAGTTTGACCAATGCCTGATAAGGCCTCAGCATGTCATTCTTGCTCACATTTTCTAGTCCTCTTGAAATGAATGGTGTCATTGCCTTTGCTTTCCTTACTGCTGACTCAACATGCAAGTTAACCATCAGGCAATCCTGCATGAAGACTCCCAAATTCCTTTGAATTTCTGATTTTTATATTATCTCCCCTTATAGTAAATAACCTATGCCTTTATTCCTTCTACCAAAGTGCTTGACCATACATTTCTCTGCACTCTATTCCATCTGCCACTTCTTTGCCCACTCTCCTAATCTGTCTAATTCCCTCTGCAAACTCTCTAATTCCTCAATATTACCTGCCCCTCCACCTACCTTTGTAAAGTTGCAAGCTTGGCCACAAAGCCATCAATTCCTTCATCCAAATGTTTGACATATAAAGTGAAAAGAAGTAGTCCCAACACTGACCCCTGTGGAACAGCACTAGTTACCTGCAGCCATCCAGAAAAGGCTCCCTTTATTCCCATACTTTGCTTCCTGCCAATCAGCCAATCTCCTATATCTGCTAGAATCTTTCCTGTAATACTATGGCTCTCATCTTATTAAGCAGCCTCATGTGCAACACGTTGTCAAAGGCCTTCTGAAAATCCAAGTGAACAACATCAACTGACTCTCCTTTGTCTATCATGCCTGTCATTTCCTTGAGGAATTCCAACAGATTTGTCAGGCAAGATTTCTCCTTAAGGAAACTATGCTGATTTTAGCCTATTTTATCATGTGCCTCTTGCCAACCACTGAAGCCAGGCTAATTGGCTTATAATATCCTTTCTGTTGTATCTCACCCTTTCTAAAGAGTGGAGTGGTATTTACAATTTTCCATTCCTCTGGAACCATTCAAGAATCTGGTCTTTCTTGAAAGATCATTACTACTGCCTCCACTATCTCTTCGGCTACCTCTTTTAGAACCCTGGTGTATAGTCCATCTGGTCCAGGTGACTTATCTACCTTCAGATCTTTCAGTTTCCTAAGCACTTTCTCCTTCAACTGCACCCTCTTCTTCCCCCTTCACACTCTTGCATTTCTGGCATTCTGTTTGCATCTTCCCTAGTGATGATTGACTCAAAATGCCTATTAAGTTTGACTGCCATGCCTTTGTCCCCCATTTCTACTTCTCCAGTGTCATTTTCTAGTGGTCCAGTATGCACTCTGGCCTCTCCTTTTCTCTTGATATATCTGATAAAACCTTTGGTATCCTCCTATATATTATTAGTTATCTTTCCATCATATTTAATCTTTTCTCTGCTTGTAGCTTTTGTAGTTGCCTTCTGTTGGTTTGTAAAGGTTTCCTTATCCTCGAACATCCCATTATTTTTTGCTATATTATATGCCCTCTCTTTTCCTTTTATGCTGTCTTTGACTTCTCTTGTCAGCCACATTTTTGTCTCATTCTCCCTTTAGAGTATTTCTATTGTTGGGATGTATCTATCACGTACCTTCTGAATTGCCCCACCGTAACTCCAATCTCTGCTGTCATCCCTTTTCGCGTCCTCTTCCAATCAGCTTTGACCAGCTCCTCTCTCATGCCTCTGTAATTCCCTTTACTCCACTCTTATACTGATACATCTGGCTTTGTCAAACTGCACGGTGAATTCTATCATGTTATGATCACTGCCTCCTAAGGAATCCTTTACCTTAAATTCCCTAATCAAATCTAGTTCATTACGCAACCCCCAATCCAGAGTTGTCTTCCTCTGAAATGAGTTCAACTATAAGCTGCTCTAAAAAGGCATCTTGCAGGCATTGTACAAATTCCCTCTCTTGGGATCCAGCACCAACCTGATTTTCTAAATCTACCCTTATATTGAAATCCCCTATACTATTGTGACCTTGTCCTTTTGACATGCCTTTTCTACCTCCCATTGTAATTTGTATCTCACATTCATCGAACTCAATACATAAGTTTGCTGATGACACAACAATTGTAGGCTGCATCTTGGGTAATGGTGAGTTTGAGTACAGAGAGGAAATTAAGAACCTGGTGGCCTGAAGACAATAACCTATCCCTTAATGTCAGCAAGACGAAGGAATTTGTTGTTGACTTCAGAAGGAGTAGCGGACCGCACGACCCCATTTACATCGGTGGTGAGCAAGTGGAACAGGTCAAAAGCTTTAAGTTCCTCGGGGTCAATATCACAAATGACCTGACTTGGTCCAACCAAGCAGAGTCCACTGACAAGAAGGCCCACCAGCGCCTTTACTTCCTGAGGAAGCTAAGGAAATTTGGCCTGTCCCTTAAAACCCTCACTAATTTTTATAGATGCACTGTAGAAAGCATTCTTCTGGGGTGCATCACAACCTGGTATGGAAGTTGTCCTGTCCAAGACCGGAAGAAGCTGCAGAAGATCGTGAGCACAGCCCAGCACATCACACAAACCAATCTTCCACCCTTGGACTCACTTTACACCGCACGCTGTCGGAGCAGTGCTGCCAGGATAATCAAGGACACCACCCACCCAGCCAACACACCGGGAGAAGGTTCAGGAGCTTGAAGACTCATACGGCCAGATTTGGGAACAGCTTCTTTCCAACTGTGATAAGACTGCTGAACGGATCCTGACCCAGATCTGGGCTGTACCCTCCAAATATCCGGACCTGTCTCTCGGTTTTTTTGCACTACCTTACTTTCCCTTTTCTATTTTTCTATTTATGATTTATAATTTAAATTTTTAATATTTACTATCGATTTGTACTCCAGGGAGCACGAAGAGCAGAATCAAATATCGCTGTGATGATTGTACGCTCTAGTATCAGTTGTTTGGTGACAATAAAGTATAAAATATAAAAGTACATCCTGGCATCACTGAGTCATACTAGGGAGCTTAACATTTGGAGGCCTGTATATAACTCCCATCAGGGTCTTTTCTCCTTACAGTTCTTAATTCTACCCACAAGGATCTTCTAATATCTGATCCTAAGTCTCCTCTTTCTAAGGATTTGATTTAATTTTTTACCAACAGAGCCACCCCATCTCCTCTGAATACCTGCCTGTCCTTTTGATACAGTGTGTCTCCTGGGATGGTAAGCCCCCAACTATGATCTTCTTTCAGTCATGATTCAGTGATGTCAATCTCTAACTGCACTACAAAAATCATTTATCTTATTCCATCAAATATAATATCTTTAATCCTGTATTCATCATCTTTTCTATTTTGGCCCCCACGTTACCCTTCAACTCTTACCAATGACTACAATTTTGCCCTATCATCTGCCTTTCCTTCTTAACAATCTCACTACACACAGCATCTGCTTGTATACCAACTGCCCCATCCTTAGCCAGATCCCTCCCCACTGCCAAATTAGTTTAAAGCCTCCCCAGCAGCTCTAGCAAACCTGCCTGCTAGGATATTGGCTCCCCCTTGGGTTCAGGCGTAATCCATCCTTTTTGTACAGGTCATTCCTTCCCCAGAGGAGATCCCAATAATCCAGAAATCTGAAACCCTGCCCTTTGCTCCAATTCCTCAGCCATGCACTCATCTGCCAAACATCCTATTCTTATCCTCGCTAGTATGTGGCACAGGCAGCATTCCAGAGATTACTACCCTGGCGGTCCTGCTTTTCAGCTTTCTACCTAATTCCCTATATTTTGTCTCCAGGACCTCTTCGCTTTTTCTACCTATGTCGTAGGTACCAATATGTACCAAGACTTCTGGCTGCTCATCCTCCCTTTTTAAGATGCCGTGGAACCGATCTGAGACATACCCCTTGATTAAATGGAATTAAATGGAACACGCCTAGCTGTTTGTGCAAGTGCCTAGTCCCCACTCTTAAAAAAAAGCAGCTGATGACCAGGTGAGCTCTATCCTTGTACTGTCTGTAGGGCTGATATGGTGAGAGTAGAAGTATGGGAAACAGAGGAAATAGTGGTCAGGACTCTGAGCAGTACATTCCTTTTGATTCATTCACCAGGCAAAAACACACGCAAACACAAGAGACTCTGCAGATGCTGGAAATCCAGAGTAACGCTCATGAAAAACTGGTGGAACCCAGCAGATTTGGCAGCGTCCCTGGAGACGAATAAACAGTCCATGCTTCCAGCTGAGACCCTGCATCAGGACCACAAACCCTCCATCACCGCCCATGGAAAACCATTCCCGCTAAGCAAAAAACATATTTTACCTACAGTAATGCGGCTTTAACAGGATCTCACTTAACATTTAGAAACTCAAGCACACAACCATTTCAGGGGCTCGCCCCCTGAGACTCAGATAACAGAATTCCAAAAATATTTTTATTCTAATCATGTTTTGGAAAATAGTCGTATACTCACGTGTATCCCAACGCGTTCCTAGGAGAGAGTGCTGCCCTTCTGAGTTAATACTCAGCACAGGCCCAGTGGAGATGCAGCTGTGGGCTTGAGCATTATCATCTCTGCTCTCGAGTGAATCAGATCCCAGCTGCCTCACCCCAGTTGTTTTCATCTTCTTCCCTTACAAGTGTACAAAAACAAAGTACCATGAGAGCTCAACTTAACCCAGTGTCTACTAAGAATAGAGAAGGTCCCAGTGGATCAGCGAACAGGGACTTACCCTACTCACTGTGCTCCCAGTGCCTGCAGGTCTGCTTGTAAACTAGACTTGCCAGTAGCATAAAGTCTCATCCGTCAATCCCTCTAGCCCAAGCTCTCAGAAAGATGGGGATCCTCTACACAGCTGACGTTTACCATTGCACAGCGCCATATTTTTGAGAGCAGCAACCTACGGGAGGAACTCAGTGGGCTGAGCAGCATCTGCGGGAGGAAAGGAATTAACAAGAGATTGCAGATACAGGATCCAAACCCAAACATCTACAGTTTGGTCGCCTGATTCCTTGCTACCTAAGGGTGAGCTTCTCATAGGAGTTCCCCCACCATGCCGACCTGCAAGACGGGACTCATTTCATGTGTTCTCTTTTATGTTAAAGATGACCTCTACTGGGGGCTTCCCTGAGAAGAATGACAAAGCGTCTCTTCACCAGAACTCTTCAATGAGCACCAAGACCTTGCTTGGCCAGTGGTATGAAGGGCTCTCCTTGTAGACTCCTTTCTACACAGCCAGAGTTTCAATTCTTCTTATATTTCAAAAATATGCTTTATTCATAAGAAAACATACACAACAATACAAAAATGGCTATCTTTATATTTATAGCGTCAATTATTTTATATATTCATAGTGTCATCGGGTCTAAACACCTGTAGTGTTAGGACCTTTTGTGTACCAAACTCCATTACCTTTCATGAGGCCCCCTTAGACATTTCAAACTTCAGGTTGGGGAGAGGGTTTAACAGTGTTCCGACCCTTCAGTTTCTCACTTTAGACTGTGGTCCTTCCCCACAGTGTTGACTGCCGGAATCTCAATCCTGTTATTTTAATTCAAAAATAAACGTTTTGTGCAAAAGGGGAAAACAGCAGAATGCATTTCTCTTTACCTTTGGAAAGTTGATCAGTCGGTATGTTCGCAGTGTTAATGGTTCAACACATGCCATAGCACCATTGTCACACGTGGCCCCCAAGAGTGATACGAGCTTCAATTGGCTGAAGGGTCCCTACAACAGATCCAATGCGCCCCTCTCCCCACCATTCAGTGGCAAAAGGATCCTAGACTGCAGTCCTTCCTCACAGAGCCTTTGTGTTGCCTGCGCCAAGCTTTAGTGTATTCCTGGAGCCTGGAATGTACCAGCCAGCAGCATTCCCATACAGACATTTCATTGTTGAAAGACCAACAAGTTTCTGGCAGACAAAGAGCATCGCTCATCACGTTCATAAAATTCCAGCAGAACCTGATGTCAATCTGTACATGTGTGTCACTGGGAGCAGTGCGTAGATCAGAATTCTTTACTGCATGGCTGCTCAGCATGAACCGTGACAAGGAACTTGCACCCTTCTCCACACCCTCTTAGCAAGCATCCAGTCCACAGAGAGGTAGGTGACCTCATGGATGCAATCCTGAAGACAGCACGTGGTGGAAGAGAGATTCCAACTGTACAGGAGGAATCTGAACTCAGCCAAATGATTGTTGGTGAGTTGGTATTCTGCCATATGATGTGGACATCCTGCTCAGGGCATCACCCCTTAGGATCCATAGTGTTTTTGTCCTACGTTGACATTCTATACATACCACTGCCTATTGGACTTGTACCTCAAATTCTTTTTCTGGAAGAACTTTCCATAGAACCATACAAGATTACAGCACAGAAACAGGCCTTTTGGCCCTTCTTGGTTGTGCCGAACCATTTTTTTCTGCCTGGTCCCACTGACCTGCACCCGGACCATATCCTTCCATACACCTCTCATCCATGTACCTGCCTGATTTTTTCTTAAATGTTAAAAGTGAGCCAGCATTTACCACTTCATCTGGCAGCTGATTCCACACTCCCACCACTCTCTGTGTGAAGAAGTCCCCCCCCCCCAATGTTCCCTTTAAACTTTTCCCCCTTCACCCTTTAACCCATGTCCTCTGGTTTTTTCTCCCCTATTCTCATGGGGAAAGGCCTGCTTGCATTCACTCTATCTATGCTCATCATAATTTTATATACCTCTATCAAATCTCCCCTCATTCTTCTACGCTCCAGGGAATAAAGTCCTAACCTATTCAACCTTTCTCTGTAACTGAGTTTCTCAAGTCCCGGCAACATCCCACTGAGAATAGGTAGGGCAGCAGTATCTAATTGACCGGGGCATTGCACAGCAACAGGGCCAGGCCTATCCTATGCAACAGCAGAACCTCAGCATGTAGCGGCCACCTCAAGAGCCACTGAGATGGGTCCTCAATGTCAGGCTCCATGGCCTGGGACCTGCTTTGGAGCCCACTTTGGGATAATGTTGAAGGAGATTTCGGTCACTCTTTGAGAATGTACATCGGCCAATGTCTGGAAAGGAATGTGTCGGTTTCTGTCGCGTTTCATCCTGGACAGCTGTGTATTGCAGGTGTCTGCCTCCCCGATCCCAGAGACACACAGAGACAAACAGCGACTGCTGCCGATGGGTGGTCAAGTCAGTAAGGGATATCCCTGTTCATCTCCCTGTGTGAGGAGCTGGCCACGACGAAATGCCATGTACTGCCACATTCCATGGTACAGCAGATGCCAGAGTTTGGTACAGTTGTCACAAGCTGCCCCATGGGGAAAATCTGAGTGTAAGGCCTTCGCACTACCACAAACTTGAGGTAAAAGAACTAATAGAAAAGTCCTTTAGACTAATTGCTCACAGAATATAGGGAAAAAATAAATTAATATCATGTAGGTGTTGTGTTAATCTTATATTTTCTTAGGGGTACAACAGAGCAACAGGCCCTTCTGGCCCTCTCAATTATACCCATATGACCAATTAACCTCCTAACCTGCAAGTTCAAAGTGCAAAGTTCAAAGTGAATTTATTATCAAAGTACATATATGTCACCATATACAACCCTGAGATTAATTTTCTTGCAGGCATACTTAATAAATCCATAATAGAATAATAACCGTTATAGAATCAATGAAAGACCGCACCACTGGGTGTTTCAGAGTACAAAAAACAACAAAATGAGCAGATACAAAAAGAAAGGCATAATAGTAATAAATAACTTCAGCAATAAATATCAAGAAAATGAGATGAAGTGCCCTTAAAAGTGAATTGATATGCTGTGAGAACATTTCAATGATGTGATGAGTGAGGTTGAGTGAAGTCTTTGGAATGTAGGAGGGAACCCCTTTGCACTCATAGGGAGAGCATGCAAACTCCTATCAGACGGTGGCCTGAATTGAACCAGGGCCACTACATAATCAAGCTGCCCCACTTAAGTGACATTATACCTCTTGTGCAGTGAATGGTGGCACACTGAGTTTTATATTTGCAAATTTAATGAATAGCGAGGCTTTTTTGATTAAAAAAAAACTTAACATTCCTAGTGGCTCTCCCTTGGAGTCCCCTCAAACCATAGATCTGGACCTCCTGACCCATCCCTCTGAAAGGCCACCAAATCCATTACACCCTACTGATCCTTAACCAAACTCCTCATGACTGATTCCCTCCCAAATCGTCCTCTTACATAATTCCTTACTTGACCCCCACAATCAATCCCAGCATTGCCATTTTCTCCACTAACAGGAGAGTCAATTGCAAACTACTCCAGGGATCCTGCCAGTTCAGAACCTTCCCTGACTGACACACCAAAGGTCTCTGCATCCTCTGGGCATCTCTCCTCCGAAGGTCCCCACCCATTGCCACCAGGACCCATGAATTGCCTGATTCCCTTGGCAGACTCTGGAACAGAAGAGTAATTTAGAGCCGGGGTGCACGACAAAGCTTGATAGTAGGTGGATCCTCCATTGAAACGGGTGGAGGCCCGCCATGAACCAGTTAACTATTCTGTACAGGCATCATTCAGAACCAGCAGCAGGGTCAGTGCAAACTTGACTGGCCAAAGGACTTGCTTCCTTGCTGCATTTCTCTAACCCACTTTGCCCAAATGATCCTCATAGGTATCTTCCAACTCTCTTCAATCCGATCTAACTCTCTCTACTTCAGGAATCCAGCTTTCCTTAAATGCTCTATGCTCATGGAGTCATGGAGTCATAGTGTTGCATAGCACAGAATCAGTCTCTTTGGCCCATTATATTGATGCTGACCCATTAAAAATCCATCTATACTAATTCTATTTACTAGACATGGCCCATATCCTTCTGTATCTTGGCTATTCAGGTGCTTACCAAATACAAAGGAACAATGCGTAAATGCCTGTCTCTACCACCCATGCTTGGTGAAAAATTTCTAAACCCTTTAACCTAACCTATGCTCTTTATGCAAACACGAGGAAATCTGCAGATGCTGGAATTTCAAGCAACACACATAAAAGTTGCTGGTGAACGCAGCAGGCCAGGCAGCATCTCTCGGAGGAGGTACAGTCAACATTTCGGGCCGAGACCCTTCGTCAGGACTAACTGAAAGAAGAGCTAGTAAGAGATTTTCATGATTCTCTCCTATCCCTTTTGCCAATCACCTGTCCAGCTCTTGGCTCCATCCCTCCCCCTCCTGTCTTTTCCTATCATTTTGGATCTCCCCCTCCCCCTCCCACTTTCAAATCTCTTACTAGCTCTTCCTTCAGTTAGTCCTGACGAAGGGTCTCGGCCTGAAACGTCAACTGTACCTCTTCCTAGGGATGCTGCCTGGCCTGCTGTGTTCACCAGCAACTTTGATGTGTGTTGCTTGAATTTCCAGCATCTGCAGAATTCCTCGTGTTTAAGTTATGTTGCAGCTTTGCAAAACTCTCATTAGGCCGCATCCGGAATTGTGCACACACCACTGCTTTATCACTCTAAGAGTTGAACTGCACGTGCATGTAATGAGAGCGTCTTGGACCTCCAGGTGGTCCACAGCAGCGGTGATTGATAAGTTCGAGGCCTTGGGTAGAGGGAGATGAGTTATACAGCTCTCGTTACATGCACGGCCAGTTCAACTCTTTGAGTGAAAATGCAGAAAGTTTGAAGTTAATAACTCATCTCCTTCTACCTTAGGCTACAAACTTATCAATCACCCCTGCTGTGGACCACTTCTGGAGGTCCAAGACGCCGACTTCTACAAAGAAGGGATCTGTATGCTCCACGACCGCTGGACTGAGTGTGTAAATGTAGGAAAAATAAATGTGCTAGGTTTTCTAAAATTGACTCCTTCTACCTTAGGCCATGAACTTATCAATCACCCCTCATATCATTGTTTCAGTTTCCTACCACATGGAGTATTTTTGCTTTTATTTTACAAGTAGATGCAGAGTGCTTTATGTATTTTATGAGAAGTTGTTTTCACATGTTATTAATAGATGGAGAAGATGCAAAAGGTTGCTCTGTGCAACGGACACAGCTGGTACTACCAGACCTATCAATACTTATGAGTTGCCTGTCCTTCTTTTGTGTGTTTGCATTCTTTTGTCTTATTTCCAAGCAAGATATTGAGCTCCCACGGAGCTGAAAAATGTGTGATCATTCACATCCATGTGTTTTCACATTCTCAGAGAGATTATTATTAAAGCACATTTTTCAACCCCATCTTCACTCACGACTATGTGGATAGGTGCAGCTCAAATGCCTTCTATAAATCTGGTGATGACACAACTGTTGTTGGGACAATCTCAGATGGTGATGAGGAGGCATACAGGGGTGAGATAGGTCAGCTGGTTGAGTTGTGTCCCAATAGTAACCTTGCACTCTGTGTCAGTAAAGATCAAGGAATTGATTGTGGATTTCAGGAAGAGATAGTCAAGGGAACACGCACCTGTCCTCATGCAGGGTCATCTTCAAATACCTGGTCATCATCATCTCTGAAGATCTATCCTAGGGTCAACATATTAATGCAATTATAAAGAAAGGCACACCGGTGACTATATTTCATTAGGAGCTTGAAATTTGGTATGTCACCAAAGACGCTAGCAAATTTCTACAGATGTATTGTGAAGAGACTTCTGACTGGTTACATCACCGTTTGGTATGGAAGCACCATCGCACGCTCTTCTCCGTGGGTTGTCACCTTGTCGTGGTGGAGAAGCTTGTGTGGTCCTGTGATCCCAAGAGCGATGCCGTCTGGAGCTATGCTCCTGGTAGGGTCACCCATGGCGGTAAGGTCGAGGGTGAGGTCCCTGACAAAGAACAATCTAACCAAGACCTCAACGGTTGAACAGGCGGAAAAAGTTACTTCGAACTCAACGGCTGTGAAGGCGGATGAAGGCTGCAACAAATCCATCAGCTCCAATCGTCATGGTTTCTGTGCCATTGGAATCAGTTGGTTGATTTGTGAGGTATCGTGTACTTCTTGGAGTGCAACACCAAGTACATGTTAAACAAATACAGGCAAAGGTGTCTTTGCTCTGTGGGCCACTTCTTCAGGACGAAGACCATCATCTTCGACCTCGAGGGATAGCCACGACGGCCATTGCACAGGATTGGAAGAGAGCTGTGGAGTGTCGTAAACGCAGCCAGCCACATCATGGCACTAGTCTTCCCGCCATCAAATATATTTCAAAAGGTGATGCCTCGGGAAGGTGGGATCCATTATTAGGCACCTCACCATCCAGGACACGCCCCCTTTTCATTGTTACCATCAGGGGGGAGGTACAGGAACCTGAAGGGACAACACACTCAGTGTTTCAGGAACACCCTCTTGCCCCCCACCATCAGGCTTCTGAACCAATGATCACTACTTCACTATCCTGCCCTTTTTTGTACCTTATTTATTTTGGATATTTCTTATTGTAGTAATTTTTAATCTATTGTACTGTGCTGCTGCCTCAGAATGGTAAATTTAACGATGTATGACAATGATAATGAACCTGATTCTGATTCTCCAAGCATTCTGGTCTGTTAGCTTTACTGAGCCTGTCTAGGTGCGAGGAACACAGTCCCTCAGCATTGAAACCACACCAAAGCAGCTCCAAGCCAGGTCTCACATGTCAGTTCACACTCCAGTTGTCACTGCTTCCCAAATGCCAGCATGTTGCCATGGCAATTTTCTTCCTCCTTCTTTGATGTAATTAATACACCGAGGCTTAGCAATCAACTCGTTATCACTGTGGCATCAGAGGCTGGGATTTTCAAAGTGGGGGCAGGCTGCCGCTACTCCAGGTTCAGGAGAGTGGAAAGCGCTAGGAACATGCTGAGCTGCACCATTTTACTTTGTAATGGGAAGATTAAAGCACTTTGCGTTGACCTGTGAATATATGCTGTTACGCCTGTGACAGCACTGTATTGTGCAAAAGCCTTAGGTACATACATATAGCTAGAGTGCCTAAAGCTTTTGCACAGTACTGTATTTGTCAGTGGAATGGAGAGAGATCTTGTAAATATGGCAGGAGCAGAGGATGTTGGGAATGGTGAGGGTGGAGTGTTAGAGTGAAATTTTTTGGGTAGATGATTTGTTTACACTTAAATGACTTTGGCCACCAGACTTCTATTTTAACTGCTTGACAAAGGACTATGGATTGAGTCCACCACAATGGGCTTCCTAAAAAGTGTGAATACCAGATGCTTCCGGTGCCTGATGCTGTAGTTTCGAAGACAGTATTATCTATACATTATAAATATTAATTGTCTTCTATGTTAGCACGGGAAATGTCAGATAAATGTATCGTAGACTTAACTTACACTCCTAAAGGCTGTGGATACCAACCCAGACATGTTGGCGTTGGAAGGAAAGGATGGTGTGATATTTTGTATGTAGCTTCAATGGGAAGCATTGTCTGTAACTTTTTAAGTAGCGATTGCCTTTGTGCTTAGCAGATAAATATCGAGCCCACATTGAGCTAGCAGACCTTTCTGTGGAAAGTGTCTCCGTCCATAAGATGCCTGCTGTACCTTGTTGTGTAGAATAAAGAAGCTGCTTTGTATCTACCAGTGACTCTGTCTCTCAGGAAATTTCATCCATGCTACGACATGAAGCACTACAGGAAGGGTCAGGTGGCAGAGAAGGATGCCTGGGGTGGGCTGGGGGTGGCACAAATGGAGACACAGCCCTGAGACACCAGGCAAGGTCATTTGATTCCAAACAATTGGTTTATTGATCATTACAAAATGTCTCCCTCATGCTCCCTTCTCCATCATCCCCTCTCCCTTCTCCCAACCATGATTTCCCTCTTCCTACCCACTTCCCACTCTCAGTTCACAATAGAGACCCAAATCAGAATCAGGTCTATCATCACTCACAGATGTCATGAATTTTGTTGCTTTTTTTGTGGCAGCAGTACATAAAATTACTGAAGTATTGTGCAAAACTCTTAGGCACCCTAGCTATATACAGTACATATGTGCTTACATATGTGTTGACGCGTGGCCAAGTGGTTAAGGCGTTCGTCTAGTGATTTGAAGGCAGCTAGTTCGAGCCTTGGCTGAACGTGTGTGTCCTTGAGCAAGGCACTTAACCACACATTGCTCTGTGATGACTCCAGTGCCAATCTGTATGGGTCCTAATGCCCTTCCCTTGGACAACATCAGTGGTGGAGAGGGGGGACTTGCAGCATGGGCAACTGCTGGTCTTCCATACAACCTTGCCCAGGCCTGTGCCCTGGAGACCTTCCAAGGCGCAAATCCATGGTCTCATGAGACTAACGGATGCCTATATAAATGTGCTTAAGACACAGTACTATACCTGTATGATTCTGGGACAAGAATATATAGATTCAGGTCTACTTCATGTTATTTATACTTACAAACAAGGCCCATGGGATGCTGGCTGAGTGCCAATGATCCCTCCCTCCCGCTCTGGGTACTTGCCGGAGCTTCACGTGTTGCCTGTGCAAAGAAATAGTTCTGAACGTCATAGCCAAACACGGCATTGTTCATTCTGCGCGTGGAATTTAATTCTCAATGCCTTGTATGCTTTGAATTTAGGTTTATATCGATCTGTTGTTACATGCAACACTCAACCTGCTGGAGGAATTCAGTGGATCGAGCAGCACCTCTGGGCGGAAAGGAATATTTGATGTTTCTGCAGTGGGGCAAGTTTTTGACCCAAAACATCTGCAGTTCCTTCCCTACCACCTTCAGATGGTGCTTGACCACCTGAGTTCCTCTGGCAGATTGTTTGTTGCTCCGGATTCCAAAGTCCACAGTCACTTCTGTCACAGCGTTGTTGGTACTGATGAGAATGTTAACAACATTTTAAATAACATACAAACGTTTGAACACATGAACTGAGAACAGGAGCGAGCCACTCAGTCCCATGAATGACTCTAGCATTTAGTAAGTTCATGGCCGATGTACTTGCAACCACAACGCAGCATTCGTATCAATCCAATAATAACCTTTCATCCACTTGCTTTTCAGGAATATACCATTTTCTGTGGTAAAAATATTCATGGTCTTTGTTTCCACTGCTTTGGATAAAGAGAGTTCCAAAGATTCATAGTCTTTTGACAGAAAAAGGTCTCCTTTAACCTGTGTTAAGTAGGCAAGGCTGACATTTTTAATCTGTTCTAGGTTCTCCCATGTGGGAAATCTGCCCTTTATCCATCTCAGATCATAAACTTGCTTTTATGCCACAATATGTAAGCTTACACTTTTGCAAGGAATAATCCACAATGGTCTGTTTTGCACATTGTACAAAATTCAAAGTACACTTAATATCAACGTACATGTACGTCATCACTTACAACCCTGAGATTCACTTTCTTGCAGTCATCCACAATAAATCCATAATAGAATAATAAGTATAACGGAATCATTGAAAGACTACATCAACTTGGACATTTGAAGTAGTGTGCAAAAGACAACATACTGTGCAAATACAAAAATAAATAAATAAATAAATAAATAAATAATAATAATAATAGACATCTGTTAGTCTCGTGAGACCATGGATTTGCACCTTGGAAGGTTTCCAGGGCGCAGGCCTGGGCAAGATTGTATGGAAGACCGGCAGTTGCCCATGCTGCAAGTCTCCGCTCTCCATGACACCGATGTTGTCCAAGGGAAGGGCACTAAGACCGATACAGCTTGGCACCGGTGTCGTCGCAGAGCAATGTATGGTTAAGTGCCTTGCTCAAGGACACAACACGCTGCCTCAGCTGAGGCTCGAACTAGCAACCTTCAGATCACTAGACTAATGCCTTAACCACTTGGCCACGCGCCAATACATAATAACAATAAATAAATAAGCGGTAGATATTGATAACATGAGATGAAGACTTGAAAGTGAGTCCATAGGTTCTGCAAACATTTCAATGATGGGGCAATTAAAGTTGAAGGAAGTTATCCATTTGTTCAAGAGTCTGATAGTTGAGGGGTAGTAACTTTTCCTGAATCTGGTGGTGTGACTCTTAAAGTTAATAATCAGCTTCTTGGTCTGGCTGATATTGAGTAAGAGGTTGCTCTGATTCCACCACTCAGCCAGTGGTGACATAACAACAACTTCTAAAACTAAGAAAAATACTAAGGCACTAATTTTGATTGCAGTCAGTAGGCACCTCAGAAGTTCAATTTGTGCCGTGCTGAATAAGTGTTTGTCCTGAAAGGTTTAAGTATTTTTGCCATTTTGTGTTTCATCAGCAGCACATTTTCACGTCTTCCCACTGCAGCTCACAGACCTTGCGCTGAAATTGATGCACTAAATCTGCATTATCCATTGGATCAAAACCCTGGCAAAAATTTACAAAACTAAAAAAAAGCATGAAATTGGGAAAAAAATGTTAAAGGTAGCAACATTTTGTTTTTCGGACAGAATCGTGCCTTAAAATAGGAACTTCATCCTTGCTCAGCCAACAACTGTCTCATCAATGCTGTCTGACCCTGTCAGATATGCTTAACTAATTGTCAGCCCATCTAATTCCCCATGGCAACCACAGCGTGAGGGCAGAGAAATAACTGCAGAGGAGAACCCCAAGGGGAGATGGAACACAGCACTCTCCATTGAACGTGGGCATGCTATTCAATTGTCAGATCCAGACAGCTCCCTTGGCTGAAGAGGCTACAGTCCACTGGGAGTTGTGGAACTGGTGAAGGGTGCAGTGATCAGAGAGTTGATTTACACAGCGAGGCTGTGATCAGTAAAGGGGGCCTTGGTGAAGTACACCTGGTGGCCCCTTTATTAGGGCATCTCCTGTACCTGATAAAGTGGCCACTGAGTGTGTGTCAATGGTTTTCCACTGCTGTAGCCCATCCACTTCATGGTTCAACGTGTTGTGCATTCAGAGATGCTATTCTGCACACCACTAAAAGGTGGTTATTTGATTTAGAAACATAGAAACGTAGAAACCCCACAGCACAATACAGGCCCTTCGGACCACAAAGTTGTGCCTACCTTAGGAATTACCAGACTTACCCATAGTCCTCTATCTTTCTAAGCTCCATGTACCTACCCAAAAGTCTCTTAAAAGACCCTATCGTGTCCGCCTCCTCCACCATTGCCGGCAGCCCATTCCATACATTCACCACTCTCTGAGTAAAAAACTTACCCCGACGTCTCCTCTGTACCTGCTCCCCAGCATCTTAAACCTATGTCCTCTTGTGGCAACTATTTCAGCCCTGGGAAAAAGCCTCTGACTATCCACACAATCGATACCTCTCATCATCTTATACACCTCTATCAGGTCACCTCTCATCCTCCATCGCTCCAAGGAGAAAAGGCCGAGTTCGCGCAACCTGTTTTCTTAAGGCATGCTCCCCAATCCAGGCAATATCCTTGTAAATCTCCTCTGCCCCCTTTCTATGGCTTCCACATCCTTCCTGCAGTGAGGCGACCAGAACTGAGCACAGTGGGGTCTGACCAGGTTCCCATATAGCTGCAACATTACCTCTCAGCTCCTAAATTCAATTCCACGATTGATGAAGGCCAATGCACCCTATGCCTTCTTAACCACAGGATGTAAGTTTACTGCCAAAACTCACATTTGAACATTTAGGTCACATTTCTTCCTTATTCTAATGTTTGGGCTGAACAACAACTGAACCTCTTGACCATGCCTGCATGCTTTTATGCATTGAGTTGCTGCCACATAATTGGCTGACTAGATATTCACATTAACAAGCAGGTGTGCACGTGTACCTGATAAAGTGCTTACGGAGTATATGTACTCTAATACTGACCTTTCAGTGCTGCGGCCGGCTGATACTGTCGACAAGATATTGCAGGCCAGAACAGATTCTCTAATTACCATTGCACTGCGAAGTCCTACAAAGTCAGCAAGGGGTGTGGGTGTCTGCTGGCAGTAGGGGGAACATGAGCTGGATGACATAGTCATCACTTGGTGCATGATTAATGACGGATAAATATCAGCCACAGCCAGCTGAATCATTCAAAGAAGTGTCAATCCACTTTCCCATATGGCCCAGTTTCACTCAGAAGTGACCACATGCATGATTTATATGAATTAGGGTAATCATTTCAGGAACAGCTTCTTCCCCTCCACCGTCAGATTTTTGAACTCACAGTATATTTTATAGTATTGCTGCAAAACAAGAAGTTTCACGACACATGTCGGTGATAACAAACCCTGATGAAGGCTGGATAAAGTATACATACTTTGAAGATAAATGTATGTGAACTTTGAACTTTGAACTTCGACTCTGATTCTAATTGCACATGCTAGTCTCCTGATTCACTCTCCCTGTTTCTCTCAGTCTGCAATTTCTCATAACATTGTGAAATTACAATTTCAAAATGTCAAATAATAGTTGAATAACCCCACAGAGCAAGAAGGACAGAAAAAATGTTACTGTGACATTAGTTTAAAAGTTCATGGAATTCTGAAACTACCACAACATAATGACATCAATATCTGAGATATCCGGCAGACTTGATAAGTGAGAACAGATTTGTCTCATTCAGTGATGATGCTGGCAACCACATGAAAGCATTTTTCTAGTTAATATTCTCTCTGGTTTGGCTATCTTGTTGTTTTATGCCATTAAGCCTTGTGACAGCATAGAAGTTGAGGTGTGACCTGAGTAAAGTTAAAATTAGCTTGTGTTATTAGACAGGAGCAAAGTTCAAATGTAATGCACACAAAATGCTGGAGGAATTCAGCAAGTCAGGTAGCATCTATGGAAATGAATAAACCGGCGGCGTTTTCAGCTGAGGCCCTTCCCCAGGACTGAAAAGGAAGGGGGAAGATGGCATAATAAGGAGGTGGTCGGAGGGGAAAGAAGAAAGCTAGAAATTGATAGGTGAAGCAAGGTGGGTGGGAGAGGGGGTGAGGAAATTGGGAGGTGATAGGTGGAAAAGGCAAAGGGATGGCGAAGACGGAATCCGATAAGAGAGGAGAGTGGACCACGGGAGAAAGGGAAGAACGGGGGGGAGGGGGACACCAGGAGGAGGTGATAGGCTGATGAGGAAAAGAGCTAAGAGGCCAGGAGAAGAAGGAAGAGTGGGGGGAAATTACAGTAAGTGGAAGAAATTGATGTTTATGCCAACAGGTTAAAGGATGTGAGCTGTTAATATGAGCTGCCAAACAGAATATGAACTGTTGCTCCTCCAGGTTGAGATAGGCCTCATCATGGCAGAAGAGGAGGCCATGGACTGACATGATGTTACGGAAATGGGAATAGGAATTAACATTTTTGACGGCCTAGAAATTCTATTTTTTGTGGACGGACAGCAGTCCTCCAATTTACATTGGGTCTCACCAATAGAGAAGGCCACCACGGGAGCTCTGGATACAATAGACAACCCCAACAGGCTTGCAGGTGAAATGTTGCCTCACCTGGAAGGACTGCTTGGGGCTCTGAATGGAGGTGAGGGAGGAGGTGAATGGGCAGGTTTAGCACTTCAGCTCCTTGCAGGGTTAAGTGCCAGGAGGGGAGATTTGCAGAGAGGGACAGATGGGCAAGGGATCACAGAGAGAGGGATCTCTGTAGAAAACAGAGAATTGAGGAGAAGTAAAGATGCGTTTGGTGGTAGGGTACTGGTGAAGATGGCAGCAGCTGCAGAGAATGATGTGTTTGATCCAGAGGCTCATGGGGTGGTAGGGGAGGACAAAAGGAACTCTATCCCTGCTGAGGCAAGGTGAAGATGGTGTGAGTGTAGATGTCCAGGAAATGGAGAGGTGTGGGTGGGGGCTGCATCAATGGTGCAGGAAAGGAAACCCCACTCCTTGAAGAAAGAGGACATCTCTGATGTCCTGGAAAGGAAAGCCCCATCCTGGGAACAGATGAGGTGAAGATGAAGGAACTGACTGAATGGAATGGCGTTTTTACAGAAGAGGTACCTGCATAGTCAAGATTGACATGGGAATCGGTAGGTTGATAAAAGATATCAGTAGACTATTTGTTTCCAGAGATGGAGACAGAAAGATTGAGAAAGGGAAGAGTGGTGTCAGAGATGCTCCAAGTGAATTTAAAGACAGGGTGGAAGTCAGAGGTAATGTTGATGAAGTTGACAAGCCCAGCATGGGTGTATGAAGCAGCACCAATGCAGTCGTCAATGAAGCGCAGAAAGAGCTGAGGTACACTACCAGGGAAGGCTGGGAACATAGACTGTTCCATGTAGCAGGCATAACGAGGGCTCGTGCAGGTGCCCTTGGCAACACACTGAGTTTGGAGAAAGTGGGAGGAGCCAAAAGAGAAATTGTTGAGAGTGAGGACCTGTTTGGCCAGATGGAGGAGGGAAATTGGTTGGGTTTGTTGTCTAGAAAGATGCAGAGAACAAGGGCCTTCTTGATGAGGGATGAAAGTGTATAGGGAATGGACATTCACAGAGAAACTGAGGTGATCAGAGCAGAGAATTGAAAGTTGTGAGGAGATTGGAGCATATCATGTGTTGCGGATGTAGGTGAGAAGGGACTGAACCAAGGGGCATCAAGTTCAAATACGCAGTGTGATGTAGTATTCCCCAATAATTTAACTTTAAAGATAGCAAGTTCCATTGCAGATGAGTAGCTAGAGATTTTTTGTGAACAGGACTAAGGCCCATCTGCACACCAAGTCTACATTGTGCTGACCAGCTAGTTTCAAAGGTTCATTTATTATCAAAGTATATATGCCGTATATATCTCCGAGATTTTTCTTCTCTAGATAGCCACAAAACCCAGAAAAACAATGAAAGCCAGTTCAGAGAGAAGCAGCAAACCTACCCCCCCATGAACAAAAAAGAACGACAACACAATCATCAATCCCACCCCCAACCCCCTCTCCCCTGCACGCAATACACAAAGTATATCGGCCCCCAAATCCCCCTTTCCTTGCACCAAGAAACTAGCAAAAAATGCAGCAAAAACAATGACCCCCCCCCCCAGTTGCCCCTCCTCCCACATGAATCGCAAACAAGAACATTGGGCCCCGGACACTCCTGTTTCCACACAAAACACCGCAGGAACATCGACACCCAAATCCCCTTCCCCCACACAAAAAATTGAGAAAGAACGGGTGAAAACACAAAATATAAAAAGTATAAGACTGAAAAAAGTCATAGTCCATAGTCCAAATCCATATCCATATGCACAAATGCAGAAAGCCTTGTGAATCTACTGATTTTTCAGAGAGCTTTACCAACTAGCACCACCCTAATAGGATTACTCAGCTCTGAATTGTATCTTAGGACAAGCATGACATCTTAGATAACATAAGATAAATGCTCTGTGTATTGAACTGAGGATGGGCTGTGTAACAGAGGAAGGGTGTTATAATGGCATCAACACATTATCACAAACTACTATGAAGATCCCCTTGCCTAATTATGACACTACAAAGTTAAATTATCTTGTCGTGTTAACTGCATTAAAAAGTGACACAGCGAATGGATTTATTTTCTGCAATATGGATTTTGGTTAATAAAATGGTCAAAGTTCTGTATTTTCCTTTGACAGTTACATCATGATTTTGGTGCATAACTTTTCAAAACTGTTTATTCCCTTCCATGGATGTCGCCTGACTTGCTGAGATTCTTCAGCATTCTGTGTGTGTTGCTCTGGATTTAGAGCCTCATCATAGTCTCTTGTACTTCAGGCCTCTGCTTCAGTATGACCCCTCTTACGGCTTCAAGCTGCACTGTTTCCGGTACAGTATTGCTCAGTGTATGGTCCATTGCCTTGAAGGTGCTATATAAAGGTAAGTTGCTATTATCCTTGTTGCCGTCACCATGTGTCTTGGTAGCAAAGGTACTGCTTGTATTATAATGGGTTTCACGGATGACTTGCTCTGTATTAAATAATTTGAAAGGCTCTGCTGATTTCAGGCACAGCTCATGATTTAGAATCTGATTGCTTTCATGGTGAGATTCTTTATACAGCTGTGAAAACTTAGAGCAGAGGTGATAACTGGCTTTTGCTGCATCCTTCAAACAGATGGGTACTTAGCTTTTCTCCTCCCACGGTGTCGAATCAGACGATTTTGTTAACACCAATGCTCTTGCCATAGGCTGTGGGAATTAGACCTGCTTCTGCACCACTTCGTTTCCCAGCACACTCTGACGTGGAGAGGTCATCGATCTAAAGGGCACTCTCGACTGAAAACTCCTGAATGAAAATGATGCTCAAACACGGCCAAGCTGATCACAGGGATCATTCACTGCATCCGGCATAACTGCTAAGCCAAGACTAGGCAAATTGGGGTTATTGTCATATGCACAGGCACAGTGAAGGCACAGTCCAGGGGGGACCAGGGGACAAGGAAAAGTCCAATGGTGAGCCATGGGACAAGGCAAGGTACAATGGGGACCATGGGACAAGGCAAGGTACAATGGGGACCATGGGACAAGGCAAGGTCCATTGGAGACCATGGGACAAGGCAAGGTACAATGGGGACCATGGGACAAGGCAAGGTCCATTGGAGACCATGGGACAAGGCAAGGTATAATGGTGGCCCATGGGAGAAGGTAAGGATCAATTTATTTATTTATTTTATTGATTGAGATGCATCATGAAATAGGCCCTTCCAGCCCTTTGAGCCGCGTTGCCCAGCAATCCCTCAATTTAATCTTAGCCTCGTCATGGGACAATTTACAATGACCAATTAACTTCTTAACCTGTACATCTTTGGACTGTGGGAGGAAACCAGAGCACCCGGAGGAAACCATGTGGACATGGGGAGAACTTACAAACTCCTTACAGGCAATAGCGGGAATTGAACCCAGGTCGCTGGTACTGTAAAGCATTGGGCTAAATTCTACGCTATCGTGATATGCCCATGGTGGGCCGTGGGACAAGGGATGGCCCAAAGTTGCGCCATGGGACATGGCAAGTCCCAAAGCTGAGCCATGGCACGAGGCAGGGCTCAAAGCTGGCCAAAGGGACAAGTACAGAGCACCAAGAACACTACCGTGACGCAGTGCGAGATGGAAGGATTGCGCAACAAGATCATAGTCTGGGTGACTGTAATCTAGTGCAAACAGGTGGTTACCTTTGGAAAAGGAGCTGGACTTTGCACAAAGCAGACTCTGTTGCACAACTTTGCTGTAAAAAAAAACCTGCTCAAATTAATCTCAAAGTGTTATTAAGTAACACAAGATCTATGTTACAGTGTTAAGGTTTTACGTTTCAGCGAGGACAGTGTAAGGGTACCGAAACTGGAACCTATTGTGCAGTGTTTACTGTATACTCTGTGGGAACACTGTTCTGTACATTTACTGGTCACCAGCAGCTTCATAACAGAAGGTTGCATTTTATGGAATCAGCGCTTTACTTTATTGTCGCCAAACAATTGATACTAGAGCGTACAATCATCACAGCGATATCTGATTCTGCACTTGGCGCTCCCTGGAGTACAAATCTATAGTAAATATTAAAAATTTAAATTACAAATCATAAATAGAAAATAGAAAAATGGGAAGTAAGGTAGTGCAAAAAAAACCAAGAGGCAGGTCCGGATATTTGGAGGGTATGGCCCAGATCCGGGTCAGGATCCGTTCAGCAGTCTTATTACAGTTGGAAAGAAGCTGTTCCCAAATCTGGCCGTACGAGTCTTCAAGCTCCTGAGCCTTCTCCCGGAGGGAAGAGGGACGAAAAGGGACGTGGTACTAACATCAGATACATCACTACATGTTACACCTACAAGGTACAGATGCACCAAGAAAACAAACTAATTGACCAATTGCCAACACTTAAGCCCCAACACGTTCCTGAGCTTTACCCAGCACAGGTCTATCAGTTACTAATAATATCACAGTGAAACCAAGGTTGCCAGTCCCTGCACCTCAGACTGATTCCCCTTGAGTAGGTCAACGTCAAGTGCAATGAGACCGTTCGCTCTCTCAAAGTAACTTCTGTTTCATTGTGTGAGACTCTGGCTGATATCTACCGAGATACACTGGTGTGGTCATTCAGTAACTTCATTGTGTTTTGAAATTTGCATTTGCCAAGAGACTGGCACTGCCAGGAAAGGTGAATTCAATGGGATTTTCTCATTGATGCCACCTAGTGTTACTGTACAGAAACAAACCAACCAGCCGATCAGTTCTGATGTGTTTTCAATAGAAGCAATCTGATACAGTGTTCTAATCACTTGACTTTAATAGCCCTTCAATTAAGGCTAAAGTTCCATTTATTTCTAATATTATTATCTTGTTCCTGAACCTACCTACATGACCCTAACCCTATCTCTGCAACGTTACATTACAGACCATCTCTGCACTAACATGCACTTGTCCTCAATTGTGTCTCTGTTTCTATTTTTGCACAAAGCTTTTGCTCTAGAGCAGTCTTTGTTTTTCACTGCATGGTATCATTTATGTAGTTTGTATTCCGCGCATTCCCCGCGCCTACGTGCCTGGTTTCCATTGTACCTGCATCTCATCGCACACGTGCATATGTCAATGAACATGACCTGATTTGAACAGAAGCTTGGGGCGATTCAGAATCAGGATCAGGTTTAATATCACTGACGTACGTCGTGAAATGTGTTGTTGTGAGGCAGCAGTAATGCGTAATAATAGAGACCAGAAAGAAAGAGACGGGGGTGGGGAGAGGGGGGTGACAGTGGGTAGGAAGCACAGGGTAAAAGGCACACACTGGCTGGGGGCAGCAACCTCAGAGTTGGGAGCGTCCAACCATTTTGAACATCCAGTGACGCTCGACGATGACAATGAAACCTCTGAGGTGGTAGGCAGGACAGAGGACCCCACAGGGCCCTCTCTAATCCTCAACCTGAATGGTGTAAAAAGGAAGTAGTGATAGCAGGGGACTCAATTATCAGGGGGGCTGAGAATCAGAACTGTACTGACAAGGAATCTCGTACGGCGCGTTACCTACTGTGAGTACAAGTAGGAGATCTCCCTGGACCAGTAGATAAGCTCCTGACTATAGCTGGGGTGGATCCGGTAGTCATTGTCCACATCGGAGCAAATGATGTAGGTAAGGGCAGGCTGTCAGCTCTGCAAGACAAAGTTAAAGAGTTAGGAGAGAAGCTGAGGAACAGAACTGACAAAGTGATCTTCTCAGAAGTCCTGTCCGTGCCATATGCCAGTCCAGGTAAGACGGAGGAGATAAAGAAGATTTAAGGCTCAAATCATCAGGGCCTGATGCCTTGCAAGGGTTCACCCTCAGGAAAGATGTTTTGGCCTTGGCCTTGGAGATGGAGATCAGAGTCGCCCGATCTCGCAGGGTTTTTTGCACAGGTAGAGTTTTGTTCTCCCTTTCAAAGCGTGCATAAAAGGTGTTGAACTCATCTGGATGTGAAGCATCACAGCCATTCATGATGTCAGTATTTGCCTGTAGAAAGTAATGGCCTGCAAAAAAAACTCTGCAGGAGCTGATGTGCATCCGATTCCATTTCTAACTTAACTGTTTCGGAATTGTTTTCTCGCTCTTAAAATAACCTTCTGTACATTGTACCTGGACTTCTTGTATAGTTCTGGATCACCTGTTTTGAATGCCACAGATCTAGCCCTCAGCAGACTACAAATCTCTGCTCTGTTTCAAATACCACAATTTGTTTCAATTGCACATGAACCAACATGAATAGCATCAATCCTCAATATTTTGCACTAATTCTACAATCTACAGACTCATTTTCAAGGATTCTTTACAACTCATGTTCTCAGTATTATTTTTTGTTTTCATAGATCGTCTTCTTTTGTACATTGGCTATTCGTCAGTCTTTGTCTGCTTATGCATAGTTTTTTGTAAATTCCATTGTATTTCTGTTTTCCCTGTAAATGCCTACGAGAAAACGAATCTCAAGATCATATATGGTAACACCTCTGTACTGCCCTTCCCAAAAGCTCCCTACTGGAATACACTATAGGGCTATTAAACAAAAGAACCACACCTTCTTAAAAGTTTCTTCTCCCAGGCAGTTAATCTGATCAACCAAACTAGTTCACCTCCCCTCTGTCGCTGCATTGCAAACACTTGAAGCCATTTTCTATAATAATGCTTGCATTGTAAATACATGCTGGATTTTAATGCATTTATGCACATTTTTACTTCACATCTGTACTTCTAAATTCATTTTTAATTACGAACACGAGACAACTACCTACCCGTTGAAGCGTAGCAAGACATTTAAGTTAAAAAAAGCTGTATGATTAAAAGAAAACAGCACAGCATACGCCTCTTTTGAAGGACAAACTCAGCTGAGTTTTAAAAAAAGGCAGAAAACGGGTAAGTTCAGAGGTTCATAAACAGTGAGTACCTGGTGATAATGATCATAATTTTTTTAAAAAGAAACAGAAATGGCTAGCTACATCAGAAAGGTTGATACATTCAATTGTACAAGAGATAACAAGGTATTGAATACTGACCAAATTGAGCAGTATTTCGAAGCAAATGAAATAGCCAATGAAAAGCGACTGCCAATTTTGCTAAGTGCATTGGATTCAAAGGCATTCAATTGCTTAGAAGTCTAACAGCTCCAACCAGACCAGCTAAAATGAGCTTTGTTGATATGAAAGAAATACAGGAACATTTAGAACCGAAACCTTTATTGACTGCAGAACACTTTAAGTTTCGTAAGTGGAATTAAAAGGAAGGGGGGTCCATTTCAGCTTTCGTGACTGAATTGAAGAAATTGTCCGAGCATTGCCAGTTCAGTGATGGGCTTAATGATGCACTGAGATCATTTAGTTTGTGGAATCTTACAAGAAAACATTCAAACACAGATCTTAACTGAAACACAACATACCTTTAAGAGAGCAGTTGAAATAGCTGTATCAGTGGAAACTGCAGACAGAGATGCAGTTGAGTTGCAGTGGAAATGAAAGAGAATGTGAACAAAATTGCAGCATCTAGATGGCGGTCTGCCTGACTGAACAAATTGTGTTACCATTGTAGCAGGGGCTCACATACATCTGCCCAGAGCAGGTTTAAATGCAAAACTTGCAGAAAGTATGACAAAGTCGGACACATTCAAAGAGCATGTTGGACAGACAAAAATAAATGCACTACACAGGGATGAGATAACGACAAAAAAAACCAATTTGGAGCTTCAAAAAGAGCACTAATCTTCATGCTGTTGATGAAAAATCTGATGACCATGAGAGGGACACAGGACTGAGTATCCTTGAGACGTATAATGTGAAAACCAACAATAGACAAGCAATACAGCTTCCACCAGAAGTGAACAGCAAATTAATTAAAATGGAATTGGACACTGGCTCGATATTTCAGTCATTCCACTAAATGAGTTTTGAGAGGAATTTTAAAGATATTGAATGGAAGCACTGAAGCCTGCAGAAGTCCAACTGTTTTTACCAGATACAAGTCTAATGCGGCTTGTTGGGTGTTATATCTATCTATCTATTTAACTTATAGTACCTTATATGTTGTGCACTGTACTGTTGCCACAAAACACCAAATTTCATACATATATCAGTGATAATAAATCTGATTCTGACTCTAAGGCTGGCTGGTTTGAGGAGTCCCAGGTGGAGAGGTCTCCGGCCATCACAAGAACACCTCGACATAAAGGACTGAAAAGGTGCTTGCACCTTGGTGTCTGATTCAGGGAGTCTAGTCCCACTCCTAGGATGTAACATGGGCTGTGGTAACCTCCAACTGGCAACAAAAAAACACTTTTATGCTGGGTTCTGCTAGAGTCTTGTGCTGGAGACTTTGGTCTGACTTTAACATAACTGCTGGATTTTCCGCCATCTGTTTTGAGGATGCAGAGAAGATTTACCAGACTGCTGACCGGATTTAAACATATTTCTTATTAGGATTGGTTGAGCGAGTTAGGGATTTTCTCTTTGAAGAGGAGGATGAAGAAGAGGTGACTTGATAGATGTGTGCAAGATGATAAGAAGCATCGAAGAAGTAGATAGCCAGAGATAATTTCCCACGACAGAAATGCTAATACAAGGGGGCATAACTTTAAGGTGTTGGGAGGAAAGTAGTTGTGGGGGGGGGGGCGGGATGTCAGAGGTAGGTATTTTGCACGAAGAGCGGTAGGTGTATGGAACAACCTGCCACGGTGGGGGTAGAGACAGATGCATTAGGGGCATTTAAGAAACATTTAGGTAGACCTATAGAGAGCTTCAGTATGTGGGAAGGAAGAGTTAGATTGATCCTGAGTAGGTTAAGGGGCTGGCACAACATCATGGGCTGGAGGACCTGTACTGATCTGTACTGTTCTATGTTCTGTGTTGCAACCAATATTTATTGCTCATTGAATATCAGTGAAAGAGGCAAATGTGCAATGTGTGAAAATGGAATTGATTCCAACATTTTGTTCTGCCAAGCCAACTGAACTAGACAGTAAAGGCATCCGTTAGTCTTGCGAGACCATGGATCTGCGCCTGGAAAGTCTTCACTCTCCAGGGCGCAGGCCTGGGCAAGGTTGTATGGAAGACCAGCAGTTGCCCATGCTGCAAGTCTCCCCTCTCCACGACACCAGTATTGTCGAAGGGAAGAGCATTAGGACCCATACAGCTTGGCACCGGTGTCGTCGCAGAGCAATGTATGATTAAGTGCCTTGCTCAAGGACACAACACGCTGCCTCGGCTGGGGCTCGAACTCACGGCCTTCAGGTCGCTAGTCCAATGCCTTAACCACTTGGCCACGTGCCCACACAGAATTAGACACCCCTGCAGTAATACACATAAACTACCGGGGGAACGCAGCAGGTCAGGTAGCACCTAGGAAGGGAAATACTGTAAACGGTTGACATTTCAGGCTAAGACTCTAACATCAGGACTGGAAAGGAAGAGGGCTTTCTTTCCTTTCCTGTCCTGATGAAGATTCTCAGTCCCAAACGTTCACTGAGCATTAACCACCCACTTCACACCAGGTCAACATGAATTCCATTTTTATTTCAGATGTAGGAGAGAACAGGATAACCATGGTCAGATGGAGAAGATGAGGTAAGGATTGAACCTCTGTCCCTGGTGCTGTGAGGTATTGATCATCCACTGTATTACCCTGAACTTCTTCTGTTTCTTTCCATGGACTGACCTGAGAAGAGGTGACTTGCTGGAAGGAGTTCACGGCTTTCCAGAATGATCTGGAGAACCAAAGTTGCTTGTTAACATCCTGAAATCTGCAGAACATGACCCTTGAACCTTCACCTGCTCCCAGGTCCTCAGGACTCTTCCATTGAAGCCCCGCCCAGTTGACCTAACAGCCTTTGGAACGTCATCCAACGCTGGGGCTGGGCCATGTTAATCCTTGAAGGTAACAGGTGAAAGGCTTGTGCTGGCCGATGAAAACGTTCTACCCTCAGCATGAAACTCCAACTTTTGTGGTTATGTTTCTCAGAAGCCTTCCACAGCTATTAAAATTAAATAGTATTAGTAGTTAAACAGTAAAATATAAAATCATTTGAAAAAAGATACTTCTGACTATTTAAAACAATACTGCAAGCTTACATAATGAAAAAAAGATTAACTGGCCTTTAATCAGGTAGCTCTGCTGCCTTGCAGCACCAAAGAACAGGGTTCGATCCCGACCTCCGGTGCTATTTATGAGGGATTTGCATGTTCTCCCTGTGACCACATGGGTTTATCCTGGGTGCTCTGCTTTCTAACCTCTTTTGAAAATGCGCAGACAAAAAGGTTAAGTGGTCACTGTGGTCACTTGGTAGTGTGGAGGAGCAGAGGGATCTCGGAGTACATGTTCACAGATCCCTGAAAGTTGCCTCACAGGTGGATAGGGTAGTTAAGAAAGTTTATGGGGTGTTAGCTTTCATAAGTCAAGGGATAGAGTTTAAGAGTCGCGATGTAATGATGCAGCTCTATAAAACTCTGGTTAGGCCACACTTGGAGTACTGTGTCCAGTTCTGGTCGCCTCACTATAGGAAGGATGTGGAAGCATTGGAAAGGGTACAGAGGAGATTTACCAGGATGCTGCCTGGTTTAGAAAGTATGCATTATGATCAGAGATTAAGGGAGCTAGGGCTTTACTCTTTGGAGAGAAGGAGGATGAGAGGAGACATGATAGAGGTGTACAAGATAATAAGAGGAATAGATAGAGTGGATAGCCAGCGCCTCTTCCCCAGGACACCACTGCTCAATACAAGAGGACATGGGTTTAAGGTAAGGGGTGGGAAGTTCAAGGGGGATATTAGAGGAAGGTTTTTTACTCAGAGAGTGGTTGGTGCGTGGAATGCACTGCCTGAGTCAGTGGTGGAGGCAGATACACTAGTGAAGTTTAAGAGACTACTAGACAGGTATATGGAGGAATTTAAGGTGGGGCTTATATGGGAGGCAGGGTTTGAGGGCCGGCACAACATTGTGGGCTGAAGGGCCTGTACTGTGCTGTACTATTCTATGTTCTATGTTCTAAATTCCCTCCAGTGTGGTGGTGGGTGGTAAAATCTGAGGGGGGCTGATGAGAAAGAGGGGATAATATCAAGAGGGTGGCTGATGGTCAGTGAGGACTTGCTGATCTGGTTCTGGGCTGCATTGTCTCCATGACACCACGACTCTTACCACACTGCTGTGGAGTCTCCATTGAAAAGCTTGAGCAGATAAAATCCCGAATGGGATTCTGATTAAAACTCATCTCGTTCTTCAATGCCCTTCAGAGAGGAGTCATGCCATCTTTATGTGCTCTGGTCTATAGATAACTCCAGAGCTATAGCAAAGTGACTGATCCTTAATTACTTTTGAAGCAATCCAGCAAGTCACTCTGAACAGGGACAATCATGGATGGGCATGTAGTAATGACTTTACCTGCAACACCCACATTCCAAAAGAAAGGAATTTTAAAACGTGATTTGAGGTTCACCTCTATGAAACCACTAATGCATCCCAGCCAGCATTTTCACATTCAGAGGCCTGGCACTGGTGAGAGTTAATGACAGATCAGCAACCACAAGCATTTTCTAGCAAGTTGAAGACTGAGCTACTACCATTCTTGGTGATGTACTGCCACCTGGTGGCAGACACTTGGGAAGTACACGTCTGTGTGGCTCACATGGTTTACATAACACAAAGTAGATGAGGGGAGTTATCTTCAAGAACCATTATCAATAATAATTACACAGTTTTATCATTTAATTGTATATTCATAAATTAATTAGAAATAGCCAATAAAGTAAAATCTTCATTTGAGTGGATACACATTATCACACTTCTGTGAGAACCTGCCATCTTTTGGATAGTGGAGAAAGTCTGGCATCATACTGGGTCTGTTTCTGCGCTATGCTTCTATAACTCTCCTTATCTGCCTCAGAGTAATTACATTTAAAAACAACTGTTGTGCTAATGAGTTATTTCCTATTTTTAATAGCAGTTTTAATGGACGGAATATCCACCACAGAAAAGAATGGACCATTCTGACCTGGTTCTTTCCATTACTCAGATACGTGGTCTCCAGGGAGCCGGCGATGTCGGTTTCATTGTAGAGTTAGCAATCATTGGTACCTCTTCATTATAACTTAAATTGCACTCAGCTGCTCTGCAGATTCTGTTTACAATGTAGCAGTCCCATATCAACACAGGAGGAATCCGTTCTCCTTCGGGGGCCCCAATTACCATAAACCCTCTCTCATTCTCTTTTTTCTCTCAAGTTGATGCCAATAACCAAACCCCCCATTTTTTTTTAACTCTCCCTCGTTCTCTCTTGTCTTTAGTTACCCTTTCTCTCCCCCTCTTTATCTCCCTATCTCTTTCTAACTCTCCCTACCCAGAAATGGAAAGGAAACATCAGCATCTTTGTAACATGTGTTTGAGATTGATGAGGGCCTGTGTTGTGGTGCACCCTGCAACTTAATGCACACAGCACAGCTTTTTTTAATGCCTTATCTACTTATTCAACAATTTGGTTTCGTTTAAAACAAGTATTAATTAAATCCTTTGTGATCTGGTTTGGGCACAAATGTAGAAAAGGAGGCCCAGGAGGGAAAGAATTCTCACAGCATCCATGGTAGTAATACTGAAGCAGCAGACACAGTTGTGTAGTGAGCTGTATAAAATCAGAGTTCTACTGTGTGCTGGCCTTGCTCCCTGGTGAACTCCACCAGCAGCCACCATCAATATTGTCCAGAGCAGCTCTCCAGGAGGGTTTAAGTCCAAGATCAGTCATGGGAAATGAATGGAGATGGCAGACAGAGAAGATGGTTCAAGACTATTTTGCATTCACTCCTTTTCGCGGGGTTGAGGAATTGGGAACTGGAGGGCGTAGGTTTGAGGTGAGAAGGGAAAGATTTAGCAGAAATCTGAATGGCAAAGAGGGCAGTCCATAATGGAATGAGCGGTCAGTGGAAGTAAATGAGCCATGTGCATTAACAAATTTTAAAAGGTACGTGGATTGGAAAGGTTTCGAAGGCAAATGATGGCAAATGGGACCAGCTTGGATCTTTCTCGCAACTTGCTAACCTAGGCAGCATGGACCAGGTGGGCAGAAGGGCCTATCCCATGCTGTGTGATTATATGCTCCGTGTGCTCAAAGCTTCTTTGAAGAAATGTGACATCCTACAAATTCCTGGGAATCTCCATCCCAGGGTTGCTCAAAGTAGGGAGAAGGAGCAGCCGGAGGGGTCCGGGAGCCATGACATGGAAGGCCAGTGTAAAGAGAAGACCTCCTCACCTCCAACCCATCTGCCCATCAGAGGGTGACGGTCAAGGGCACGCAACGTGCGGTGACACTTGCCCCCAGCACATCCACACATCTTGCCTGCACAAGGCCAACGTTCCTCACTTCTCTGAATGTTGAGAAATCTACCGGTTTAGATTATGAGAACACTCAGTCCTCTTTTTATTGTCATTTAGATTGTTTTCAGGGTTTGGAGTTAAGTAAAATGCGTCACAGGTTTCATTAAATATAAAACGCCTCACTTGGTCTTATTTGAGAAAGAACCTACGGAGGCAGTCACTCCCACAACCTTTAGGAATGATCTGGAAGAGCACTTGACATACTGTGTAGCAGGGCAGGAAGGTCTACAGGCTGAGTGCCGGAAGGTGGGACTGGAACAGATATGCACTTAATGGCTGGCATGGATACAGTGACCTCAGCACTGTGTCCACCACCAGCTATAAACAGGCACTTTTAACAATGGCCATAAGTACTAGGAGTGAAATTTAAACACAAGGAATTCTGCAGATGCTGGAAATTCAAGCCACACACATCAAAGTTGCTGGTGAACGCAGCAGGCCAGGCAGCATCTCTAGGAAGAGGTACAGTTGACGTTTCAGGCCGAGACCCTTCGTCAGGACTAACTGAAGGAAGAGTTAGTAAGAGATTTGAAAGTGGGAGGGGGAGGGGGAGATCCAAAATGATAGGAGAAGACAGGAAGAGGTGGGATGGAGCCAAGAGCTGGACAGGTGATTGGCAAAGGGGATATGAGAGGATCATGGGACAGGAGGTCCAGGGAGAAGGAAAAGGGGGAGGGGGGGGAAACCCAGAGGATGGGCAAGGGGTATAGTCAGAAGGACAGAGGAAGAAAAAGGAGAGAGAGAGAAAGAATGTGTGTATATAAATAAATAACGGATGGGGTACGAGGGGGAGGTGGGGCATTATGGGAAGTTAGAGAAGTCAATGTTCATGCCATCAGGTTGGAGGCTACCCAGACAGACTATAAAGTGAAATTATAGTGTTATCACAAGAGACAAACTGGGCTTTCGAAGGAATGAGCCCAACCCTAACCTCTCTCTACCTACATGGAGGGTTTATTTCGAGACACAGCATGGAGACAGGCTATTCCGGTCCAACAACTGCATGCCACCAATTACAGTCAAGTGACCAATTAACCTACTAATCGAGTCTGATGCTGGTGGAACCCAGAGCACTGGGAGGAACCCACGAGGTCACAGGGAGAGTGTACGAACCCCTTACAATCAGCAGCAGAAAATTAACCCAGGTCACTGGTGCTCTTACAGTGTTACGCTAACTGCTATGCTACCATCCCACCACTAGTGGGTGCACCTCTGGGCTGAATGTAGATTTGATTTTCTTTTCCAATAAATGGGAGTTTTATTTTATTCCTGACTGTTATGATGCTCATCCAGATGTGTGGTACTCTTTCTGTGGAGACACTGAGAAATGAGCACAAACTCTGCGCAAGCAGCATTTGCACTCTGTGCAAATAGCCATACAGTTTGCAACTGGAGGGGGAGTTTAGTGGCAAAGAATACTGTCAGGGGTTATTTATGTTGGGTTAGGGTTACTGGAAGATGATGAAAATACGAAATACAGCCAAGTACTTTAATCACTTTAAATTCCCCTGACCCTTCATGAAGTACAGTGCAATATCTGTTTACAATTACTGTATTAGTCAATCACAGAGAACTGGGCACAAGCTGTTAGCAACAGCTCAAGAATTGGCATCAAATTGCTTCTGGGGCATTTAGTTGAAGCTGGTCCAAAGGTGTAAGATTTATGGTTCAATTAGTTAATTTCCATATGATTAGATGTAAAAGCAGATACAGTTGTACCTCCACTCAATGGCCATTTTAGTCGTTACCTCCTGTGCCTAAAAAAGTGGCTACTGAGTGTCTGGTCATGGTCTTCTGCTGCCACAGCCCATCCACTTCAAGATTTGGCATGTTGTGCATTCAGAAATGCTCTTCAGCAGACCACTGTTGTAAAGGCATCCGATAGTCTTGCGAGGCCATGGATCTGCGCCTGGAAAGTCTTCACGCTCCAGGGCACAGGCTTGGGCAAGGTTGTATGGAAGACCAGCAGTTGCCCATGCTGCAAGTCTCCCCTCTCCACGACACCAATGTTGTCCAAGGGAAGGGCATTAGGACCCACACAGCTTGGCACCAGTGTTGTCGCAGAGCAATGTGTGATTAAGTGCCTTGCTCAAGGACAGAACACGTCCCCTCGGCTGGGGCTCGAACTCACGACCTTCAGATCGCTAGTCCAATGCCTTAACCACTTGGCCACGTGCCCACTGTTGTAATACATCGTAATTGTAATAATTCTTGGGAGGAGAAGGCAGCAGAGCACCACACGTGCGCAGCCCTCCGGTGAAAAATGATATCGTATCTGTTAAGTAGGGGCCGTGGACAATCCTGATTTGATGGAGAATGGACGTGAAAGCACAAAGGAACATCTGGAGAAATTTTTGAAACGTCCGTCCGCTGCTGTCGTTACTGCGCGGTCGGGAATCTTTCGGAGGGTAGGCCTCAAAATCCCCGGCCTTGCCTGCTTTTGGTGACCAAGAGAGAGGTCCAATCGCTCGGACAGAGATGGCTCTCAGTACTCGGTGTTGGAAAGCTGATCAGAGTTCGAAGTTTTCGGATGACTCAGAGTCGGATTGTGGTTGGCATGGCAGGGAGAGTTTTTCTTCCCTCTCCCTTTCCCATCTGCGTGAGATGTGGGACATTTGAGAAACTTTGAACTTTGCTGTGCTCACGGACTTTCTTCATCAAGTTATGGTATTGTGCACTGTTGTAACTATATGTATAATTATGTGGTTTTGTCAGTTTTTTCAGTCTTGGTTTGTCCTGTGTTTTTGTGATATCACACCAGAGGAAATAATGTATCATTTCTTAATGCATGCATTACTAAATGACAATAAAAGGGGACTACGCATCTTCATAATCTAAGTGAGTTATTGTCATCTTCCTGTCAGCACTGTCCTCTGACCTCTCTTAATAACAAGGAATTTTCACCCACAGAACTGCCACTCACAGTATTTTTTTTGTTTTTCATACCTTCTTCTATAACTCTAGACACCGTTGTGCATGAAAATCACAGGAGGTCAGCTGTTTCCGAGTTACTCAAACCACCCCATCTGGCACCGACAATCATTCCCCGGTCAAAGTCATTTAGATCACATTTCTTCCCCATTACAATGTTTGGCCTGAACAACAACTGAGCCTCTTGACCATGCCTGCATGCTTTTATGCATTGAATGGGTGTCACGTGTTTGGCTGATTAATTATTTTGCATCAACGAGTAGTTGTACAGGTGTACCTAATAAAGTGGCCACTGGGTGTATGCAACTCTTCAGGTTTTAACCCAGGATCTTTGCCCTCTCATCTGAACCTGGGTTGTGGGCAATGCAATAGTACTATTCATTTATTTATTGAGATACAGCACGGAGCTGCCCTTTGAACTGTACAAGCCAGCATCCCCCAGTTTAACCCTAGCCTAGTCATGGGGCAATTTACAATGACCGATTAACCTACCTACTGGTACATCTTTGGACTGTGGGAGGAAACTGGAGCACCTGGAGGAAACCCACACAGTCACGGAGAGAATGTACAAACTCCTCACAGACAGTGGTGGGAATTGAACCCAGGTCGCTGGTACTGTGAAACGTTGTGCTAACCACTACGCTGCCATGGTCCCAGTCATGGAAACCACTATGCTACCATGCTGCTCTAAAACTGAGCAGAAAAGTCAGTGATCTGGGTGGAGACCCTTTTCCTGGGATGATGAAGGGTCTCCACCCAAAACTTCGACTGTTCAGTTCCTGCCTTACTTGCCTCCTCAGTTGCTGACTTCCTCCAGCATTTAGTGTGTAGCTCCAAATCCCAGCATCGGTCGCCTCTTGTGTCTCCATTTTCCTTTTAATATAACTATAGGCCTTAGACCCAGTTGTTTATGTTTTTGCTAGTTATTTATTCTATTCTATCGTGCTTTTCTATATTAATATCTTCTTCATAGAGTCATACAGCACAGGAACAGGCCAATCAGCTCAACTGATCCATTCTGACCAAACTGTCCATCCAAGCAAGTCCCATTTTTAGATTATGAGGACACTCAGTCCTCTTTTATTGTCATTTAGAAATGCATACATGCATTAAGAAATGATGCAATGTTCCTCAGGAGTGATATCACAGAAAACAAGACAGACCAAAGACTAACACTGACAGAACCACATAATTATAACGTATAGTTACAGCAGTGCAAAGCAATACCATAATTTGATAAAGAACAGACCATAGGCACAGTAAATAAAACTCTCAAAGTCCGGAGTCGATCGACTCCCCAGTCCCCGATAGCAGGCGGCAAAGGGGAGAAACTCCCTGCCATAAACCTCCAGGTACCGTCAACTTGCCAATGCCTTGGAAGCAGCCGACCCTGAGTCCATCCGTCCGAAAACTCCGAGTTTCCGAGCAGCCTCTCCAATACAGCCTCCCGAGCACCTTCGACCTCTCCCCGGCCGCTGAAACACGCAAAGCCGAGGATTTTGGGGCCTTCAGCTCCGGAGATTCCGGTTACTACACAGTAGCAGCGGTAGCAAAGCAGCTAAGTTTGCCAGCTAAGTTCTAAAATGTCCTCAATCCTCAGACCTACTGATATTTCTGGCAACTTAGTAAGCCTCAGTAGAGTAGTGTGTACAGTTCTAGTCACTTGCCTCAGCGTCTAGTTGCACTTTTGACCTCAGTGCTCCAGTATATTACCATGACACAGGAAGGAAATGTGCTCCTATTCAGCAAGCAGTGGGAGATCCCATGCATCCACCTTGATCTGCAGTACTGTGCAAAATGCTTAGGCACGTGTAAAAACATTCTGTACAGCAAAGTTGCTGTCAAAAGTAATGAAATGAGAAGTTTCTAAATATCGAAAAAATTACTACGAAGGGCAGTAAACAGTAAAAATCTAAATCAATTCAATATTTAGTGTGACCACCCTTTGCATTTAAAGCTGCATCAATTCTCTCAGTTACATCACTGTGCATTTTAAAAGAAAATCAGCTGGTATGTTGTTCCGAGCATCCTGGGGAACTTGCCACAGTTCATCTGCAGACTTTGGCTGTCTCGCTTGCTCCTGTCTCTCCAGGTCATTCCACACAGCCTCGATGATGTTGAGTTCAGGGTACTGTGGAGGCCAGACCATCTCGAACCTTTGAAAAGGTCAAGGGGGCCCAAGGCATCTGCAGAGTTCTGTAGGCCGGTAGTGTTCAGGTCTGGCGACCCAGGAAAGTAGAAGAGGTCAAGGAATGATCTCCATAAAGCCATTTGACATGCAAAGAGGCCATTCTGGACACAGGAGGATGCTTGACAACGGTGGCAGGGCTTGAATGCTATCACCTCCTACAAAGCAAAGTCATGTGTGACGGCAAAGTTTCGCTCCCAGATGAGCTCAATGCCTTTTATGCTCACTTCGACCAACAAAACATGGAGGGACCTTCATGAACTCCCACGGCCCTTGACGGCCTTGTGGTTTCGGTCTCTGAGGCCAAAGTGAGAGCATCCTTCAGGAGGTTGAACCCATGGAAAGCATCCGGCCCAGACGCCGTACATGGCCAAGTGCTGAAGACCTATGCTAAACAACTGGTTGGAGTGTTTACTGACATCTTTAACCTCTTGTTTTGGCAGTCTGAGGCCTCAGTTTTAACGGTGTGCAAGTAGAACGTGGTAACCTGCCACAATGACTATCATCCAGTGGCACTTACATCCACTATGATGAAGCGCTTTGAGAGGTTGGCCATGAAGCATATCAACTCCAGCTCAGGAGTGACTTGGATCTGCTCCAGTTTGCCTACCATCACAACAGGTCCACAGCAGATGCCATTTCATTGGCCCTTCACTCAACCCTGGAACATCTGGACAGTGAAGGTGCACACATCAGGATACTCCTCATTGGCTACAGCTCGGCATTCAATACCATCACCCCCTCACAACTAATCAATAAGCTCCAAGACGTAGGCCATGGCACCTCCTTGAGTAACTGGACGCTCGATTTACTCACTTGCAGACCCCAGTCAGTTCAGATTGGCAACAACATCTCCTCCACAATCACCAACAGCACAGGTGCACCACAAGGCTGTGTGCTTAGTCCCTTGCTCTACTCACTTTATACTTATGACTGATGCTAAGTACAGCTCCAACGCCATATTTAAGTTTGCTGATAACACGGCTGTTGCTGGCCATTCAAACCTAGTGACCAATTGGCATATAGGAGGGAATTTGAAAACCTGGTTGACTGGTGCCACAACAACCACCTCTCACTCAATGTCAGCAAAACCAAAGAGCTGATTATTGACTTCAGGAGGGAAAAACTGAGGTGGGGGGATGGGGTGCATGAACCAGCATCTCTACTTCCTAAAGAAGTTTGTACAGATTCGGCATATCATCTAAACTTTGGCAGAGTTCTGTAGATGCGCAGTGGAGAGTACCCTGACTAGATTTCCTGGACTGGAAACAGCAGAGCTCAAGAACAGAAAGGAAACAAGAAGTGGTAGATACAGTCCGATCCATCAAAGGCAAAGCCTCCCCGCCATTAGGTACATCTACAAAGAGTGGTGTCACAAGAAAGCAACACCCCCACCAAGGACCCACACCATCCAGGAAGTTAGATTATGAGGACACGCAGTCCTCTTTTATTGTCATTCAGTAATGCATGCATTAAGAAATGATACAATATTCCTCCGGTGTGATATCACAAAACACAGGACAGACCAAGACTGAAAAACTAACAAAAACCACATAATTATAACACATAGTTACAACAGTGCAACAATACCATAACTTGATGAAGAACAGGCCATAGCACAGTAAAAAAGTTCAAAGTTTCTCCAAAGCCCCACATCTCACGCAGACGGGAGAAGGAAGGAAACTCTTCCTGCCGTACCCGACGGCAGTCCGACTCTGAGTCGTCCGAGAACTTCGAGCTCCAATCAGCCCTCCGACACCAAGTACGGAGCACCTTCTCTGCCGATCGATTCGTCCTCAATCTCAGTCGCCAGCAGCAGGCAAAGCCGGAGATTTTGGGGCCTTCCCTCCGGAAGATTCTCGATCGCCCAGTAACAGCGACAGCTGTTACCGGGCATTTCAGAAATTTCTCCAGATGTTCCTCTGTGCTTTCACGTCTGTCTCTGTCAAATCAGAATTGTCCACGGCCCCTACTTAACAGAGGCGATATCATTTTCACCAGAGAGCTGCGTGCGTGCGTCGCGCTGCTATCCTCTCCTCCTGAAATGCTCTCTTCTTGCTGCTATCACCTGGAAGGAGATCTAGGAGCCTTACGTCCCATACCACCAAGTTCAGAAGCAGCTATTACCCATTAACCAGCAAGCTCCTGACTCACCACAACACTGAACACAATCTACTGATCCACTGTCCAGGACTCTACAACTCATGTTCTCACTATTATTTGTTTGCTTGTTCGGCAGCTTATCTATTTATTATTACTATTATTTATCGATTTCTATTAATCTCATTTGTTTGGTTCTGTATTTGCAGAGTTTACCTTCTTTTGCACATTGGCTGCTTGTAGTCTTCGTGTCTAGTTTTCCATTGATTCCATTGTATTTGCTTGTCTACTGTGAATGCCTGCAAGAAAACAAATCTCAGGGTAGTCGTTGATGACAAATACAGTACATACTTTGATAATAAACTTACTTCAAACTTTGAACTTCGAACATCAGTAGTACAAAATCTTGCATGGATCCTAACTATGTAACCCATGTCTAAATCAATAAACATATGTTGTTGCATTTGTTGTGGTTGCCTCATGATGAAATCCTTCAATCAGCTTAAGGAATAAAGTGATGGACATACATAATGGATAATTGAGAATATGGAGACAGAAACTAACTGGCCCCCAGCAGCATCTCTCCTTCTTCCAGCCTGCTCCATCTTACCCATCTGCCCATTACTCACACACACTCCTCCCACTACTACCCTTTCCCCAGCTCCCTCCCTTTATACATGCTCTTCCTTTCACTCCTATCAGACTCCAGCATCTTCAGCCTTTTCTCACCTCCCATCCTCTGGCAATATTACCATTCGCTCCTCTCAATGGGCCAAATAGCCTAATCCTGCTCCCATGACTTATAGTCTTATCATCTACCTATCAGCCTCCCCACCACCCCCAAAACCCAAATCCACCTATCACCTGCCAGCTCTTGCTTCATCCCTTCCCTCAACCGTTTTGCTACTGGCTACCACCCCTCTATCCTTCAGTCCAGATGAAGGGCCTCAATCCGGAATATCAGCTGTCCATTTCCTTCCGCAAATGCTACCTGACCTGCTGAGTTCCTCCAGGGTTTTGTGTATAGCCAGTTAAGGAATAGTTCACTGGATTCCCATGTGAACAAATGCCCCTTGGGCAAAATATTTGTTGGTATCTTTCCCTTGCAACTGGATCTCCTCAGCAGCATGAGAACAATGGAGAGCACATAACTTTAAAATAGTGTATCAATGAATATAATGGTAGACAACATGCATGCCTTTCAATCCTCTTGAGGATACAGCAATGTCGAAAGCATTGGATTAGGTCTTGAATCGCCGGCCGACATTCTCATGCAGGTAATCTGCTCCTACTGCTTGAGATATAGACAACATCATCCACTGTTCCACCAGCAAAACGATCCTTATCTTCGGGTTGAGCCTTGTTTGATGGTGTTGTTTGATGGTGTCATCATTTCTCTGTTAGGTGTGCTGAACTCTGAATTCCGTCTCTCATTGCCTTAGGAACTTCGGAATAATAATGTACTGATTGTGTGGCCGCCTTTGTAACAAATAGACTGAAACTATTTTGAAACTTCAGAGCAGTATTACTCAAGATGCCTTTTATGCAACATTAAAATGAAGTCCCATCTGCCAAAATGGGTCAAAAATAAACTTGATTCATATGAATATAGACAAGGAACAAGAATCCATGCATGGCTTTATTACATTCAGTATCATTTAGTCTATACATTCACAGTGTTATTGGGTCTGATGGCATGAACATTGACTTCTCTAACTTCCGCTAATGCCCCACCTCCCCCTCGTACCTCATCCGTTATTTATTTATATACACACATTCTTTCTCTCTCTCTCTCCTTTTTCTCCCTCTGTCCCTCTGGCTATACCCCTTGCCCATCCTCTGGGTTTTTTCCCCCCCTCCCCCTTTTCCTTCTCCCTGGGCCTCCTGTCCCATGGTCCTCTCATATCCCTTTTGCCAATCGCCTGTCCAGCTCTTGGCTCCATCCCTCCCCCTCCTGTCTTCACCTATCATTTTGGATCTCCCCCTCCCCCTCCCACTTTCAAATCTCTTATTAGCTCTTCTTTCAGTTAGTCCTGACGAAGGGTCTCGGCCTGAAACGTCGACTGTACTTCTTCCTAGAGATGCTGCCTGGCCTGCTGCGTTTACCAGCAAATTTGATGTGCGTTGCTTGAATTTCCAGCATCTGCAGAATTCCTCGAGCTTTGGTTCTATACATTCTGTTTGGTTCCTTTAGATTAGGTTATGAGGACACGCAGTCCTCTTTTATTGTCATTTAGTAATGCATGCATTAAGAAATGATATAATATTCCTCCAGTGTGATATCACAGAAACACAGGACAGACCAAGACTGAAAAACTAACAAAAACCACATAATTATAACATATAGTTACAACAGTGCAGGCAATACTGTAACTTGATGAAGAACAGGCCGTGAGCACGGTAAAAAAAAATTCAAAGTTTCTCGAAAGTCCCACATCTCATGCAGACGGGAGAAGGAAGAAAACTCTCCCTGTCATGCCTGACCACAGTCCAACTCTGAGTCGTCTGAAAACTTCGAGCTCTAATCAGCCCTCTGACACCAAGCACCGAGCACCATCTCTATCTGAATGCTTCGACCCCAGCCTCGGTCGCCAGCAGCAGGCAAAGCCGGGGATTTTGGGACCTTCCCTCCGGAGATTTTCGATCGCACAGTAGCAGCGGCAGCAAAACAGGCATTCCAGAAATTTCTCCAGATGTTCCTCTGCTTCTCACGTCTGACTTCATCAAATCAGAATTGTGCACAGCATCCTACTTACAAATACGATATCATTTCACCAGAGAGGCTACGCGTGCTGCGTCGCGCTGCAATCTTCTCCTCAAGCCTGTTATAGTCGGGGATGGTAATGGGGACAAGCTCCCACTACCAATTAAATGCTCCCAATAGCGTAAGCCTCAAATAGCCTCTGACAACCAAGTCCAGACCCTGGCCCTCATGTGTGGCTTAGCTACTAAGCCCAGCGGAACCATTTCTACTGACAGGAGAAGGGGCAAAGGCAGGTTACTGGCGCCTTAAAACCGGTCGCTTTGGGCAGAAGGGGCTCATCAGCCGTGGTTGGCAGCTCACCTAGGAGAAGGAAAATTCTGATCTCCAACCTCCGCTGCCTTGCGGCTGTACCCACTCATGGGGAAAGCTTTGGGAGTGAACCCCGAGGGAAAAATCCAGAGCTCGAGTCCTACATCAAGTCCAACATTGACTGCGAAACTGCATTGGTCTCTGCCATTCCTTTGGGTTTGTCAGATGTGTGGACGGGCGAGCTGGATACATGGGCAACAGCTTGCTCTCTGTTTCGTACTGCCCTAGCTTGCGTACCTAGACATCTAGGATGTAACATCCATAGTGGACCTGGCCAACGGAAACCTCAGCAGTAGCAGCACATTCTGTACACCATACAACACAGCAACCCATGTGGCTCCTTCAGAGTGATACAAAAATTCTAGTGTTGGAGAGGGTTTTACCCAAGTCCAGTTTGCCAAAGTTTTAATATAGAGGATCTTAGTGTTTCCTCTCAATGAGACTGTAAGGCATAGGAGCAGAATTACACATTCAGTCCGTCAAGACTTCTTTGTCATTCTATCATGGCTGATTTATTGTCCCTTAATTAAGTTTGCTGATGATGCCTTTCTCATCAGCTGAATCAAAGGTAGCGATGGATCGGCATGGAGAAGGGAGCTTGAAAATCTGGTTATGTGGTGCCACAACAACTTCTCACTTAATGTCAGCAAAGAGCTGATTATTGACTACAGGAGGAAGGAATTTGGGGTCCAAGAGCCCGTGTGTAGGTGCCACTTCGAAGAAGTCAAGGCAGCACCTCTACTTTCAGAGAAGTTTGCACAGATTTGACATGCCACCTAAACTTTGACAAACTCCTATTAACGCGCAGTGGATGCATCATGGCCTGGTATGGAAACAGCAGTGCCCAAGAACGGAAAAGCCAACAAAAGGAAAAGTCTTCTTCACCATTGAGCACCTCTACAAAGAGCACTGCCACAAGAAAGCAGCATCCATCATCAAGAATTCCTACCATGCAGGGCAGGCTCTCGTCCCGGTGCTACCATTGAGAAACAGGGTCAGGAACCTTCAGCCCCATATCACCCAGTTCAGGAACAGCTATTACCCTGCAACCATCAGACTCCCGAACTAGCAAGGATAACTTCACTCACCTCAACACTGAACTAATCACCAAACACAATCTATGGGCTCACTTTCCCCAACCCCAAAGGCTCAAAGGTTCAATTTAATGTCGGAGAAATGTATACAATGTACATCCTGAAATGCTTTTTCTTCGCAAAACATCCACGAAAACAGAGAAGTGTCCCAAAGAATGAAGGTCTGTTCTAGTGGGATGCCCTTCTATTCTGAGGCTGTGCCTTCTGGTTCTCGATTGCCCCACTATGGGAAACATCAGGAATATGGGAGCCGTGAAGAGATGGAGTCCAAGTTTCAGTTTAGATATATTGGCTCTGGCACACTAAGTTCAGGCACCCTTTAGCACCATTACAACATATTCTATACCCCTTCCCTCTGGGATGTCACTGTGAACGTTGCAGCAAGACAAGGGTTAAGATAGTATCCAGGCAATTATAGTTTACAGATAGTGAGAGTGCAGTCAGCCCAGGTAAGAAAGGTCTTTGAGGAGCTTAGCTTCGTTTGTACAACAGGGGACCGGAGTCATTTGGTATACTGAGACAAAATAAGGACGTAATGGAAGGATGCAAGGCACACACACCTACTAAAGATCAATTACTTTACTACCTTCAAAGTTGCCAGTGTGAGATCATCAATATGATGGGCTTATGATAGATCCTCTGAGATATTGATGCCTGGGAGCTTGAAAATGTTCACCCTTTCCATTGTTGACCAGTCAACGAGGATTGATGAATCTTCATCTTCTTGAAGTCCACAATGAACTCCTTGATCCCGCTAGCTATGATTGCAATGTCTTTGCCACTCAACCACCTGATCTATTTTGCTCCTCTATGCCTCCTCGTTGCCATTTGAAATTCTGCCAACAACAGTGGTGTCATCAGTGAATTATAGATGGTATTTTAGCTCTGCCATGAGTGTAAACAGAGTAGAGCAGTGGGCTTAGCACACGTCCTTGAGGAACACCTGTGTTGACTGTCAGCAAGGAGGAGATATTTTCACCAGTCCATGCTGAATGTGGTCTCTTAGTGAGGAAGTCAAGAATCAAGATGCAAGGCGCACACCAACTAGGAGGCAATTACTTCACTAACTTTAAAGTATCATCAGTTGTCAGCTTATAGCTTCCACTGACTTTTAGCACCTGTAATGTGAATGGTGATTGATCATGCAAATAAGGAATTTAAGCATACACAGTTGACCAATAGTTGGTCAATACCTGTATCTGCTAGTCAATTCTTGAAGTATTTCTCTGTTCAAACTTCAGAAAAGTTTTGTGATATTCTCCTTGAGCACAAGTCATTAAAGTGTGATTGAGAAATGAGTGTGAACTTTTAGAATCCAGTTAATGTCGATGAGGCCAATAACATTGCAACGCTCTTCCTGTCTTCTGACTGTCCCAGAGATTTAGAGGCTTGATTGACATTATGGAACATTTGAACAATTGTAGTCTTCAGCCTCCAGGTCATTCTGTCAACTGTCTTTCTTGTACACAACTCAGTGGCCATAAAACTCAGCTGACTGGTTCCATTATCGGTGCCGTGGCTGCTGAGTTGGTCGCAGTGTGTTGCCTGGTACAGGTGCATCTACATTCTGAAGAAGTTCCGCTCTCAGTCATGTTGGGAGTCTGTGAGGATATGTGAAGATGTTGTCTGCTGGGAGAATGCAGCATAACAAGATGAAGATGTCAGTCAATGCACCATAAGACCATAAGACATAGGAGCAGAATTCAGCCATTCAGCCCATCAAGTCTGCTCCATCATTCTACCTTGGTTGATTTATTATCCCCCCAACCCCATTCTCCCACCTTTTTAATATATGACATCAAACAACTCCTAAACTCCTGTATTTACTCTGTTTTTTTTATTATCCTGTTCTTTATCTTATTGTGTTTTTAATCAGATCCACAGTAACAATTATTTCATTCTCCTTTGCACTGTGTACTGTAAATGACATTAAACAATCTTGAATCTTGAATCTTGAAATTAGACTGGAAGAAATTATAGCAGCAGCGTGGCAGCAGAGTGGTAGGTGAAATGCTATTACAGTATCACCGACTGAGTTCAATTCCGCCGCTGTTTGAAAGGAGTTTATACATTCTTCCCAAGACCATATGGCTTTCCTCCGGGTGCTCTGGTTTCCTCCTACATTCTAAAGACTTACTGGTTAATAGGCTATTTGGTCACATGATTTAAGATGAAATCTTCTTGTTTAAGATGAACCATGCGGCTACTTACTGGCAGCAAACAAAACAAGGGGAGGGAGGGAACGTCGACTCAGATTCATGAGAGGCCTGCGTTGGGCATTTTCATGCTTTACAAGGTGCAGATTGAAAGTCTGTGTGGGGCGCCACTCCTCGCACAGACTAGAGCAATGTGTGGTTAAGTGCCTTGCTCAAGGACACAAACATGTTGCCACAGCTGAGGCTCGAACTAGCGACCTTCAGATCACTAGATGAGCGCCTTAACCACTTGGCCACTTTATTAATTATCAAATCAAGTCAAGTCAAATCACTTTTTATTGTCATTTTAACCATAACTGCTGGTACAGAACATAGTAAAAATGAGACAACGTTTTCCAGGACCATGGTGCTACATGAAACAATACAAAAACTACACTGAACTACGTAAGAAAAAGCGCAAAAACTACACTAGACTACAGAACTATCCAGGACTGTATAAAGTGCACAGAACAGTGCAGGCACTACAATAAATAATAATAAATAATAAACAAGACAGTAGGCACAGTAGAGGGTATAGTAAGTTAGTGTCAAGCCAGGCTCTGGGTATTGAGGAGTCTGATGGCTTGGGGGAAGAAACTGTTACATAGTCTGGTCGTGAGATCAGATTATACTTTTTTCTTGTAAAATTTATGGTAAGTGATTACTGCAACCAAGGGAGAGGCGAGTCAAGGCGAGGCTGAGTCAAGGATCAATTGGATCACGTGGGTGCGAGGCGAAGTCGAGGCATGTTCAAGACAAAGTCAGGGTGAGGTTGAGGCATATTCGAGGAAAGTTAGGGCAAGCGGAACAGAGCAAAGTCAGAGCGGAGGCGAGGCAGATTCGAGGCCTCTAAAGCAAGAGTGAGTTTTGATCAATCTAAGCACCAGGCCGATTTGGAAAGGTCAGGTATGGGCTGGAACAAGGCGACGGGTTCCAGGCCCAGCGCTTGTCGACGTGTCAGGGTCTGGATCCTAATGTGAGAAATGACCTGATGTTTGGAAGATTTAAATGCTGGGCAAGATGGATCAAAAAGGCTGGGTGTCGAGACCGGAGGGTTGGGTCAGTTCTGCTCTCTGCTCCTTGATAGTTAATTGGCTCCGCACTGAACTGGGGCTGTGGCAGTGACCCCTGCTATGGGATTCGTGTCTACGGACTCACTTTTGTTCCGAATGCTATTTGCTTACTTCTGTTGTTTGTACAGTTAGCTTTTTCTTTCTCTCTGCACATTGAGTGCTTCACAGCCTTTTTTTTATGGGATCCTTTGTGTTTTTTGTTTTGTGACTGCCTGTAAAGAGACAAATCTCAAAGTCGCATAATGCATACATACTTCGATAATAAACGGATTTTGAACTAAGCGGCATGGGTTCGTTGAGCTCGAAGGCCTGTTACCATGTTGTATCCCTAAAATAAAAATATAGCTAATCCCAAGCACAAATCAGTAAAGGACCTCCACTACACTACTAGAAGGATCATTGTAGGTTTGCTTCTTGTGGGAAAGTATAAAACTTCATTTAGGGATGGTCAGCATGAATTTGTTATGGAAGGCCAATGTTTACACGAAATCCTGTTGCTCCAAATCACCGAATGTTATTGACCTGGATTGGGAGCAGAAGGAGAATGTGGATCAGGTCAATCCACAGGAGCCCATGGTCCACCATAATAGTAATTTTAAAAATGCTCCCTCCACCATTGGCATACCAAAGTGTCAATGTGTGCTAAGTGTATAAAACTCTCTGCAGTTCTTCAGCCAGGCTACCGTGACACCTCCTCGCTAACCTGAAACATCTGTCATTGTGTGTAGAGAGGTTGTGATCTGGTTGCCCACACTGATTGGCATCATCACCCATGCATTAGGGTTAGGTTGTGATTATGCAGGCAGTGGGAAAATCATCCCTTGTGCTTTTTGATCTCATCACTCAAGATTCAGTATCACACAGCCCTGCTCCTTTGCTCTGACCCACTTCTTCATGAACCAGGTCCAACACTTGCCTTTATTGGGATCTTTCTCTCCCTTCCCCAAATTTTAAGGTTTATTGTTATGAATATGCTAAGGTGATGGTATTACTACTCATGGTTGTGGGGGTGACATCGTATTGTAGGGAATGTGTGCTGAGATGTGGGTTACGGTTTCTGGGGATGCATAGGAGGAGTGTAGACGTTAGGCTTAGGGGTCGGGTTGGGAGATGGAGGTGCAGGCTTCCCCATGGGGAGAGAGAGGGGAGAACGGAGCCTGGTGTTAAGTAAGCTCGTTTGTGGGAGTGAGGCTAGGGCCAGGGTCCAGAGGAGGTTTACAAGGATGATTCCAGGAATGAAAGGGTTATCAGACGAGGAACGTTTGATGGATCTCGGCCTGTACTCGCTAGAATTCAGAAGAATAAGGGGGGTTCTCATTGAAATCTTTCGAATGTTGAAAGGCCTAGACAGAGTAGATGTGGAAAGGATGTTTCCCATGGTGGGAGAGTCTAGGACAAGAGGGTACAGCCTCAAGATAAAGGGGCACCCTTTCAAAACAGAGATGCGGAGAAATTTCTTTAGCCAAAGGGTGGTGAATTTGTGAAATTTGCAGCTGTAGAGGCCAGGTCGTTGTGTGTATTCGAGGCAGAGATTGATAGGTTCTTGATTGGACATGGCATCAATGGTTATGGGGAGAAGGCCGGGAACTGGGGTTGAGGAAGAGATATAAAAAAAAAGGATCAGCCATGATTGAATGGTGGAACAGATTCGTTGGGCCAAATGGCCTAATTCTGCTCCTATGTCTTATGGTCTTAGTCGGGGTGCAGTCCAGGTTAGCTGGGGTGTGTGGACCCTTGGAAATTAGGATTAGGATTAAGGGAAGGGTTGGGGATGTTTCTGTAGGGCTGGTGGAAATAGGTTTGTGGAATTTAGTGTCAGAAGATATGGGGCCTGTGGCAGATAGTGTTGTGGAGCCACTTAAATCTGGCTCACACCTTTCATTAACCTGGTTCAGCACCACTTGGCTTAATTAACCGGGGATACACTGGGACACATTATCAGTAGTGTACACGAGGAATTCTGCAGATGCTGGAAATTTGAGCAACACACATCAAAGTTGCTGGTGAACGCCGCAGGTCATGCAACATCTCTAGGAAGAGGTACAGTCGACGTTTTGGGCCCAGACCCTTCGTCAGGACTAACTGAAGGAAGAGCTAGTAAGAGATTTGAAAGATTTGAGTAGTGTACCATGGGGTCTTCGGGTGTTTCGGGTTAGGGTTAGTGTTAGGCTTGGAATGGAGGCATACAATGCACAGGGCTCATTTTCCTGTCAGTCTGGACTGCGTACAGTGCGCTGGTGCTGCAATGACAATGTGCGAACCCATTGAAATATAAATGGCTTTTAAACCTCTATGGTATCTGTCACATTAACAAATATACATCTGTACTCATGACTGTCTCACTTAAGTAATTGATTGCCAAGACATTCAAGTGCTGCTTTCTCCCCACCTCTCCTTCTCTCCAGTAGCATTTGTTATCTGGCTATTTGCCATTAAACACATGCATCATATTTGCCAGACGATATCAAAGACCATCTGATGTGCAAATATGACATTAGTACAGCTGCCAACATCACTGTTTCTGTTTACCCCAGAGGGGAGAAATGTGCTCTTCTCAGAATCTACCAGCAAGAAGCCTTGCAAACTGAGGCAGATCAGTGGAGTTCCTGGCATTTGGGCTGTTAGTTGATTTGTACTTGGTACTCGGCTACCCCGCAGAGTGTTTTACAGCCAGCTACATCATGGTCAACGCTCAGCTGGAGGGCCGAAGAAGACTGAAGAAGGATCAGAGGAAGAATGCTTTAAGGAAGTGCAAGATCAGACCCGAGGACCTGGAGGAGGTTGCTGCTGACCGTACCACTTGGCAACAGCTGTGTAGGGACAGGGTTTGTATTCTGGAGATGGAAAGAACAACCAGAAGACAGCAGAAGGGAGCCAGGAGAAATGCAGCCATGATTGCCACCACTACTACATATACATGTCCCACCTGCAATAGAGCTTGTGGGTCCAGGATAGGACTGTATAGTCATCAAAGATCTCACCGTTAAAGGAGTGGACGTTGTCATCGGATTTCGAAGGAAAACCGAAGAAGAAAGAAGAAGAAAACTTAGTACTGTGCCATTGTTTTGCTCAGAGTCCACTGTCACAGCATGGAATGCCAATGGGCAAATGTATAAAGAAGTAGCTAGTTTGTGTCGGTTCAGTAAAGTTTATCTGAAAGGAAGAATGGAGAAAAGTCAAGAGGGCGCTAAACGGCAACTCCTTTGCTTGCGTCTTCGTGAACGAGTAGTCTTTGGGATATTGCAAGTCTCTGTCTTTATCGATGCTTTGCTGCACACTTGAGTGCTCGGTGGAGGGCGCCGATGCTTTTGTTTTGCTGGTGGGGGAGGGGGGTCTTGCCTTGCTGCTGCTTACATGTGGGGAAGGGGAGCTGGGGGGGGTGGTCTTTGGGGATCTAACGTTTATCTGTCATTCGTTCTTTGGGGCACTCCTGTTTTCGTGCATGTTTGCGAAGAAGAAGAATTTCAGGATGTATATTGTATACATTTCTCTGACATTAAATGCACCTTTGAACCTATTGAACTAGTGAATGGAGAAAAATCTTAAGTGGAAAGGAATCGATTTTTTAAATATTTAGATACAACACAGTAACAGGCCCCCTGGTCCAATAGGCCAGTGCTGCCCAATTACACCTATGTGACCGATTAACCTACAAACCCGTATGTCTTTGGACTGTGGGAGGAAACTGGAGCACCTGAAGAAAACGCATGTTAACACAGGGAGAACTCACAAATTCCTTACAGTCAGTGTGGGGAATTGAACCCGGGTAAAGCATTATACTAACTGCAGCACAATGGGGTTACATGATTGGATTAACTATCCGCTGCCTTAGATCAATGATTGTATTTAAATCAGTTCATTTTAAAATTGAAAATTTAAAAATAAATGAATTTAAAAATCTATTTACTGAAGAATTGATTGCTAAGATGAGAAAGAAAATCTTAACCTTACCTGTTTGCTTTGATAATAAATTTACTTTGAACTTGAGTTTGGCTTGTAGGACTTCCTACTGCTCCTCTCTTGTATCACTGGTACCTACATGCACCACGACAACTGGCTGTTCATCCTCCCCTTCCAGGATGCCCTGCAGCCGCTCGGGGACATCCCTGACTCTTGCATCTGGGAGGCAACACACACCAGGGAGTCCCATTTAGATTTAGATTATGAGAACACTCAGTCCTCGTTTATTGTCATTTAGAAATGCATACATGCATTAAGAAATGATACAATGTTCCTCCAGAGTGATATCACAGAAAAACAGGACAAACCAAAGACTAACACTGACAGAACCACATAATTATAACATATAGTTACAGCAGTGCAAAACAATACCATGATTTGATAAAGAATAGACCATGGGCACGGTAAAAAAAAGTCTCAAAGTCCCAAGTCGATCAACTCCGTGTCGCCGATAGCAGGCGGCAAAGGGAGAAAATCCCTGCCATAAGCCTCCAGGCATCAACAACTGCCGATGCATTGGAAGCACCCGACCACAGCCAACACTGAGTCCGTCCGTCCGAAAACTTCGAGGCTCCGACCAGCCCCTCCGATACAGCCTCCTGAGCGCCATCCTCTGCTGAGCGCCCTCGACCTTGCCCGGTCGCCGAAATAAGCAAAGCCGAGGATTCAGGGCCTTCCCCTTCGGAGATTCTGGACCACACAGTAACAGCGGCAGCAAAGCGAGCATTTCAGAAGTTTCTCCAGATGTTCCTCCGTACCCTCACATCTGTCTCCATCAAATCAGAATTGTGCACGGTCCCCTACTTGACAGATAACAGACATCATCACCGAAGTGGCCGCAAACGCTGCCATCTTCTCCTCTTCCTCCTTTCTATTTGCAGCCACAGAAGCTCCTGTCTATTCCCTTTACCACTACCCTGACTGCTCTGTCATTCTTTTTCCTGCCCTCCTGTGCAGCAGAGCCACCTACAGTGTCATGATCCTGGCTGCTGCTGCTTACTCCTGATGCGCCATCTCCCCCACCAGTATCCAAAGTGGTATATCTGTTTGGGAGGGAGATGGCTGTCGGTGTCTCCTGCCCTACTTTACTGCCTCTTGGTCAGCCACTAGATTGTGATGTGAACAACTCACTAAATACGCTATCTGCAACATTCTCAGCATCAGGATGCTCCAAAGTGAAACCATGTGCAGCTTCAGGGCTGTCATACTGTTTGTTAGGAGCTGCAGCCGGACACAATTCCTGTGTGTATAGTCATCAGGTCCTCTGGCAGCCACCCTGGGTTCCCACGTTCTGCAGAAGGAACATCACATCGGGCTGAGCTTACCAACCGTGACTGAATCTTTGAGGGGGAGAAAAGAGAACCAACATTAGAGCCTCTCACCTTACCTTTGCATTGCACATCCTCACCAAAGCCCACACCTTAGACGACCACCTTTGACAATACAAAAAGAAATTGGTGAACAGGGAGAATGGATAGAAAAAAATGCAATTAATTATGTAGAGATTTGAAAAATTCACCTCAGTATGAAGTGTAAAAATAGTGCAGAAGAAATTTACATTTAGAAAACAATTTGAAGTAAATTATCTTCTGAGAGGTGGCGATTTGTTTTGGAAATTGAACCTGGTAGGTAATAACTTAGCAAATCAATACTCTGACTAACACCAGAAGGCTAAATGCTACATTAGTTAAAGATTAACTTTATTTGTCATTTATACATCAAAATATTGAAATGTACAGTGAAATGCTTCATTTGCAATAACTACCATCACATCAGATTAACAGCAGATTCAACTTCATTGGTTCTTCATTTTGCCCTGGAACATCTGGGCAATGAAGATGCAAACACATCAGGATGCTCTTCACTTACTACACCTCAATATTCAATACTATTATTCACTCAAATCTAATGAATAAGCTGCAAGCTTTAAAGCCTCCTTATGCAACTGGGTCCTTGGTTTGCTCACCTGCAGACCCCAATCAGTTCAGATTGGCAACAACACCTCTTTCACAATCTCCATCAGCCCAGGTGCACCACAAGGCTGTGTCCTTAGCCCCTAACTCACTTTATACTTCTGACTGTGAGGCTTAGTACAGCTCCAGTGCAATATTTAAGTTTGCTGATGACACCACTGTTGTTGGCCAAATCAAAGCTGGTGACATATCGGTGTATAGAAGGGAGATGGTTGACTGGTGCCTCAACAACAACCTCTCACTCAATGTCAGCAAAACCAGAGAGCCAATTATTGATACAGGAGGAAGAAAGTGGAGATGCATAAGCGTGTCCTCATAAGGGGATTATTATGTTTGTTCTAAGTAAAGACAAATTTGGCGTGGGTTTACTTTCGAACATTTTATTACTGAACTGCTGCTCAACCTCATCGGCATGCAACCTGCTCACAGTCATAGCTTCTGGTTCCGGTTGAACCCCTCACTTTGCCCACTGAGAGCTGATGTTCGTTATTATGCACACATCCTCCCCCTTGAAAGAAAAATGAACACAATAATATGTGCTCATAATCCAACAAAGAACAATTATCCTTTCCAACAAAGATATCTGCATTCTGTAGCCGCTTTCTTCTCCTTTTTTTTGAATTTTCAACTGTTGAACATTTCGACTTTATTTGTGATGAGCAACTACAGTCCCTTATGCAACTCAGCAACTTTCAATCAGTCTCTGAGGTGGTTGAATTGCCCCTTTTTGGTCTGCAATTTATTGTTCTGCTATGTATTGCTTGCATTTGCTGCCTTAATATTTATGTCTTTCTGAGAACTCTGGTCAACATGTTGATTTTTTTTACATCTGCTGGCCCCTTTGGTGTACTGACAGGTGACACACAACAGCTATAGATTGGAGCTTATAGACATAGATCCACATTTTTCCTTCTCGGAGGTGTCCCTTACTCCATCTGGATCTGGTAGGAACGTGGAGCTACTTTCTCTTGCACATACCCTTGCATGGACCATGTGCCAAAATTTTGACCTCAGATTCGCACTTGATCTCCCGGCTTCAGGATTGGTAGATTTTTCAGTCTTGTCGTGCTACCGTTTCTGTTTTTTTTTCCATTTCACTTTAGCCAATTTGACCTTGTGTGCTCATTTAATTGTCAACAGGTTCTCATGCAGTGGAAGGTTACTGCATTAATGGCGGGAGGAGAGAAAGCAGCGTGCCATGTGTGCGCAGCCCTTCAGTGAAAAATGATATCGTATCTGTTAAATAGAGGCCGTGGACAATTCTGATTTGATGGAGAGAGACGTGAAAGCACAGAGGAACATCTGGAAAAATTTCTGAAATGCTCGTTCGCTGCTGTCGTTACTGCGCGGTCGGGAATCTTTTGGCGGGAAGGCCTCAAAATCCCTTGCTTTGCCTGCTGTTGGCAACCGAGAAGGAGGTTGAGTCGTTCGGATAGAGATGGCGCTCAGTACTCGGTGTCGGAGAGCTGATCAGAGCTTGAAGTTTTCAGATGACTCAGAGTCAGACCGTGGTCGGGTATGGCAGGGAGAGTTTTTCTTCCTTCTCCCGTCCGTGTGAGATGTGGGACATTTGAGAGACTTTGAACTTTTACTGTGCTCATGGACTTCTTCATCAAGTTATGGTATTGTTGCACTGTTGTAACGATATGTTATAATTATGTGGTTTTGTTAGTTTTTTCAGTCTTGGTCTGTCCTGTGTTTTGTGATATCACACTGGAGGAAATATTGTATCATTTCTTAATGCATTCATTACTAAATGACAATAAAAGAGGAATGTGTGTCTTCATAATCTAAATATGTCTCGCCTCGTCAGCATTTGAGCTGGTGAAAGGCCATTCTGCAGTGGCGGACTTCTGTAAATCATCAGACTTTTCTGGAAATCCTCTCCTCCATCCTGCGCTTTCTTCATGAGATGTTCCACTACATTAACTCAACTATCTGCTTGGCCATGAGATTTTGGGTGATGTGGGCTTGAAGTTATACATTCAAAACCCCAAACATTGGCAAAGGACTCAAATTCGCAGCTCAAAAATTATGAACCATTGTCTGATGCTACTTTACACAGAACTCGATGCCTCACAAATGCAGGGAGGTAATGACTGCTTTGCTAGATGTTGATTGCAGTGTTGCAGCCTCTGCGTAATTAGAAAAGAAGTCTCTTACAACAATATGACTTTTCCGATTACAATCAATCAAATCCACTCCATCTTTGAAGTGTGGCCTGTTTGGTACAGGGTGTGGTGTAAGCGATTCTGCCTGTTGCTTTGGTCTGTAGGTAAGGTATTTTTCACATGAAACAATGGTCTGGCTGATGTCTTGGTTCATTCTTGACCAGTACATCACTTCACGAGCTCTATGTTTATATTTTACTTCATCACGATGCCCTTTGTGTACCTTCTGGAGCATGTCTTTGCCGAGCAATACTGGAATCACAAATCTGTTCCCAGTAAAGACCATAGCTTTCACTACCGACAGTTTAGCTCTGCATGCGCAATAATCCCGAATACACATTTGACAGTCACTCTTAGTTGTTGGCATCCTTTCCGTATTGCAGTTTTGAGTTCCTTCATTGTTTCATCTGACCCTGCTACTTTCCTAATCTGCTCTGATCTATCGGGAGATACTGGAAGGGAGGTGACAATCATGTCAACATAGGCCTATATATCTGCATTAACCTCTTGGTCACTCTTTTCTTCCTTGTCAACTGCTCAAGAGAGTGCACCAGTAGCAAACATATGTTTTCCCGGTGTGTAGATCATCTTCACGTCATATTTCTTCTGCCTTATCAACATGCGCTATATCCTCATGGGACAGTCATTAAGTGGTTTGGACATACGTAATCGAGACCAATAGTTTATAGTCTGACTCCACTTCAAAAGCTTGTCCATAGATGTACTGATGGAACATTTTGCATGCATATGTGCTGGCGAGAAGCTCTTTCTCTATCTGTGCATAGTTGACTTCCACACTTGTTAAAGCCCTTGATGTACAGGCCAGAGGTCGCCATGTGTCATCATGCTGCTGCAGTAGTACTGTTCCAAGGCCATGCTGGGATGCATCAGCTGAGATCCTAGTACATCTTTCTAGATCATAAAAATTCAGCCTGGGAACTTTAGTTATGATTCATTTCAGTTTCTGGAAACACTCTGTTTGCTTGTGAGACCAAATCCACTCATTTTGTTGCTCAAGGAGTGACTTAAGTGTGGCCAACACAGTTGACCATCAAGGGATGAACTTAACCAGGTAAGTCACCATCCACAAGAAACTTCTCACTTCCTCTTTGTCTTGGGGCCTCTCCATGTTTTCAATGACTGACATCTATCTTGGCTCCGGCTTCACTCCCTCTTCAGATATGATATCCCCAAAGAAGATCTGTGTCCTAGCACCAAACTCTCATTTCTCTTTATTTAGTATCAAATTGACATTCTGCGTCACATCAGGCAGTTGTCTCAGTCACGTATCATGTTCATCCTTGGTGGACCCTCAGACAATGATGTCATCCATTATCATCTGGACACCAGGTATGCTCTCAAAGATCATGTGGATGGTTTTATGGAGACTGCTGGTGCAGACAGAATCCCATATGGTAGCTAAAGAAAGTGTTATCTTCCCTGTAGTGTGTTAAAAATACACTATCTTGAACTTAACTCATCAAGCTTCATCTGCCAAAACCCAGATGACCTATCAAGCTAGCTAAATCACTTGACCACCTGCAAACTGGGACATGATCTCCTCCCATATTCGCAAGTTAAAATGCTTTCTCCTGATGGCTTTATTGAGATCCCTTGGTTCTAGACATATCTGCAATGCTCCACTTTTCTTTTGCACAATACCAGTGAGCTCATCCAGTCTATTGGTTCTTACAATGTTCTGTATGACATTCATCCAATCCCTGTGTTTTAGTTCTTGATTAAGTTTGTCTCTAAGTGGAAATGGAACTTTCCTGCATGCATGGACAACAGGAGTCACTCTCTCATCTATATGAATTTTGTTACACCAGGTAAAGATCCGAGCCCCTCTGTGTACTTTTTCATGAATGTTGTAGACAGATAAATAGATAGATAGACATACTTTATTGATCCCGAGGGAAATTGGGTTTCGATACAGTTGCACCAACCAAGAATAGAGTATAAATATAGCAATATAAAACCATAAATAATTAAATAATAATATGTAAATTATGCCAGATGGAAATAAGTCCAGGACCAGCCTATTGGCTCAGGGTATCTGACCCTCCAAGGGAGGAGTTGTAAAGTTTGACGGCCACAGGCAGGAATGACTTCCTATGACGCTCTGTGCTGCATCTCGGTGGAATGAGTCTCTGGCTGAATGTACTCCTGTGCCCACCCAGTACATTATGTAGTGGATGGGAGACATTGTCCAAGATGGCATGCAACTCGGACAGCATCCTCTTTTCAGACACCACCGTGAGAGAGTCCAGTTCCATCCCCACAACATCACTGGCCTTACGAATGAGTTTGTTGATTCTGTTGGTGTCTGCTACCTTGATGTGGACATCTTTGGTCTGTGAAGCCACTATGAGAACCGACTTCACCAGACTGAGTTTTTCATATGCACTCAGACCTAATATTGACTGTACTCCCTTTTCTACAACCTTTACCTGTGATTTATTTCCTGCCCTTGTGCCTGAAGGTCACCTTTTACTAGAATGTTCTCTCCAGTGTAACCTGTCACGTTTAATTTCACTGGGTAAATGTTGTTCTTTACTGTGAGAGTCTAGTAATTATCCATGGATAACAGATTCACCTGGGCTCTGATGTCAAAGTTGAATGGAATTACTGTCTCGTTCACAATCACTGGGACAAGCCATTCTGTTTTACCGGCCCCAATAATCTGTAAAGAATCCACAAAGAGTTCCTTCATTTCCTCATCAACCATGTGCACCTTTCTCTTGGTAGCTCCAGCTTTGCAGCACTTTGCAAAATGATTCTTCTTCCCACAATTATTGCAGGACTTTCTATAAGCAGGGCATGTCTTTGGAATGTGACAATCTCCATATTTGCTACATGTGCTGTTTGAGCCTCCGCTTTGCTTTGCAGTTGCTTTGGGAAATTCCTTGTGCATTGATCCTCTGCTTTCACAGCATGCGCTGTTGTGTCTGCCCTAAGCAGCGCCTTAGCTCATGCTTGTGTGGTCTCTACTGCCCTACCCATATTCATAGCCTTTTTCAGCATCAAATCCTTTTCATGCAGCAGTCTCGCTCTGTCGTGCACAGTATTCAATTACTCTCCATGTTTAGACCTCATGACGTCTTGTTATGTTTGTTCTTGATAAAGACAAACTTGGCATGGGCTTACTTGAGAACATTTATTACCGAACTGCTTCTCAACCCTATGTGCGCGCAACCAGGTCACCATCATAGCTTCCGGTTCCAGGTGAACCTCTTGCATTGCCCTCTGGGATCTGAAGTTCTTTATTATGCACACATAACCATACAGGGATCAGTGGTGGAGAGGATCAGTAACTTCAATTTCCTCAGTGTTATCATTTCGGAGGATCTGTACTAACACCAGCATCTAAGTACCATTACAGTGAGGGCATGGCAGTGCCTCTACTTTCTTAGAAATTTGTGCAGATTTGGCACGTCATTTAAAAACCTGTAGATGCACAGTGGAGAGCATCCTGACTGGTTGCATCATGGCCTGGTATGGAAACACCAAAGTCCAGGAACAGAAGAGCCTACAGAAGTAGTGAATACAGCCCAATGCATCTCAAGCAAATCCCTCCCCACCACAGAGCATATCTACAAGAAACTCTCCCACAACAAAGCAGCATCCATCATAAGGGACCCCCATCATCCTGGCCATGCTCTCTTCTCGTTGCTGCAATTGGGAAGGAGGTGCAGGACGCCTTAGGTACCAGACTACCAGGTTCAGGAGCAGCTATTACCTTCAACTATCAGTTCTGGAACCAGTGTTGATCACTTCACTCACCTCAACACTGAAATGATTCTGTAACATATGGACTCACTCACTGTTATGGACTCTACAACTCATGTTCTCAGTATTATTTATTTACTTATTTGTTAATTATTATTATTATTATTATTATTATTTGTATGTTTTGTATTTGCACAGTTCGTCTCCTTTTGCACATTGGTCATTTGTCAGTCTTTAATTATCTGTAGTTTTTGTTGGATCTATTGTCTTTCTTTGTTTCTGCGAGGAAATGAATGTCAGAGTAGTATATGGTGACATACAGTACGCATACTTTGATAATAAATTTACCTTGAACATTGAACTTTGCACAGTTTGAGCAAGTGCTGGGGGCAGCCTACAGTTGTTGCCATCTCACAACACGCTGGAGGAACTCAGCAGGTCGGGCAGCATCCGTGGAAATGATCAGTCAGCGTTTCCTTTCCTGCCTATCCCCTCCCCCACCCCTTTATCTTTCCCCTTACTGGTTTTTCACCTGGAACCTACCAGCCTTCTCCTTCCCACCCTCCCCCCACCTTCTTTATAGGGCCTCTGCCCCTTCACTCTTCAGTCCTGACGAAGGGTTCCGGCCCGAAACGTCGACTGATCATTTCCACGGATGCTGCCCGACCTGCTGAGTTCCTCCAGCATGTTGTGCGTGTTGCTTTGACCCCAGCATCTGCAGAATATTTTGTGTTAGTTGTGGCCATGCTTCCAGCACCAACATAGCATGCCCACAACGCACTAACCCTAACCACTACGACTTTGGAATTTTGGAGGAAACTTCAGAACCCGGAGGAAATCCATGCAGTTGAGAGGAAAACATGCAAACTCTTTACAGACGGGTGGGAATTGAACCCGGATGGTTGGTACTGTAGAGCATTACACTTGCCACTGTGTGACAATGCCAATATAAATATCAAAGTTCTTCTTAGAATTTTAATCATAATGATTAGCAAATACCTATTTTTGATTTTGTTACGTGTAGCACACAGAGTGAAATCAGTCCTGATTAATTAGGTCAGTAAAGAAGAAATGCAAGTAACAGGAAAGCCAGGTCAATGAAGTGACTTCTTGCACAGGGCAAAACGTCAGCATGGCCAGCAATTTTTAGCACTTGATCCTGTAAAAAGTAATCACTTGGTCCTTGCCAAAATTTGTATCTAATTTTATTGGCTGTGTCATGTTAATAACTTCTAACCAGTTGTTAGAAATCATATCTTGAAGGCACATTCCATGATTGAATTTAATAAATTGTAACATTTATGAATAATCAGATAGTAGAAAACTCAGGTTACATGGTACAATTAATGCTTGCGTCTCGGGGTAGATACTCATGTCATTTGGATACAAATCTGGCATTCTGCATATTAAAAACATTTAGGCTGGATTCTCACTGAAGTCTATGGAATTTAAAATTATTTCTCTTTTTCAATTCCCCTTTCTAGTCCCTGTCTTACCCCTTCCCTTCTCTTCACCAGCCCATTTTGCCTTTTCCCCATAATCCTTAATTCCTTGGCTACACAAAAGTCTGTGTACTGTAAATTTGTATTTAGTACATTTAATGAGGTGTCTCTCCTTCTTCTCTTTTTCCTGTGGTCCACTCTCCTCTCCTATCAGATTCCTTCTTCTTCATCTTCCACTTCTCACTTCCCAGTTTCGCACCATCACCCCTCCCACACCCCCCTACCTTCCTCCTCACGTGTCTTCACCCATTACCTACCAGCTTGTACTCCTTCTCCTCCCCCACTTACATATCCTGTCTTCCTCCCCATTCATTTCCAGCCCTGATTAATGATCTTGGCCTGAAACATTGACTGTTCATTTGCCTCCATAGATACTGACTGACCTCTAGCATTTGGTGTGTTGCTCTGAAGTTAAAATTGATTAGTTTATAGACAATAGACAATAGATGCAGGAGTAGGCCATTCAGCCCTTTGAGCCAGCACCACCATTCACTGTGATCATGGCTGATCATCCACACTTCGTACCCTTTTCCTGCCTTCTCCCCATATCCCTTGACTCCACTACCCTGAAGAGCTCTATCTAACTCTTTCTTGAAAGAATCCAGAGAACTGGCCTCCACTGCCTTCTGAGGCAAAGCATTCCACAGATCCACAACCCTCTGTGTGAAAAAGTTTTTCCTCAACTCCGTTCTAAATGGTCTACCCCTTATTCTTAAACTGTGGTCTCTGGTTCTGGAGTTTATCTTAAGAGTAATAGAGATGATTGGGCAAATGTCTGTTTCTGGAATGTAAAATGTTATCATTCCGTGATCTCCACAAGGCAAAAATTTGGTCTCTCAAAGAGATACAAACTCATCTGCTGGGAAATAGACCTATCAACCAAACAACACCCACTTACACTCATCCCATTTTATTCTTCCCACACAATGGGACTAGGCAGTTTAAAGAGTCGACACGGAATAGATGGGCTGAAGGGCCTGTTTCTGTTCTGTAGTTTTCTATGACTCTAGGGCTCTACTCCCATCAACTCACCCAGATTCTACCACACTGGTTACAGTGGACAATTAACCTACCGATACCTCTGTATCTTTGAGATGAGGAAGGAAATCGGAGCTGCCAGGAGGAGCCCTTGTGGTCCCAGCAAGAACACACAAACTACACCCGGCGCTGGAGATCAGGGTTGAACCTGGGTCACTGGAGCTGAGAAGCAACAGCTCTACTAACTGTGCTGTTGTGCTGCCCAAAATATTCCCTTGAAATTAAATAAAACATTAGTTATCTGACAAGTGCCAGATTGTCACATCTGCTTAATCAACGATGATGGCTAGCCCAATGACTTATACATTTCATTCCAAACAGTCAATTCCAGTGGTGCGCTGCTGGGAAAAATCCACAGCATCATGCCATTTAATTCCCAGGCACATGGGACAACACATACAAAACACTAGAGGAACTCACCAGGCCATGCAGCATCTATGGAAAAGAACAAATAGTCAACGTTTCAGGCCGAGACCATTCATCAGGACTTGAAAAAATGATGACAAGTCAGAGTGAGAAGGTGTGGGGAAGGGAGGAAGAAGTACAAAGTGTAGGTGACAGGTGAAACTGGGAGAGGGTGAAATAAAGAGCTGGGAGGTTGATTGGTGAAAGAAATAAAGGGCTGAAGGGGGGGGAATCTGATTGGAGAGGGTAGAAGGCCATGGAAGAAAGGGAAGGGGAGGAGCACCAGAGGGAAGTGATGGGCAGGTAAGGAGATAGGATGAGCGAGGGAAAGGGGAATGGGGAATGGTGAAGGAGAGACAGGGAGCAATTACTGGAAGTTCAAGAAATCGAAGCTCATGCCATCAAATTGGAGGCTGCCCAGACAGAATATAAGCAGTTGCTCCTCCAGCCTGAGTGTGGCCTCAATGTGGCAGTAGAGGAGGCCATGGACTGACATGTCGGAATAGGAACGGGAAGTAGAGTTGAAATGGATGGCTACCGGGAGATCTCACTTTCTCTGGTGACAGACTGCAGGTGCTTGGTGAAGCAGTCTCCCAGTCTACGTTGATATACTGGAGGCTACACCGGGAGCACCAGATACAGCAGATGACCGCAACAGACTCACAGGTGAAGTATCGCCTCACCTGGAAGGACAGTTTAGGGTCCTGAATGGTATTGGGGGGGGGGGGGGGGTGGTGAAGGGGCAGGTGTGGCACTGGTGGCACTGGTTCCGTTTACAATGATAGGTACCAGGAGGGATATCATTGGGGATGGACGAGTGGGCAAGGGAGTCGCGTAGGGAGTAATCCTTGCAGAAAGCAGGAGGTGGGGAAAAGGGAAAGATGAGCTTAGGGATGGGTTTCCATTGGAGATGTTGGAAGTTATGGAGGAGTAACTGCTCGACGTGGAGGCTAGTAGGGTGGTAGATGAGGACAAGAGGAACCCTATCCCTGGTGTGGTGGCAGGAGGATGGAGATACAGCACATGTGTGCGAAGTGGAGAGATGCAGATGAGGGCAACTATTTGTTTTCTCTCCTCTCCCATTCTGTTGATGGGCCTCAGATCTGTATCATAAACTGTTTCTCATACAAAGATGTGTTGTATTCCTTTATTTTCCACAAACGCCTGGAAGAAAATGAATCTCTGGGTACCTAATGAAGTGACTACTGAGTGTATGTTTGTAGTCTTCTGCTATTGTAGCCCATCCATTTCAAGTTTGATTGTGTCATGCTTTCAGAGATGCTCTTCTGCACACCCCTGTTGTAACATGTAGTTATTTGAGTTGCTGTCGCCTTCCTGTCAGCTTGAACTAGCCTGGCCATTCTCCTCTCACCTCTCTTATTAACAAGGCGTTTTCACCCATGTACTGCCACTCACTGGATGTTTTTTTTTGCACCATTCTCTGTAAACTCTAGAGACTTTTGTGCATGAAAATCCCGAGATCAGCAGTTTCTGAGATACTCAAATCACCCCATCTGTCACCAACAAACATTTCATGATATAAGTCACTGAGATCACATTTCTTCCACCATTCTGGTGTTTGGTCTGAATACCAACTGAACCTCTTGACCTTGTCGGCATGCTTTTTTTTTTGCATTGAGTTGTTGGCACATGATTAGCTGATTTGATGCTTGCCTTAACGAGCAGGTATACTGCTGTAATTCGATAATAAGTTTACATTGACTTTAACTTCTACATCTACTGCCTGATCTGCTGCATGTTTGCAGCATTTGTTTATTTATTGTTGTACCTCTAATGCGGCAAAATGTTGCAAAGAGTGACAGCAAGCACTCATTTGATGCTGTTCCCCTTGTAGATTCATCTGGTGACTACAAGCTTAGTGAATGACTTAAGCTTAAGGAAAGGTTTAAAGGGAAATATTCACAATGAGGGGTGAAAGATGGAGTTTGTAGAGCTTTGGCCTCAGGTAGACAAAGCCAAGGTTACCAATAATAAGATTACAGTAACAGGGAAAAAACAGAAGTGTGGAGATCTGAGAAACACTGTCAAAATAGAGGAGGATACAATGATACAAGGAAGTGAGCCCATGAAGGGATTTGAAGCAACACATATAAAAGTTGCTGGTGAACGCAGCAGGCCAGGCAGCATCTCTAGGAAGAGGTACAGTCGACGTTTCGGGCCGAGACCCTTCGTCAGGACTAACTGAAAGAAGAGCTAGTAAGAGAAGCTGCCTTTTGTTGATTGTCATTGTAATAAGATGCAGGAAGGATCTATATTTGTCTCAAAGCCTGTGAGTCATAAAGGGACTCCTACATGATAACTTGACCATCTGCTTAAATCTTCCCTGTGGTAGAGAACTGGGATAGACACAGCAGGTTAAGTGGCCGCCTTCTTGCCTGTAGCCATTCTCTGATTTTATAATCAGGGAGACTAAGGATCAAGAATGATACAGCTAGGAGAAAACAAAAAAGTTCAGTTGAAAATGAAGGCAATGGCGATGGAGGTAAATGTGTGATTGGGCAGATCGATTACAGCAGTTCACCATTGTATGGTGAGGGCTGTAGGGAGTTTTGGGATGCAGTAACAAGAAAGCTGGGAGGGAATCTTTCCTTCTAATATTCCCATCTAGTTTCATGCTCCAGCAGATGCGCAGCAAGTGGGGATTTGGGAAATCTGGCAGCATATTGTAGTGTTACAAAAAGCGGTTTCAACAGCTGTCAGAACAAGTCAGCATTTTGACACACAGGCGAGGGAGTTCAAATGACTTCTTTGTGCATTTGTGAGTGATCCTGGCAAATTCCACAGACTCACCACCCACTGTTTAAAGAAATACCTCCTCATTTCTGTTCTAAAGGGATGTCCCTCTATTCTGAGGCTGTGTCTACTGGTCCTAGACCCCCACTAGAGGAAGCATCCTCCCTACATCCACTCTGTCTAGGCCTTTCAATATCCAATAGGCTTCAATAAGATCCCCCCTCATTCTTCTAAAATCCAGCGAGTACAGGCCCAGAACCATCAATGCTCCTCACACAGTAACTCTTTCATTCTGGCATCATTACTTTAATAGCTCTGTTGCCACTCATGTAGCGTCCTGGGAGTGGTACAGTACTCCAATAATTCTGAGGAGCTTCCTCACCCAGCCTGGCCCCTCCTTTCCAGCAGTGGAAGAGCCCTGTATTGTGGTCCTTCCCACTTGTGGTGGCTGCACCAGGCTTCAGTTCTCCACCCAGCACGCACTTCTGCAGCCTGGAGTGTGCCAGCTGGTTACATTCCTCTTCTGAGGAGTTAGGAGATGAGCCACCTACTGCAAAATGCACATGTCTCTTGTTCTCATTTGCAGCAGTGATGCTGTCCTAGTCTACAGTAGTCCACAGCTTGTTGCTGGTGAGCATCTTTTAAGGATGTTTAGCCTGCGTGGCTGGAGACTCCGAAGTGAAGGGAGGGCAAGTCGGCCCATTGTATCAGACAGTGCCTGATTAACTGGAGCTGCTTTAGTTTGCTTCAAACCCAGGCTCGAGTTGACTGCCAGTGCCCAGTCCAAACATAGCTGGCAGCCGTCCAATAGGCAGCCTTAACAAATCTCCACACAGCGCAAAGCATGAGGCCCATATGTCAGGAGCTGGCGCCTCCACCACATATCCTGGCCCAGAATCAGAGTAGCTGAAAGTTAAGTACAAAGTGTGAAGGAACTGAATGTTAATACAACCGTCACGATGTTTCTTTGAACCACTGACACCTCAGGGATCAGCAACAACTGGGTGAGAACTGATATCAACACCATTGTTTGAACTCCACGTCTTTCAAAGACAGAACTCTAAATGTCATTTAAGTTCTTCCTTCCCCGTTTATAACTCTATCCTTTATGATTCTTACTTCAAAGGATTCCATTACAAGACTTTCTTTACAATTGCATCCTGAAGTGATTTATTCTGGCCTTTTTCCAAACTGTATTAAGTGGCAAGGTCTCCATTCAGTAACCCAGATGCTAATACAGAGACATTAAGATGCACCTTTGCCTGGAGTAAAATGTTACAAGGAAGCACGGAAGGCAGGTTTAAGTTTATTGATTTTATACATGTTTCTTACAGTAAGTTCTGGAATTGATAAGTGAGCAATTGGAATACATGTAGACTTTGTCTCGCACTTAACCTTATCCACACCCTTTCCTTCCTCTCCGTATTATTAGTCTAACAATGCAAGGTATTGTATTTCTCTTTGTGTGCTTTGTTGGGTAGATCAAAATGACTGATGGTTTAAGATGTTAAGGGATCTCTCTTGGACTTGCTGAAGTCTCGATGAATTACATAGTATTCTACTGAATTTTACAGTACAGAAACAGATCATTTTGCTCAATGCTTCTATGCCATTTTGCTTTGTTCCACCAAAGAGCCCTCCCATTTTCCAGTGCCTTAGTCTATCAGGATTAACTTCTGGTCCTCTTGCCCTCAAGTGCATACCCAGCTTTCCCCAATGTTGTCACGTGAATAATGACAGAAGTACTGGTAGATCTGCAGGAGCTTCTTTATTCAACAAAATGAGACACAGCACACTTCACAGTGAGACCCCTTTCGGAGGGAAAAACGCCTGCTTGACCCAACACTACATGACATTTTATATGCTAAAGATCAAAGAAAAATTCCGGACAATTCGATATTTGCAATGCTTTTTTTGAACTACACACCATCCTCACACATACTACAAACACACAAGTACACACAAATAACAAATTTAAATCAGCATTGTCTGGTCTTCTAATTAACTGCGGTACCTTCCTACTAAAACAACAGGAAATCTGGAGATGCTGGAAATTCAAGCAACACACATCAAAGTTGCTGGTGAACACAGCAGGCCAGGCAGCATCTCTAGGAAGAGGTACAGTCAACGTTTCAGGCAGAGACCCTTCGTCAGGACTAACTGAAGGAAGAGTGAGTAAGAAATTTGAAAGTTGGTTTACAGTCTTAGTAACCCATTGTTCAGAGATATATTTTGGATTTAATCTACAGTTCATATTTGAATCTGAAGAATGGTGGATGAAATTAGTTGCTGAAGTTATTTGTGAAATGTGCTAACCCGAAAAAACACTCTAATACCCAATATAACTCAGCACCTCGGCTGCATAATGTGATACAAAGAGCGCGAACATTACGCACCACAACAGCTTACAAATTCCTGGTAGGTTTTGGTTAATACTGAGTTATGTGAAGGGTTTATACTTTTGTCAGAAGAATGACAAGGTAAGGTAGAACTAGGGCTCATGGTCTTAGAAGGAGTAACAGAATGGGGAGACTTAGGGATACTTGAACACAGTTTAATGCAAGTTTGTAAATAGAGTACGAGAACAAGGAAGGCATAATGAACCTTTATAAAACAATGTTTCATCCACAACATGTGGCTGATATACATTCACTCGTATGCATTATAGGGGTCAAAACTGTTCTTCATTGATCCAGCTTCCTGAACACAAAATCTAGGCACACTAGACCAATTCCAGTTGACAATGTCCCATCAAATGGGCATCGATGGCTTTGTAGCTATTCTAGATGTCAATCTAAGTGGATGTTAGCCTGTGACCTATGGACATTAGCGACCTATTGGCTGTAAAATGAGTGAGCAGAGCGAAACAAAGATTCCATTCGGAATTCTGAAGCTGCCAACAACAGGGTCATGTTATAATTTTGAATTGAAATTCAGTGTAGTCTACCCCAATCACCTTCCTGGGAATTAGCAAAAAAACATCAAAGCATAGCAGGAGTAAGCACTATCAATCAATACCATCATGGCTAATCATCCAAATTCAGTTCCATGTTCCAGCTTTTTCCCCATATCCTATGATCCCCAAGAGTAATATCTAACTGTTTCAATTAATGATTTGGCTTCAATTACTTTCTGTGGTAGAAAATTCCACAGCTTCCCTGCTATGTTTTGTAATTCCAGAGTTAAAAAATACACGTGGACTAAGATGTTAACTGTCCTGTGCTATCACCAGTGGGATCATCAGTTGATCTGCCACCTGTCTTCAGGAGTTTCAGCCCGTTTATGATCAAGACTCCCTTAAGGTGGTGGGCCAGCAGTGCTAAGGCACCACCTCCCACTGGTGAGCTTAAAAACTCGGCATCTGCATCTATCAGAGTTGTTGGTCACTTCCATCCAACAGATAGTCTGCTCTTCAGGTGTCTATGCAACTACTGAAGGGTTTGCAAGATATGTATACACTGTCTGACTATTTGCCCCTCTGGACGTACTTGGTCCACACCCATGCTGATCCTTTCTCTGCTGCCTCAGCTACAGCCCTGCTGGTTGACTTGATCTCTCTTCTAGTGAAGCCAAGGTCACACAGCCACTTCTGGAAAGTGAACGCAATAAACCCACGGCAGCCTACTTCGAATGGATAGCATGAGACCTTCCACCCTCTGTCTCTGCACTCTGATCTTAATTCTGCATACTTGGTTAACTTGTGCTCATGGGCTTCATCACTGTTGTCTTCCCAAGGGACTGTGAGTTCACCAATAACCACTTCTCTACTGGCGTCAGACCATACGATTACATCTGGACTCAATGTGGTGAAGGCTATTTGCTCTGGGAAACTGCCTTTCCCATCCAGGTCAGCCTTGACACACCAATCATTGGCTGAAGAAAGTATGCTTGATCGTGAGCCTGCGCTGTACACCCTTGACTTGGAGCCTTCTTTCACAAATGATATGCGATGTTCTGTGCAGCATGGGGCATGAGATAAGTTGTGCTGCAGTACTCTGTGCTCAGCCGCTTCTGTTACAACTTTGAGAATGTTGTTATGTCTCCAAGTGTACATGCCACTAGGAAGATTGACGCTGTATGCACTCAAAATGTGTTGAAGTATTCCCTTCTCGCCACAAGCTGCACACCTGTCTCTCTTATCTTCATACCAGGTGCTGAGGTTGGCAGGTGTTGGGAGCAGGTCGTACGCTGCTCTGCATAGAAAAGAAATGCGGAGCTGTTCCATCTGCCACAGAACATTCCAAGATAGATGTCATTGATCAGCACTTTCCTACCAGGTCCAAGCCCCTTCTCCTCTTCTCTTCTTCTACCTCTCGTATTCCTTACAAGCTCAGGGCACTCCTTACCTGTAGAAGATGACCACCACTTGTGGGATGTCCATCCAAGTCCCTGGCGGCCTAGCTGGATAGCCCCAACCATCTCCTTGTGCTTCAACCTAGACTCTGCCTCATCAACTGCTACACGGGCTGACCACTCCCTGCCTGATCTCACATCCGGCTGGGTGTTCTTGACGACAGGGTCTTTTGAGTCTCGAAGCATCAAGAATGATCTTACCTTGGCTACCTTGACCTCCTCAACAACTGGGATGGTAAGCTTTGTCTGGCTACTGTGGATTGCAACATTGGTGAGGCTGCTCGGTACTCCAAGCCACTTCTTCACATACTTGTAGATCTTCCGTTCCATTGCCTCAACATGGGACATTGCCATTTCATAGACAGTTAGTGGCCACATTATCTGTGGCATCAGTCTGTACTGCAAGCACCACAACAACTTGCCAGCAAGCCACACTTGTCGACAGACATCAGACCTCTGCTGATCTGTTCTCCTGTCTCTTGAACCCTCTTGGTGTCTCTCAGCTCCTCTGTGTACCATCGCCCGAGGCTCTTAACTGGTTGGTCCTGAATGGATGGAATCTCCTCTCCACAAAGGGTGGAATGAAAGTAAACCAGCTTTCCTCTCCGAAGAACAAGGTTCCTTGACTTCTTGACCTTGAACTTCATTCTTCCCCAATCCATTAGCTCCTCGAGTCCAGATAGTACATTTTCCACTGCCTCCATGCTGGGACCCAAAACAGTGAGATTGTCCATGAACGCTCATATTGGTGGTAACTCCCCTCCACCATCATGTGCGACACCTGGTCCCACTGGTTATTCAGTCCTCACAATGACCTCCATGGCTAACACAAAAAGGATGGGTGAAATTGCACATCCCATTGGGATTCCAACATCCAAGCTCTGCCACCTAGTTGTAAACTGCTGAGTGGAAAACCTCATCCGGAAATCATTGTAGTACTGCATAACAAGGTTCCTCACCTTAGCAGGAATCTATAGGAATTCCATCGCAAACTCAGTCAGGACATGGGGAACAGAACCATACACATTTGCCAGATCAAGCCAAACTACAACCAGATTTTTTCTCAACTTTTTTAACTCCTGGATGGTATGCCATTTCATACTAGAATGTTCGAGGCATCCTGGGAAGCCTGATATTCCTGCCTTCTGCACAGTTGTATTTACTAGTCCATTCTCTATCACAAATGAAGATATTCTTTCTGCCAGAATGCCAAACATAATCTTCCCCTCTACATTCAGGAGCGAAATTGGTTGGAACGGATTCAATGTAGAAGAATTCTATTCCGTCGGGATGTATACTCCTTCAGCCTCACTCCATGACAAAGGAACAACACCTTGTCTCCACACCACCTTTAACAATCTCAAGTGTTTCCTCAGCTGTTCACACTTCTTGAACACCTTATACGGCACTCCATTAGGTCTTGGCACTGAGCCTGACCTTGCCTTTCTGATGAACCATTCAACTTCTGCCAGTTTGGGTTCTGACAGATCGAACTTCACTCCTGGCTTGGTAGACTTCACAAGCCCTGAAATGTCAAGCAAAGGAGCCTCCCACTGTTCGTTAGAGTAAGTGCTTGACAGGTGATCCTCAAGTTCTTGTTGGAAGATGTAAGCTGCCCACTCTTACTTTGTTCAAGTAGTTTCTTTGTGATCTCATGTGGGTTCTCAAAGAATGACTTTCTTGCCTTCTCTCTCTTCTTTCTCTTTTTACTTTGTGACTCTGCACGACGGAGTGATGCTAACTTTATTCAAAAATGCTCTCGGAGATCAGCAAGCCCTGACTTGTCACCCTCACTTGCTACCTTCCACCTCTGTCTCAACAATCTAAGCTTTCACCTCAACCTACTAACCTCCTTCTGACGCCTGCTTGGTTGCTGTGTAGGCTTTGCTTTCTTCAACTCAACCAAACCAAACCTGTATTTTCCAACATCGTAAATCATATCGCCCATCACTTCCAACTTTCTCTTTGATGTTCCCCTGAGAGTGTTCTCCAACATCATACTGATATCCTCATCAAACACACGTCAAGCCTTCTCATCTGCCATTGCTGGCCACTTGACCTTCCTCTTCTTCTCTACCTCCTCACCACCGCCATCATATGAAGGATCTACCTGGATTCTGTGGTCTGAAACCTGACCTGGGTTATCTCTCGTCTGACCTGGAGTATGATGACTCTCTCCAGAGCAAATCGCTGTGGCTTGTGAATCAGTGGTTGAAAAGACCACATCATCTGTGCTTGGTGAAGTAATTTCATCTTCATCCACTGGGATGGAATAGCACTTCAACTTTGCTTGGTGGACTCGTAAACATTTAATACTGGAAAACACTCTCCCACACCAACACACTGGACACTCAGAGCCTCTTATCCTAGCTCTTTGTCGTAGTCGTTCCCTGTAATTAACTGTATCCGTCCGATTGGGTCCATCATTCTCCCTCCCTCTCGGAGGACGCCAAGGTTATGTTTCTCCGTGTAAACTAGAAGCTTCAGGAGGTGGGTGCTCTTCTGAGCTGGTAGCCGGACTGCCAAACCCTGACAACCCCGGTGCCAGTCTTTCCTGGCTGTCGGCTGTCTCTCCACGCTGTCACCGGACTATTCCCGGTTACCAGCCAGACTATTCCTGGTAGTCACTGGTAGACAGAACATTATTGAAAGAAAAATGTGGAAGCTGGGAGATGTGTGTTTATTTACTTCTTTTTTTGTGAGGTTCTCTCATATGATATGGTGGCGTATTGACGTATGCCATTCACATACTTGTTAATATAAACAGTAATGAATTACATAAGAATAAAGAATGCCTAATCAAACAAAAGATTAGCAATATTACTGAAATATTAAATACGCAGCATTCACCACTTTCCGGGAGAAGAAATTTCTTCTTAACTCAGTCTTGAGTGACTTGCTACATCTCCTTGAACTGCACAACTAGTCCTGCATTCCCTTGCCAGTGAGGAGATCTTTCTTGCATCCAATCTGTTAGATATTGCGGATCTCTTTTTATTCTTTGAAACTCAAATGAATATAATTGTCTCAATTTCTCTTTGTACAGCAGTCCTGCCATCCAGGAACTTTTGCAGAACTTCCAAAGCAAGAACATTCTTCCTCAGTTGAGTAGCCGATTTTTTAAGGAGACCAACACTGCGTGTGATATTTCACGTGTGGCCTCACAAAGGCTCTGTACATTTGCAGCAAGACACCCCTGCCACTGTACTTAAATTGACTTCAAAAATATCAAGAACGTACAGACATTATAGTCAGCTTGTGTATTAGGTTTTAGACCATGAATCTCTCAATTAATGTCTGCCCATTACTAAATTCAGACCTGAAAATGAGTCCTGAATACTTTTTTTATATACGCAAAATTGTTTGAAGAACCAATGACAGCACTCACTGAAGGAACTGAGTCTGGTTGATAAACCTACAATCTGCCACGGTATTTAATGGGTTACATTTATGAAGCAATTGAGGAAAAGGATCTCAGACAGTAAATCGTTATATGCAGTTTTCATGACAAAAATGGTGGCCAATCAAGTTCAAAGATTAACTGGGGCTCAGAACAGTTCAGTTAAATAACTGGAGCGTTTGCAGCAAACTGCTTTTGGCACCAGGTTGTCTCTTGAAACGACCACACCCTCACAAACCCAACCCTTTCTCTTCATCCTTTTCCATGATGACAGACTTTGGAATTATTGGAATCAGACTTCTACTGAAGTTTAACTTCATGTTCTCTCTCCTGTACTTCTCAAATGGAAGAAAGCTGTTTTTATCATCTGCTGGGAGACTTGGTGATCTGACAGAAATTTTTACACAGGTCACTAGCCAAGGACTTGTCTTATTTACATGGCTACCTGTTAACAATGTGTACACTATACGTATGTAAAAATATACTTATGAGCAAATATGAGTTTAGGACTTATGTTGCTTTATGTAACCAGAACTAAAGGCTTTGCATTGTGCATTTTATCGCTTCATTTCAGTCCACTGCTTGGCAGTGGATAATTAGGTATTTCTCTATAGTTACAATATACAGTTCTGTTTATGCCAAGAGCTTTCCTAACATTATAGTAAAGGAAGAAATGGTTAATCTGAGTACAGTGCACAAGCAAAACTCTGCTGTGGATACTAAAAGAGAGCACTTTCACCCTTAGTTAGACAGCACTACAATGTTGTATAAAAAAGCCAGTTAAATGGAATTCATTGTACGGCTTGCTCAACTGCAACCTACAGGATTGCCAGGACAGACCACTCAGATATCGTGCAGACTATAACTCCAGATCATCCGGTCTTCTATAAATATCAAGTGACGAGTCATATAAATCAAGTAATGCAAAGCGTTATAGCTGGTGGCGTGTTCATCCTTCCAGAGATTCTCCTAGGATTTGTAATCAGTAATGCCTAGCAATTCAAATGTAGAAGTAGTGATTGAATTAGATAACTTTACTGTTCAAATAAAGGTCACATCCTAATTGATTAACAAGTGCTTGATTAGTCTTCCTAGACAAAATCTTTGGGGAAAATATATTTCTATACCATAGATTAAGGATATTATCAAATTAATCCTTTGAAAATGAAATTATCTTGCTTCCTTTTGACGTTTGCATTAAATATTGATTTTACATAAGGCAGTGCTTGTACTTACAATTGCCTTTTTGATCCATTAGGGAATGTGCTGATTTCTCTTCTGAAGAAGGACTCTATGCTGCTGTCTTTGGATGAATAGATGAGCTTTCCATTTCCTAGCTAACACTAGTTACACAATAAACATCACGAAAAATTGACCAACTGGCTACCTAATTCATTTTATGTTTATAGAATCTGCACAAATGCTTTTACATTTAAAAATAATTGGCTACAAACAAAATTACAACAGCCTGAGGTTGCGATCAACCTTATATAAATACAAGTCTGTCTTTTTATTAATACTAACATTGCTGGCGATGAATATATCCCTTGAGATAATTCTATAAACATTCTTTTATTTTTCTGCCCCATTGGTGAAGTCAATGTTTGGCTGTGACATTGAGCTGAGGACTGAAAAGTCACCTTTGATTCCAGTTGAAGGTCCTATACCTGCAGGAATAGCACGACCCTCCGATCGTTCTCCAGCTAACTATATTGAAATAAAATAATCAGTTTCCATTCATGCCACCGGCTCTTGCGGAACAGTGTGGACATAAAATGAGGGATTTAATCACCTGCAGAGCAATCATCACTACATGCAAACAAAGGTGTATTAGTAGGCATCCAAAACGTGATATGACTGCAGTGCAATGAATTTTATTTAAGTGGAAATTCCAACAGAAGGCCAATATACAGTGAGCTGAACTTCGGTCAGAAACTTTGGAAGAAAAAACAAAGCAATTGACAAAGAAGTTATAATTAATTCAGACCAGACATGGAATGTTGCAGGAGCTGTGAAATCAGAATGTGCCTATCCTGTAATGAGTGGACGATTATGTGGAGTAATACTGTAAATATTAACCCCATTGGCTGGACAGCACATTCTATCTTCAGCGTGATCTACTTCCTGCAAAATCATTTTGTCATATTTTTTATAACTGTCCTGCAAAATATATATTTTACTGCAGTGTACCACATAATACCATAAGACCATAAACAATAGGAGCAGAATTAGGCCATTCTGCCCATTGGGTCGGCTTCACCATTCCATCACGGATGATTTATTACCCCTCTCAACCCATTTTCCTGCCTTCTACCTGTAACCCTTGATGCCCTGACTAATCAAGAACCTGTCAACCTCCATTTTAAATATACTCAATGACTTGGTCTCAATGGTTGTCTGTGACAATCAGTTCCACAGATTCACACTGTCTGGTTTAAGAAATCTCTCCTCTCCCCTACTCCAATTCCCAAGCAGAGCTGATGGCATGCCTTATTTATGACTGCATCAATGTGTTGGGTCCAGGATAGAGCCCCCAAGATGTTGGCACCCAGGAATTTGAAGTGGCTGCTCCTATCCAGGACTGACCCCTCAGTGAGGAGATTTGATATGTCACAGAAGCCTTTTGCAGATTTCTACAGACGTACGTTGGAGAGCATTCTGACTGGTTGTTCACAGTATGATATGGAGTCTCCAATGCACAAGATTGAAAGAGGCTACATAGGGTTGTAGATACAGCCAGCTGCATCACGGCTATGACAGCCCCCATCATTGAAGACATCTTCAAGATGCGGTGTATTAAGAAGGAGGCATCCGTCACGAAGTATCCTCACCATCTAGAATATGGTCTCTTCTCGTTAATATCACCAGGAAGGAGCCTAAACAACCACTCTCAATAACTCAGAAAATTTCTTTCCCTCTGCCATCAGATTCCAGCACCCAGGAACATGAGCTCATTAGTTCCAATTTTTTTTTGCTTTTCTTTTTGTTTAAAATTCACAGTAATTTTGTCTTTGCACCGTACTGCTCCTGCATAAATAACAAATTTCAATTCATATACTGTAAGTCAGTAATAATAAACCTGAATCTGATTTTGTTTGGAACAGTGTCTCACTGTCGGAGGTTCTGTTCGGACATAAATTATCTTATGGCACTACTTTGAAGAAAGAAGAAGTTCTTTTCAGTGTCCAGATAGTGATTAGAGGACCTGTTTTCAACTGGGGCAATAATTGCTGGTCAGGAGATGAGAGGTAAGGCTTCCGCTGTTCATTCAGTATGTTCACCATGGAGATATGTCGCCTGACTGTACGTCACTCTTCAGCACCACATTAAGGTGTTTTGTCACATTACAATTTTACAGCTCTCCAGGGGAAGGCTGAAGCACACAGTTTTCTGATTTAGAAGTGACAGTGCTGTATATGGAAGAAGAATCTTTCTGTTCTGGCTGTCCTCCGCTCCACAGCCATCTACAGTCTTCTCTTTGGAAGTACTGAAGCCATTCCAGCACTGGACAGCCATCTTGTCAGACATTTTAGATCTTTGTGACAAATTCCTTGCAGAATTCCAAGGGCCATTATACTTTGTACTTCTAGTCTCCCCAGTGCACTTAACAGTTAGCCTTTCATTCTTTGTAAAGGAATACCGGTGACTCAGTATCCACTGGGATTTTCCTTCAACGCACACACTACAAAGCAAATCTAATCTGGTCGGATCAGATTATACATGTTTTCTGGGTACTCACTTTATGCTGATCACTATCACATCCTGTATATCTCTGAATTCTATACATTACATCATTGGCTTGGCACACACTGCCCCAGCCTCTCTGAATCACGTTGGAACAATTAGTAGCTGTGCCTGCAAAACAAAATGATAGTCCCCAGTTAACCACACACCCAAGTATTAAATGACACATGTCTTAGTCACACAGATCATTCACCTCCTTTTCCATTCACACATTGATAGATCACATTTAAGCCTGAGTATACGTCAGTGCACAGAGAAGATAATTACCTTGAGGTGAATCTGCTTCAAAATACTTCACAGAAACTCATTCATAAAACCAGGGTCATTTTGGAACACCTCTTCCAAATGAGCAGTTGAATAATGCCGACTTTGTCAAAGAGATTATACCTTCTCTGCACAGAGATCAGGAAGAGGAACTCAAGAAAGTAAGTTGACCAGGTTAGTAAACTCTGTCACCCAAGATGGAGAGAGCATTGACAAACAGGAGATGCAGACTTACTGTGGCCTATAATTACCATTGATATTACATAACCTAAATCCCTCCTTATCTCTGTAGCCCTTTGTAGTCCTCATCTCTGATACCTCACTCCTCCTTTTTTGAATTCTTGAGCACTTTGATTTCAACTGTCCCATCAGCAACCTTCCAACTCCTCCATCTTCAGCTGGAGGAACTTCGGTTCTCTTATTTTACCTCACATCTCCTTCCCTACTAAAGATTCCACATCCCCACCCCAGTACTCCAGCTTCCCTCCTTTGCCACTGCTCTGGTAGTGCCCACAATGGGTATTTCAACTTTGAAACTTAGTGATTCAGAAGAACCACACAAAATGCTGGAGGAATTCAACGAGTCAGGCAGCAACCATGGAGTAAAATGGCCAGCCGATTTTACTCCTTCAGACACTCATTTGGACTGGCAAGAAAGATGAGAGATAGCCAGCATAAAAGAATAGGGAGAGGAGCTGGGGATGAGCTGGTGGGTGATATTTGGATCCAGGTGAAGATGATAGGCAGATGGGGGAGGTCTTTGTGGGAATGATGTAAGAAGCTGGGAGGCAATTGGTGGAAGAGATAAAGTGCTCACAAAGATGATTTCTGATAGGAGAGGCGGGTGGACCATGGAATAAAGGGAATGAGACTGGGAGCAGAACCACAGGGAGTAGTGTGTAGTGGATGGAGAGTGTGGGGAAGGGGAAAGAGATAGAGTGATAAGCTGGTTGGAAAAGGGAAAATGAATGGGGGGGTGGGGGTTGGAAACAGAAAGGAGTAGTTACCAGAAATTGATGTTAGATCCATGTCAGGTCAGACTATCAAGGCAGAACATGAGGTGCTGCTCCTTCTAATCTTCATCTAGCTTCCATTAGGAGAAAGGAGAACCAGTTTCTGATTACACCTTCTCTTTTCCCTCTCCCACCACTCCATCTACCATCACGCACAGGTTTCGCCCTCCCCACCTCTAATCCTTTATTCCATGTCCATTCTTCTCTCCTTTCACATTTCATCTTACTCAGCTCGTTGTCACTTCCATCTATCACCTCTCAGCTTTTTACATCACTCTCACTCTCTCCCTTCCCCCTCACTTGGATCCAATCATCATCCACCAATTCATGTTCCACTCCCACCTTCTACCCACTCATACTGGCTTCTCCGCTCATTCTTTCCATTCCTGATGAAGGATCTTGACCCAGAATGTTCACTATCCATAGTGATGAAGAGCTTTGAGAACTTGGTGATGAAACCAAGCTAAGGAGTCACTTGGATACGCTCCAATTTGACTACAGTGCAACAGGCCCACAGCACAACAGGCCCACAGCCTTCCCCACCATTAAGCATATCTACACAAGACATTGTTGCAGGAAAGCATCATCCGGGTCACCCACCAGCCAGTACATGCACTCTCCGCACTGCTGCTATCAGAAAGAAAGTACGGGAGCCTCAGGACTCACACCACCAGATTCAGGATATTTATTACCACTTGATCATCAGGCTCTTGAACCAAAGAGGATAACTTCACTTGACTTCACTTGCCCCATCATAGAAATGTTCCCACAACCTAAGGACTCACTTTCAATGACCCTTCAACTCATTTTCTCAATATTTATTGCTTATGTATTTATTACTATTTATTTCTACTTGTATTTACACAGTTTATTGTCTTTTGCACACTGGTTGAGTACCCAAGTTAGTGTGGTCTTCCACTGATGCTATTTGGTTATTGTTCTATCATGGATTTATTCAGTATACCCCCCCAAGAAAATGAATCTCAGGGTTGTATATCGTGACATTTATGTACTTTGATAATAAATTTACTTTGATCTTTGAACTTTGAAGAATACAAACAGAAATCACCCCAGTTCTTTAAAAGTGAATCCATTGAAATATTGCAGAGGAACTTTTGGGGAATGTACAATGACATAAAGAATTCTGACAGCAGATTCCTATTAGGACATCCCATCATTTGCTGGCATCTTGTAAACCCAATAAAATTTAATGCTTCACTGTGTTTGGCATAATTATGTGTCAGATTAGATTTTTCATGAATTAACAAATTAGCCAGCTCTTCCCTCAGAGAGTCTAGATCTTCTACTCTTCAAGGAATTTAGCTCGTAAAAATGAACACACCAGTGCTTTGGTGTGTTGCTTTCAATAACCACACATATAATTCATGTGTCCAATGGGCTTACATCTTCTCTGGTTTAATTTCAAGAACACATTCGTTTGTAAACCTTTTCAGATTTTGAAGAGATTAATCTCATGTGTTCTGTTAGTTAATTGTGCAGAGGAGGTTTTGTTTTTTTGGAGTTGATGTTCTGTTGCATTCTGTTAGTTATTTGTGTGGGGGAAGGGTTGCCTGGGGGTCAATGTTCTGATGAATTCTGTTAGTTTTTTTGTGGAAGGGAGGGGTTGATGTTGGGGGGGGGGTCAATGTTTTTGTTCCTTTTTGTGTGGGGGAGGTGAGTTTTGGAGATTAATGATTGGGATGCCATTAATTTTTGTGAGGAGGGTGGGCTTAATGTTTCCCTCTCAGCATCTTTCACATTCTTTCTTCGCTTCGTGGCTATCTGGAGAAGACAAATTTCAGAGTTGTATATGGATGCATGCTTTGTTAATAAATGAACCTTTGAACCTTAACCTTCAATATTTAGAAACATACTTTATTACTTTAAATCTCTATAATCCACTTACTATTTTAAAAACAAGATGAGGATTCATATAAGAGAGAGGAAAGGTGTGAAGTCCTGGGAACAGGAGTAAAAGTAATTCACATTTCTTCCCATTGCAGTTGCATCAGTAACAATTCTGATTTAACCCATTTGTACTGACAGTTCCAGTTGCTTTCTTACCGGTACAAGACAGTGGTCCTTACCAGCTTACATTCAGCCTTATTTTGGAAGATTGATCATGAAACTAGATGTTAAAAATGGAAAGTGTGCAGGTGGAAAGTGAGACCATGACAGTCCTATACAATCACTGTTGCTAGTAGAGAAGATATCAGAGCTGAGGTAAAGCAAAGCCACAGAAAAATTGGAAGGTGAAGACTAGAGCTTTGAACTTAATACAATGAAGGCCAGGCAGCCTATGGAGATCAGTTGTCAGAAATCAGTTCAGGAGCCCAAAGAGGTGGCTTGCTCACCTTTCATCTCTATAATTGTAACTTAAATTCAGACCTCATTGTCAATCAATTTCCATTCAAACTGAATTCACTGCAGACTTGAGAGAGAAATGATTTATGTTTACGCTTTTGCAGCTAAGCAAAGATCAATTAGTATTTGCTATTTGACATGAGTTACAACCTTCAGTAGCTTCGCACCAAAACTTGATGAAATTCTAAATTAGGTCACACAGGATGCTCACTTTGTGGAATTTGGCCAACACTCCTCCCAACGAGGCTCCTGGAATAAATGAATCAGGAGGTCTTCTCAATGGTGTGACTTCTCCTTGTCCTACCTGCAGTAGAGGACAAAGTAGAACAGGCAGCATCTCCTTGCCCAGAGAGTACATCGCAGCCTTTAAACGTTTGTAATTATGTTTATACTTTAATTACACCTGGATACAATTTCTATTTGAAACAAAATTGAATGCCTGAAAAAAAGGTCAAAATTAGGGAGAGTTTTAATTTGACATGGAGCATTGGTCTTTCATTAGTGTTAATGTTATATTCCTATGGGCACTTCTCTGAATCTAATGCGTATTAGACATCAATACTATGCCAATTAACATTCATGACAGGTCAAGCAGGACAAGTGATTGGAGTAATGTATTGGGTGCCAAACTGCTCTCGACCATGGATTGAGCATCCTGATTGGTTGCATCAAAGCTTGGTTCAGAATTCCAATGCACAAGATTCCAGGGGGGTACAGAGAGTAGTGGACATAGTCTAGTCCATCTGGGCCAGCGCAGCCCTTCATTGAAAGCATGTACACGACATATATTATCAAGGACCCCACTATTTATGTAATGTCCTCTTCTCACTGTCAGGTAGGAGATACAAACCTGAAGTCCCAACCACCAGGTTCAGGATAAACTACTTTCTTACAACTGCTTGAACTGTCTGGCATAAATGTGGCAATGGGCACTATGGATCATATCTTGTACCATCATAGACTTGCTCCTAGTTGCATTGTGGCCGTAATATCTGGCTTTATACAGTCTTTTTCTTCAGTACCTTGTATAATTAATATTTAATTTATGTTTCAAAGGTTTCAAAGGTACATTTAAAGTCAGAGAAATGATACAATATACATCCTGAAATTCTTTTTCTTCGCAACTATCCATGAAAACAGAGGAGCGCCTCAAAGAATGAATGACAGTTAAATGTTAGAACCCCAAAGCCCCCACCAGCTCCCCCCCCACACATAAGCAGCAGCAAAGCAACGATTCCCCCCTCCGCACGAGCAAAAAAAGCATCAGCGCCCCCCACTGAACACTCAAGCATGCAGCAAAACATCGATAAAGACACAGACTTGCAGTACCCCAAAGACTACTCGTTCACCCAGTAATTCAACATGCCACAGGCTCTCCCTCTCCCTGATAATGGAAAAAGGTGTTTCCCCGTTTCACAGCGAGAGGGGAGACATAACAAGCAACTCACTGATTTTCATTGTTAAGAGTCCGTTGTGTCGCTTTTTCTAAGCTCTGTGCCCAAAGAACTCGGGTCTCTGGGCACACAGCCAGCAGCCAGCTTTCTGCTTTTGATCTTCCATGTCCTCCCACGACATACCAGACGGCAGCACCCACCTCGAGTCCACTCACCTCCAGAGCCACGAAATCCCAAAACTCCGAAGGCACACTAGTCTTCTAGGCCGTGTCCTTGGCATATCAAATAGCAGCCAGTCGTGAGACCCCAATAGTGGGTTCCACTCCCGCAAAGAACTGAAGTCAGCGTGTAACTTCAGGTCAGGGTCTTCAAAAGAACCCTGAAGGGGAAAAATAGAGATATTAAAGATAGAAATAGAGCTGGTTCCAAAGATGCAAGTAAAGGAGTCACTGTTAGGCGCCATTGTCTCCTAAGCTCCACCCCTTGTGTTCTATGTACTCTTGAATTGGTGTACCTGTGATGCTGCTGCAGGCAAGTTTTGCATTGTACCTGTACTTGTATGCACTTGACAACAAACCAGGCCTGGCTTAAATTGGTTGTGTATTGTGTGCATGGAACTTCTCTGTTAAATTAATGAGTTCCTGGAATCACTGTTTTCCATTTCCAGTGGCCGTTCCCAAAACCTCCTACAATCTCATGAACGAAAGGTGATGTTAACACTTTGAACCATCCGCACAACTGCACAGTAGGAAAAGATAACATGGAACAGACAACGTAAGATAAACATTCAAGCTTGTCAAAAATTGTTCCCTTCACCTGAACCGCAATGTAGCATAAAATCTGGCCCATTGTCTCTCTCCTTAGCCTTGCCTGTTCTGACAATATTAATGAGTTAGGCAGTTAGGATCCGTGACTCACTAGGCACTTCTATAACTTTGCAGCTTGCCTTGATGAATGGCAGCAATCTGGGGGAAATCACAAAATTTTGACTCAGGCATCCATATAAACAAGCCAAGGTACCCCAAGTATAGTTTGTACAGTACTTCAAAGTTCAAACTAAATTTATTATCAAAGTATATATATGTCACCATATACAACTCTGAGATTAATTTTCTGGTAGGCATAATCAATAAATCCATGATAGAATAATAGCCAGAATAGAATCAATGAAAGACCGCGCCCACTAGAGCATTCAAACAGTGTGCAAAAGAAAACAAATTGTGCAAATACAAACAGAAATACACACACACACACACACACACACACAAATAAATAAATAAATAGATAGATGGATAGTTAGATAGATAAGCAGACAATTTTGAGAACATGAGATGAAGAGTTTTTGAAAGTGAATCCATAGGAATATTTCAATCACAAGGCAAGTGACGTTGAGTGAAATTATCCACTCTGGTTCAAAAGCCTGATGGTTGAAGGGAAATAACTGTTCCTGAACATGGTGGTGTGAGTCCTGATGCTCCTGTATCTTCTTCCTCATGGCTGTAGCAAGAAGAAAGCGTGACCTAGATGGTAGAAGTCCCGAATGATGGATGCTACCTTCCTACGATAACACTCCATGTAGATGTGCTCTATAGTGGGGCTACACCATATCTATTACATTTTGTTGAATTTTCCTTTCAAGGGCATTGGTGTTTCCATACCAGGCTGTGATACAGCCAGTCAATAACCTCTGCACCATACATGTATTGAAGTTTGTCAAAGTTTTTAAATGTCACACAGACTCTTTGCAAACTCCTAAGGAAGTAAAGGAACTGTCAAGCCTTCTTCATAATTTACATTCTGAGCATAGGGCAGGTCATTCGAGTGGATAACACTGAGGAATTTAAAGCGGCTGATCCCCTCAACCTCTGATCCTCTGTTAAGAACTGTCTCATGGACCTCTGGTTTCCTTCTCCTGAATTTAATAATTATCTCCTTGGTCCTGCAGACATTGAGTAAGAGTTGGCTTCATGCAGATGGGGCACAGAAGAAAGTACCAAATGCTCATTGGGAATGAAAATGCAACTCTATTACATTTATTACATTCCAACCATCAAGCCCCTGAACCAGCGGAGATCACTGTTCTCACCTCAACACTGAACTGATCACTGAACACTATCTATGGACTCACTTTCAAGGGCTCTACAACTCATGCTGCAGCATTATTTATTTATCTATCTATCTATTTATTATTATTATTATTTACTTTACTGCATTTGCACAGTTTGTCTTCTTTTGCACATCAGTTGCTTGTACATAGTTTTTCATTGTATTCCTTTGCTCTATTGTGAAAGCTTGCAAGAAAATAAATTTCATTGTAGTATATGATGGCGTGTACATACTGTACTTTGATAATGAATTTACCTTCAACTTTGAACGTAACTGATAAAGATTCCCTTCAATTGTCTTCTTTCTGCCATTAACAGAACAGCAGACCCCAATACTGACCAAACCTAACCAAACCACTTTAATCCTTGCCACGTTGACTCTCAGCGAAACCTCAACAATAGGACCAACGCTCAGTGTGGTGCAGGAGAGAACGCTGCATTGTTGGGCTTGTTGTTCTTTTGATCAGCCACTAAAATGGAAATCTGGTTGGTGATTTAGATCACTTCTGGCTGCACTCTGAGGAAGAAGGACGCAGATTCAAGGACTAATCCAGGGAATCAGCACAAAATTCAGGCTTTAGGACTGCAGAAGTGACCTGCCTCCCCTCTTGAATAGGTGTGAATGATCCCACGGTGGTATGTCATTAAAAATTTAGGAAGTCCTTCATTAAAGATAAAAATTAATCTTCAGCCAACATCAATTCAAATGATAAATTTCACTGAGTTCCAGGATGTCCTAAGTCCATGAAGGCTGCAAAACAAATGCAAATCAGTTATTTTCTTCAATGCTAAGAATCCTATGACCCAATGCAGTGAATAGCCATATGCTTCTCTCAATAACACCACCAAAATCATTTCAGTCCTTCATTTTAACTCTGCTTAAAGGATGCATTGTCACCAAACCCAGGGTTAATGTAATCTGATTATTTTTAAAGTATGAAGTTAATCTTAAGAATATCTCCAAAAAGGTAGTTGATGCTTTAGGGCTTAGTTGAAATCACAGCCACAATTTTTTCTGGTTTTCTAATCTTCCAGTGGCAATAGTACCTAAACCCTCCATTCAGGCATCCGGTAATCAAAGTGAAATGATATTTAAAGGGCTGATAAAGTTTGGAACATTAAGCACCAAGAGAATCTCTGGATATGCTTCATGTAATTTATGAAAGTTACCAACACACCGTGACATCAAAAACCCTGACAAACTTCCATAGATGTGTAGTGGAAAGTGTACTGACTGGCTGTATTATGCCCTGGTATGGGAATGCTTATGCCTTTGAATGGAAAATCCTATGAAAGGTAATGGATTTGGCCCGGTACATCGTGAGTAAAGGCCTCCCAACCATTGGGTACACCTACATGAAACGCGGTTGTAGGAAAGCAGCATCCATCATGATCCTCACCCAGGCCATGTTCTTTTCTTGCTGCTGCCATCAGATAGAAGGTACAAGTGCCTCAGGTCTCATACCACCAGGTTCAAGAACAGTTACTACCACTCAGCCATCAGGTAAAAGAGGGTAACTATGCTCATCTATTGAGATGCTCCCACAACCAATGATCTCACTTTAAGGATTCTTCAGCCTGTTGTTTCATGCTCTCGTTTTTATTGTCTTTTTTATATTTGCATCCGTACAGTTTGCTATCTTCAATGCTCTTGCTCTTCCATTGATCCTGTTTACAGTCACTCTTCTATAGATTTGCTGAGTATACCTGCAGGAAAAAAGAATCTCAGGGTTATATGTAGTGACATGTATGTAATTTGATAACAAATTTTCCTTTGAACTTTGAACTCTTGAACCTTGATTTGGGTGTGAACTCAAGGGCATTTCAACATGTCATGTATTACCAAGGTGCTTCAGTTAGAGACAAAATTGGCTCAAATGAATATTGTGCTCAGTTCTGTGGGTGGCGGGGTGGAGATACATCTGTACTAATGGAGGTGTAAGGCACTCCTTCCCTCCACTAACCTGCAGATCACCCTTGGGCAAGGTGTAGCATTTGCTCTGCACCCCGATTAGGGTCATGTGAAGCCATGGGAGCAGGTGGTGGATGGTCATATCTCAAGAAACTGGTCATGCAATGACTGATGCCAGGCAGGCAATCTCTGAAGAGTATTGATAATGGCTACAATCACCCATCTTGTCAAGACACTGCCCAGAAGAAGGCAACGGCCAAATGCTTCTGCAGAGAAATTTGCCAAGAACAATGATGGTCATAATCGCCCACGTCAATACACCATGGCACATAATGATGATGATGTTCAGTTCCGGTCACCTCATTATAGGAAAGACATGGAAGATTTAGAGAAGGTACGGAAGAGGTTTACCAGAATGCTCTCTGAATTACGGAGCATATCTTATGAGGACAGATTGATCAAGCCAGGGCTTTGATCTTTGAAGCACATGAGGATGAAAGGTACTTGATAGAGATGAATAAGATGATGCCAGGCGAAGACAAAGTGGTCAGTCAGCACCATTCTCCCATGGTGACAATGACCAAAGACTGAGGACATCCACTTAAGATGAGACGAGGAATTTTGGGGAGATGTCACAGGTAGGTTTTTTCACACAGGGTAAGTATTTGGAATGCACTGTGGTAGGGGGAGGGATGGTAGAGACCGGAATGTTAGGGAATTTAAGAGACTTTTAGATAGGCACATGTATGAAAGAAAAATGGGGGGTTATGGACTATGTTAAGGGAAGGGTTAGGGTGATGATGGAGTAGGTTAAATGGTTAACACAACAAGGGGCTGTGCTGGACTGTACTTTTCTGTGTTCCATATCCTAAAAGTTGCAGCAGGTTGACTTTGCTGAGGGGACAAGGCTGAGTGCAAAATCACAAAGCCAGCAGTGATTGTCGAAGCAATACAGTGGGTTTGGCAGGAGTCTATGTTCATCATGTGGTTACCTGTGGAATGGAAAACAAAACCAAACTTAGTCTAAAGCAAAGTGCTGGCTTGTTATTCCTGCACTGCCACAACAGTTCCATTCCACAAGCATCCCGTACGTGAGTGTCATACTTTAGTAATGTCATGTTATATACAAGAGTTTGTACCTGTGGTTACGATCACATGTGTAATAATGTCTTAAGCACACTTTAGGTGTTGAGCCTTATTAAGTTCCATGATTCATGGCACTTGATTCAAATGGTGATTTTAATGATAAAACATTATGTTTGGCCAGAGTTAACTGCAACCAAGTTTCTAATGCAAAGACACTGGGGCTAATTCTCTTGGTTTATCTGTTTCAAGGCCTATACTTACCATACTTGTCCTTAAAGTGAGGCCTTGACTTTCAGCTGGTGACTGAATCAATAAACCTTTCTGTTTATCTAAAACTCTGCTGTAATATTATTTCAAGTAAAGCTCTGCCCATTCATAGACTGTGTACTTGGGACCTACATTGTTTTTGCTCTGAGCAAGTCTTAAGGAAGTTCTCACCGTACTTTCAAATCTCACTTTGTCCTTGGCTCATAATCTATTGAGTTCTAAGACTCTCAGAGCTCTGTACTCTTCTAATTCTATCCTCGTGTGCATACCCAAATTACATTCCTCTATTGTCGGCACAGGTTCAAGGCCATATTCAAGTTTGCTGATGATGCCACTGTCATTGGTCAAATCAAATGTGGTGTTGAATCAGCATAATTGATTGAGATTGAAAATCTGGCTGAGTGGTGCCACAACAACAACCTCTCCCTCAAAGGCAGCAAAACCAAAGGGCTGATTATTGACTTCGGGATGATGAAACCGGAAATCCATGAGCCAGTCCTCATCGGGGGATCAGAGGTGGAGAGGGTCAGCAACTTTAAATTCTTCAGTGTTATCATTCAGAGGATCTGTCCTGCGTCCAGCATGTAAGTGTCATTACAAAGAAAGCATGGCAGCACCTCCATTTTCTTAGAATTTTACGAAGATTCGGCATGACATCTAAAACTTTGACAAACCTCTATAGGCATGGGGTGAAGAATATATTGACTGGTTGTATCAAGGCCTGGTACGGAAACACCAATATCCTTGAACAGAAAATTCTACAAAAAGTAGTAGATACGGCCCAGTTCGTCACGGGTAAAACCTTCCCCACCATTGAGCACATCTACATGGAGCACTGTCACAGGAAAGCAGCATCCATTATCAACAGCCCTCACCACCCAGGCTATTCTCTCTTCTTGCTGCTGCCATCAGGAAGAAGGTATAGGAGCCTCAGGGCCCACACCAGCAGCTTCAGGAACAGTTATTATCCCTCAACCATCAGGCTTTTGAACCAGAGGGGATAACTTCACTCAACCCATCACTGAACTGTTCCCACAACCTATGGATTCACTTTCAGGGACTCTTCATCTCATATCCTCGACATTTATTGCTTGTTTTTTTTTCACATTTGTATTTGCACAGTTTGTCACGTTTTGAACATTGGTTGTTTCTCCGTCCTGTTGGGTGTGGTCTTCCCTTGATTCTATTGTGTTTCTTGGATTTACTGTGTATGCCTGCAAGAAAATTAATCTCAAGGTTGAATATGGTGACGTATATGTACATTGATAATAAATTTACATTGAACTTTGAAGTTAAATTCAGGTGCCTAAGCTTGGGAAATTGAAGTGTACAGAGAGAGAAATGGAAGAGTACAGAGCTCTGAGAATCTTGGAACTTGGGAAATTTCTTCCTAAGTATTGCAGTCATTAATTTCATAACAACTTTGAACAAGCAGTTGATTATTTCTCCTGGTGATTCTGGCATGGAGGCTCTAGTGCACAGGATCACAAGAGAGTGCAGGGGCTTGAAGGCTCAGCTAGCTTCAACATGGGCCATGTCATTCCTTACCATCAAAAAGGCAGGCACAGCTAGGGTCCATGTGCTTGTCCAAAGCTACAGCTTGAATTTGGATTAAGTCAGAAGAGCCGAAAGAGAAATTGTTGAGAGTGAGGACCAGTTTTGCTAAACAGAGGAGGCTGGTGGTGGACGGGATATGGTTGGCTCTGTTCTTTCTTGACAAACAGTTCCCCTCCACCGCCACCCTCCTCTATTTGGCAGAACTGGTCCTCGTCCTCAATGATTTCTCTTTTGACTCCTCACACTTTGTGCAAACTCAGTGTGTAGCCTTGGACACCTGGTTGAGCCCCAGCTATGCCTGCCTTTTCGTTGGCTATGTGGAGCAGTCCATGTTCCAAGCCTTCCATTCCAATGCTCCCCAACTTTTCCTGCACTACATTGACGACTGCATTGGTGCTGCTTCATGCACCCATGCTGAGCTCATCAAGTTCATCAACAACCCTGTCCTTAAGTTTACTTGGTCCATCTATGAAACCTATCTCCCCTTTGTCAATCTCTCTATCTCCATCTCCGGAGACAAGTTGTTTGCTAAAATCCTTTATAAACCTACCAATTCCCATGGCTTGACTGTACCTGTTCCCACCCTGTCTCCTGTAAAAATGCCATTCCTTTTTCTTAGTTCCTTTGTCTGGGCTGCATCTGTTCCCAGGATGAGGCTTTCCTTTACAGGACATCAGTGATGTCCTCCATCTTTAAAGAATGGGATTTCCCTTCTTCCACTATTGATGCTGACCTCCTGCATCATCTCCATTTCCCGGACATCTGCACTCATCTGATCTTCCTGCAGGCGTAACAGCTATAGAGCTTCATTTATCCTCAGCTATCAACTCTATCCAACACACCATTCTCTGCCAGTTTTACCACCTTATGACCCTACCACCAAACACATCTTTACCTCCCCTCCCAGTGTCTGCTTTCCACAAGGATCACTCTCCTCCATGATTCCCTTGTCCGTTCGTCCCTTTCGGCACTTAACCCTGCAAGGGGCCAAAGTATACACCTGCCCATTCACCTCCTCCCTCACTTCCATTCAATTCTTCCAGGTGAGGCAGCACTTTGCCGGTGAATCTTTTGGGGTCACCAACTGCATCCGGTGCACCCGATGCGGCCTCCCCTACGTTGGTGAGACCCAACGTAGCTTGGAGGACCTCTTCATCAAGCACCTCCGCTCCATCCACATAAAATGGAATTTCCTGGTAGCAACCCATTTTAATTCCTATCCCCATTTCCATTCTGACATGTCAGTCCATGGCCTCCTCTTCTGCCATGATGAGGCCTTTCTCAGGGTGGAGGAGCAACATCTCACAGTCCATGTAGGTAGCTTCCAACCTGAAGGCATGATCATCAATTTCTTTAACTAGTCATTAAAAAAAAAACTCCCCTTCCCCTTCCCTCTTCAATTCCTCTTACTCTTCTCCTTAATGGCCTATCGCCTTCCCCTGGTGCCCCTTCTCCTTCCCTTTCTACCATAGTCCATTCTCTTGTCCTATCAGATTCTTTCTTTTACAGCCCTATACCTTTTCCACCTATCACCTCCCAGCTTCTTACTTCATCTCCCCTCCCCCACCCACCTGCCTTCACCCATCTCCTTCTAGCTTGTCCTCCTTCCCCTCCCCCAACCTCCTTATTCTGGCATCTTCCTCTCTTCCTTCCCAGTCCTGATGAAGGGCCGTGGCCTGATACGTCGACTGTTTCGTTTTATTTCCACAGGTGCTCAACACAGGTTGAGTTCCTCTTGCATTTTGCGTGTGGTGCTCTGTATTTCCAGCACCTGCAGAATCACTTGTATTTGTAAGTTTATGACTAACTTACTCAAACTTGTTAAACTGTCTATATATCCCACAAGTACATATATTTTTACCGATTTGATTAGGGTTGACCATTTCTGTCTTTTAAAGGGGGGAGTAATGTCATACGTTTTGGGGTGGCCCAATAGCATAGCGGTAAGCATGTTTTGCAGGACTGGCAACCCAGGTTCAATTCCCACCGCTGACCGTAAAGAGTTTGTACCATGTCACAGTGACTGTGTGGGTTTCCTCCGGGTGCTCCAGTTCCCTCCCACATCCCAAAGACGTACATGTTAGTATGTTAATTGGGCACTTGGGTGTACTTAGGCAGAGTAGCCTTCATTTGTCCGGAGGGGCCCTGTTACTGCACTGTATCTCCAAACAAAATAAATTAATGATGTCCTTCGGCTGTTATTGAAAATGCCACTTTAAGGTTGATGGATTATCTCTTGTGCTTATCTCCTGTTATTTTGACAGATCCTGCTTGTGATTCAGTTGAGGACCAACTGCCGCAGTTGTGTTTTATTAGGGTTGTGTGTCAAAGTAGGTAAATGAGTAAAGTTGATACTCAAGCAACACACCTAAAAGTTGTTGGTGAACGCAGCAGGCCAGGCAGCATCTTTAGGAAGAGTTACAGTCTCCCTAGGCCTCCCGTCCCATGATCCTCTCATATCCCTTTTGCCAATCACCTGTCCAGCTCCTGGCTCCATCCCTCCCCCTCCTGTCTTCTCCTATCATTTTGGATCTCCCCCTCCCCCTCCCACTTTCAACTCTCCTACTAGCTCTTCTTTCAGTTAGTCCTGACGAAGGGTCTCGGCCCGAAACATCAACTGTACCTCTTCCTAGAGATGCTGCCTGGCCTGCTGCGTTCACCAGCAACTTTGATGTGTGTTGCTTGAAAATCCAGCATCTCCAGATTTCCTCATGTTAACGTTGATACTCAGCTCAATACCAGTCTAATAGAACCCACTATGCACTCACATCAGGTTAACCAGCCAAGGAGTTAGAGGTGATCTACCTTGTACATCGCACATACTGCAGCCTCGGTGTGATAGCTGTGGTGAGAGTGAATGCCTAGGGTTAAGGAAGTGATGTTAATCAAGCTGGCTGCTTTGTCTAAATGATGTTGATGTCAATCAAGGGTTCAAAGGTTCATTTATTATCAAAGTATACAATTTGAAATTCTTCTTCAGGTAGCCATGAAACTAAGAAAAGAAAGGTAGCATGGTCATCAACCCTAAAAATCCCCCCTCCCTGCACAAAAAAACAAAATCTGAACAGGCATATCGACCCCCAAATCCCTCCTCCCATACTAAAGAAATGAACAAAACAAAACAGGCATATCGATCACCGAATCCCCCTCTCCACACAAAAAAACAAGAAAGATCGGACAAAAACCATAAGACTGGAAAAAGTCTACAGTCCAAGACCATATCCAAACATAGAAAACCTGGGGAACACTCTCCAGGTCCAGTATCAGTCCTTTAAAGCCGCATTCATCCAGACCAGTGGAAAGTATGCTGACACCTTCCAGTCTGTGCCTTGTAGAAGGTGGAAAGGCTTTGACGGAAGATTTGTCACCTGTCTTTCAACACCTTATTCTCTTTTTATTCTCTTCTGTTTATATTCAATATTTAAAATTGTTTTGTTGCCATTCTTTACCACACAAATGCAAAGGAAACAAAATGATTATTACTCCAGATCCAATGCAACATAAAAAAAAAACACAATAAGCATAAAGAACATTTTTTTTTAAAAAACACAATAAGTATAAAATATAAGCTTTGGTTGACTAAAAACTTTGAAGCGCTGTCTAAGAATTTAAAACTAGCACCATTATTGGGAGATGGGAAAGCCATTGCTCTTCTCTGCATCGCCATTCATGAATTAGTTTGGTCTACTGTGAAGCTCAGGATGTCGCTGGTGACAAATTCATCGACAGCACCCCAGCACTCCCCTGGAACATCAAGGGAAATGGCTGACCTCTCTTACATTCAAGGTGGTTAATATTTTGTGGTTGTGTGGCACTTGTAGTGCTCGCCACTTACCGTCCAACCCTTGAATATTGTCCAGCTCTGGCTTCAATGACTGCGTCAGGGTCTGAAGAGCTACAAAGTGGAACATCAACCTTTCAATAGGCTGCTATATAAAATCTTTTAACACCTAATGAGCAGGAAGCAAATCAGTGAATTACATAATAAATTTAGGTAACTTATAGCCAATACATATTAATTTTGATTTCTAATGCATTTTTATTCAAAGTACATTTATTATCACATTGCATATTCATCCTCCTGCAGACAACCATGAAACAAAAAAAAACCATGGATTGAGCCTGATGAAGGGTCTCAGCCCGAAACATCAACTGTTCACTCTTTTCCAGAGATGTTGCCTAGCCTGCTGAGTTCCTCCAGCACTTTGTGCGTGTTGCTTGGATTTCCAGCGTCTGCAAATTTTCTCATCTTATTCCAAGTGCAGTCAAACCATCCACATACTCATTCTGTTTTATTTTAATCTTTAAGTACTTTGTTGATTCATATTGCTTATTTTTCTATATATATTTGCAGAGTTTGTTGCCTGTTGCACATTAGTGTTAGTCTGTCTTGTTGGGTGCAGTCTTTCATGGATCCTATTGTGTTTCTTGTATTTACAGTAAATGGTGAATGTCCACAGGAAAATGAATCTCAAGCTTAACGTATATGTATTTTGAACTTTTTGAACTTTGAACTTCTGCCATCTCATTTTATTTATTTTATTTAGAGATACAGTGCCGAACAGGCCCTTCCGTTCCAACGAGGCGCACTCCCCAGTAACCCACTGTCCTAATCACAGGGCAATTTGCAGTAAACAATTACCATACTAACTGATGCAGTCTTTGGACTGTGGGAGGAAACCGGATCCCCAGGAGGAAACCCACGCAGTCCACAGGGAGAATACTCAAACACCTGACAGGCAGTGATGGAATTGGACTCTGAACCCTGGAATGTCCTGAACTGTAATAGCATGCTAACCACCACACTTCTGTGACACACTTTTAGACAGTTTACTGTGGAATTTAGTTCGCCAACATCTCTCCTACCAATGCCCCTCATCATTTTGTTTATCCCAATTATGCTCCTCCACTCCAAAACAAAACAAAGGCTGCCTATCCAGTCTCTCCTCTTAACTAAAAGGTTCCATTCCAGGCGACATCCTGGTGAACACTGCATCCTCTCCAATCCGATTACATCCTTCCTATATTGCGGTGACCAGGCGGTAAACTCTTATCCTTGCCAATTTGGAACAGATTAACGGTGGAGCCCTTTTGTACCCTGCTGACTTGTTCCCCTATCAGTAACTGAAACTAGAGCAAGTATGCTTCATCCCTGCTTTAATCCATTGTGAGTTTGTAAAGTGTCACTCTACCCTTCATCGTAGAGGTAATTTCCGAGATCAAATTGCACGCAGGACGGCTGCGGTTTGCACATCGGTGATGTGGCCTTTTTGTTTTTGCCAAGCAGATTAACCAGTTTGATCATGTTGAACAAAGAAGTGTTGTAATAATACAGACAAACTGGCATTTGTCAGCCATCTTAAAGTATTAAAGCACAAGACAAAACCTGCCTAGGCTGCTAATTTATTCCAAGAATCTAAAATAGGGACAAGACCCATTTAACTACATACAAGTTACACAGCCATATGACTACTGAGCCCATCACACAGCGATTACTATTCTCAGTTTTATATTTACAAAGTGGAGTTGTTTCCACAACATTCAAAGTAAGCCCCAATACCATCTTAATTCAAATTGTGTCATTTTACCATGAGGGTCAGCTACTTGAACCTTTGTAGCAATTGGATTAAAACTGGAAATTAATGCTTCCAGAAATCCCATTGGCATGTTATCCATCTGCTGTCAAGCCTAGTTGTACCTTCTCCAAGGCCTGAAAGTCTAAAACATAGCAGAATGCCCCCACTGTAACCTTACCATCATATTGCTTTAGATCATTATTAGTTCTTGGCTTGTGACAAATAAAGCTATGTTTGCTGGAATCAGGAACAAAAACAGAATTGCCAGATGAACTCAGAATCAGACAGCATCTGTGGAGGGAGAAGCCAGTCAATATATCAGATCAGAGGCTCTTGCCCAGAAACAGAAGAGATTCTGCAGATGCAGGAAATCCAGAGCAAAACAGGTTAAATAGTGGAAGTAGTCAGCATCTGTGGAGGGGAATCAATGTAATGCTACTGTGACACTTAATCTCCTTTGGGATCAATAAAGTATCTATCTATGTTTCGGGCTGAGACTCTTCCTCTGAACTTGAGGGAGAGCAGAGACCTTACAGTTTTCAATCAGACCTTGGGGAAGGAGTAAAATGCTAGACCAATGAACACATGGAGAGTGATTAAGACTGATCTAGTTTTGAGAACCATGACTAATAACCATTAGGAAGTCATTTTATAGGAACAGTGTGAGAAAAGGACAGGATGATATGATAATGGATAATTATGAGAAAGCAGTTCATCCAAAGCTGGAAAACAGGCTCATTCCAAAAGGTTGCAAAGCACCCAGACAGAAGATGAGATATGATCTTCTAGCTTTCTAGTTTGGTAAGGGGAGGGAATCTCATTGAAACCTACCAGATACTGAAAGACCTGGAGAGGGTGGACGAGGAAAGGTTGTTTCCATGAGGAGGAGAGTCTCGGATGTGAGGGCACAGCCTCAGAATAAAGAGAAGTCCCTTTATAGCTGAAGACCCACATTCAGCATTTCAGGAACAGCTTCTTCCCTCTGCCTCAGATATCTGAGCTGTCCATGAACACTACCTCACTATTCCTCTATTTATTTTTCTAACTTATAGTAATTTGTTTAATGTCTTGCATGGCAAGACACTGCTGCCACAAAATAATGAATTTCATGACACATACCCATCTGTGATACTAAACCAGATTCTGATACTGATTGGCCTCCATGACCTTTTGTCATGAAAATTTCTACAAGTTCACCACTTAGAGTGAAGAAATTTCTCCTCACCTCAACTGTAACTGGTTTGTTGCATATCATTTGACTGGAAACTCCACCTAGCTTACGGAATTACCCTCCCTACATCAACCTTTCAAGTCTCATCAAATTTTTTATCATTGCCAATGAGATGCTCTCCCATCAAAATTCAAGCCTTGTTCCTTTGGCATATTTCTTCAAGAAACACTGCAGGAAATAACCAAGCAACACACACAAAATGCTAGAAGAACTCTGCAGGCCAGGCAGCATCTGTGGAAAAAAATACAGTTTTTGGCCTGTGAAACTAGAAACAGTGGTAGAAAAATTATTGGAAAAAATTCAGAGACACAATAATAATCGACATTTGGAAAGACAGGGAATAGAGATAATCAGCATACCCTTCTTGGTAGGAGATCTCAAAGAGATTATAAAACCGATTAATAAGGGCAGTTGATGTAGTCTACATGAACTTCAGTGAAGCCCTTGATAAGTTTCCACGTGGGAAACTGCTTCCAATGGTTAAAAATGATCGTACCCAAAGCAAATTGGCAAAGAGGATCCAAGATTCGTTAAGTGCATTGGGGCTGATGGTTGTTTTTAGGATTTTAAGCCCATCACGAGCAGTGTAGAGCAGGATTGGTGCTGGAACATTTACTGTTTGATTGTATGCATCAATGATTTGGATATGAATGTAGGAAATGTGATTAGTAAATTCAAAAGAGAAAAAATTTGATGGTGTTGTTGATAGATAGAGACTTAGACTACTGGAATACCAGCTATAACTGCAAATCTTGCAGTAATATCCCTAACAGTTTATTTTTATTTCAGATCTCCAAAATCTGCAGTTCATTTTTTGTTTTCGGATCTTGCATGTGTATTTTCCAGATGGTCCAGTTAGCTCCAACAGAAAGAATATCTTCATGGTGAATGATATGTTTCAAGAAAGTATACATAGCTCCTTCATTGAGAAAAACCATACTTTTCATCCAATCTAGTACCATAAGACCATAAGCCATTGGAACAGAATTATGCCACCTGGTCTGCTGTCATCTGAACAAAGTTAGTAGAGAGAAGTAGCTCTGAGAAATAGCAGATATCATATTGAGACTCTTTCGGAAGAAGCAGCCTGTTGGAGCCAATGCTACATGATATTTTATATGCTAAAGATCAAAGGATTGTTCGATCGTTACAATGTATCTACAATGCTTTTTTTGAACCACCCATAACTCATATACACCCCTCTTCATGCCCACCTAACGTTCTCTGGTCCTTCAATCAACTGCTGTTCTCACAGTTGAAGAATCCCATTGTCCAGAGCTGCACTTTAAAATTAATCTACAGTCCATATTTAGATCTGAAGATTGGAGGCTGAGGTTATTTGTTGTATGTCCTAACCCTAAAAACAACTAACATAGCCCATGGAGAACACTCCACCATGTGATTGTGGCTGATATTTTATCCCACTCAACCCCATTCTCCTGCCTTCTTCCCGTAATATTTGACAGCCTTACCAATCAAGAATGTATTGACCTTTGTTTTAGTCCAGTACCTATCAACATCCATCATATCGTCCTTATAGTGTGGTGACCAGAACTGCACACAGTAATTCATCTATGACCTGACCAATGGTCTATAATACTGTAACTTAACCTCCTGATTCATATATTCTATATCCCAGTTAATGAAGGTCAACATCCCATTTGCCATCCTCATCACCTTAACTACTTGTGCCACCACCTTCAGGAAACACCTAGGGCCCTACAATTCACTATGTAGTCCAACCCTTGTCAGTTATCCCAAACTTCATGGCCTTATACTGACCAGAATTAAATACCATATGCCATCAATCAGACCACTTTAACAACTGATTAATACCATCCTGAACTTAAGATTAAGAGTGGCCTAACCACTGTTGGGTATCTTCAACAGTAGGACTTCATAAACACAAGGGATTCTGCAGATGCTGGAAATCCAAAGCAACACACAAAAAATGGTGGAGAAACTCTGCAGGTCATGTGGAAAGGAGTAAACAGACAACATTTCCGGCTGAGACCCTTCACCAGGACTGGAAAGGAAGGTGGAAGAAACCAGAATAAGAAGGTGGGGAGAAGGGGTAGGAGAACAAGCTGGCAGGTAATAGGTGAAACCAGGTGAAGGGGAAGATAGGCTGGTGGGGGAGTGGAATTGAGTGAGAAGACGGGGGAGATTTATAGAAAAGGTAAAGGGTTGGAGAAGAAGGAATCTGATAGGAGAGGAGAGTGGACCATGGGAGAAAAGGAAGGAGGAGGGCCACCAAGATGAGCTGATGAGCAGGTGAGAGGAAGAGAAAGAGTAAGAGAGGAGCCAGAATTGGGGAATGGAAAAAGAGAGAAAGAGGAGGGCAGAGAAATTACCCTGCATTAGAGAAACCAATTTTCACACCATCAGGTTGGAGGATACCCAGGTGTAATATGAGATTTTGCTAAGAGTGGCCTTGGCAGTAAAGGAGGCTATAGACTGACATGTCTCTCAAAGTTTGTTTAATGTAACTAAAGCCCTTTACTTATCTACTCTATCCCTCATTCCTGATGTCTGTGAGGAGCAGTCTGTTGGTTCACATGCTGGTCCTATCATCGCTCTCTTGTGACACAAAGGTAAACCTGACAGATCAGATCTCAGAAATTTAGATCAATCATATGAACGTCAAAAGCTGACAATGTAAATTCATTACAAGCGTTGCAAATATATTCTCTCACGGAATCAGGCATGAAGATTGTGTTGGATTCTGATGTTTTCGTGATCCAAAGGTTCTCAAAGTTAAGAATGGGCATTAAACTTGTTGCTACCAATTTTATTCAGTGTTACAAGAGTGGAAAATGTACAAGAGGGGGCAAGAGAACAAAGGAAATACAAAGGATAAGAGTAGTCATGGTGTTCTCATACACAAACAGAGATGACACAAACATTCTAGTGATAACTATTAAAATATAAAATAGCCAGATGTTATTTTATGATGCAACTTGACTTTCTCTTCAGAATTACAGAAGAGTGAACACTGTGATCAGCATTAACTGGTAGGATTAAAGGGCCTATATCCATCGTATTGTTTGATGAGTCTATATCTACCGATTTCCATGGCAACTTGCCACCCAGTCTTTTCTAACTAACCCTCATGACCTTATTATGCACCATGCAAGTGCAATTGCTTAACTCCTTGAAATGTCTCCATGTGGTTCAAGTAACCATCTAGTTTTAAACGGCCGAATAGCAATGATTTCTTCTTGACTCGCAGTCTCAGACTTTTGTTCAAAAGCTGCCAAACCAGGCCAGACAATTTGTTTCACCTGAGCTAAAGACATTGGAGAAAAACAGTGTATTCTGAGGAGGGAACTGTGTCCCAGTAGTGTTGAGATGTTGAAATTAAACTCACTGGTCCACCTGACAAGTGTGGTACCTTTCCAAAAGAGAATCTGGAAAGTCAAACAACTTTTTGCATTTGAAAATATTCCCAGTTCTCAGGATCAGGTTCAATTACCTTCTACCTGAATTTTTTACCCTTTGACTAACTCCACCTTCAACCAAGCTGTAGCTACCCTCTATAAAACTTGTCATTAAACATAGCTAATTTAATCAATGGGCAACCTGGCTTCCAGTGCCGCTCCCTTTCAATAGTTAATTTCCTTTAATACTTGACTAAACATTTCCTAATGTGTGCCTAATTGTCAATGTGACTTCCACACTACACCTCCTCCACTTTTTGTAAAACATTAATCCAACAGCCCTGGCAAATATTTGATAAAATTAATATTTTTGGGAAGTTTATAATAATAAAAAATGTCCAGTTTCTTGTTTTCTGAAGATCTTTATAGCAATATTGCCCTGACATGGATGAACTGTGTCATCATACACACAGACAAGATTTCAAGGCAGATGCCTTTAATTTCTTTCTCTTGTTTTCTTTGCCTGGAGCAGCAAGTTTGCAATTGTTTATGATAAAGAACTGGAACCCAAACTTGAGCATACTCATTAGTTGCTATACATGAATAGACTCAAGGTGGATCTTGCCAATGAACCCTGGGAGGCTGCTCTATTTGAACAGCAATTGCTTTTTCTGTATAAATAAAACAGGGAATTATATCACTACAAAGTAAGAAGGGAGATTGGCAAATTTTGTATCTGGGTTAAAAAGCATAATGAAAATTGTGGTACATTCAGAAACCAGTGAATAATGTTTGTGGTCTCCTCTTGAATTCCCCTTTTATTTCAGATTCTGATTGATTTATCACATGAACATTGAAAGATACAGTGAAATGAATCTTTTGCATTAAACAACCAAAATAACCTAAGGATATACTGGGAGCAGTACATAACTGTCGCCACAGATTCTGGCGCCAACATAGCATTCCAATGATGCTCGGCAGAACAACACTGAACACATAAAACAGAATATGACAAACAACAAAACAACAACAGAAAAGTAATCAATCCCCATTCCTCCCTCCCACCTCAGAACTGGGCATCTCCAGCAGACTTGCAGAATTGCTTCATTCTCACATTAAATTGTACCACCAAGGCATATACATTTTTTTCTTTTAACCATGAAGTTATTTTCAAAACTTACAGAATAGAATTTGCAATCATTTGCAACTCCTTTTGCATTATTCAACAGTTGAGAGGCAGGAAAGTCACTAAGTGTGAACATGAGCCACCTAGGATCAAATAGATCATGCCCCCTTGTATTCAATGGCACCTGGAGAATATAATTTGATTAATTAATTAATTAATCCAGAATTAAGAAAACCCTGGGTATCTGTAATGGTAATTGTGAGCTGTTACCAAATTCTGCTTTGTTCACTATTAGCCTGGAGAATAAAATCCATTGTGCTTACCTGACCTAGTTTTTTGCACAACCCCCCAGGCACACAGCAGAACAGCTGACACTAAAGCAACCAAAAAGGGCTGTGCAGTTAGATCAAACCCCTAATCAATTTGTCATAATAGTTGAGATGGCCAATACATGCTGAAGTCTGGCAGCACAGTAACAGGAACTTCTGGCTCACTGAGCACCCACTGGTATTTATCTTCATTCTACACTACTCTCATGTTATTTTCCCCACATTGCTATCAACAACCATATCTGATGGATGGATTTTTAGAAAACACAATTTATCCATATCCTACCAAAATATTTCTGTTGGCTCAGTATCTGTGTGAATCCACGCTTTATGACAACAGAGTCATGTTATGTGAAAACCGAAGCATCAGCTCAGCTCCTGCTAAACAAATACACACGGAAACGTAAAGACTGTATTCACTGGGGGACGAAAGTCACCAGTGAAGGATGTGAATGTTGCCTATTGGCTCAGGTAATTAAAAATGAGGTGGGGATTAAAACCAAGCAGTGAAGAGATAGAGTATACCTCTAATTACATTGTGCAACCATTTTCTAGACTTTTTATGAAGAGCAAGAAAGTGTTGGAATCATTTTGTGTTTACATAGCTTGCCCAGATTTGCTTCAGGTTTGGACTGGAGCCAAGGTAACTCTCATTAAAAAAAAGGTCAGACTCTGTCCAGGCAAGATTTATCCTATGCAGGATAATATACCAAATTTCTAGATTTTGATAATTGTGCAAGAAATTAAATCAGAACAACCTTTTCATTGTCTCTCGTTTTATTTTAAATCTGGCTGGGATCAGAAGGATTAGGTTTCCCTCTCCTTGCCAGTTGAAATGATCCCAATCACAACGCGTATAAGAAAGGTCTTTTGTGGCTGGAGAATCACATTGTTGAGTTTCCCAGAAGGTGGCACTAGGTGGCACTAAGTTGTTAGTCTCACCCGATGTGACCAGAAGTATGGCTGGTGTGGCAAACTATAATGCCAACTGAAACACTGTTTGCATGCAATATGACATTAACAAGTCACAGGAACAGCAGATAAGTGGACAAGACAAACGTATGCCCTGTCCTGTTTACTCATCCAGCTCACGTTGATTCCTGATCTACCAACGATGCAGAGTTGAAATTCGATTTTTGTTGTCAGGTCACTCCAGTGCTTTCCCCACCATCTCCATCTGCAACTATTCAATATTTTTTTTAGTTTTCTGTAGGCTGTAACTTCCAAGAAACCAAATATATTTAAGAGGTATTTAGGTAGACACTAATCTAGACATGGCATTGAAGGATATAGAGTAACAAACACATAATGGTGGAGGTCTTGAGTCCCTCCAGCATTTTTTGCATGTTGCCTTGGATTTCCAGCTTCTGCAGAGTCTCTTGTGTTGACTATAGAAGGATATGTTCCTATTTTCAGGAAAATGGGATTAGAGTGGGTGGGAAAAAGGTCAGCATAGATATAGTCGGCTAAAGAACCTTTTTCAGTATTGTACAACCACATAACTCTACGACTTTAATATTCAAGATTCAAGATTGTCTAATGTCATTTCCAGTATAGAAGTGTAAAGGAGAATGAAATAATTGTTACTCCTGATCTGAAGAAGCGAGAAAAAACACAATCAGATAAAGACACAATAACAATAAAATACACAATGAATATAAATATATAAGGTAGCTTATATACAAATATTGATTTTATGTCTATAAAGTGATGCTAGGCACAGGAGTCTCTGTACATAAGCTGACTGACAGAAAATGATAAGGTAGTGGTGCTTGGGGGCGCGGGGAGGGCAGGTTAGCGGTGGAGTTGTTGATCAGCATTACTGCTCGGGAAAAGTAACTGGATTTAGAGCCTGGTGGTCCTGATGTGGATGCTACGTTGCCTCCTTCCTGAGGAGAATGTGACAAATAGTTGACATGATGTTACTGGCCCTTTTCCGGCACTTCTCTGTCTGTCCTTGATGGCGTGTAGGCTGTTGCTGGTGATGAGTTGGGCAGCTTTGACTACCCATCATAGAGTTTTCCTGGCTGCCACAGTACAGTTTCTATACTGTGCGGTGATGCACCTTCTGCGGGTGCTCTCTACTGCGCCTCTGTCGTATAGGTGAGCATGGCCCAGCTCTCTTCAGCCTCCTCAGAAAGTAGAGGTGTTGATCAGTTTCTTGATTGTGTAAAATGTGTTCTGGGAGGTTGTGTGAGACTTGCACTCCCAGGAGCTTGAAACCGCTTGCAGTTTCCACTGCTGTGCTGCCAATGTAGAGAGGCGTGTGAGTCATGCGAGTTCTCCTGAAGTCGATAACTTTTTACTTTGTCCTGTTGAGGAAGATGTTGTTTGCTTGAACTCGTCTATAACTCTTCAGAAATCTTTACTCCTGCACTTAAAAAAAATATGGCCTTTTCTGCATCCTTGCCTCTTTTTAGCTGGCCGTTGGCATCACTGCCTTCAGTCATTTATAAACTCAACTACGGAATTCTTCCCCTACAACACTCTGATAGTTTATCTCTCCCTCCTCTCATAAGGTCCAAGTTTTTTTTTGATCAAGCTTTTGTTTATTTTCCCTGATTTCTCCATTTTTAGCTAGGTGTCATTCCAGAGTAGCACAATGGAAACATTTAGAATCCCTTTGGAAATATTCTTATTATTGCTGCTGCTGGCACTGTTTGTTATTGAGAACATGTTGGCCACTTCGTGGCAGCAATGTCTCAGTGCTTTCTCAAGTGCAACCTGGACAACTTCAAAGCGCAGTAGTCTTTATTGCAGGATCTTCAACAATGCAGTGCTGAGATGTACAAAGTTCAAAGTAAATTTAATTATCAAAGTACACTTCCGTCATCATATACGACCCCGAGATTGATTTTCTTGTGGGCATGCTCAGCAAATCTACAGAAGAGTAGCTGTAACCAGATCAACCAGAGTGCAGAAGACAACAAACTGGGCAAATACAAATATAAGGGCCCTACATTTTAGTTGTGCCGGGAGATTTTTGTGATCATTTTGGTAGCAGTTTACATTCCACCTCAGGCCAATGTCAAACAGGCTCTAGATGATCTGAGCAATGGGATCAACATGCACGAAACAGCGCATCCTAACGCCTTCACCATCATTTTGGGGGATTTTAACCAGGCCAGTCTGAAAGAATCACTAAGCAATTACCATCAACAGATCACTTGTACTAACAGAGGAAGCAACACACTGAACCACTGTTACACCACCATCAAGAATGCCTGTGGTGCTATTCCACACCCTCACTTCAGAAAGTCTGATCACCTGGCTAGACTTCTACTCCCTGAGTATAGGCAGAGACTGAAGACTGCAGCACCAGCAGTGAGGACCAAGAAGGTATGGACAAGGGAAGCACAGGAGCACCTACAGGACTGCTTTGAATTGGTAGACTGGACTGTATTCAGGGATTCATTTTTGAACCTGATGGGTATGCTGCAATTGTTACCGACTTCATTAAAACCTATGTGGATGAGTGTGTGCCTACTTGCTGTACAAAAAGCCATGGATGAACCAGGAGGTATATCATCTGCTGGGGGCTAGATCTGTAGCACTCAAATCTGATTACTCAGGTCTGTACAAGAAAACCAGGTATGACTTGCAGAGGGCTATTTCAAGGGTGAAGACACAATTTCAAGTGAGGTTGAATGCAACATCGGATGCACATCAACTTTGGCAGGGTTTGCAAAACATTACTTCCTACAAAGCAAAACCCAAAGGCATGAAGGACAACGATGCTTCACTACCAGATGAGCTCGACACCTTCTATGCCTGCTTTGAAAGGGTGAATATAACTACAGCTGTGAAGATTCCTACTGCACCCAGTGACCCTGTAATCTCTGAATCGGAGACCAATGTTAGGCTGTCTTTAAGGAGAGTGAACTCTTACAAGGCAGAAGACCATGACTGAGTACCTGGTGAGGCTCTGAAAACTTGTGCCAACCAACCAGTGGGAGTATTCAAGGACATTTTCAACTTCTCACTGCTACAGTTGGAAGCATCAACTTGTTTCAAAAAGACAGCAGTTATACCAGTGCTAAAAAGAGTAGTGTGAGCTGTCTTAATGACTTTCACCCAACAGCACTCACATCTATGGTGAGGAAATGCTTTGAGAGGTTGGTCATGGCTGGAATGAACTCCTGCCTCAGCAAGAATCTGGACCCACTGCAATTTGCCTGTCGCTGCAATAGGTCTACGGCAGATGCAATCTCAATGGCTCTTCACACGGCCTTAGACCACCTGGACAATACAAACACCTATGTCAGGATGCCGGCTGGTGGCGTAGTGGCATCAGCGCCGGACTTCGGAGCGAAGGCTCCAGAGTTTGAATCCAGCTGGCTCCCTTGCACGCTTTCCATCCGTGCTGGGTTGAACGTCGAGCTAGCAACTCGTCCTCGTAAAAATAAGAAAGCCTGCTAAAAAACAACGTCACAATGGCATCCCGATGACTCCACTCGGAGTTAAGGGCTTTCTTCTTCTTCATGTCAGGATGCTGTTCGTAGACTATAGCTCAGCGTCAAACACTATCATTCCCACAGTCCTGATTGATATGTTACAGAACTTGGGCCTCTATACTTCTCTCTGCAATTGGATCCTCGACTTCCTAACCAGAAGACTACAATCTGTGTGGATTTGTGATAATATCTCCTCCTTGCTGACGATCAACACTGGTGCATCTCAGAGTGGTTTTTGGCCCACTACCTACTCCCTCTATACCCTTGATTCTGTGGCTAGGTATCGCTGAAATACCATCTATAAATTTGCCGATGATACAACCACTGTTGGTAGAATCTCAGATGGAGATGAGAGGGCATACAGGAGCGAGGTACACCAGCTAGTTATGTGGTGTTGCAGCAACAACATGGCACTCAATGTCAGTAAGACGAAAGAGCTGATTGTGGACTTCAGGAAAGGCAGGACAGAGGAACATATTCCAATCCTCGTGGAGGGATCAGAAATGGAGAGAGTGAGCAGCTTCAAGTTCCTGAGTGTCAAGATCTCTGAGGACCTAACCTGGTCCCAGCATATCGATGCAGCTATAAAGAAGGCAAGACAGTGGCTATATTTCATTTGGAGTTTGAAGAGATTTGGTTTATCACCTAAAACACTCAAAAACTTCTGTAGATGTACTGTGGAAAGCATTCTGACAGGCTCCATCACTGTTTGGTATGGGGTTGAGGGGGGTAGGGTTTGCTACTGCACAGGACTGAAGAAAGCTACAGAAGGTCATAAAATTAGTCATCTTCAACTTGGGTACTAGTCTCCATAGTACCAGAGACACTTTCAAGGAGCAGTACCTCAGAAAGGCAACATCCATTATTAAGGACCCCATCACCAAGGACATGCCCTCCCCTCATTGTTGTCTTCAGGAAGCCGGTACAGGAGCCTGAAGGCACACACTCAGTGATTCAGGAACAGCTTCCTCCCCTCTGCCATCCGATTCCTAAATGGACATTGAACCCTTGGCCACTACCACACTACCTCACTTTTTTAAAAATATTTATTATTTCTGTTTTTACACTATTTTTAATCTATTCAATATAAATATATATATACTTACTGTAATTGATTTACTTAATTATTTTTTTCTTTTTATATTGTCATGAATTGCATGGTACTACTGCTGATAAGTTAACAAATTTCACAACACATGCTAGGAATAATAAACCTGATTGTGATTCTGATATAAATAAATAGCAAGAACATGAGATAATGAGATAACGAGTCATTAAAGTGAGATCATTGGTTGTAGGAACATTTCAATGACAGGCAAGTGAATGTAGTTCTCCTCTTTTATTCAAGAGCCTGATGGTTGAGGGGTAGTAACTGTTTCTAAACCTGGAGGTGTGAGTCCTGGGGCTCTATATGTCAACACTGACATATCGGCTTGCATCAAATATTGAAGTTCAAAGTCAAAGTTCAAAGTAAGTTTATTTTCAAAGTACATTTATGTCACCATATGTTATCTTGAGATGCATTGCCTTGCAGACATTTATGGAAAGACAAAAAAATGCAATAGAGTTTATGAAAAAAGCTATGCATAAGCAAAGACTAACCAACACCCAAAGTGCAAAAGAAGACAAGATATGCAAATTAAAATAAAATAAAATAAACAAATCATACTGAGAACATGAATTTGTAGAGTCTTCAAAAGTCAGTGTGTAGGTAGTGGAATTTATTAAGAGTTCAGGTGAGTGAAGTTATCCACGCTGGTTCAGGAGCCTGATGGATGAAGGGTAATAACTGTTCTGAACCTAGTGATATGGGACGTAAGGCTCCTGTATTTTCTACCTGATGGTAGTAGTTGGGGTGTATGGGGTGTCAGGGAGGGGTAGCGCCTCTGGTGGGGGAACATGTCACGTCCTTTTCAAGGTGGTTAGTCCACCTTTGGTCCCCATCTGGTACTCAGCTCTCACCTGTGGCTCCCCTTAGCTGTTTGCATGCGACAGCGGCCACATCCCGGGCAACGGCTTTGACAAGCCGGCTAAACCAGGTGAGGGTAGCCGACGGGTCTCAAACCCTTGGTGAGGTAGGGAGTTGGTCTATCCCAGCATGTGAAGACAGACTCCGGTGGATTGAGTGGACGAGACCAATGGAAGGTCCAATGGTCAAGAAGGCGGTCTCTGCAAACGTCGTGGAACATGTAGAGCAGGACAAGACACAGAAGACGTCTTGGTCATCCACTGCGCCTAGTCCCATCTCCAGCCGTCTCGACTTTGTCTTGCCATTGGATCCGGATGGGAATTGGGAAGAGAGAGTGAGGCTGACGCTGCGCAACTCTCCCTCACTTAAATCCAAATCACGCGCTAGTCTCGACACCATCATAATGGTGTTGAGGTTCTCATTGACGTCGATGATGTATGAACGCACACAAGTAGTGAGAAGAGAGCATGGTCTGGATGGTGGGTGGTCCTTGATGATGGATGTTGCTTTTCTGTGGCAACACCCTTTGTAAATGTGTTCAATGGTGGGGAGAGTTTTTCTGTGATAGACTGGGCTGTATTCACCACCTTTCCATCCCTGGGCATTGATGTTTCCATACCAGGCTGTGATATCAGGATACGCTCCACTGTGCACCGACGGAAGTTAGTCAACATTTTAGATCATGTGCTGAATTAATTCAAACTTCTAAGGAAATAGTGACTCTGTAATGCCTCCCTTGTGATGGCTGTTACTTGCTGGTCCCAGGACAGATCCTTTGATATGATAACACTAAGGAATTTAAAGTTCCAAAGTGTGCCTTAAATCCACATTCAATTCACACAAAGAGAGCCTTAGTTTGGAACATAATTTCACCAATCAACATCAATAATTTTAACTTAATGTAATACAAACTGCATACATTGATCTTTTCTCAGCATTATGCAATCATACTACTATTATCACAAGAGATTCCAGAGTACCACAGACAAAATGCTGGAGGAACTCAGCAGGCCTGTCAGCAATTAATGTTTTTATGTTTATTTTTGTTGTTCTTTTTGCACACATGTAAGTTATGTAAAAATTGCAGTAATTTAAGTTTATGTTAACTTATGATTGTCCTTATCTTCTAATGCACCGTGGTGCTGCTACTGCATGAAGCTAATATTCCTGGCATTTTTGCCCTGTGTGCAGTGTTTATGCATATGACAACAATAAACTTGAACATTTTTTCCCAGAGGAACCATTTCTCAGACATTTTGAGTCACTCCAGTAATTTGACGGAGCACATTCAAGCCTGAGGTACCCTGACACAGCCGTGCGATTTCCACATCAGACATCGATGGAACGATGTCATTCATCATGTAGTGCTCAGAAACTTTGCCGGATAACTTGGATTATATTATCCTGGGAAAGCCAGCTACTGGATAGTCCCAGGGCAAGCCGGCCTTTCTAAAATAGTTTCAGACTGGGATTCCTGTCTGGGAAGCGAATTACAAGCATTGATCATGTTTCAGGCTTGCCCATCTCGGTACCGCACTGACGAACTCAACCAACCATCTCCCAACCTCACTGCCAGAGAGCCTCACCACTGATCCTCTGCCCATCCACAGTCGTCCAAGGCTCATGTAGAATCTGCTGCCCTCTCCAACTCCACCCATCTAACAGTCCCCCCAGTCCATCACCCCCACCTCCTCACCAACTCTCCAAACCTGATCTCTCTGTCACAAGCTCCAGCACTATAAGGATTCAACATCAACTTCCTCCTGCAGCACAGGCCCAAACGAGACTCCAAATCAGTACAGTGTGGCACAGGTTGGGCACTGAAAACGCCACTTTCTTGTCAGTTCAAGACTTTTGTTCTTGCTTCAGATTTGACTGTGGTTTTCAACAGAAGGTCACATTATAAAGAACTTATTGGTTCTCCATGGTTTGTTCACCTATCTACCCATTGCTAAATGCTACACCTTTACAGCATTAAATGGAGCAGCAGATTTTTTCAATCCCTACGTATCAGTTTGGTTTTCTCACCCAAGCAGTCACACTGCATGCCTTATTTAGATAGTGACGGCACTTGGGTTAGCTTAACCAATGGTGTGGTGGCATGAATGGTTAAGCTAACCCAAGCATGGAGTACTTAGAGAAAGTAGGTTCGAGATACAATGGGCATAACTTGCAATTATTGAGTGCGAAAGGGAACAGTGAGCCCCCTTCCACTTATTGTAATTCTGAGATAGCATTTTGGTCACTTTGATCTACAGAGCCAAGGCTTCTATTTGAAGCGGTCATACATTATCGATAAATTCCACCCTTGGTGAAATAGCTTAGCCTGTCTAAAGATCTTCCATCTTCCAATCTTCCATCCCTGGACTCACTTTACACCGCACGCTGTCAGAGCAGTGCTGTCAGGATAATCAAGGACACGACCCACCCAGCCAACACACTTTTCGTCCCTCTTCCCTCCGGGAGAAGGCTCAGGAGCTTGAAGACTCGTACGGCCAGATTTGGGAACAGCTTCCTTCCAACTGTGATAAGACTGCTGAACGGATCCTGACCCGGATCTGGGCTGTACCCTCCAAATATCCAGTCTTGCCTCTCGGTTTTTTTTGCACTACCTTACTTTCCCTTTTCTATTTTCTATTTATGATTTATAATTTAAATTTTTAATATTTACTATCGATTTGTACTCCAGGGAGCACGAAGAGCAGAATCAAATATCGCTGTGATGATTGTATGCTCTAGTATCAATTGTTTGGCGACAATAAAGTATAAAGAATAAAGACAAGAGCCCCTGAGTGGGACACAAATAAAAGTCCTCTAGACTTTCAAGATACAAGACTGTTTAATGTAATTTCCAACACACAAGTATAAAGGAGAACAAAATAATTGTTACTCTGGATCCAATGCAGCACATAAAAACACCAGGAGATAAAGAACACAATAATACAAAACAATAAGCACACTGTAAATAAATAAGATAGCTTATATACATAGATAGTATGCCCATAAAGTGACTCTAGGCACAGGTGCGTCTGTACTGTTCCTAAGATGACTGACAGAAACAGATAAGGCCGTGGGGGCTGGGGCTGTGGGTTAGTGGGTAGAGGTGTTGTTTAGCCTTACTGCTTGGGGAAAGTAGCTCTTTTTGAGTCTGATGTTCCTGATGAGACTGGGACAAACAGTCCATGATCAGGATGGGTGGCATCCTTCATGATATTACTGGAATTTTTCAGCCTCGTCAGAAAGTAGAGGTGTTGGTGAGCTTTCCTGATCCCATGGAATACGTTCTGCAGCTATTAGAGGATGTGTGAGATGTCTCCATTGGCAACTTGCATTGCATCTGACCAGGAATATTTGAGTGACAGGACAGTCTATAAAAAAGAAAGCAAATGTATAGGACTGTCGTGGTCGAGGCATTTACGTCCACATATTTAGACACCAGAAACTAAGGCAGATGCTTAGTCCTGCATTACATCAGCCTAGATAGTGTCATGTTTTCTGGAACATTAATCTTACCCTGAAACACCCTATACCTCACTTGCAGACCCCAGCCAGGTCTGATTGACAAGAATATCTCCTCCACAATCACCATCACCTTGAACCTCTGAACTTTAAAGCTGGGTTGTAATACTGATGGTTAATGACTAACATCCCCTGTATCAACTTAATTACACTCCCAATTTATTATTCTAGCTGCGTATCAACTGAAGTCAGCTTCAAAAGTTTCATTTGTGTCTTATTATTCATCACCACCCTGTCAGATCAGCATACTGATCTAACGCATTGAGTTAATTGAAAGTGACCATTTATATAATTACTGTGAACGTCGCTGGCTTTAGTAACATGCTTTATCTTTTAGAGGACTTTGCTTAGATCCATCACAATGCCACTCCAGCCTTGAAACATGGTCATTGCCAACACACATGCTAATATAGTGAACTTGCCCTGTAGTGACTGTCTCATTGTATAACATCAAAGTCAAATCTACTTACTTAGGAGCAGAGAAGCAGATATAGTTATATGTCATAAATCCTTAGCATAAGTATTTGACATAATTGTTTAATTTGATCGAGGCATTTCAATTTCAGATTTCCTCGTTCCTTTCTCTTAAAAGAACCTTACCACAGAGGATGGCAGACACTGCCTGAAACTGTCCTCTCCATACTCAAAGTTCAAATTCAAACTTCAAGGTAGAATTTATTATCAGAGTACATACACGTCATCACATATAACCCTGAGATTCTTTCAGCTGCGGGCATATGCGGCAAATCTACAGAACAGTAACTGTAAAAAGGATCAATGAAAGAGCGAGAGCTTAGAAGACAACAAACTGTGCAAATGCAAATATAAATAAATAACAAGAGCAAGAAATAACAAGATAAAGGGTCCTTACAGTGAGACCATTGGTTGTGGGAATATCTCAATAGATAGTGTAGTTATCCTCTTTGGTACAAGAGCCTGATGGTTGAGTGGTAGTAACTGTTCTTGAACCTGGTGGTGAGAGTCCTGAGGCTCCTGTACCTTCTTCCTGATGGCAGCAGTGAGAAAAGAGCATGGCCTGGGTGGTGAGGATCTTTGATGATGGATGCTGCTTTTCTACGACAGCATTTCATGTAGATGTGCTCAATGGTTAGGAAGGTTTTATCCATGATGTACCGGGCCAAATCCACTACCATCTGTAGGAGTTTCCACTCAAAGGCATTGGTGTTCCCATACCAGGCTGTAACTGCAGCCAGTGACACTCTCCGTTACACATCTATAGAAGTTTGTCAAGGTTTTTGGTGACATGCCAAATCTTCGCAGACGGCTGAGGAAGTGGAGGCACCATCATGCTTTCACTTTCAGTAGTCTAGTTGTTCTGATCTACCAGTAGCAGAGCCTTTCGTAGTCTCTTCCATCTCTCTCAAACAATTGCTTTAAACCCCTCTGCCTCTTATACTTTTAAAATCACTAACTCAGACGAGAAATTTCATATGTTTCAGAAGTGTGACTCCCACAGTCGGTGTAGAAACTGTTTCCTTCATCTTCTTTACTGGCTGCTCAGTTCTAGTCAGAGGGAAAGTGGTAAAGGCCTGGATGCCTGTTCCCATCCCCACGTTCAGAGAGCAGCCCCTTGGCATGGCTGGTGGATTCAGATTGATTGATTGATTAATTCATTCAAATACAGTGCGGAATAAGTCATTCCAGCCCTTCGAGCTACGCTGCACAGAAACCCACAATTTAACCCTAGCCTCATCTTCCAATGACCAAACGGTAGGTCTTTGGTATGTGGGAGGAAACTAAAGCCTTCTGTCAATACAGGACCAGGTGGCTAACACAAAAAATTATCACAAATAGATAATAAAAGATCAACAAATTCAAGATGATAAATACAGAAAATGCCAAGGGAAACTAGAAACACATTACAGGATCCTATAGCAGTTTAACTCAATCTGATTACTCGTACAGGCACAATCAAGTCACAAACATCATTCACCAAAATCTTGTTTCAAAATACCATCTCATAAAAGACACCATACCTGACTATAAATACAAACCTGATCCAGCTTTAGAGTCAGAGTCCCACAAATTATATTACAGCTGATCTGTTATTACAGATAGGACAATTCCTAATAACTGTCAGGATATAACAATACAGGATAAACAAACAAGAACAACTTACTTAATAGATATAAGCATTCCAAACACACATAACATACAGAAATCAATAAGTGGAAAACACCAGAAATATGCTGAATTGAAGAGGAAATTGAAAGACTGTGGAGCATGAACAGGGTATAAATTGTCCCAAAATAATATTTACATCTGGTATCAATCCAAAGTCACTACACAATAGCATTAAACAGTTAGGCCTACGCAGCAATATTTATGTGAATCTTCAGAAAGCCTGGAATGGGATCACTTGGTGAAGGAAGCCATTGAAACAAGATTAGAGAATAAGAATTTCAACAAAGATGAAGGTATTGCTCTAAGTAAGAACTGGAATATAATTTTAAACAAGGTGGGACAGAGGAAACCTGACTGGTTTAAGTCAAACCAATCAGGAGGGAGAGGATGGGAGACAGACCACACATGCCTAGGCATCGTCCCTAATGAAGATGGTAAAGTTTGACATCAAAGCATCGGTTAAGATCAACACTTGGACCCAGCTGAAAGCTGGAGAAGAGCTCATGCACCAGTAGAATAGTCCAAGAGTTCCTAGCAATTGAGAAATGAATGTGCTTGGCTATCCCTGTTCCTTAGGTTTTACCTGAGCTTGAGCTGAAAAAAATAACAATATTAATGATAATAGAACAGTAAATACTGAGAACATAAAATGAGGAGTCCTTGGAAGTGAGTCTATAGGTTGTGGGAACAGTTCAGTGAGGGACCATTGAAGTTTAGTGCAGTTATCCCCTCTGGCTCAAGAGCCTGATGGTTAAGGGTAATAACTATTCTTGAACCTGGTCATGTGGGTCCTGAGGCTCCTGTACCTCCTTCCTGATGGCAGCAGTGAGAAGAGAACATGGCCTGGATGGTGGGGGTCATTGATGACCAAAAACAAAAACAGACCTGTGGACAGGGGCAGTTTCTGAGAGGTGAGTGGTTTAGTCCATATGCATAAACATTAATGGACACAATGGAGGTAAAAGTGCTTCACTTGGGTATTTACTGAGCAAACTTCTACCACTATTCAGTAAGCAGGGAAATAGAGCACTCACAACAAGAGGCATTATACTAGCCTCAGCATTTTTTAACAGAACTTGAAAGGTTCTGGAAGATAATGTTAAGATTTGCAGCCTTATATCTTTATAGCAGGCAGAAGAATCTATTGAATTCTGAGGGGGAGGGGGAAGGGTTTGCACTATTCATTTGCTCCGCTTTCACTGGGGGAGAACCTCCCAAACCATTGAAAATAGTCCCATAAATCTTGGCAGGCAAGGAATGTGGTTGACAATAGCCATTGTGGCTGTGTCTGATATGTGAAGTGTTTTCATTTCAGTATTAAATCATTAACACATTTCCTTCTTTGAGCCTTCTCCTATATATAGCATCTTATAACAGACCCTATAAAACTGTCCCAATCAAATCTTTGGATTGGTAAATGTTTTCTGTCCTGCTTTAAGAAGCCCTTTCAGGGCTTTTGTGCATGATTTTGTGCTGAGAAGCTGTGGGTGCCCCTGCAGCATTGACGGCAGTCTGCTGAGATTTATTGCGAGAACCTTTCTCGTGTTGTGTTCCAAAAAGGTGATTGATCCATGACAGGATAGCCGGGTGGTGAATCTCTGCCTAATTTCTTCATGGTTTTCCTTGAGTTACACAAAATGGGCAAGTGGGGGCTTAGTATGTCTCCCACTTTGTTATTGGAAATAGTTTATCATTATCACATGGATTAAGGTACGGTGAAAAGCTCATATTGCACACTGTATGTACAGATCAAATCATTACAAAGTGTTTTGAGTAAGTTAATTGGTCCTTGTAAATTGTACTGTGATTAGGCTGGAGTTAAATCAGGGATTGCTGGGCAGCACAGCTCAAAAGCCTGGAAAGGCCTATTCCGTCCTGTATTTCAATAACTTCCATATTTTTGCCATTTCTTAGATCTTTGTGTTTTTCACATTTTTTTCCTGGAAGCTCATCCCTTGGACTGGATGCACAAGATACTGGTATTACAACAGGACATGCTGAAATTTGGCATTGTTTCTAAAGAGCTGTGGTATGGCCGTTTAGAGCAAAGCAATACCAGAGAATTCTTCCCTATTTGCCAAGTACTATATATGTTAATTATAACTTATTTACAGTGTCTGCCTCATGAATTTTGATACAGTTTTGGAGACTATTGTCCAGAATTTTCATTCAATAAGTGCATCCACATGCTGTGTGAAACTGGGATGTTCAAATAAGTCTTCATAAGTGCGTCAATTATATTCGGCAGCCTTGAGCAATAATAGTTTAGATTGTATGTTGAATCTGAGCACATTTAGTGACCTATTTGCTTTCATTAGTGGTACAACCAATTTTAAAATGGCTAGCAGTTGTATCCATTTCTATTAACCTAGATTACTGGGTTATAACCAACTGTCAAATTCCTCGTTATTGGTATTGGTTTATTAATCTCACATATACTGAGATGCAGTGAAAAGCTTGTTTATACAGATTAAATCATCACCCAGTGCATTGAAGAAGATAAAATAATAACAATGCAGAATAAAGTGAAAGAAGTGCATCACAGGTAGATAATGAAGTACAAGATCACAAGGTAGATTGTGAGGCCAAGGACTCATGTTTCCATACAAGAGATCCATTTATAGATCTGATAACAATGGAATAGAAGCTGTCCTTGTGTCTGGTGCTATGTGCTTTCAGGCTTTTGTATTTTCTGCCTGAAGAACAAAGGCATGCTTCCCTCCATCCTGGCCATTAAATCTCCCCAGCCAGCGTCACTCGGTATCAGATTGCTAGATTGTCTAGCTCCCTCCAACAGAGGCAGGAAAGCCCTTGTGGGGTGGTTTGAGGGTGTAATGCTGTCACTAACGGATAATCAAGACTTGCGAATGAGTATTATAAGGTGTTGTCCTTCATAATTGTCATGTGTGTTTTAAAGATCACATATCTAGACAAGTTCCAAAACTTAAACAATCGGTGTTCTACATTTTGGCACGTTTACATACCTTCCTTCTTTGAAGTTAAAGCCAGAAATATCCAAAATGAAAAGGTGCTGGCAAATTTAGTCTGGTTAGGAACACAGAACAACAGGGGTCCTTGTTTGATGGATGGTTTGTGTTGCATAGTTGTAAGGATGATACTCTGAAGTAAAAGGTTGATCAGAGGTAGAAGCTTTTTATGAAGTACAAACTATGTGATTATCTGCTTTGAAAATCTATTTCTACATCAGCATATCCCTTCCTTATTGCTGTAACAATAATCTCCATGGCTTGTTAACAACAATGGGAAAACCACATTGTGTAACCAACTTCACATTGTGACAGTCACTTTATATTGTGTTGAATTTTTTTTAGATAATGTAATTTTCTGTATTTACATCCCAGAGTTACTTCACATTATACAATGGTTTTCAGTAGACAAATGAGGAGGGAGGGGACTTTAATGTTGATCATATCTACTGGATAGAGAGATTTACTTCATTAAACTGTGCTTAACAGGGCTGCACTGGGTTACTGAGGTGACCCAACTTTATGTCGCAGCCCAGCAGGAGAAGCAATTGTGGAAACTTCATCTGAGTCGTCAGGACAGAGCACAATGTGCCTCATTAGCAGACAGTAGGAGGACAGAGTTTAGTTAGGGATATAAGAGACATATAAGAGATGGTGGATGTCTGGAGCAACATAGAAAGGAGATGAAGGAGCTTTCTGTCAGAAGGCATCTTTGGCGGGAAATGGGCAGTTGATGTTTCAGGTTGAAATGTCATCCGTCTGCTTCCCTTCATAGGTGCTGCCTGACCTGCTGAGCTCCAGAATTTAGTTGTGGCTTTCAAGAGCCGGCCGCTACATGGGCTTGCTGGAGGAAACGTAACGTCCAATTTGCTCATCAGTTTCGGCCATGAAAAGAGTTCAAGACTTCATTATCTGTATGAGCGGAGTTAAGGAGGTGGGAGTTGTTCCAGGTCTGTGAGATTCATTGGTTTCAAATGGATGGTGTCAGTGTCCATCATATTCAAACATGGGTTTGAAGTCCAATTCTCCCAAGCAAGCAAGAGACTGGGATCTGCACATTTCAAATCCAAAACAATAGGATAAAAAAAGCAACAAAATAGTTATTGTTTGGAATATTTAATCGCAAGCATTTCAGATTAAATACTTCTACGATTATTTTGCTTTGACTAGAGATAGGAGGAATGTTGTACAGTGATCATGACCTTTTGAATCCAGCAAAATAAACTGCAAGGCAACTGCTAGACAGACATGCCACCTTGTTAATAGATAACTGAGTGAAGTACTATTATCACTGTAAGTTGGTCAACTACAAATGAACTGATTTTCAACCTTATCACTGCGTACAAAATGTAATGACTTCCTTGTTAACATAAATCTAAGAACGTTATCAGCTGCCGAGGAAGACGTGATTTCGATCTTTCCCAGTATAATATATTTAATGGAGAAAAAATGAGAACTGGGCACGTATTTGCCAGTCCAAGTCAGTCTGAGCAAATGGAGTGAAAATGGTTAATGTCTGTAATGTGGGTGGATTTTCCCACTGGACACTTCACAGGCAACAAGAAAGGACTTATTAGATTCCAGCATTTACCCACATCACTTGATGTGCTGTAAAGACTTTGACCAAATAATTCTGGAATTACAATTTATGAGATAGAAACAAGTTCCAAAAGCTAGAAATAAAAACAGCAAAAGCTGGGAACACTTAGCAGGTCAAGGAAGTTCCGTGGAAAGCTAGCATTTTAGGTCAAAGATCCTTCTTCAGAACTAGAAAAGAAGGAAAATTGTTATTTTTATGTTGCAGAGAGAATGGGGGGTGGGGGAGAGAAAAGTGGCTAGATCAAGGGGAGGTACTGTGCTGATAAACTGTAAATGAGGATAGGTAGTGAGAAAACACATGAAAGCAGAGAAACACAGGACAGGTCACAGGAAATGCCCAGCAACTCAGGCAGTATCTGTGGAGAGAGATAAACTGTGACAACAGAACTGAGGAGACCTTATCTAAACAAAGTAAGTTAGCTATATGATGTAACACACATAAAAATTGCTGGTGAATGCAGCAGGCCAGGTAGCATCTCTAGGAAGAGGTACAGACGACGTTTCGGGCCAAGACTCTTCGTCAGGACTAACTGAAAGAAGAGATAGTAAGAGATTTGAAAGTGGGAGGGGGAGGGGGAGATCTGAAATGATAGGAGAAGACAGGAGGGGGAGGGATGGAGCCAAGAGCTGGACAGTTGATTATATGACGCTGTTGAATTTCTTACTGTGTACAAAAAGCTGTGACATATCCAGAGAGAATATAGGCCACATTATGTCAGCGCAGGGTGCCACAGATGACACGGCAGTAGGTCACAGGTAGCAGTGGATGAAGAATTGAAGTAGCAGGTAACTGAAACATTAGGATCATCACTTCAGACTGAACACAGAATCTCCACGAAGCAGTCACCCAATCTGCACTTGACTTCCCCATTACAGCGGAGAGCACTGAATGCAGCGCATTAGACTGGAAGAAGCACAAGGGAATCGCTGTCTGGCTTGGATGTTGGGAAGGGATGAAGTAACAGGACAAGTGTTACAACACTTACAGTTGAACGGGGAAGTGGCATGAGAAGTTTGGTGGAGGAAGACTGGACCAGCAAGATAAGAGGGGAATGTTTCCTTCAAAATGCTGAAAGAAGGATGAAAGGGAGATGTGTGTGGTGAGGGAATCTCTCCAAAAGTAGCAGAAACTGCAGAAGTTCACATTTATCAAATGTACATGATGGAAGATGGAAATTGAGGATTGAGTTCTATTCTTGTTCTGTTTGGGTGGAATGGTGAGGAGGGGACCTAAGAGAGATGTGAACATGGGCCCTGTTAAACTTGGGGGAGAGGAAGCACTGAGAGGAATCTTTGTGTAAAGTCACATCAATAGAGTGTGTATGAAAGAGACAGAAGACCTGGGAGAAAGAAATGGAGGCATTATAAGATTCTCCATGGAAGGAGGTTCTGTCAGGGTAGCTGTGGGCTTGAAATGGACACATGTAGTTAAGCTACCTTCTGAAATAGAGACAAGTCAAAGATAAGCAATGTGAAGATGAGAGTTTTGTGGTAATTGGCAGCAGAGCTGTAGAGTTATCAAGTTCTCAGCTAATGCAAAAGGGCATCATTTTATGGTGATTGGAGGAAAGTATGGAGGCGGGGGGAACACGGAGAGTAAAGGGTGTGTGGAACATGTTGCCGGGTGTGACAGTAGGGACGGATACATTCGAAGGTTTAAGAGACTCCTAGGTAGGCACAAGAATGAAAGAAAATAGAGTGCTAAGTGGGAGGGAATTGTTAGATTGATCTTGGAGTAGGTTAAAAGCCTACTGTGCTGGCCTGTTCTATGATCTTTGTTTAAGTGCAACTCTCCTACTTTCAATGTACTAAAGCAGAGTTGCAAGGCGGAACCTGAGTAAGAATGAAGTAAGGACGGTTCTCCATACTTCAGTGCTCTTACCACTGATGAGGAATTGGGCACTCTCCTCGAGCTTGCTGAGGAACAGGGCCTCCCTTTCCCCTCCATATGCATGTGTGTGTGTTGTTGTGTGTATGCTCAGGTGTATGTCTGTACGTGAGCAGGTGTCAGGTTTGAAAAGAAGCATTTATGTGCTGTGGGGTTACCTCTGACTTCTCCAATGACATGATGCCAGCAACGTTGTAATATCCATTGGCCCTCCTGCCATGTTCTTCAATGTGAAGAACCTTGGTTCACTTTTTATGTCCTCTCCAGCTTCTCTCTTCCACAGCAGTCATTATGCATGCTGCTGTCTGATTGCCATGGGGAGTGTGTCTTATAGGAGTAATACTGAGGAAATCCAATTAGAAATCCTTCTTGACTCAAACGGCGGGACCTGCCATAAAATTGGATAGGGCAGTTCCAATTAGGATCTATGCTACAGAGTTAAAAAATACACGTGGACTAAGATGTTAACTGTCCTGTGCTATCACCAGTGGGATCATCAGTTGATCCGCCACCTGTCTTCAGGAGTTTCGGCCCGCTTATGATCAAGACTCCCTCGAGGTGGTGGGCCAGCAGTGCTAAAGCACCACCTCCCACTGGTGAGCTTAAAAACTTGGCATCTGCCTCTATCAGAGTTGTTGGTCACTTCCATCCAACAGATAGTCTGCTCTTCAGGTGTCTATGCAACTACTGAAGGGTTTGCAAGATGTGTATTTGGCTTTGCTTTCTTCAACTCAACCAAACCAAACCTGTACTTTCCAACATCGTAAGTCATATCGCCCATCACTTCCAACTTTCTCTTTGATGTTCCCCTGAGAGTGTTCTCCAACATCATACTGATATCCTCATCAAACACACGCCAAGCCTTCTCATCTGCCATTGCTGGCCACTTGACCTTCCTCTTCTTCTCTACCTCCTCACCACCGCCATCATGCGAAGGATCTACCTGGGTACTGTGGTCTGAGACCTGACCTGGGTTATCTCTCGTCTGACCTGGAGTATGATGACTCTCTCCAGAGCGAATCGCTACTCAAGGGTTAAGTTAACTCACCATATACATTTATATATATTAGCAATTTGCTGTTGTGTGTTGGTGTGACGTGCAACCAAAAAACGACGTTCAACAATTATAAAAAACAATTATAAAAAGTATGGATATGGAATAAAATGTACATAAATGTCATTGTATACTTACGATGTAAACAACATTATAAAAAGTGGTTCAAAGTGTCTGAGTTCAGATTTAAGTTCAAATTTAATTTCAAGTTTATTGTTATTTCAACTGCATACATGTAGAGTGCCAAACGAAACAACGTTCCTCTGGACCAATGTGCATAACATGGTGTGTAAAACTCACACACACACACACACACGCACACACACACACACACACACACACACAAAGTAATACTAGTCTAAATAAATTAACAAATAATAAGGCGCATTTATATAATAAGCTAAAACAAAAACGGTCTAGCACTATTGGGATTTCATATTTAGTAAGACTAGGTGGTGGCAGGGAATTCAGAAGACCCATGGCCTTGGGGGAAGAAGCTGTTTCCCATCCTAACAATCCTTGTCCTAATACTACGGTGCCATCTGCCTGATGGTAGGGGATCAAAGAGTTTGTTGGACAGCAACACACACAAAAAATGCTGGTGGAACCCAGGGTCCCAGCCCGAAACATCAACTGTACTTCTTCCTATAGATGCTGCCTGGCCTGCTGCATTCCACAAGCATTTTTAGTGTGTGTTGCTTGAATTTCCAGCATCTGCAGATTTCCTTGTGTCTGAGATTGTTGGACAGATGGAAGAGATCATTGAAAACGATAAAGGTCCTGTGTATATAGTGCTCCTGGTAAATATCTCCAATGGGTGGAAGAGAGACCCTAATGATCTTTCAGCCACCCTCATAATCCTTTGTATGGTCTTGCAGTCAGATACCTTGCAATTCCCATACCAGACAGCGATATAGCTGGTCAGTACTCCCTCAATGGATCACCTGTAAAGTCGGTTAGAATGGGGATGGGTTGCATCACTCTCCTCAAACTCCTCATGAGAGTTGGGGAGCTAACTAGTAATCAGAATCAGAATACCACCAGCATGTGTTGTGAAATTTGTTAACTTTACGGCAGCAGTACAATGCAATACATGATAATATAGAAAAAATTGTCAATTACAGTAAATATATATTTATATTAAATAGTTAAATTAAATAGGTAGTGCAAAAAAAGAAATAAAAAGTAGTGAGGTAATGTTCATGGGTTCAATGTCCATTCAGAAATCGGATGGCAGAAGGGAAGAATCTGTTCAGAATCATTGAGTATGCACCTTCAGGCTTCCATCCCTCCTTCCTGATGGTAGCAATGAGAAGAAGCACGTCCTGGGTGGTGGAGGTCCCTATTTGATGGAGACTGCCTTTTTGAGGCACTGCTCCTTGAAGATATCTTCACCTATATTGAAGTGTTGATCAGATTATCTTCCTGAGGAAGAAGCTTTTAAGATGGTGCGTGAAGTTATTGTTTTAATAGCTCTACAGATCTCTCCGGAAAGGAGCTATTGGTAGAGGCAGTTTGCACGGTGGGTAGTGCCGTAACGATTTATTCTGCCTGCTTCTTTTTCTTGGACTCCTACAAGTTCTGCCATGACGTTTTCCCATCATCACAGCGGCACCTAAAGATGTTCATCCCTTGTAGCTTCCTCTCCAGCATTTAGTATTCACAAGAAAACAAGGAGCACAGCCTGTTGGTTCTACTATTTGATCCTTTTTAAATGATCCAGCTAGCTGCAAACAATTCACATAATGATGTTTCAACACACCAAGGAATTCAAGTACAAGACAAATATCTTGGCTTTGCTATCATTGGATCCCCTGCATTACAATAATGCCAGTGTTTCAAAATGTAATTCATTGACTTAAAACTCTCCGTAAAAGCAGCCTCCTTAATTTTTATTGTCAAGCTTATTAATAATTAGAATACTGTATTGGTTACAAATTAGCAGCTCTGAGAAGCATTGTGCAATCTTATCATTTAAACCATCAGAGACAGATGTTGTATTTAATAATAAATAGTTGTTCTTTTGCAGTTCTTAAACAAAAACTTAGCTAGCAGGGTTTATAAAGGATGCACTGCACAGTCACTGTGCTATTGGCTTTCATTGACCATCTGTGCACCTCTGCAATGTATTCATTTTGCAAGTGTACTTGCATTGTCAAATTGGCACAACTGTGTGTCTAATAACTATTATCTATCTAAATGTAACAAGGAAGCTTTCAGCGTTAATAACAAGATGCAAGGTAATGCTGGCGACACACAGGGACGTTTTGCGGTAGCATGCAAAACTTCCAGATATACGAACGGTGATTGATAAGTTTGTGGCCTAAGGTAGAAGGAGTCAATTTCAGAAAACCTAGCACATTTAGCTCCTTCTACATTTACACACTTAGTCCAGCGGTCGTGGAGTATACGGATCCCTTCTTTGTAGAAGTCGGTGTCTTGGACCTCCAGAAGTGGTCCACAGCAGGGGTGATTGATCAGATCGTGGCCTAAGGCAGAAGGAGATGAGTTATTAACTTCAAACTTTCTGCATAATCACTCGAAGAGCTGAACTGCACGTGCATGCAACGAGAGCTGTATAACTCATCTCCTTCTACCTTAGGCCACAAACTTATCATTCACTCCTGCTGTGGACCACCTGGAGGTCCAAGACGCTCTCATTACATGCATCTGCAGTTCAACTCTTTGAATGATTACGCAGAAAGTTTGAAGTTAATAACTCATCCCTGGCTACCTCAGGCCACAAACTTATCAATCACCCCTGCTATGGACCACTTCTACAAAGAAGGGATCCGTATGCTCCACGACCGTTGGACTAAGTGTGTACATGTAGGAGGGGAATATGTTGAAAAATAAATGTGCTAGGTTTTCTAAAGTTGACTCCTTCTACCTTCTCTGGCTATCCATCCCATAGGACGATGATGGTTCCTTTCAGTCAGTTAGTGGGGTTTAGGATACCCTACTCCTCAGAAAGGAACAGTGTGTGTATGAATGGATGTTAGGTGGGTAGGGGGTTGCACAGGCCCAGACCCACCCTCTCGACATCTTCTCCTGGATCCAGAGGCATGGTGGGGTCCAAGACGGCTGGGGGAAGTTCTGTTGCAGTGAATAGCCAGACCAAGCTTCGATGCAAAGGATGCCCTTTCTGCGCTTCAGGGCACGTGTTTGCTAGATGGCCATTGACCCTACGAGAGGGCTCATCCGCCCTTTGACAGGTCTTGTTTTTCATCCTGCAGGGTGTCTAGCCACCCTCCTCACCAGGCAAGCCTGGTGGGGAAGCCGGTTTAGTTGCCGACCACCCAACCATGCAACAGGTAGTACTGGGTTACATGGTACCAGCAGCACTCAGGCCACGAACCTATCAATCACCCCTTGTACAGTAGCTCTTCTGAACTACAATTGCTGCAATCTGCAGCCTGTACTTTCCCTTTATGTAATGTACTTCTTGTTACTTAAAGTTTTGTCACTTTTGCTAACCACCTTGATGAACTAGTGATCAGAATCAGGTTTAATATCACCAGTATATGTTGTGAAATTTGTTATCTTTGCAGCAGCATTACAATGCAATACATGATAATACAGAGGGAAAATAACAAAGAATTGCAGTAAGGAGGTAACACCCGGAAATATACGCGCTCCACTTTGCCACCCTCTGTAGTGCAGGTGTCCACGGTTTGGGTTCCAGTGTTGATGGTCCAGTAGGGGTCTTGGGCTTAATCCCTTATGCTCACGTTTCAACTGCCCACAAAAACCTCCAGATAAGAGTGACAAGAACAAGAGGAGTCAAGCTGGCTCGGACGCCGCCTGAATTAACAAGGTTCGTGCCAATGGTTGGGAACTGGGACCATCTGGCGATAAGTTGGCTGCCAGAACGAGCCATAAATGGACGAGATTGGACAACATGGAATTAATGGAATGCTACTTTAACAGTAACCCATATGGAAGAGGATATGTCAAGCTCATGTGATGACTCTGGCAACAATGAAGACCATTAACTTCATCCACGGAAAAACAACTGGTTACCCAGTCATCAACATTGTTAACAGAGGATTGCAATCATATCTTGAATTGGAAGACATACAATCACAATGCACCACAGCAACATCACCGCAGAACCAAGCCAATCAGGAAACCTAAGTTCACATCCCACCTCCGCAACTCACAGATGGTGCAAAGGTAATATCATTGCTTTGTACACAGGAAATGCAAGTTCGAACCTCACCACAGGGCATATTGACGCTGGCTGCTGCAATCAGAGAGAAGATCGCAGCTAAACTTGCGCTGACAGTCAACGAACTAGGCTCCCCAGACTCAGTGATAAAATTCCATCAGACAGCATGCTAGAAGCAGCCAATGAAGCACCACTCACAATTGCAACTTCCAAAATAACTGAGACCAATAACCTGATACATGCGTCGGCAGCGACAGACCTAGAAATGCTGGACTACAAAATGAGATACAGCGGAGAGTACTGTCATAACCCCTGGAGACGACGATTGGAAGCCAAGATGAAAACCTCAAGGGCGAAGTTCAGCAGACTCACTGAGCTGCAGAAAGGTGCGAAGATCAAAGACTCATCTCGGCTACTAAGGTATGTCCATGGCTGAAACCCTGGAAACTGACAAGCAATGGTTAATGGCTCTGGCTACCAGACTACAGAGGTACACTAAGGATGCAGAGGCCAAGCGAATAAATGCACTCTTCTCTGAAGAACTAGGAAAAATATTGGCACTGTTCCAGAGCAACAACACGCCAATACCTGAACCAAACAAAACAGCAACTGAGGAGTACTGGAGGAATATATGGGGGAAAGAATCATCACATAACACCAGACCCCATTGGCTGAAAGACTTGCAGGCAAGCCTCTGTAACCTACCTCCCAGAGGAGAAACTGGCTGCCATCACAGCAGTAGATGTCCAGCAATGGGTAGCAAGTATGAAGAACTGGACATCACCAGGGCTTGACATGATCCATGCCTACACGGCTGGCAGCTCAAATGAACCAGCTGCTTGAAGCAGGCTCCCACCCTGACTAGGTAACTCAAGGAAGGACAGTACTTATACTAAAGGATCCTCACAAAGGAGCAACGCCATCAAACTACCGGCCCATAACCTGCCTGTTAACAACATGGAAACTCCTATCAGGCATCATAGTCTCCAAGCTGAAGGAACATGTGTGCAAAGGGGTCCCTAATGATGGACACCACCTTTTTGAGACATCACTCCTTGAAGATTTTATGATCTTCAGAAGGACTCAATGGACTTAACTCTCAAGAATGCATGTCTGGCACTGTTAAGTGGACAACGGTACATCATTATGACCAGAAGACGGTAAGGAGGGGAGGACCTTAAGTCCGACTAAAATGTCGAGGTGAAAAGCTTCCTCTACCAAGTATCTTGTTAGCAAACGCACAATCTCTGGAGAACAAGATTGAGGATCTAAGGGGAAGATTGCTGTATCAGAGGGAGATGAGGGATTGCTGCGCTCTGCATTTCATAGAGACATGGCTCACTCCAGACAAGCTGGATATGTCAGTAAGACCACAAGGCTTTTCGATTCTCCAGATGGAATGGACTACTGATTAGAAGAAGGCAAAAGGTGGGGGTCTGTGTTTCATGATAAAGTGAAAATAGTAGAATAATTGAGAGAGGTAGAGAATGATGTCCACATGTGTGCAATGCACCCCAAGCTCAGCCCGTCCTCAACACGCAAAGAGTCGAAAGATTTGTTTTATCATGAAACAGGTCATCTTGGGCAGGACAGCAAAAACAAAGGGAGTTGTAAAGGAGGCTTCAGTGGAATACAGACAGGCTGAATGAGTGGACAAGAACACAGCAGATCCAATATATTGTGGAAAATTGTGAAGTTGTCCATGTTGGTACACAAAACCCAAAATGAGAATACTTGGTAAATGGTAAAAGATTGGACAATGTTCAAAAGCACCTGAATGTTCTTCTATGTAAGTAACTGAAATCTGACGTTTAAGTGTTGAAAATGGTTGCAGAAATGATACATTGGCATTTGTCCTGAGAGGATCTGAGTACGACTGTAAAGATACTGCAATTATACAGTGCCTTACTGAGACCTCACATTGTAGACAGATTTGGGCTCTTTATTGTAAAATGATGATTTACTTGCATTAGGGGGAGTGCAATGAAGATTCTCTAGAAAGGTTCCAAGATGGTGGGTTTGTCATATGAATTGACCAAGACTGTATTCTCTACAGGTGAGAAGGAAGAGAGGAGATCTCGCTGAAATTTACAAAATCCATCCAAGATCAACAGGCTGTATACAGGAAGGATTTGTCCCCTGGCTGAGGATCCCAGAATAACTGCTGGCTGTTTAGGACTAAGATGAGGGAAGAATTCCTCATTCAGACACCGGTGAATCTTTGGTATTGTCTTCACTGGAGGTCCCTAGAAGTCCAGTCATTCAATTCCCTCGAAACAGAGATAGGTTTCCAGATTTTAAGGAAATCAAAGGAAATAGGAACAGTGCAGGAAAATGGCACAGAACCAAGATCTTGATAAGTACTGGAGCAGGCTTGAGGAGCCAAATGGGCTACACTTGTTCATTTTACTGAAGTTCACATTTTTAGCTTATAGGACCAAGAAACACTGTCCTTATAAAGGGAGAGAAATGACACAATTTCCTATGTGCATAACAAGAACAAAATTTCCAAGAGCAAAGGGGAGGTAGTTCAAGTTCAATTTCAATTTTATTGGCAAAGGCATACATACGTCAACAAGGTACAAATACCATGAACATTTGCTTTTTGCAGCACCAGCTCAGCACATTACAAGAACAATAAACTTGAGTTAAGATAAACTTAAAATAACATAAATTATGCAAAATTTACACAACAAAACCAGTAACAATAGTGCAACTTGTAATTATGACACCTGTTGGCATTGCTCTTTCTTATGATACATCTTCCCTCTGACTCTACAAAGTCTATCAGGAAATTTCAACATTCTGTAATTGGTAATTCACTTTGACTCTGACCTCTCTAATAATGACCTGATAACAAATACCATGGGAGTTAACCCATTGGTTCCCAAATCCAGAGATCTACAGTACTAGGTAGAGTCAAGTGAAAATGTGAAGAGGGGTTGACTGAGCCTCCTTGTCACAAAGGGGCTGAAGGATCAGCTGTCATCCCAACATTCAGATCAAGAGTTTCCAGGCAGAATCTGATCGATGACAGTGTGAAGAGAAATCAAGATGGAGGATCTTTAAATTCCTTGGTGTTATCATTTCAGAAGATCTGTCCTGAGACCAGCATTATAAGGTGCCTTTACAAAGAAGGCACAGCAGCACATCGACTTTCTTAGAAGTTTATGCAGATTTGGCACATCACCTAAAACCTGCAAAACTTTTGTAGATGCAACACACACAAAATGCTTGATGAACTCAACAGGGCCAGACAGCATTTATGGAAAAGAGTAAACAGTCAACGTTTTGCGTCGAGGCCCTTTATCAGGACTGGGAGGAAAAGATGAGAAGTTAGAGTAAGAAGGAGGGAAGAAGAGAGGAAGAAGTACAAAGTGGTAGGTGACAGGTGAAACCAGGAGAAGGGAAGGGTTGAAGCGAAGGGCTGGGAGGCTGATAGGTGGAAGAGAGAAAGAGCTGGAGCAGGGGGAATCAGCGAGGAGAGGGTAGAAGACCGTGGAAGAAAGGGAAGGAGGAGGAGCACCAGAGGGAGATGATGGCCCGGTAAGGGGATGAGGTGAGAGAGGGACAGGAATAGGAATGGTGAAGGGAGGGGGCAATTACCAGAAGTTCGAGAATCGATGTTCATGCCGTCAACTTGGAGACTACCCAGACGGAATATAAGGTGTTATACCTCCAACCAGAGTGTAGCTTCATAGCAGCAGTAGAGGAGACCACGGACTGACATGCCGGAATAAGAATGGGAACTAGAACTGAAGTGGGTGGCCACCAGGAGGTCCTGCTTTTTCTGGCGGATGGAGCATAGGTGCTCGGCGAAGCGGTCTCCCGATTTACGTCAAGTATCACCGATCTACAGTAGGACATTCCAGGAACACCGGATACAGTAGATGACCCCAACAGACTCACAGGCAAAGTGTTGCCTCACCTGGTGGGCCATGAATGGTAGTGAGGGAGGAGGTGTAGGAGCAGGTATGGCACTTGTTCCACTCGCAAGGAGAAGTACCACGAGAGAGATCAGAGGGGAGGGATGAATAAACAAGGGAATTGTGTAGGGAGAAATCCCTGCAAAAATGGGGGGTGGGGGAGAGAAAGATTTGCTTGGTGTTGGGATCCCGCTGAAGGTGGCAAACAATTATGTGCTGGACACAGAGGCTACTGGGGTGGTAGGTGAGGACAAGAGGAACCCTATCCCTGGTGGGTGGTGGGTGGTGGGAGAATGGGTTGACAGCAGATATGTGTGAAATGAAAGAGATGCAGGTGAGGGCAGCATTGATGGTGGAGGAAATAACACCCCTTTCTCTGAAGAAGGAGGACATCTTATTAGTTCTGGAATCAAAAGCCTCATCCTGAGAGAAGATGCAGCAAAGATGAAGAACTGAGAGAAGGGGGATGGCATTTTTATAAGTGACAGGGTGCGGAGAGGTATAGGCTGGGTAGCAGTGAGAATCCATGGGTTTGTAAAAGATACCAGGAGATAAACTGTCTGCAGTGATGGAGGTAGAGAGATCGAGAAAGGGGAGGGAGGAATGGAAATGGACCAGATCAATTTGAGGGCAGGGTGGAAGTTGGAGGCAAAGTTGTTGAAGTCAACAAGCTCAGCATGGGTGCAGAAAGCAATCCCGATGCAATTGTCGATGTAGCGCAGGAAAAGTTAGGGAGTGATACCACTGTGGGCTTGGAACATAGACTGCTCCACGTAGCCATGTAACCAAACCTTTATAGATGCACAGTGGAGAGCATTGTAACTGGTTGTATCATGTCCTGGCATGGAAACATCAAATGCTGAAGAATGGAAAAGCCTACAAAAAGTGATGGATAGTGTTAAATCCATTACAGGAGAAACAACCTTCTCCACTATCTGCAAGGAGCGCTGCCACAAGAAGGTAGCACCCATCATCAATGGCCCTCAGCATCCAGACTATGCTCTCTTCCCACTGCTGCCATTGTCAAGGAAGTACACGATCCTTAAGCACAGGTTCAGGGAGAGTTATTATTTTTCCATCTTTAGGCTCCTGAACCACCGTGAGTAACTTCACACAACTCAACACTGAACTGATTCCACAACCTACAGACTCATTTTCATGGACTATACAACTCATGTTCTCAATATTATCTATTTTCTTACCTATTAATTATCATTATTAATAGTAGTGGTTTTTTTCTTATTTACACAGATTGTCTTCTTTTGCACATTGGTTGTTTTTCTGTACAGTATTTGCTTATGTGTAGTTTTTCATTGATTGCATTGTATTTTTTATTCTACTGTGAATGCCCACAAGATAATTAATCTCAGAGTAGTTTAAAGTGACATATACATACTTTGAACATAGAACTTTGAAATCTACTGAGGAACTATTGGTAGCATTCACTCCGAGGAACATGAAGCTCTCAACCTCAGCACTATTGATACAACAGGAGCATGTGCACAGAAACCCCCCTGCTCCCCCCCCCCCCCACACACACACACACACACACACACACACACTTTCTGAACTCAATCATGGGGAAATCAGCAGATGCTGGAATTTCAAGCAACAAACATAAAAGTTGCTGGTGAACGCAGCAGGCTAGGCAGCATCTCTAGGAAGAGGTACAGTCGACATTTCCGGCTGAGACCCTTCGTCAGGACTTCGGGCCAAGACCCTTCGTCAGGACGAAGAGTCTCGGCCCGAAGCATCGACTGTACCTCTTCCTAGAGATGCTGCCTGGCCTGCTGCGCTCACCAGCAACTTTCATGTGTGTTCTGAACTCAATGACCAGCTCTTCTGTTTTGCTGACATTTGAGAGTCAGGACATCACTTTCAACACAATTTTCCAACAAAGGTGTTAGAATGTATTCTGGAGTTAGGTTATACAGCAAAATATTAACTTCAGCAACCAAACTTTAGCCCTGAATGTGGATTGTAGGTTAAATTTTAAATGAAGCCTTGTACAATGGTTTCCTGGGCTGTGGACACCAGTTAATTGAAAATGAGGCAATGCTGATTAATGTCCATTTTGGGTGTCTGGAGCGTGGGTGCAAAAATTATATATAATTCAAAGGAAGCATTGTAGATATATTGTAAATATAGAATTGTCCTGCAGCTACTTTTGATCTTTAACATATAAAATGTCATGTAATATTCGGTCAGACAGGTCTCTTCCTCCAACAGCGTCTCATTTTGTTGAATAAAACACTTCTGTAACCATTAGTTTCAGTGTCTGTCCGGTGACTTTATTCACATTATAACAACAGGGACAAAATCTGCTTATGGACAAAAATGGAACCCAGTCATTACCCAAGGATAGCCAGTAGAGGTTTTTTTTATAGAAATAATGTTTTTAATTGTTCTTAAGTCCGTATACTCTAGTGTGCTAGATGTGCAGAAGTCTGAGATTATATTGAGAATATTTCTATTTTTATCAGGTTTTCACATGCTATGCTCAGTCAAATCAAACCACTGGGATATAAGCTCCAGTGGAGGGGTGTGGACAGAGACACACTGTAACAAAGAATTAAGTCCGGTAACATGCCTTTCACATTTGCCACTTCAGGGTCGAGGAAGTTTTGTGGGTCTATCATAGCAAGATATAGTTGTGACTCTGGGCCATTTGCTTGCTGTGCAGAAAGCATGAATGCACCATTTGATGTGGTGAACCACATAAATTAACAGCGTAACAAAGCCCAAATATTAATTATTAATCTTGCAACAAAACAAAACCAACACAAAGACTTACGCCCATCAGAACTTACATTTCTCTTGTGTTACAGCCTCAATGTGTGTTACAAAATTCTTGACATGTGTTCGATTTGGGTGTCAAATTGTTACTTTCCTTGTAGCTTAACTTTCTAATGCCCGTTTGTATTTTTATATAATCACCTATATATAAGTGATTGCTCAGTGAGTTTTGCAGCAGTTACAGTTGTTTCTCTGTTTTTCTGGAAACTGTGGTGGGTGTCATGTTCTTTGAATCTGGCTATCTCATCAGTTCATTGTTGTCAATAGAATTTCTGGTATCAGTAGTCAGGTGTGAGAAGACCACACTGTTACTTTTAGTCTTTCTCTTTTCTTTGTCCTTCACCATGCATCTTCTTTGCTCTTGTAACACCTGATAATATGACCGTCAGCAACAAGTTTGATGCATCATTCTTGACTTCCGAAGAACGTTTGGATCACAGAAACATCAGGATCTAACACATGTTTGTCTTCAGGGGATGCAGTGAAGGGTCACAAGAATAATTCCTGGAGTGGCAGTTCCATCACGTGAAGAGGGATTAACCAGAGCAGGCCTCTGGCGTTTTGAACAATGAGAGGTAACCTCATTGAAACATTCAGAATTCACCTGGCTAGGATGTCAAGAACAAAGGGTAACGGTCTCTAAGGTTATTGGACTGGCCATTCAGGGCATACCTTTAAGAAATTTCTTAGAGAATCTTTGGAGCTTTCTACCCAACTGTAGAGACTCAGGTGCTGTGTCTGTGCAAGAAGAGTATGATAAAGGTTTGGAGTCTAAGGAATGAAAGGATACAAGGCTTGTGCAGGAGAAATGTTCTGAATGAGAGTGTGCAAATGGGTCCAAAACTGATTGACCACTGATTCAACAATTAGTATTGGAAGTGGTTTCAAGTTTATTGTCATTCATATACATGTATACAGCTCTATGAAACATTGTTCCTCTGGGACCAAAGTGCAAAACACAGTGCACAAGATCACACACACCACATAATATAGCACACAGACTGTGGTTACGATGGAATCAATTTCTTATGTCATGTTCAGGAAGATCATGACATACATGGTGGTAATAAAAAGAAGACAGAATGTAGAATATAATCCAACAGCTACAGATAAATGCAGTGTAAAATAAAGAGCAAGGCCCACAATGTGGTTGATTGGTAGATTTTGTTCCTTATCATAAGCCAGAGAAGCATACTATATATTCTAACACAGGGAAACTAACCAGTCACTTGGATATAGTCATTAAATTATACAAGATTACGTAATGAAGTTTCTTAAGAAATAGAAAATGCTGGCAATACATAACAGGTCAGAGAGTATCTGTGGAGAAGGAAGCAGGGTTATCTCATCAGGTCAAAGGCAATTCATACTGAGAAAATGTAAAAGAGGGAATGCTGTACCACCCAACCCAGAAGCACAGGAGGTTCTGCAGATGCTGGAATTCTTGAGCAACACACACAAAATGCTGGAGGAATTCAGCAGGTTAGGCTGCCTGGCCAAGTGAGTTCCTCCAGCGTTTTGTGTGCATTGTACCACCCAGACAAGGGCCTCACTAAGATAACCTGATGGTTGAGTTTCCACAGCATCCTTTTGTTGAGTTAAGGTGTTACAGCAGTATTCAGAAAAACTCATTGATCAGGAAATACTAGGAAATCCGGACCCATGCTTTTAGTTGGAACTTGAAAGGTGTGAACAGGAATGGAAATGGTCAGACAGTTCATTTAGAATTGAATTGAATTGACTTTATTATGTACATCCTTCATATACATGAGGAGTAAAAATCTTTACGTTACGTCTCTGTCTAAATTGAAATGAGCAATTTATAGTGATTTATGATAAATAATATGTACAACAGGATGGTCAATACAACAGAGAAATACAGTTGTGTCAGCATTAGTTAATCAGTCTGATGGCCTGGGGGAAGAAGTTGTCCTGGAACCTGTTGGTCCTGGTTTTGATGCTGCAGTACCATTTCCCAGATGGTTGCAGCTGGAACAAACTTCTTCAACCTTCTTCAAACTTCTTCAAATGTAGAATGGATCTATTTTTATTACCATCTTTTGAGGACCACTGGTTAATTCACCCTCCTACAAGACTGCGTTGTCAGGCCGGATTACACATACAAATTTCTGAAGTTGGACTAGAACCTATAACCTTGAACTTTGAGGGGAGAATATTACCACTGACGGGTATCTGCATATAATGGTGGGAATCTGTCCAAGAGTCAATACAGCATTTCAAGTATTTAATTACATACTTATTCTGTAATTTGCTTCATCTGTCTTCTGTGTGATGCATTCCTGGAAACATATTTGTCCTTTGAGTAACTTCTCCTTTGAAAGATGCTCTGGTTGTTCAGAATAATGAACAAATAGTTGCCTTACATCAAAACTTGTAAAGCTGCTGGCAACATTAAGAAGATTCTTCTTCTCCACAAGTGCTATACTAATGAAATTGTTCAGAAAACAGCTAAGCTGATTTTGTGTGCAAGAAAGAAATAAACTAGCGGGCCCTTTCAAAGGGAGTTTTCCTATTGTTATCGAGTCATAGAGGAAAGGAAGGTCAAATATATGGTTGCTGCAAAACTTTCGTCCAATCAATCAAGTATGTCGAAGCTGCACCCTCTCTAACATGCTGGTAGAGGGAATTTTATTTGGGTTTTCTTTAGCGCTGAAAATGGTTACATCCCAACACGCGGGACAGAGGCAAGGTCGCGTTGTGTATTCCACGGACCAGCAAATGCCAGCCGGTTTATTGAGCAGAGCGGCAGACACCCCTGCTGAAATCAGGAGGAAACCACACGGAGGATGCAGAGGGGGATCACAAAGCTGAGGAAGGAGGACCGGGTCAAGACAACAGAGACTTTTGGAGAAGAGGAGTTTGGTGGGTAATACCGTTCCGGCTGACCGGAAGTGCACTGAAAGCGGTAAGCGTAAAGGAGTTGGGTGCTTACTGATCTGGCTAACAACGGATGGTGCAATCCGGGGCATATTACGATCGAGGAACGTGTTTGCAGACTGGATATTGAACTTTTTACTGCTGGACTTCGGCCACATTCCACCGTGATACAACACTTGGCGGCACGGGAGGTCGTTCCTGCCTGTGGCCATCGAACGTGCAGCTCCTCCCGTGGAGGGTCAGACACCCTGAGCCAATAGACTGGTCCTGGACTTATTTTCCATCTGGCATAGTTTGCATTTTGTTTGATTGTTTGTGGTTTTTTGTATTACTATATTTACGCTCTAATCTTGGTTGGTGCAGCTGTAACGAAACCAAATTTCCCTCGAGATTAATAAAGTATATCTATCTACCTATCTATCTATCTAAAGAAGGAAATAGAACAGTACAGCACTGGACAGGGCTTTTGGCCCACAATGTTGACCTAATCATGATGCCAAATTATATTTAATGTTCTCCAGCATTCCACATCCCAGTATCAATCCTATCAAGCCTCCTCAGGATCTTATACAAGGTCACTCCTCATTCTTCTAAACTGTAAGGAATACAGAACCAAGCTGTATAGTCTCCACTGTTTAGGCAACCCTCTCATGCCAGCTATTAGATCAGTAGATCTCCTCTGGAGGACCTGCAATGGCCTAGATCCTTTTTCTAGGAAGTGGACCAAAACCGTTCACAGTATTTCAGGTGAGGCTTCTCCCAACACTCTGTACAATTGTGACAAAACCTCTCTGTTCTTAAACCCCCAACCCCTTTGCAATAAAGGCGTAAGGCTGTTTGTCTTCTTAACTACTTGCTGGATCTGCCCGCTAGCCTTTTTGTGATACAGTCACTGGGACACTTAAATCCTTCTGCAGTCTCTCCCTATTTAGGAAATATTCCACCTTTTGATTCCATTTACTGAAGTGCATTGCCTCACAATAATTCTAAAAGATTTTCACCCTATCTCCCTTTGCAGAATCGTAATGCTTCGATTACAACATCCCCTCTGCCTATTTTTATATCATTAGCTGTCTTAAATTTTGTTTCCTTCTCCTGGTTATTAATATAAATAATAAACTATTGATGGCCAATAAACAACCTTTGGGGCCCTCCCTTAGCTCCATTCAACCAGTCCGAAAAAGGCCTATTTCTTCCAATGCTTGGTTTTCTATATGCCAGCTGGTTTTCAACCCATACTAATACACTTCTCGAAAACCTTGTACTCATAATTTATACAGTGTGCCAGTCTCTTGTCAAGTCCTTTTGGAAATCCAAATACACTACATCTACAGGTCCCCCTCTATCACCTCTCCCTGTCATATCCTCAAGGAGTTCTATCAAAGTTTTCGAACATGGCTAACCTTTCATAAAACATATTGACTAGGTTTGATTTGTTTTGCTAAATGATTAATTGCTTCCTCTTTGATTATTCGCTCTAGCATCTTGCCAAAAACAGATGTTGAACTAATTATACTTGCAGTTCTTCACCTTCTGTTTCCATTTAATTTAAACAAAGAAGTCACATAGTCTGTTTTCCAATCTTTTTTCACCCTCCAGGATATTAATGAGTTTTGAAAATGTTCAACCAATGTGTTAACTATCTGCATTCCTTTAAAACCCTTGGGTGCTGATAATTGAGCTCTGGCTATTTGCTGGTGTATAGTCCTGCAAATTTCTCTACTACTTCATCTCTTGTGATTGGATTTTTACAAGTTCCTGTCTGTTATTTGAATGTTAGCCAATCTTAGCGATATTTGCAGTATATTCCAAAAATCTGAGCATAAATATATGATTGAATATATTTTCCGTGTCTTTGATTCCTGTTATTATTTCACTAGCCTCTATCTCTAGAAATCTTAGAGATCTTCCTCCTATGTACAGATCGATGAAAAGTCTTGCTGTTTGTCTCGACATTACATGCAGTTTAATCTCAAAATTAGTTTCCTCTCTTCTTGTACGCTTTTTAGACTTTCAATGCTGGATTCTAAGAACTCGCCCTTGTCCCTTTGTGTGCCCAAATGTTCAATTTAACGTTATCCTTGACCTCCTTTGTTAAACACAAGTTATGGCTTTTTCTCCTGGAATACCTCTTTCAAAATGAGATAAATTCGTGCTGAGTGTTTTGGATCAGCTGTTTGAATATCTACCACTGTTCTTCTACTAACCTGTCTCTTGTGTCAAATGGCCTAATTCTGCTCCTACATCTTATGGTCCTATTTTCCCTGCTCACCTAAAACACGTGTTGGGCACGTGGCCAATTGGTTAAGGCGTTCCTCTAGTTACCTCAGGGTGGCTAGTTGGAGCCTCAGCTGTGGCAGCGTGTTTGTGTCCTTGAGCAAGGCACTTAATCACACATTGCTCTAGTCTGTGCGAGGAGTGGCGCCCCACACAGACTTCCAATCTGCGCCTTGTAAGGCAAGAAAATGCCTGACGCAGGCCTCTCATGGTCTGAGTCGACGTTCCCCTCCCCTCCCACCTTCATACCTCAGTAATTGACCTCAGTTCAGCTGAAGACTCTGGTTTTGTTCCAGTGCTATTCATCCTTAAACTGCATCTGGAATTCATGAGGCAGAATAAGTTGCAGTTGTTTGGACAAAGAAGGAGTATAGAAGAGAGGCCAATGGGATTGTTCCCCTGAGTGCTAAAAAAGAAACCTCATTAGTACTGCAGAACAAGGGACAAAGACATATCTACATCATTCACATCTGGGTGCTTGACATAGTCAATTTTCAATCTCTCATTGCTGCAGTCTGAGGTTCCATCTGCTTCAAAAGGGCAACAATTATTCCAATAATTGTCCAAGAAGAGCAGGGTGAGCTGGCTTAATGACTATAGTCCAGTAGCGCTCACATCTATGATGATGAAGTGCTTTAAGTGGCTGGTTATGGCTAGAATCAACTCCCACCTCAGCAAGCACCTGGACCCACTGCAATTTGCCTATCACCTCCATAGATCTATGGCGGACAAAATGTCACCAGCTTTTCATGTGGCGGATCACCTGGACAGTACAAATGCCTATGTCAAGATGTTGTTTCTTGACTACAGTTCAGAACTTAACACCTTCATTCCTACAGTTCTGATCAAAAAGCTCCTGAACCTGGGCCTCTGTACCTCCCTCTGCAACTGTAACCGGAAAATCACAATCTGTGCATATTAGAAGCAAGATCTGCACTTGCTGACAATCAACACTGGCACGCCTCAGGAATGCGTGCAAAGCTCACTACCCAACTCTTTACACCTGTGACTGTGTGGCTAGGCACAGCTCACATGCCATCTATAAATTTGCAGACAATATAATCATTGTTGGCAGAATCTCAGATGGTGACAACAGGGCGTACAGGAACAAGATATACCAGCTAGTTGAGTGGTATCACAACAATAACCTTGCGCTCAACTTCAGTAAGAACAAAGAGCCGATTGTGTGGACCTCAGAAAGGGTAAGACGAGGGAACATACACACACACATCAAAAGTGGAGAGAGTGAGCAATTTCATGTTCCTGGGTGTCAATATCTCTGAGGATCTAACCCGGACCCAATGTATCGATGCAGTTATAAAGAAGGCGTGACAGTGGCTACCTTTCATTAGGAGTTTGAGGAGATTTGGTCACCAAAGACACTCGCAAATTTCTACAGATATACCATGGAGGGCATCCTAACTACTGCATCATTGTCTGGTACGGTGGGGACTTCTGCACAGGATTGAAATATGCTGCAGAGAGTTGTACCCTCAGTCAGCTCCATCATGGGCACTAGCCTCTGCAGTATCCAGGACATCTTCAAGAGCGGTGCCTCAGAAGGGCTGTGTCCATCATTAAGGACCCCATCACCCAGGACATGTCGTCTTCTCATTGCTACCATCAGGAAGGAGGTACAGAAGCCTGAAGGCACACACTCACCAACTCAGGAACAGTTTCTTCCTCTCTGCTATCTGATTTCTGGGTGTTCATTGAACCCATGAACACTATGTCACCGCTTTTATTATTTTTGCATTGCTTATTTAATTTAACTATTTTATATATATACTTACTGTAACTCACAGCTTTTCTCTCTCTATTATCATGTATTGCATCGTATTGTTGCCGCAAAGTTAACAAATATCACAACCTGCTATATGCCAATGATATTAATCCTGATTCTGATAATACAGAAAATGCTTAGAGTAGAACAGAGAGAGGAACAGAAAAGCCAATTCCCTCCCTATGGAAACAGCTCAATATTTCTAGCTTTTCCTCTTTTCCATTTCAGATTCCCAGCTTCCACGATATGTTTTATCATGGTCATTGGAATTCGACGATGCAAGTTCATGGAGTACTAAGGGGGCAAATTCAGAATTTGCACAATGGGCAGAAAAATAATATTTTCAAGTGCTCTCCACCCACCCAACAGCCCAGGCCCTCCCTGTTGGTGATTTTCTTTGACTCCTATGAAGTCAAGTTGCAAAGTGCCTGTCAAGGAGTGGAACACATTAAGTTTCAAAATGTTGTTCACCACACCTTATATAAATTGTAATTGTCAGGATGAGAGAAGTCTGATGACTCCCTTGAAGTTATTCAAAGGTTCATTTTAGTGTCAGAGAAATGTATACAATATACATCCAGAAATGATTTTTCTTCGCAAAACATTCACGAAAACAGAGAAGTGCCCTAAAGAATGAACGACAGTTAAACATGAAAACCCCAAAGTACCCCCCCATGCTCCAACGTTTTGTCCGTTTCATCGCTATTTACGAGCTCTGTGCCCAAAGATCGCAAAGATCTCAGCAAAAGATTTTCCGGCCTCCCCGGCGGCACATGAGTCTCCTGCCGTGACACCGACGCTCGATCCGCCCGTCTCCAGGGCCCTGAGATCTTAGGCTTCTGAACACTAGGCCGCCTCTTAGGCCTACCCCTTGGCATGCCGAACATCAATCGCTCCTGAAACCCCGAGAGCTGGTCCCATTCCCACAAAGAACTGAAGTCAGCGTGTAACTCCAGGTCAGGGTCTTCAAAAGAACCCTGAAAGGGAAAAATAAAGATATTAAAGATGGAAATAGAGCTGTTTCTGAAGATGCAAGCAAAGGAGTCCCATTTAGCATCATCTGGACTAACCTCCACCCTCATTATTATTGTTATTATAAATAGAACAGTTCTATAAATCAAAGTTTCCAAAGATGCAAAGCAGTCGCCATTTAGCCCCATCTGGACTAAGCTCCGCCCTCATTATTTTGTGCTCTTTATCTTATTGTGTTTTTAATTGTGCTGCATCGGATCCAGAGTGACAATTATTTTGTTCTCCTTTACACTTTTATACTGGAAATGACATTCAACAATCTTGATGTCTTGAAATGTGGTTAGGGTCTGGAATTCACTGTCACTGAAAGCAAATGAGGCAGGTTCAATTGGCCCTTCAAAAAGAATCTGGATAAGAACTTGAAATTATCTGCTGGACTTTAGGGACATAACTATCAGGGGAGTGGGGCTAATAGGATCCCTCTTACATTGAGTTGGTATGCCCCTGATGGGCTGATTGGCCTTCTTTCATGCTGTAAGCTTTCTGTGCATCTGTATGTATTGGATAGGTAAGGTAGACAGTCCTCTGATTATGGGCTGTGATCCCACATGGCTCCAAAGTTTACCATTCCAATTAAAATAAACTTCTTGCCACCTTTTCAATCGTTGCCTTTTAAAAATGATGTACACAGGACTTTATTTTCCGCATCAGATTTTAAATAGTTTTGTTGCTGAAAATGTCAGGTTTCTGCTGACTTTGAATTCAACTGCTGAAGCAGTCGGAAGATGTGCACACTCTCTAATTCTTGTTCTAAGGGTGCTTTTTTTGCCATTTTAATGTAAAGCACAAATATCTCTGGAATTCCCCCTTATAACTAAAGCTAATAATTACTTGTTGTGTTTACACACCTGCACCACTTCAAAAGTGTCTATCACCTCCCGGATCTCTTCACTCACTCTTTTCCCCTTACAAAGTCAAGGAACAGTGTTATGCTAAACCTTCCGTGAGAACCTTTCTCTCCCCTTTCCACGGTGTCACATTGTTATTTTTCACATTCAGATTATTCTTTATGTTCTATGTAAATCATACCAGTAGTAATTTGACTCAGTAAACAAGAGCAGTAAACATTTGGCAAGCCTGACCAGAACTTTATAAAGAGTCCTTGCAAATGTGCTGATGGTAATCATATTAGCACAAGTGACTATACCTGAGCCTTTGAAGTTGCTTTTATAGAAAGTGTTGATTGCTGATTAAGAAAGTCAAGAGTAGAGATTTGCAACCGCAGAAGGCGGGTAATATATTAATAAAGTGACAGGATTTATCTCATTGGTAGTATTTACCCGAACAAAGTCTTTGAAACTTACTCATTAATTAGACCTTATGTAGTTCTCTCTCATGACCTCTTAGCAGGCTAGCTGGACTTTGACTGAATAAAAAGCTAACCATTCACATGCTGGTTTAGTTTTCTCAATGGGAAGGAGTTTGCCCATTGCTGCTATCTAACTGATTGAAGTTCAATTGTCTGTTTTCATTCTTAACACTATTGTCTACAAGTGATTTTATAGAGTCATGGAGTCACACAGCACAGGAGCAATCTCTTTGTCTATCATGGCCATGCCAACTGTGAGAACACCCACGGTACAGCACAGCAGTGTAGTGGTTAGCCCAATGATTTACAGCACAGGTGACCTGGGTTCAATTCCCACCACCGCCTGTAAGGAGTCTGTACTTCTCCCCAAGACAGCGTGGGTTTCCTCCCGGTGCTCCTGTTTTCTCCCACAGTCCAAAGATGTACTGGTTGGTAGGGTAATTGGTCATTGTAAGTTGTCCCGCTATAGGCTAGGATTAAGTTGGAAGATTACTCTGCAGCATGGCTCAAAGGGCTGGAATGGCCTATTCCATGCAGAATCCAAATAAATAAATAGAGATTTGTACAAATCCTATTTACCAACCCTTGGTCTAACATGCATTGGGGATTCAAGGGATCATTTAGCTCCTTTTAAATACTCCATCACAAATTCAGGCAGTATGTTTCAGATCCTAAACACTTTCTGGGTAAAAATGTTCTTCACCTTCACCCTCAAGATTTTTAATTTTTTTTACTCCTAAACATATGCACTCTAGATTTAGACACCTGGCCCATCCACCCTATCCACGTCCCTCATGACTCTATATACCCTTGTCAGGTCCGCACACGGCCTCCTCCATTCCAGATAAAAACAGCCCAGTCCATCCAATCTGTATTCGTAATTGAAATCTTTTATCCCAGGCATGCTGACGAATCTTCTCGGCACCCTCCCCAGAGCATCATATCCTTATTGTTTGCTGACGAAGTACTTCAATTCTGGCCTAAGTAATGTTTTGTACACATATTCAACAACCTCCCTGCTCTTATATTTCATACCCAGCTCAATTAGTACAAGTATTCTGTAAGTCTTCTACGTGTCCTGCCACCTTCAGGATCTCTGGATTTGTACACTGAGGTCCCTGTTCCCCAGCACTCCCCAGAGCCCTACAATTCAATCTGCAGGTCCATCATTTATTGGGCCTCCCAAAGACCATCACCTGACACTGGACAGAATTTTCAATTCCATCGATTATTGATCTTCCTATCTTGCTGAACCGTCTTCAGATCAATGAGCAACATCTGGGGATCAACTAAGTACAGCGTCCACACCAAGGTGATTACCCACGTACAGCCTGTCTTCTACACAAAAAGGGCTAATCATAATTACCAGTCACTCTCTCCTCTTTCTGCATCAACAATGTGATGGAAGTTGTTTCTGGCAGAGCTAATAAGCAGCATTTATGAATTATCGATATCCATTTTGGTTTGAGCAGGAACAGTTATCTCCAGACCTCATCACAGCATTGGTCTGAAATAAAAACCAAAGAGCTGTATTCCAGAAGTGGGAACAACTGCCTGCCCACTGCTCTGCTCTGTCTACACCCATGACTGTGTGGCTAGGCATAGCTCAAATGCCCTCGATAAACTTGCTGATGATACAACCATTGTTAGTAGAATCTCAGGTGGAAACGAGAGGGCGTACAGGAGCGTGTGGAGCTGCAGCAGCAACCTGGTACACAACGTCAGTAAGACGAAAGAGCTGATTGTGGACGTCAGGAAGGATAAGACGAAGGAACATACACCAATCCTCATAGAGGGATCAGATGTGGAGAGAGTGAGCAGCTTCAAGTTCCTGGGTGTCAAGACCTCTGAGAATCTAACCTGGTCCCAGCATATCGATGTAGTTATATAGAAGGCAAGACAGCGACTATATATCATTAGGAGTTTGAAGAGATTTGGTATGTCAACAAATACACTCAAAAACTTCTATAGATGTACTGTGGAGAGCATTCTGACAGGCTCCATCACTGTCTGGTATGGGGGTGGGGGGTGGCTACTGCACAGGACTGAAAGAAGCTTCAGTGGGTTATAAATTTAGTCAGCTCCATCTTGGGTACTAGCCTATAAAGTACCCAGGACATCTTCAGGGAGCGGTGTCTCAGAAAGGCAGCGTCCATTATTAAGGACCTCCAGCACCCAGGGCATGCCCCTTTCTCACTGTTACCATCAGGAAGGAGGTACAGAAGCCTGAAGGCACACACTCAGCGATTCAGGAACAGCTTCTTCCCCTCTGCAATCTGATTCCTAAATGGACATTGAACCCATGAACACTACCTCACTTTTACATTCTTTCTTCCTTTTTCAATCTTCTTATTAGTTTCATAATAATAAACATAGCACAGTATTGATACAAAGTTATTGGGAATACATTGTTATAATTGGCATAGTTAAATATAAACCCAGTTGACACTTAAATGTTCAAACTCCCAATCATACAGGATACAGACGAACAATATAAAACAAAGAAAAATATCTCTAAAAAATCATGGAAAAGGATTTAATAGTATTTTTAATATATATTATTTCTGTTTTTTGCATGATTTTTAATCTATTCAATGTACATATACTGCAATCGATTTATTTATTTATTTATTTCTCTTCTATATTATGTATTGCATTGAAGTGCTGCTGCTAAGTTAACAAATTTCACGACACATGCTGGTGATAATAAGCCTGATTCTGATTTTGTGATGTCAAGATAACATTAGACAAAGCATGAGGTCATTAAGCTCAAAGATATAATCTTCCAATGGTTATCATCATCCTCGAGACAAAGGAAGATGCTGTCTTTTTGGGGAGTCAGTCAACCATTCCAGTACATCATTACAGGGGCTGCTCAGTCTGTGTCCTGGACACTACCATCTTTGATTGCTTCAGCAGGGACCTTCCTTCTGTATTAAGATCAGAGAAAGATGTTTACTGATGGTTGTATAATGTTTAATTCTACTCACAATTTCTAAGAAGATGAAGATGTGTATGGTAGAGTCTTGCCCTCATAGCTTCAGTGACCCAGGATCAATGCTAACATCAGGTACCCTGCATGTGAAGTTTGCACATTCTCCTAGTGAGCATGTGCGTGTTCTGATTTTCTCCCACATGCCAAAGATGTATGTGATGGTTGGCGAGTTACTGGGCCACTGTAAAACAACTCTAGTGCAGATGACTGGTAAAATCTGCAAGTGGTGAGTCAATTAGAATTTGGGGAGAATAGTCTATGGGGAAAATTAATCAGAATGAGTTTGTGTTGTGAGTTAGCTAGACCCAAAGGGGCAAGCTAGCCTCCTATGATGGTCATAGTGTGAAAAGAAAGATAAAAATAAACTGAAATGAGTGCAAGTAAAATATTATTTAAACTGCCTGCAGAGCAATGTGCATAGCGTCATAAAACAGGCAGTTGGAGAGAGAATGCAATGAGAGGAACCAGATATAGTAGGAATTAGTGCAACAGCTTTAGAAAACCTGGTACTTTAAAGCAAACCATATAGGGTATAATGGAGACACAAGAAAAACAATGACACAAGAAAAATTTGGCATCAAGTTAGCTGAGATGATGGGTTGCTGACCACAAAGATCTAAACCCAAACCAAACTCTTAACCCCTATCTTACATAGATGGCTAAGGGTTCTGTCACTAAAGGGAGGTTATAATGTACCTAGATACTCTTCAAAATCTAGCTCCCTTCCCTGTTTCTCCTTTGTGGTTAATTTAGCTGCCAATACCCACTATTTGACTGGTGGGTCCCTTTTCCCTCCAAGGAGGAGATACTTCCAGCAACAAAGTAGCTTAAACACATTTCACATTTAGTGATACACGTTAAAATCCAAATAAAATTCTTAAAACACACTTAAAATTCAGAGGAATTCCAAAACACAGATGCAATTCCTGTAAGCTAAAAAGACATACCAACGAGCTGATGAAAGATTCATCCGTCACAGAAATTGAAGGCGGAGGAATGGATTCTAGTCACCGTACCTTTCTGTCATTTATCTTGCTGTTCCTTGATCATTCCTAACAAGCCTGACAGTTCTCTGCGTTTATTTTTCTTTTGCCACCTGTGTGACTTCACACACATGATATATCTTCAGATAACATTTTACACAAATGGTCTAAAAGCTTGTGGAGACAGAGTTTCCAGATTCCCACAGTTAATGAGAGCGATTCCATGAGTACCTAAAACTTCCAACTATTAACCGGTCAGCTATTTGATGGGCTAAGTGATAGTATCAATCTGGTCTGCAAGCTTCCGTGAAATAATTAACTTACCCAGTGTTGTCTTAACATAACTCAATTGTCTTACAAGCCATCTCCTGAGAAGTCAGCTCTGCACTGTGGGCCAGCAGTCTGGGTTCCATAGATACTGCTGTCGGTTTACAAAGCTGTCCTTTTAACTTCAGACTGATTATTGCCTGCAATTTGCATTAAGAACCAAGGACGGGATCCCAATTATGACAAGAAGCTGAACAAAGAATATTGGGTGGAAGATTATGTTACTCAAAACAACTTTTTGATCTCTAGAAGCTTAAGTTACTCAAAAGCAACTCTGATCTCTACAAGTGTCAACTGCTATGTTAAAAAGCTTAGTTTGGCAAAAAAGAGTTTGTGGCCCTGGACAGCGAATATCCATCTAGAGTACAAAGTTCAAAATTCAAATTAAATTTATGATCAAAGTGCATATACTCTTTGTCACCATATACAATCTTGAGATTCATTTTCTTGCAGGAATACTCAATAAATCCATAATCATAATAGAATCAATGAAAGACCACACCAAGTTGGGCTTTTAACCAGTGAGCAAAAGACAACAAAATGTGCAAATACAAAAAGAAGGAAATAGTAATAATAAATAAGTAAGCAATAAATATCATGAACTTAAGTGAATTCTGGGAACATTTCAAACATGGAGCAAGTGAAGTTGAGTGAAGTTGAACCTTTTTGGTTCAAGAGTCTGATGGTTGAGGGGTAATAACTGGTCCTGAACCTGGTGGTGTGAGTTTTGAGGCTCCTGTACCTTCTTCTTGACAGCAGCTGCATGAAGAAAGTGTGTCTTAGTGATGGGAGTCCTTGATGATAGATGATGCTTTCCTGCAACAACTTTTTGTGTAAATATGCTCAATGGTGGAGAGGGCTTTGCCTGGGATGGACTGGACCGTATCCATAACTTCTTGTAGAATTTTCCATTCAAGGGTGTAGGATTGGTGTTTCCATATCAAGCTGTGATGCAGCCTGTCACTATACACTCCACTACATATCCAGAGAAGTTCACCTGAGTTTTAGATGTCATACTGAATCTTCGCAAACTCCTAAGGAAGCAGAGGCACTGCCATGCTTTCTTCATAATTGCACTTATGTGCTGGACCCAGGACTGGTCGTCCAAAATGATAACACGGAGGAATTGAAAGTTGCTCACCCTCTGATCCTCTAATGAGGACTGCCTCATAGATCTCTGCTTTCCTCCTCCTGAAGTCAATAATCAGCTCCTTGGTCTTACTGTCAACACATGAACTTCAAGGTGGCATCTTCAAATAGCAACGTCTTCTTACTTTATATGTATAATGCACTTGGACAGGTCCATGGATAGGAAAGGTGTAGAGGGAAATGGACCAAATGTAGGCGAATGGGACCAGCTTAGATGGCTATACTGGTCAGCAGGCAAAGAACCTGCTTCTGTGCTGTATGACTAGCAAACTTATTATCAAAGTACATTTATATATTTTACCATATACAACCCTGAGATTCATTTCCCTGCGGGCACACGCAGTAAATCCAAGAAACATAATAGAGTCAATTTAAGACCGCACCCAACAGAATGGACAAAAAAAACAATGTGCAAAAGACAACAACCAAAATAAATAATAGTAAATAAATAATCGATACATATCGAGAACATGAGATTAAAGAGTTAGTCCATGCAACAAGTTATGGATACCCTTCAGTGATTTGACAAGTGAAGTTTTCCCCAGTCATTCAAGAGCCTGATGGTTGAGGGGTAATAACTATTTCTCATCCTGGTGGTGTGATCCCTGAGGCTCCTAGATAGATAGATAGACATACTTCCTGTACCTACTTCCTAATGGCAGCAGCCAGAAGAGAGCATGATCTGGGTGGTTGGTCTCCCTGAAGGTGGATGCTGATTTCCTGCAACGTTTCACGTAGATGTGCTCAATGGTGGGGAAGGCTTTACCCATGATGGGCTGGGCTGTATCCACTAATTCTGTAGGATTTTCCTTTCCATAGCATTGGTATTTCCATACCAGGCCATGATACAGCCAATCAATATACTTTCCACCACATATCTGCAGAAGTTTGCCAAAGTTTAAGACGTCATGCTGACCCACTCCACCTCTGATCCTCCATTGAGGACTGGCTCTTGGACCTCCAGTTTCCTCCTCCTGAAGTCACTAATCAGCTCATTGGTCTTGCTGACATTGAGTGAGAGAGTGTTGTTGTAGCATCACTCAGCCAGATTTTCAATCTCCCGTTTATATGCCGATTTCTCCTCCTCTCCTATATCAATCTTCCCCCTATAGGTTGTGAATGCAGATACTGGAACATGGAGCAGCAAACAAACTGCTGGAAGATCACTGCAGCTCGAGCAGCATCCGTTGGCATCCTGAAGCAGGGTTTTGAGTAAAAACATCAACAATTCCATTCCTCCTTAAATGCTGCTCCACTCAATGAGTTCTTCCAACAGACTGTTTGAATCAGAGTCAGAATCAGGTTTATTATCACCAGCATATGTCGTGAAAGTTGTTAATGCAGCAACAGCAGTTCAATACAGTACATGATAATATAGAAAGAAAAAATAAATAAGTAAATCAATTACAGTAAATATATATATGTATATTAAATAGTTAGATTAAAAATAGTGTAAAACAGAAATAATATATAAAAAAACAAGTGAGGTAGTGTTGATGGATTTAATGTCCATTTAGACATCAGATGGCAGAGGGGAAGAAGCTGTTCCTGAATTGTTGAGTGTGTGCCTTCAGGCTTCTGTACCTCCCTCCTGATGGTAACAACGTTCTGGGTCATGAGGGTCCTTAATAATGGATGCTTCCTTTCTGAGGCACCACTCCTTGAAGATCTCTTGGTACTGCAGAGGCTAGTACCCAAGATAGAGTTGACTAATTTTACAACTTTCTGTAGCTTCTTTTGGTTCTGTGTGGTAACACCCACCCCCATACCAGAGAGTGATACAGCCTGTCAGAATGCTCTCCATGGTACATCTATAAAAGTTTTTGAGTGCTTTAGGTGACAAACCAAACCTCTTCAAATTCTGAATGAAATATAACTGCTGTCTTGCATTATATTTTTTATGCATTTTATAAATATTTTTTATATTTTTATAGATGCCTCGATATGTTGGGATCAGGTTAGATTCTCAGAGATCTTGACACCCAGGAACTTGAATTGATTACAGGGTATAGCCTATTTGGCAAAGTTAGATACATGAAGTGGTTGTATGTCATGGGGAGAATAGCAAGCAGCTAGTAATTCTCAAATAGACTCACTATGGAGAGTGATTGTGGTCTACAGAACACTCACCTGTGGAAGGGGAGAGGAAAACAAATTTAAGGAAACATGGAATAACAATCAGTGAGCTTTCAAGTACCTTGAACTTAATTGGTTAGAAGAGGAAGCCAAGAGAGACAAGGAATGGAGCTCCTCAAATGAACTCCTTTCTATGAAGTGAAAGAGAAGATTGGTAGCTTGGGATGGCAGCTTGTTTGTAGGGTTGTTTGCCAAATCTGGGCTGAGAAGTGGCAGATGGGGTTCAACCCAGATAAGTGTGAAGTGGTTCATTTTGGTAGGTCAAATATGATGGCAGAATATAGTATTAATGGTAAGACTCTAGGCAGTGTGGAAGATCAGAGGGATCTTGGGGTCCGAGACCATAGGACGCTCAAAGCAGCTGCGCAGGTTGACTCTGTGGTTAAGAAGGCATACGGAGCATTGGCCTTCATCAACCATGGCATTGAATTTAGGAGCCGAGAGGTAATGTTGCAGCTATATAGGACCCTGGTCAGACCCCACTTAGAGTACTGTGCTCAGTTCTGGTTGCCTCATTACAGGAAGGATGCGGAATCCATAGAAGGGGTGCAGAGGAGATTTATAAAAATGTTGCCTAGAATGGGGAGCATGCCTTATGAGAATAGGTTGAGTGAACTCGACCTTTTCTCCTTGGAGCGACAGAGGATGAGTGGTGACCTGATAGAGGTGTATAAGATGATGAGAGGCATTGATCGTGTGGATAGTCAGAGGCTTTTTCCCAGGGCTGAAATGGTTGCCACAAGAGGACACAGGTTTAAGGTGCTGGGGAGTAAGTACAGAGGAGATGTCAGGGGTAAGTTTTTTACTCAGAGAATGGTGAGTGCGTGGAATGAGCTGCCGGCAACGGTGGTGGAGGCGTATATGATAGGATCTTTTAAGAGACTTTTGGATAAGTACATGGAGCTTAGAAAAATAGAGGGCTATAGGTAAGCCTAGTAATTTCTAAGGTAGGGACAAGTTTGGCACAACTTTGTGGACCGAAGGCCTGTATTGTGCTGTAGGTTTTCTATGTCCTATGTTCTAAATCTGGTGGATATGTTGCAAACATTTCATCACCTGTTGAGGTGACACCATCAGTGTGAAATTAAGTGCTGTTTCTACTGAGTGCTCGTGTTTATATTGGCCCAACGCATTGGTCTGATTGTTTGGCTGTCACGCCGGCTGCTAGTCTCCGCTGGGTCCTGACCAACTATCCAGTTGGCCAGTATTCTCCGCTGGCACGTAGCCCTGGTTATCGGTCCTTGTGACGGTTGGTTCCTTGTATGTCCCCTCAGCCCCGATCCCACATTCACAAACTGTCTCAAACACTATGTAGGACGGACAAGGAGAAAACTATCCACAAGACTACATGAACGTCAGCTAGCCGTAAGAAGACACAATCGTCTGTCGTGCATCTCAGTACATGAACCCAAAGAAGGACACAAGTTTGTCTGGGAAACTACAAAAATCCTGGCAGAAGCACAAAACATGAATTCTTTGAAGCTTGGTTCTCAATTGAAAACTCTATTAACAAGTATGTAGAACTGAACACAATTTATGAACCTAAGTGTTTGCGACCTAACCTCCAGGCTCAGCGAGCAAACCTACAAAGAAAGTTCTTTCTATTCCAGTAATTAAACTATGCAATGGAAATGATGTGTTGCCGGATTGAGCAACTGAGAATGAACCCGAGCAGATAAAAGAAGAAAAAGTAGAACGTAATTTAATACGCCTGGATAAATGAGTGGAATGTATGATGAAGATCATGGAGAAAATCTGATTTTAAAGGTCAAATGTTGGAGTTATGGAAGTGAAATAAACAACAAATTTAGCAACAATAATGCTCAATAGCAATGGGAAACATTTTGGTTACTTTCATCAGAGTCCAAGGAAAATGTATTCTGCTGCAAAACAAACAATTATGAGACACTGGATGGATAAAGACATGAAGGAAAAAGAGAGGGTTGGGTCAGATGCACACACTAAATATATGTACAGCATGGGAGAGCATCATAAGGGGGGATGTAGGGAGATTGGGACGGTACTAATCAAACCACTTGGCAAGCAAAGAGTAATTATGAATGCAATTATATAACTTGTGTGGGACAAAGGCCAATGATAAGGGAAAATATAATATAACAAGGAGATAAATGGCAAAATAATAAATAATCACTTCACTTCCGTATTTATTAAGGACTCACATCAAGAGGACAACACATCAGAAGATTGTAGAAAGAATGATAATATAATTAAAATACAAAGTGGAGAAATATTGACCTGATGTGCTAGAAGAATTTCTTCCATAACTGCAGATGCTCAGGACAACTGCATCAATGTACGTCAACATGGATGCTCTAAGCTGCCACATAGCTGTTTGCTATTCGGCAGTCCAGCTGTCTGGTCTTGTTGCTCCCGAGGTGAAGTCCCTGCGTTCAGATGGACTCTCTTTCCCACGATGCTGTCGGAGGATGATACCAAACTTCTGGATCTGCCTTTTATGAATTGGACTGTAGCTCATTTGGACTCTTTCAGTTTTGTGCCTGATATTCTGTGTTTCTGACCATTCTTTCTTGGTGCAACTTGTGTGGTTTGTTTGTTTTCTTCTTGCACAGTGGGGGAGATCTGGGGCTTGGGGGTTTGACGTTCCTGTTGCTGATTGTGCAACCTGTTTGTTTTTTCTTTTGTGCGAGGAGATTTTGGGGTTTGATTTGTTTTTTTTATGCATGTGGGGGTCGAGGTTCATGTTGCTGTTTGCATGATTTGTGTTTTTTTTGTGGGGGGGTGGGGTTGATGTTTTTCTTTGAAAAGGCTCCCTGGTTTTCTTTGTGGTTGTCTGGAGAAGACGAATCTTAGTGTTACACATTACATACCTACATTGACAACAAATATACCTTGAACCTTGAACCTTAGAGAATGAACTTCAGCAGTACTTCCCATGATTCCTGCCCATTGAATGTATGCCAGGTTAGATCTGGCAAAAAGTCAGTGTCTGCGTTCCTTTCAATGGAGAGGAAGAGCTACCAGGCAAAGGACAAGTTCAGGTAATTGCAATTTTTGTTTTAAAAGTTTAAATGCATTTATTTCCACATGTTGCTTTTGATCTTAATAATGCTAATATCATTCAATCATTCTTTCTGTTCTTAACACTATGAATGTTTTAAATGTCTGTAGATGGCAGAGATATTCACAACATTCAGCTTTCTTCGCTTTTGGCTCTGCGTGTCTTCACGGTTTGTCACTGATCAGAGAGGCTCACACTCTACTGGGTCTATGTTGTGGCACCATCTTGCTATAATAGCAGTGGTATCTAGGCTGCATTGTACTGGGGTTACTATGGCAAAGTTCCATACTCATGGACTACCAGGAGAGGCTTAGACCAGGGGGACCCAAGTGCAGAAGAGACCAGAGACAAGAAGAGCTTTGAATAAAGAATATTTACTTGAGAACTGGTCTATAGCAAACACTGGTTAGGACTCGTAAATCACTATACACACGATAGGTAAGCTCAAGGCTAAGCAAATACAAGCCACACAGATGGAATTTAAGTAGAGAAAAAAAAAGAGGCAAATTTGCACTGATAACTAGACCAAGACATGGACAAAAATAATCAACTAATAATCAGGGGGAAGAAGAGCATTGTAGCCTGGAGGACATTGGCACCCCCTGTTGCTCAGACCAAAGCATGACAACATGGGGAAAGAATCATTGGTGAACTGTGAACAGTCAGACAGATTTTGAGGACTTTTAGGCAAATATTGGCATTGTTATTTTTTAATTTGTCACATGTACGACAATGGAATGAGAAGCTTGTCTCGCAAACTAGTCATACAAACCAAATCATTATAAAGTGCATTTAGCTAGAATTAGGTAAAACCATAACAATGAGAATGAAGTATAAAAGCTATCGATAAAGTTCACTGGAGATACATATCATAACGAGGCAGATTGTGAGGTCAAAATTCCATCTTGACATCACAGGGATTGGGAAAGCAACTGGGGACAGTCAATGAGTGGGAAGATTTTCCCATTTCCCTCCCAGATGGCCAATGGCATCAAGTATATATCATTGAGAGAGACAAGGTTGCAGGGAGAGAAGTGAAGGGATGGAATGGGTGGGATTGCTCAAAGAGCTGACAATGACTCAATCACTTGAGTGACCTCGTTCTGTGGCTTCTGCAAAATTGAAGAAAGTGGCGGGGGAAGAATGGACAAAAGAACTCAAAGAAGGTACAGTACTTGCAGGAGAAAAATTCCAGCCTTTTTCCTTGCCAATGGGTGAGCAGAGTGACTCCCTTAAACCAAGGCTTATCAAGGCCACACCCATATGCTTATCTAACAGAGTCTTAAATGTTCCTGTTGTATCAGCCTGTACTGCCACTCTCATATGCATGACAGAATTCTGCAGATTATAAACACTCTGCAGATGCTGGGGTCAAAGCAACACTCACAAAACGCTGGAGGAACTCAGCAGGTCGGGCAGCATCTGTGGAAACGATCAGTCAACGTTTCGGGCTGGAACCCTTCGTCAAGACTGAAGAGGGAAGAGGCAGAGGCCCTACAAAGAAGGTGGGGGGAGGGTGGGAAGGAGAAGGCTGGTAGGTTCCAGGTGAAAAACCAGTAAGGGGAAAGATCAAGGGGTGGGGGACGGGGAAGCAGGGAGGTGATAGGCAGGAAAGGTGAAGAAGGGATAGGGGAAAACACAATGGATAGTAGAAGGAGGCGGAACCATGAGGGAGGAGATAGGCAGCTGGGGGAGGGGACAGAGTGAAACTGGGATAGGGGAAGGGAGGGGGAGGGAATTACCGGAAGTTGGAGAATTCAGTGTTCATACCAAAGGGCTGGAGACTGCCCAAACGGTATATGAGGTGTTGCTCCTTCAACCTGAGTTTAGCCTCATCATGGCAGTAGAGGAGGCCATGTATGGACATATCCAAATGGGAATGGGAAGCAGAGTTGAAGTGGGTGGCTACAGGGAGATCCTGTCTGTTGTGGCGGACAGAGTGGAGGTGCTTGACGAAGCAGTCCCCCAATCTGCGTCGGGTCTCACCGATGTAGAGGAGGCTGAAACGTTGCAGCCCAAAACGATGACTGATTGTTTCCATGGATGCTGCCCGACCTGCTGAGTTCCTCCAGCGTGTTGTGAGTGTTCTGCAGATTGTGCTGTTTGATGCTGCCCATTGTCAGCACATGGAGCTGGGGTCACAGTGCTTGCAGTAATTCCAGTCACCTGACCGGGCTAACGCTAGCCCTCCATGCCTCAGCGCTTGGCCTTTGTAACAAGACACACTGGAGAGGGGCTAATAAAGATCTATGTGGATAATGCCGGAAATTTTACTTCAGACCTCTCAGAAATGCATGAGTAGGCTTGATGAGAGTGGATTTTGCAGTGGCCCAAAAATTGTTTACATTGTGCAAGTTTTAACACATCAGCACAAAGGGAAGTTATTTTCAGTGGAAGAAATTAGAGATCATCACAGTAAATAGGCACAGTGACACAAGGTACACCAGGATGCTGTTGCCTCACAGCACCAGGGACCTGTGTCTGACCCTCACCCTGGGTCATCTCTGTTTACACATTCTTACTGACAGTGTGTTGGCTTCCTCTTCAAGATGTGCTGATAGGTTAATTGCCTACTATAAATTGCTACTCAGTGTAGGTAATGACAATGAGATCAAAGGTGAGCTAATGGGTAGGTGTGAATGTCGAAGTATTGTAGGAAATAGGGTGGCTGGAATGGAAATAATGGGATGGTGCACCTGAGAGCTAGCATGAAGAATATATCAGAGAAGATCTGCAGATGATGGAAATCTGAGCAACACACACAAGATGCTGGAGGAACTCAGCAGGCCAGGCAGAATATAGAAAAACATTAAGATAAGACCATAAGACCATAAGATATTGGAGCAGAAGTAGGCCATTCGGCCCATCGAGTCTGTTCCATCATTCAATCATGGGCTGATCCAATTCTTCCAGTCATCCCCGCTCCCCTGCCTTCATCCCAAACCCTTGATGCTCTGGCTAATCAAGAACCTATCTATCTCTGCCTTAAATACATCCAGTGACTTGGCCTCCACAGCCGCTCATGGCCATAAATTCCACAGATTTACCACCCTCTGACTAGAGTAATTTCTCCGCATCTCAGTTCTAAATGGACGTCCTTCAATCCTGAAGTCGTGCCCTCTTGTCCTAGAATCCCCTACCATGGGAAATAACTTTGCCATATCTAATCTGTTCAGGTCTTTTAACATTTGGAACGTTTCTATGAGATCCCCCCTTATTCTCCTGAACTCCAGGGAATACAACCCAAGAGCTGCCAGACGTTCTTCATACGGTAACCTTCTCATTCCTGGAATCATTCTCGTGAATCTTCTCTGAACCCTCTCCAATGTCAGTATATCCTTTCCAAAATAAGGAGCTCAAAACTACACACAACATTCCAAGTGTGGTCTCACAAGTGCCTTATAGAGCCTCAACATCACATCCCTGCTCTTATATTCTATACCTCTAGAAATGAACGCCAATATTGCATCTGCCTTCTTCACAACTGTCTCAACCTGGAGGTTAACCTTTAGGGTATCCTGCACAAGGGCTCCCAAGTCCCTTTGCATCTCTGCATTTTGAATTCTCTCCCCATCTAAATAATCGTCTGCCCATTTATTTCTTCCACCAAAGTGCATGACCATACACTTTCCAACATTGTATTTCATTTGCCACTTCTTTGCCCATTCTCCTAAACAATCTAAGTCTCTCAGCAGGCTCTCTGTTTCCTCAATGCTACCTGCTCCTCCACTTATGTTTGTATCATCAGCAAATTTAGCCACAAATCCTTTAATACCGTAGTCCAAATCATTGACATGCATTGTAAAAAGCAGCGGTCCCAACACTGACCTCTGTGGAACTCCACTGGTAACCGGCAGCCAGCCAGAATAGGATCCCTTTATTCCCACTCTCTGTTTTCTGCCAACCAGCCAATACTCCACCCATGCTAGTAACTTCCCTGTAATTCCATGGGCTCTTATCTTGCTATGCAGCCTCATGTGCGGCACCTTGTCAAAGGCCTTCTGAAAATCCAAGTACACCACGACTGCTGCATCTCCTTTGTCTACCCTGCTTGTAATTTCCTCAAAGAATTGCAGTAGATTTGTCAGGCAGGATTTTCCTTTCAGGAAACCGTGCTGGCTTTGGCCTATTTTGTCATGTGCCTCCAGGTACTCTGTAATTTCATCTCTAACAATCAATTCCAACAACTTCCAACTACTGATGTCAGGCTAACAGGTATATAGTTTCCTTTCTGCTGCTTCCCACCCGTCTTAAATAGAGGAGTAACAGTTGCAATTTTCCAGTCATTCGGTAGAATGCCAGGATCTATCGATTCTTGAAAGATCATCATTAATGCCTCTGCAATCTCTCCAGCTACTTCCTTCAGAACCCAAGTGTGCGTTCTATCAGGTCCAGGAGATTTATCCACCCTCAGACCATTAAGCTTCCTGAGCACCTTCTCAGTCGTAATCTTCATTGCACAAACTTCACTTCCCTGACACTATTAAATGTCCAATATACTGCAGACGTCTTCCACTGTGAAGACTGGTGCAAAATACACATTCACTTCCTCTGACATCTCTGCTTCTCTCATTACAATATCTCCAGCATCATTTTGTATTGGTCCTATATCTACCCTTAACTCTCTTTTACCCTTTATATACTTAAGAATGCTTTTAGTATCTTCTTTGATATTAGTCGCCAGCTTCCTTTCATAATTCATCTTTTCCTTCCTAATGACCTTCTTAGTTTCCTTCTGCAAGTTTTTAAAAGCTTCCCAATCCTCTATCTTCCCACTAGCTTTGGCTTCCTTGTATGTCCCCTCTTTTGCTTTTACTTTGGCTCTGACTTCACTTGTCAGCCGCGGTAGTGTCCTTCTTCCCTTTGAAAATTTCTTCTTATTTGGGATATATCTGTCTTGTACTTCCCTCATTTTTCGTAGAAACTCCAGTCGTTGCAGCTCTGCTGTCCTTCCTGCAAAAGTCCCTTTCCATTCAACTTCGGCCAGTTCCCCTCTCATGCCGTTGTAATTTCCTTTATTTTACTGAAATACCGACACATTGGGTTTTATTATTTCCCTCTCAAATTTCAAAGTGAACTCGATCATATAGTGATCACTGTTCAGCCAACACTTCTGGCTGAAACCCTTTGGCAGGACTGGACACAAAAAGGCTGAGGAGTAGATTTAAAAGGTGGGGGAGGGGAGAAAAAAACACAAGGTGACAGGTGAAACTTGACGGGGGAGGGATGAAGTAAAGAGCTGGGAAGTAAATTGGTAAAAGAGATGGAAGGCCAGGGAAGAAAGAAACGGGGGGAAAAGCACCAGTGGGAGGTGATGGGCGGGTAAGCAGATAAGGTGAGAGAGGGAAGGGGGGGGAAGTAAAGGTGGGGGGGGGGGGCTTTGCTAAAAGTTCGAGAAATTGATGCCATCAGGTTGGAGGTTACCCAAACAGAACATGAAGTGTTTTTCCTCCAACCTAAGCGTGGCCTCATCACAACAGCGGAGGAATTGAATTGAATTGGCTTTATTACTTGTAGCCTTCATATACATGAACAGTAAAAATCTTTACATTACATCTCCGTCTAAATGTGCAGTGTGCAATTCATAGTAATTTATTATAAGTAGTATGAAAAAATAATACAGTCAATTTAACATAGAAATACAGTTGTGTCAGCATGAATTAAGCAGTCTGATGGCCTGGTGGAAGCAGCTGTCCCGGAGCCTCTTGGTCCTGGCTTTTATGCTGGGGTACCATTTCCCAGATGGTAGCAGCTGGAACAGTTTGTGGTTGGGGTGACTCGGGTCCCCAGTGATCCTTCGGGCCCTTTTTACACACCTGTCTTTGTAAATGACCTGAATAGTGGGAAGTTCACATCTACAGATGCACTGGGCTGTCCGCACCACTCTCTGCGGGGTCCTGCAATTGAGGGAAGTACAGTTCCCGTACCAGGCAGTGATGCAGCCAGTCAGGATGCTCTCAACTGTGCCCCTGTAGAAAGGCCATGGATAAACATATTGGAATGGGAATGGGAAGTGGAATTAAAATGGGCGGCCACTGGGAGATCCTGCTTGCTCTGGCAGACGGGTCGTATGCAGGGTCTCACCAATATACAGGAGGCCACACTGGGAGCACCAGACACAGTATATGAATCAGAATCAGGTTTAATATCAACGGTATGTGACATGAAATTTGTTAATTTAGCAGCAGCAGTTCAATGCAATACATAATATAGAAAAGGGAAAAAATTTTTAAAAAAAATAATAAATAAGTAAATCAATTACAGTATATGTATATTGAATAGATTTAAAAATGTTCAAAAAACAGAAATACTGTATATTAAAAAAGTGAGGTAGTGTCCAAGAATTCAATGTCCATTTAGGAATCAGATGGCAGAGGGGAAGAAGCTGTTCCTGAATCACTGAGTGTGTGCCTTCAGGCTTCTGTACCTCCTGCCTGATGGTAACAGTGAGAAAAGGGCATGCCCTGGGTGCTGGAGGAGCTTAATAATAGATGCTGCCTTTCTGAGACACCGCTCCCTGAAGATGTCCTGGGTACTTTGTAGGCTAGTGCCCAAGATGGAGCCAACTAGATTTACAACCCTCTGCAGCTTCTTTCGGTCCTGTGCAGTAGCAACCCCCACCCCCACCCCCCACACCAGACAGTGACGCAGCCTCTCAGAATGCTCTGTATGGTACATTTATAGAAGTTTTTGAGTGTATTTGTTGACATACCAAATCTCTTTAAACTCCTAATGAAGTATAGCCACTGTCTTGCCTTCCTTTAACTACATCAATCTGTTGGGACCAGGTTAGATCCTCAGAGATCTTGACACCCAGGAACTTGAAACTGCTCGCTCTCTTCACTTCTGATCGCTCTATGAGGATTGGCAGGTGTTCCTTCGTCTTACCCTCCCTGAAGTCCACAATCAGCTCTTTCGTCTTGCTGACGTTGAGTGCCAGGTTGTTGCTGCGGCACCACTCCACTAGTTGGCATGTCTCACTCCTGTATGCCCTCTTGTCACCACCTGAGATTAAACCAATGGAAATCACTTGGTTTCCATTACATCAATGTGCGAAGTGGTCAGAAACGTACGCAATATGCACTTGATAGAAACCATCACGTATTGCTCAAACGCAGAGCTTTACAGATGTGGCCCAGTTCTCATTAGCTGCTTAAGAGCATTTCCCAGAGACATTATGTGAGTCTTATAGATTTCATAACTATCCTATATAGGGTTCACCATTCACCAGTTAATTGTAAATTTACTTTTATTGCCTGAAGCTTGGAAACAAGCCTACATGACCCACACTGATTTCCTTTCATTAATTAGTTCAGAATATGATGGAAATTCTCTCCTAGGTGAAATCGCGTTTGATTCTAAACTTATGCAGATGAGAGATATTTAAACAGTAAATTATTAATTTTTGCAGAGACTACCATCTTTCAAACCTGACCACAGTGAAGCACGGTAGATGTGACAAATGAAATCGCTATTTCTCTCCACATAAAATCAATAGCTTTTTTATGGTGTCATGTAGAATTAGCGTCTGAACCAACAGGTAATGAATCAAAGATCATACGACCAGTGAGAGTACCATGTGTCCCAGGAAGAGGCTGTGTATATTTACACATTATTTAATATCCTGAGGTAGGGTGCCAAACTAGTCAGGTAAGAATTAGCAAACAGAAAAAAAACTGTTCTTGTGGGAAACTTGAAATAAAAACAGAAAATGCTAGAAACACTCAGCAGGTCAGGCAGCATCTGTGGAGAGAGAATCAGAGTTAACGTTTCAGTTCTAAGTCCCTTTAGCATAGCTGACATGTCCACAGGTGCTGTTTAATATACTGAGTATTTCCAGCAATTTTTGTTTATATTTTATATAACCCTCAGGTTCGGCAGCTTGCGTTTGTCTAGGGAAGACAGACTCCAGCCCAGCCAAGCTTGAGAAATCTTGTTTGGGTGGATGCTGCATGATGTGTTGCCCAGTTACAGAGCTGTACCACAAAATATCAAACAGTACACCATGTGCAATTAAATGATTTAGCTTTATTACTCTCAATCTGACTATAGGGTTAGTAAAGTAAACAAAAAGAAAAAAGGGCCCATTTTAATGAAACAGTCTAAAGTGCATGTTGGAGCCTACGATTGGCTCTCCATTCGTTCCCCATTGACCTCCCCGGGCATCCTCAACTCCTGGACCCTCAGTCCAAGTCCACTCCATCCTGCAGTCTACCAACTCTCTCCACTCGCATCCTCTCTCTTCATCCCTCGCCGACAAAAGACCGCGAAACCCTTCTCTCAGACCCACAAGAAAGAAACAACATACCTCTCATTGGATGGCGCGCATTCCAAAACCCCTGTTATCTCTAGTCATAACCCAAGCACTGCTGCTACAGAGAAACCATTGCATTAGCAGTGAAACCTTACAGAGCATTACATTTAGAATCAGAAAATGATTAAGGACATTACCTTTCTTTAAAACCTTCGTTAATACAGTTTAATACATTAATGCCAAAGGCGAGCACTGATTTTAAGTAGATTTTTGATTATCAATCATTGGTCATAAATGCTTAGTGGTGTTTTTCTTAATTACCAGCCCTTCAATATAATCTCTTAATCTTGTAAGTTTATTTTGTTATTTATTATACACACACACACACACACAACACACACATATATATATACATTCTTTTTCTCTCTCCCCTTTTTCTCCCTCTGTCCCTCTCACTATATCCCTTGCCCATCCCCTGGGTTTTCTCCCCTCCTCCTTTCTTTCTCCCGAGGCCTCCTGTCCCATGATCCTCTCATATCCCTTTTGCCAATCAACTGTCCAGCTCTTGGCTCCATCCCTCTCCCTCCTGTCTTCTCCTATCATTTCGGATCTCCCCCTCCCCCTCCCACTTTCAAATCTCTTACTAGCTCTTCCTTCAGTTAGTCCTGATGAAGGGTCTCGGCCTGAAACACCAACTGTACCTCTTCCTAGAGATGCTGCCTGGCCTGCTGCGTTCACCAGCAACTTCGATGTGTGTTGCTTGAACTTCCAGCATCTGCAGAATTCCTGTTGTTTGCGTCCTCATGTTGAAGTTTATTTTGCCGGTTATTTCACTTCCTTTCTTTGTCAAAAATATTGGTTTCAGTCTGGCGTTTCAGTATCCCCATGTGACCATTATTTATTGAACACCAAAGGCTCCTCCTATCCCAAGGACCCTTCCAGTAAGGATTGGCTGACGAAACCAGGGAGCTGCAATGCAGGCTGACCCTAATACTTTTCTTCACAGTCCTGGGACTAACTATAGTGACCCTCACCAAAACTGGATAATGAGGGAGGAAGCAGGATAGAATCCAAAATCAATATACTGATAAACGTAGAACCATTCAAGAGAGCAACATTACTCCCATTCATTTCTCAGTTTACTATACTATACTCAGCCATGTATGAAATAGTAAGATGAATTCCCACCTATACTTTGGTTTTAGAGTGAGATCATTGGTTTATACTGACATCTGGCCTTTGCTGGGTTCCCAAGTCGCTTGCAGTATAATTGCTATTGAACTAGTCAAAGCCATTGAAGCAGTAGACAAAAGGGTCAAAGCAGGACAATCCTATTTGGTATCATGCTGCTCTTTGAACGATAGGGAACGAAGATCATTCATGTGAACAACTGTTCTGGGCAGAGAGCTAGAGCTGCCCATTGATTTTATAAATGCTTTCCTAATTCGTGTCTTCTGTGCTGCTGCCAAGGCAAACTGGCGGTGATCCCAGATGAAGGGCTTTTGGAATGAGCAGTAGAGCATTCTGTTCACTTTGTCAAGCAGTGAACCACATCTAAGGGCTTCCAAATGTCAGCCATAAAGTTATATCCTTTCATCAATACAGTTTGATCCAGGTGATCTTAACTTACAACCAAGATTCAGTGTTCTCATGATCCATGACTTTGGTCATCAGTCTTAGATTAATGCTGGAAAATGCAATCAGCTGGAAATGACTGCTTTACCAATGCAGTGGGTAAGTAAAATTATGTCACCTCCACGTAGTTCAGATGGAAATTTTTTTCCCAACCTTTGATCTATGTTTCTCCAAATTACGTTGCACTTTACATCAGGCCCACTTCCCTCATGCCGTTGTCCAAATTTTTTTTTAAACTCATGCAGAAGTGAATGGTGCATAGGGTGACTCATTAGCATAGCTGTTAGCATAATGCTATTACAGTGCCAGTTTGGGGTTCAATTCCCTCTGCTGTTTGGAAGAAAATTGCATGTTCTGCGTGTGTCTACAAGGGTTCCTCCCAGGTGCTCTGCTTTCCTCCCACGTTCCAAAGATACACAGTTATGGTTAGTCACATAGAACATAGAACAGTACAGGCCCTTCGGCCCACAATGTTGTGCCGACCCTCAAACCCTACCTCCCATATCACCCCCCACCTTAAATTCCTCCATATACCTGTCTAGTAGTCTCTTAAACTTCACTAGTGTATCTGCCTCCACCACTGACTCAGGCAGTGCATTCCACGCACCAACCACTCTCTGAGTGAAAAACCTTCCTCTAATATCTCCCTTGAACTTCCCACCCCTTACCTTAAAGCCATGTCCTCTTGTATTGAGCAGTGGTGCCCTGGGGAAGAGGTGCCGTCTGTCTACTCTATCTATTCCTCTTAATATCTTGTACACCTCTATCATTTCTCCTCTCATCCTCCTACTCTCCAAAGAGTAAAGCCCTAGCTCCCTTAATCTCTGATCATAATGCATACTCTCTAAACCAGGCAGCATCCTGGTAAATCTCCTCTGTACCCTTTCCAATGCTTCCACATCCTTCCTATAGTGAAGCAACCAGAACTGGACGCAGTACTCCAAGTGTGGCCTGAGTGGTAGGAATGCAACATTGGCACAGGAAGCATGGCGACACTTGCCCAGCACTATCCCCACTGACTTCATTCGACACCAATGATACACTTTTATATGTTTTGATAATATCATCATGTGCCATGTTGTATGACGTGGACAAGCATAATCTTGAACAATGATTTTTCTTGGCAAATGTTTCTACAGAAGTGCTTTCCCATGGCCTTCTTCTGGGCAGCGTCTTTACAAGATGGGTGATCTCAGCTATTACCAATACTCTTCAGAGACCGAAGACAAGAAAATCCACAGACACTGGAAATCCAAAGCAACACACTCAGAGTGCTGGAGGAACTCAGCAGGCCAGGTAGCTTCTATGGAAAAGAGTAAACAGTCGATGTTTCAGGCTGAGGTCCTTCGTCAGGACTGGAGGAAAAAGATGAGAAGGTGGAGCAAGAAGGTGGGGGAGAGGAGGAAGAAGTACAAGGTGGCAGGAGATAGGTGAAACTGGGAGGGGTAAAGTAAAGAGCTGGGAAGCTGACAGGTGAGAGAGATAAAGGGCTGGAGAAGGGGGAATCTGATAGGAGAGGGTAGAAAGGGAAGGGGGAGCAGCACCAGAGGAAGGTGATGGGCGGGGAAGGAGATAAGGTGAGAGAGGGAAATGGGAATGCTGAAGGGTGTGGCAATTACCAGAGGTTCAAGAAATCGATGCTCATGCCATCAGGGTGGAAGCTACCCATACAGAATGCAAGGTGTTGCTCCTCCAACCTGAGTGTGGCTTCATCGTGGCAGTAGAGGAGGCCATGGACTGACATGACGGAGTGGGAATGGGAAGTAGAATTAAAATGGGTGGCCACCAGGAGATTCCGCTTTTTCTGGTGGACAGGACGGGGGTGCCTTGCGAACCGATCTCCCAATCTACATCGGGTCTCACCGATATACAGGCTGCACCAGATACGATAGATGACCCCGACAGACTCACAGGTGAAGTGTCGCCACACCTGGAAGGACAGTTTGGGAGTCTGAATGGTAGTGAGGGAGGAGGTGTAGGGCCAAGTATTGCAAGGGTAAGTACCAGGAGGGAGAGCAGTGGGGAGGGATGAATGGACAAGGGAGTCGTGTAGGGAGGGATCCCTAAGGAAAGAGGAAAGTGGGGTGGGAGGAGGGAAAGATGTGCTTAGTCATGTGACCCCTTTGGAGAAATTGGAATTTACAGAGACTGTTTGCAAGAACCTGGACTTGTGATATGCACCAGCTGCTCATACGACTATCCACCATCTGCTCCCAATGCTTCAACGTGACCCTGCAGGTGCTACAACTTGCCAGCGGAGGGAAGGAGGATCTTAGACTCCACCACACAAATACATGTGACAAATAAAACTAATCTAATTTAGTGATAATCAGGTTACTCACAGCAAAATCAATTGATCGGCCAAAAAAAAAATATTGTTCAGGGAGAGTGTCAGAAATTAACCCTTGGTAAAAGCTATAACAATTTAACCTACATTCCCTCAAGTTTCCCTGTGTCAGTTATGATCACTGAATAAATGACTAGATACTCAAGACATTATAGAATGGACCTTCAACAAAGATGGTGTGCACCAATTTCAATCAGCCTGGGAAACTGGACCAAAATGTTTGTTCTCCCAACACTCAGACACAAGTAATAAAAACTGGCACATCGGAAGTACTTTCCAGAACAGGATCAAAGAACACTACCATTGCAGAATGTTCTGACCCATTTTGACTACACGTTACAGTGATATAAATGCAATTGCAAAAATATACCGAAGGCAAGGCAATGTTCTCTCTGAAATGTTTAGCGAGGTAACCTTTCAGATGTTCTGCTTATAATATTTCTACTTGGCAGTGCTACTAAAAGAAAGACTTTGGCATAGATATGCCTACAGATCTAGTCTCTGAAGTTGTTTTTACTTGTGTGTCTAAGTCAACTGAAAACTTCAAACATTAGCAGCAGATATGGGAAGATTGGCTCTTGTACAAATAAGAACTGACGTAGTGTCGATGAAGAGGGTGTCTGCAGAAGGACTTAGACAGATTGGGGGAATGGGCAAAGAAGTGGCAGATGGAATATAGTGTCGAGAAGTGTATGGTCATGCACTTGAGGAGAAGGATTAAAGCCATGGGCAATTTTCTAAATGGGAAGAAAATTCAAAGATCAGAGGTGTAAAGGGAATTGGGAGTCTTCATGCAGGATTTCCTGAAGGTCAAGTTGCAAGATGAGTCAGTGGTAATGAAGGCAAAGGCAATGTTAGCATTCATTTCGAGAGAACTAGAATATAAAAGCAATGACGTAATGCCAAGTCTTTATAAGGCATTGGTCAGACCACACTTGGAGTACTGTCAACAGTTTTGGACCCCTTATCTAAGAAATGATATGCTGGCACTAGAGAGAGTCCAGAGGAGGTTCACATTAATGATTTGCGTAACGAAAAGGTTGACATATGAGGCGTGTTTGATGGCTCTGGGTCTGTACTCACTGGAGCTTAGAAGAATGAGGGGGGAATCTCACGGAAACCTATCGAATATTGAAAGGCCCAGACAGAGTGGATGTGGGGAAGATGTTTCTTATTGTGGGAGAGTCCAGGACCAGAGGGCACAGCCTCAGAAAAGAGGGATATCCATTTAGAGCGGTGATGAGGAGGGATTTCTTTAGCCACAGGGTAGTGAATCTGTGGAATTCATTGCCATAGATGGTTGTAGAGGCCAAGTCATGTGTATATTTAAAGGTGAGGTTGATAGATTCCTGATTAGTCAGGGCGTCAGTTGATATGGGGAGGAGAATAGTGCTTAGAAGGATAATAAATCAGCCATAATGGAATAGCAGAGAAGACTCAATGGGACGAGTAGCCTAATTCTGCTCCTATGTCTTACAGCCTTATAGAAACATAGAAAACCTACAGCACAATACAGGCCCTTCGACCCACAAAGTTGTGCCAAACATGTCCTTACCTTAGAAATTACTAGATTTCCTCATAGCCCTCTATTTTTCTAAGCTCCATGTACCTATCTAAAAGTCTCTTAAAAGACCCTATCGTATCCACCTTCACCACCGTCACCGGCAGGCCATTCCACGCACTCACCACTCTCTGCATAAAAAACCTACCCCTGACATCACCTCTGTACCTACTCCCCAGCACCTTAAACCTGTGTCGTCTTGTGGCAACCATTTCAGCCCTGGGAAAAAGCCTCTGACTATCCACATGATCCATGCCTCTCATCTCTCTCCTATGTTCCACTTCCAAACCCTTCACTTTCGGGAAGTTTTAGAGTCACAGAGTGATTTCTTAAAATGAAATGAACTTTATATTCATAATAATGTATTTGCAAGAATAAACTGTGCAATGCATTTTCATTCTTACATTCATAGACAATGTGTTAAATAGTGTTATATTATAGTTGTTAAAAAAACAATAGCACTATTGCCACTCATATGTTCCCCTGAGGTGGTACACTGCCACAGTAATTGAGGGGCTCCTCTGTCAACCCGGCTGTTCGCTCTCCAGTAGCAGAAGAACCCTATTCTGTCGTCCTTCCACACTGAGTCCCTACAGTGGTGCACCAAGCCTCGGTTTACCCCTCAGCACATACACCTGCAGCCTGAAGTGTGCCAGTCAGCAGCATTCCTCTACCGACATCTTGGTCTGTTTCGAGCAGACCAAAGGGTGTTTTTCATCAAGCTGATGATCATCCAACAGTCCTCAGCCTGAGCACACACCCCTCAGTATCAGCGGCTCCACAGTGGAGAGAGTGGAAAACATCAAGTTCCTTGGGGTTCAGATCTCGGACAATCTCACCTGGTCCAGGAACACCACTGGGATTGTGAAACAGGCCCAGCAGAGATTGCACTTTCTGAGGAAGCTTAAACAAGCATCACTCCCCACTAACATCTTAACTACATTCTACAGAGGCGTAGTTGAGAGTGTGCTGACCTTTTGCATCACAACCTAGTGCTGCAGTGCTGTCGACAAAAAAGCCTTGCAGAGGGTGTTTAGGGGAGCAGAGAAGGTTATTGGGGTCTCCCTACCTTCTGTCCAAGACCTCTTTCAGAGTCGATGCCTCCAGAAGACACGATACATCATTAAAGACCCCTCACACCCTCTCCATGAACTGTTTGTTTTTCTGCCATCAGGCAAACGTTACAGGAGCATCAAAACTAAAACCACAAGGCTACTAAACAGCTTCCTCCCACAGGCAGTCAGACTGCTAAATAGCTGCTCCACCTGACTCTGCTTTGGACACTTTTAACTTGCACTGGACACTTATAACTGATTTTAACTGACATGTGGCTGTTGTGTTTTACTATTTATTGTTATGTTTATTATTTAGTGTTGCGTTTGTTATGTTATGATTTCACTGCTCCTGGGAAATGCTGTCTCATTCCGCCCTGCAGAGCTGATGTATGGTTAGAATGACAATAAAGTTTTTTGAATTTTGAATCTTGAATCTTGAATCTTGATGTTTGTCTGTGTGTGTGTGTGTGTGTGTGTGTGTGTGTGTGTGTGTGTCTCTCTCTCTCTCCCTGGGAGCAGTCCGTAGATCAGAGAGTCCTCTGTCACGCAGCAGCTTAGGATCAACCATTGGCAGAGACCCTTGAATCTTTCTTCACACCCTCGTCACAAACCCACAGCCCGCAAGGAGGTAACCAACTCTTATACATTACTAAGAAATCCCACGGGCAGTGCACAGTGGGAGTGATATTCCAGGCATGCTGGAAGGATCTGACTGGGAGGGGCTTCTCACTATCAACCAGGCACAGCGAGCATAAATATAGATTGTTCAGTCCTAATCCCATTTTACTCTCCCAACATTCTTTCCACCTCTTCACAGAATCTCCAACACATCACACCTCTGGGCAAGTTACACTACCCAAGTGATTTCCTGACCCTTGCACCTTTAGCTTATGGGAGGAAATCAAAGCAAAATTAGGAAACCCAGGTGGATTTAGCTGAACCTCCAGCCTATCGGAAAATCAGAGAACATGTAGAGTGGGCAGCAAATTAGAGCTAATGTTCTATATGTGGACAATTACGGCATAAACACATAAGCAGCAAAACAATGAAAGGAATAACTGTGATAAGAAAGTGGATGAATGTCTAAGAAAATGTGAAGTGGCAAAGAAAAAATAGTGAGAAGGACATTTGGTTGCTTGTTCTCCCAGGGAATTGGCTGAATTGGTTTCTGCTGTGCTGAAAGACTCTGTGAGTGCTAACACCTCCTCCTATCAGATGTCAACTGTCAAACAACAGAAGATAAGAAAGGTTTAGCCAGGATCTTATTGAGTGGCAGAACAGTGCATTGCTGCCTCTGTTTCTCATTTTCTATAAATAAACAACATGAAATGAATTACTCTGGATAATTTTCTTCAGGTGAGTACTATGGAACGTTGAATTTCTTTCACATTCCAGCTTTTATGAATAAATCTATTGAAAATTTGGTAGCTATTTTCTAACTATCAATGGCTTTCATTTATCCAATTATCTCTGTGTTCACTGACCTAGATTGGCTCCCATTCTAGCTCCAGCACAGTTTTAAAAGTTTAATTTTTGCTTTGAAATCTTTCCATGGTATCTTCTCAATACTTCTCTGACCTACACCTGACCTGCAACCCTTTGAGTTTCCTGCATTTTTCCAATTCCTGTGCTTCTCCAGTTTAATCACTCAAGTCAAATTCAAATAAATTTTATCATTAAAGTATGCATATGTCACCATGTTCTACCCTGAGATTCATTTTCTTTGCAGGCTTTCACAAAAAAAATGATTTGAATCAATGAAAAGTGCAGACAAGTAAGGTTGACAAGTGACCAATGTGCAAAGAAGCCAATCTGTTCAAGTACAGTACTTCGAGAAAGTGTTAGCTGCATCGGTCTAGCTAGGGTACCTACGACTTTTGCCCAGTACTGTATTTGTCAATGTGGAGCAGAGAGCAAATTTGTCAATCTGGTGGGAGCAAAGTATGTTGGGAATGGTGAGGGAGGGGTGTGGGACAGGTGGCAGAGGAGTGCCAGGGGCAGGGGGTGGAGCGGGTACAGATTCACCCAGCCCTGAGACACCAGGTAAGGGAATTTGATTCCAAGCAATTGGTTTATTGATCATTACAGAATGCCTCTGTGGTACTTCCCACTCCCTTTCCCAACATTGATTCACCTCTCCCTGCCCCATTCCCACTCTTGGTCCACAATAGGGACCAATATCAGAACCAGGTTTATCAGCACTCACATACGTCATGAAATTTGTCCTTTTTTTTCGCGACAGCAATACAACTCAACACAGAAGTATCTTTGGCTCCCGAGCTATATATCCGTGCCTAAGACTTTTGCAGAGTGCTATACATAAAGAAACAATAATAAATAAATATATAGACAAACAAATAAATAGATCGCTCTATCGACAAATCAACCAATTAATAAGTAAATAATACTGAGAACATGAGCTGTAGAGTCCATAGGCTGTGGAATCAGTTCAGTGTTGAGGTGAGTGAAGTTATCCATACTGGTTCAGGTGGTTGACGGCAATGTACAAAATGCTGTAGGAACTCAGCAGTTCAGGCACCATCCATTGGAAGGAATAAGCAGCAGATGTTTTGGACCGAGACCTTCCATTGGGATGAGAAAGGAAGGGGGAAGAAGCTAGAATAGGAAGCTTGTGGGAAGGGAAGGACTACAAGCTAGAATGTGATGGGTGAAGCCAGGTGAGTGGGAAGCTAGGTAGATGGGGGAGAGGGGGATGAAGTGAGAAAGTGGGAGGTGATAGGTGGAAAAGGTGAAGGGCTGAAGAGGGATTCTGATAGCAGAGGAGAGTGGACCCTGGGAGGAAAGGAAGATGGAGTGGGGCATCAGAAGGAGGTGCTAGTCCAGTGAGAAGAAACAAACAGCTAAGAGGGGAGCCAGACTGTGGAACGGAAAAAAGGAGAGGGGCAAGAGAACAATCACCGGAAGTTAAAGAACTCGATGAGCGTGATGTCAGATTGGAGGCTATCCAGACAGAATATGAGGAATACACCAAGTGAATAAGGAAAGTCAAATGGAAAACAAATCATTACTTACTCAACTTCTGATGAGACTGGACAAAATGAGAACTTACCTCAATTTTAAGAACCCACTATGAACGACAGAGTTAGAGAATCATAGAGTTGTACTGCACAAAAACAAATACATTCACAGTCAATTAATTACTTTTTAAGATGTTATTATCCCACCCTATCTATGCCAAACTTTTTACCTGTCTCCACTAATTTCTCTTGCCCATATTAGTAGTCTGTACTTCCAAGCCCTGGGGACAGCAAAGGTTGCAAATACTGGGATCTGGAGCCAAAATTCAAGGTGCTGGAGGAACTCAGCAGATCAAGACGCATCCTTGGAGGCAAATCTGTCGATGTAAATTGAGAGAGGTGAATAGGATGACAAGAAGCCAGCAACTTTTTTCCGGGGCAACAATGGCTAATACAAGGGGGCATAATTTTAAGGTGTATGGAGGAAAGTATAGGGAGGATGTCAGAGGCAGATGTTTTTTTAAAACAGAATGGTAGGTGCATGGAACAAGCTGCCAGGAGTGGAGGCAGGGGCATACACATTTGGGATATTTAAGAGACCCTTGGATAGCCACAATGGATGAAAGAAAAATGGAGGGCTATGTGGGAGGTAGGGTTAGATTGATCTTGGAGTGAGTTAAAAAGCTGGCTTAACATCATGGTCAAAGGGCCTGTATTGTGCTCTACTATAAGACCATAAAACATAGGAGCAAAAGTAGGCCATTCAGCTCATCGAGTCTGCTCTGCATTCCATCAGGGCTAATTTACTATCTTTCTCAAAACCACTCTTCCGACACATTCTCTAGCAAACCTGCTCCAAAGAATTTCATCCCCCGCAAGTTCAGGTATAAACCATCCATTTTATACAGACAAACTTTCCCCAGTGGTTTCAGAGTGGTAGTTGGTAGTGCTGATTGCTCTTACTTTCAGCTTCCACCGCAGGCTAGCAGTCTTGCGAAAAGGAGGGCTGAATGTGTGAATCTTTCCTTGCTAGTACATAGCCTCTCCAACAGCTAGCCTCATGTAGTGCCTCCTCGCTAGCGACACAGGGAAAATGAACTCCTTTCAGACTCAAGCTGAACTACAGAGAACAGGGAGGAAGTCCGGCCCCTGCACACATAGCACACAGGCCCACCAGTGTGAGAACACGTCCTGGCATTCGTGAGCCAGATCATCAGCTATGGGTAAATAACCCCACTGCCTTGTGGGCAGCCTCAGGAGGGACGAATGCTACAGGAGTAAACCCAGACAGCGTACCCAGAGTTGCTGGATGTCATTGAACATCCTTCCGGCAGCTCCTGCAGCTCCTGCAGCCAAGCTGGTGTCAAGTGTATTGCTTCATAAGGTTTCTTTCGGACTACACTGATGAGGCCGAGAGGGGGATCTTGACGACTGGGCATCTCAGGATCTCCGTACCTTCCGCCCAGGCTTGTGTTAATGATGATCACCATCACCCATTGTCCTTCGAGACAGACGGATGCCAACCACCACCAACCACTTTCTCCAGAAGAGTTCCCAATCATCCAGAAATCTGAAACCCTGCACCCTGCACCAATTCCTCAGCCATGCATTCATTTGCCAAAACATCTTATTCTTACCCTCACTAGGATGCGGCACAGACAGCATTCCAGAGATTACTACACTTTAAAATTAGAACATAGGTCTGCCTTATGTTCTATATACTAAATGGCTAGTCCTCATTTCAGTTTGTTTTTGATGCAGAGCTTTGTCCTAAAATGTCAACTATCACTTTACCTCTGTAGATGCTGTCTGACCCACCAACCTCATCCAGCAGCTAGTTTTGCTCTTTCTATGCCTTGTGTCTGTCTAAGCTTCTAAAGTGTTGTAATGGTATCTGATTCCACCACCACCTCCAGCAGGTACAAATATGGGGATTATTATCAACAGCAACATACATCAAGATTGCACCTTTAGAACTGTAAACACATCCTAAAGGTACTTCACAGACAAAATCTGGCACCATGCCATATCAGGGGGTATTACAACAGGACAACAATAGAGAGCTTTAGGGACAGACATACAGGAGAAATTAAAGATGAGAAGTTTGGAGTTCTAGACAGCTGAAGTTGCAGTCACCAATAACGACTTGACTGATGACTAAACATTCAAGAGTCAAGAAATGGAAGAGTGTGGAGTTGTCAAAGGTCTATGGGGTTAGTGGGTAATGCAGAGAAAGCGAGCAGGGAGACCACGGAAGGGTTTTAATGTAACAACAAGAAATCTGAAAAATGAGACATTGCTGGAGCTGGAGCCAAGCTAGATCACTCAGCATAGGGGTAAGGTTTTATTTCTAGGACAAATCCATGTACAAGTTCTCAGGACCTCACTCATTTAGAGATTTTACAAGGCTCTTAGAGGAACATTGGATTACTAGTGGCTTTAATTCATGCACAGCATTCAGCAAAAGGGTACCAATTTACATATTGCCAATGTGTTTCGGATCAGAATGGTTGCAAGACAACAAACTCTACAACATATGTTTCTGATGGTAAACCAGATTCTGATTCTGAAAAGATTGAATTTCTTATTTTTTCTCAAAAATTTCCTCAGTATTGCTAATTGTTAAGATGACATGGAAAGTCCCAACTCTTTGTGCACAGTTCTGGTTCTGAATAGTTATACTTTATACTTTATTGTCGCCAAACAATTGGTACTAGAACGTACAATCATCACAGCAATATTTGATTCTGTGCTTCACACTCCCTGGATTACAAATATTAAATATTAAAAATATTAAACATAGTTAAAATCAGTAAATATTAAAAATTTAAATGATAAATCATAAATAGAAAATAGAAAAATGGGAAGTAAGGTAGTGCAAAAAAAACCGAGAGGCAGGTCCAGATATTTGGAGGGTACGGCCCAGATCCGGTTCAGGATCCATTCAGCAGTCTTATCACAGTTGGAAAGAAGCTGTTCCCAAATCTGGCCATATGAATCTTCAAGCTCCTGAACCTTCTCCCAGAGGGAAGAGGGATGAAAAGTGTGTTGGCTGGGTGGGTTTTGTCCTTGATTATCCTGGCAGCACTGCTCCGACAGCGTGCAGTGTAAAGTGAGTCCACGGACGGAAGATTGGTTTGTGTGATGTGCAGGGCTGTGTTCACAATCTTCTGCAGCTTCCTCCGGTCTTGGACAGGACAACTTCCATACCAGGTTGTGATGCACCCTAGAAGAATGCTTTCTATGGTGCATCTATAAAAATTAGTGAGGGTTTTAGGAGACAGGCCAAATTTCTTTAGTTTTCTCAGGAAGTAAAGGCACTGGTGGGCCTTCTTGGCAGTGAACTCTGCTTGGTTAGACCAAGTCAGGTCAGTTGTGATATTGACCCCAAGGAACTTAAAGCTTTCGACCTGTTCCACTTGCCCACCACCGATGTAAATTGGGTCGTGCGGTCCGCTACTCTTTCTGAAGTCAACAACCAATTCCTTCGTCTTGCTGACGTTGAGGGATAGGTTATTGTCTTCCCACCATGCCACCAGTTTCTTAATTTCCTCTCTGTACTCAAACTCATCATTACCCGAGACACAGCCTACAATTGTTGCGTCATCAGCAAACTTATATATTGAGTTTGATGGAAACTTCGCTTGGTTGGTATGTGGTAGATAGCTTGGCGGATCATGATGGAAACACAAGAGATTGAGAAATCCAGAATCTGGAGCTGCATTGAGACACCATTCCAGATCACAATCAAACCTGGGACTCAGGAACTGTGAGGGAGAAACATTAACTGCCGTATCACTTTGTCACCTATACCTTCTTGTGTAGTACTTACATTTTGGGGAGACAGTCTTTTAATAACTTATAGCAACTCGCTCATTTACTTGGTTACAATGGTTTTTATTGCAGGTCATTGTACTCAACAGTAGCTGGTAACTTCAGAATTTAAAACAAAGTTCAAAGTAAATTTATTATCAGACTACATATATATCTCCATTAACCACTCTGAGATCCATTTTCTTGCAGATACACTCAACAAATCCATAGAATAATGACTATAGCAGGATCAGTGGAAGACCACACCAACTTGGGCATTCAACCAGTGTGCAACCGACAACAAACTGTGCAAATACAAAAAGAAGGAAATAATAATAATAAATAAATAAGAATAAATATCGAAAACATGAGATGAAGAGTTGTTGAAAGTGAGTCCTTTGATTGTGGGAACATTTCAATAATGGGGTGAATGAAGTTGAGGGAAGTTATTACCTTTGGTTCAAGAACCTGATGGCAATAGCTGTCATTGAATAAAATGAGCTATCTGAATATAATATAGTAATTTAGATTAGATTAGATTAGATTAGATTAGATTAGATTAGATTCAACTTTATTGTCATTGTGCCGAGTACAGATACGAAGCCAATGAAATGCAGTTAGCATTTAACCAGAAGTGCAAAAGAATACAACCAACACACATCAAAGTTGCTGCCTGGCCTGCTGCGTTCACCAACAACTTTGGTGTGTGTTGCTTGAATTTCCAGCATCTGCAGAATTCCTCTTGTGTGCAAAAGAATACTATTATTTACAAAATAACTGCGAGTAAAAAGTAAGTGCTACAGCATACAAATATAGAAGTACTGAGACAGTACAATATGGGTGCAATACTGCTTAGCGCTGTGATGAGAGGTTCAGCAGGGTCACAGCCTCAGGGAAGAAGCTCTTCCTGTGCCTGCTGGTACAGGAGCGGAGGCTCCTGTAGCGCCTACCGGATGGGAGGAGAGTAAAAAGTCCATGGTTAGGGTGAGATGCATCCCTGATGATGCTTTTCGCCCTGCCTGCAAAATCTGATGGAAACAAATAAAAAATTCTTTTAATCTTGATTTTGATAGGGTGCACTCTTAAAAACATACAAAACTGAAAAGCTTAAGTTGTGCCAGTGGATTTTGGAGGAAAGAAGTGAGCAGATCTCAATCATGAAGCACAGCTGTTAAAGCCACTGCCTCACAACTCCAGCTACCTGGATTCAATCACGAACTAGGTGCTGACCGTGTGGAATTTGTATCTCCTCCCTGTGACCTCATTGGATTCCTCAAGCTTGTCTAGTTTCCTCCCCTTGTCATGGTGAGCTCTCGGAGAACTAGACCCAGGTGCAGAGGTGCCATGGAGGTTGCTGGCACTGTCTCAACACAGGAGAGGACTGCAGCCTCACAACTCAACCAAGAAGTGGGGGAATTGCAGGATTCCCAGAAGGAGACAGAAACAAGAGGTTAGATATAGGATTATTAAGAATCAGAATCAGGTTTATTATCACCAGCATGTGTCATGAATTTTATTAAGACAAACTGATCAGCACTGTAAGACAATTCAGTCTCTCCAACATGATGACTCCACTAAGACACTGAATGAGAGTCCTCTTTAAATAATCTTAGAAAGCGGGAAACATGCACCAGTCACAATTAACTTGACAAGATTAAACTGAAAGCACAAGTGCTTAACGGCTCTAAATAAGATAACAATTTGTAAATACAGGAACTCGTGTACCCTCTACAGCAAGCCTCAGAGGCCATGGGGCTCATGACGCCATATCCCAAAAACATGTAGAATTGGTAGAATTGGACAAAGTTGATTGGGATATGGCGAGAATAAAATAGGATTAATATTGGATTCATGTAAGTAGGTGGTTGATGGTCAACAGATTAATGAACTGCCTAGCACAATCCTCGCTGATTTGATTTGACTTGATGTATTTCAATGTACGTTTCAATGTACACGTGAGAAATAAATACAGACAATATTCAGCATGGTCTCTGTTGTTGTGCGAATGAAATCACCAGAGAGAGAGTTACTGGTAGATACAAAGCAGCTTCTTTATTCAACAAAACAAGGTACAGCAGGCATCATACCGAGACGCTTTTGGTGGAAAGGTCTGTTGGCGCAACGTGGGGCTCAATATTTATTTGCTAAACACAAAAGACAATTCCATATTTACAAAGTATAGACAATGCTTTCTTTTGAAGCTACATGCAAACTTCACACCTTCTGGTTCACATCCATCCCACAGATGCCAGCATGGTCTGTGGACTGGTATTCACAGCTTTTAGGAAATGCATTGTTCCAAATTAAATCCACAATACATTGTCAAGGAACAGAAGACTGGCAGCAAAAGCCAAGTGACCTAAACCTAAAAATCCCTCTGACAGATTCTGTGGGTTGAATGGCCTGTTTCCATGATGTATTTCTTTATCACTCTGATCATGCCTTTCAAGTTTTTTGTTTTAGAGGCATGTTCTTTGGGGAAAACTTTGCAAATTATTCAAAATAGGTTGAAATAAGTGATCGGGATTGAGAATTATAAAGAAGAATATACGCAGCTGAGCATGTTGGGTCCTTGGAGATGATGAGGCAGATTTTGCCTTTGTGCAGTAACACACCATAAATGACATGAATTGACAGTCTCTTTTACACCTCTTCAGACATTTAACTGCATAATCAAATCAAATTCAAGTTTAATTATCATTCAGCCATACAGCTGAACCAATCAGCTTTCTTCTGGGGCCAAGGTACAAAACATACACACCACATTTAAAATTGCAAGCAAAAAAAACATAGTCATGCAAAAAAGAAGACACATATACATATAGTCCAAAACCCTGAGCAACATGTTCCTCAAATTGATTGCAATTCACTGCAATCAAATTGACTGCAATCCAGCCTGTTATTCCACTGATGAAACACTGGAGAGCAGCACTGATGGGAGAGGCAAGCCCATGCTTGAGGTTTAGTCCTTGCTACAACCAAGGCCACATAGCTGCCATGCCACCTGTCACACCACTAGACCAGGGAAAAAGGCCTGCAGCATCTTACATTTTCAATGTCCAACAGGGTCTTGCAATCGCAGGAGGAACGTCCAAGGCAATCACCAACTCTGATGCCTTTGAGTAGTAGGCAGCAACATTACCTAGCTCCTCTGATCAATAAGCAGCTCACTGATGGGGTAGATTTCTTGCTCAGACTGTGAGGATGTCTTCCATGGAGAGTCATGCCCTTCCATTGATTAACTTTTCCTTCTGCGGTGATAATTTCTTCATTTTTCTGGGTTGTGCTTTATTTTAAGATTAGTGGTGTGTACTTCTTATCAGAATTGCACATGCTTGTGTGGAGTGTTGAATCCTGTTTTCATCTTTCCTTAGAAGTTTTATCTGATGATTGTGTAAATGTTTTATGTCTGATATTCCACTTCCTCCATCTGTTGTAAGTAGTGTTAATCTGTGTTATAGTGTACATAGTGTTTTCTAAAATTTGTTCTTACTCTGTAAATTTTCCAGATTGGTTTTGGACCAAGTTATCATGACAAAAAAATACATTAATATAGGTGTTTACTGCCTTTGTTATATTTTTACTATTGAGCTCTGTTTGGATGATTTTCTTAAGCCTTGAAGTAAATTCTGTCAAAAGTTTTCCCTTTATGGCAGTATGATCTATTTTCTTTGCTTGCTGATATCCCAGATACTTACGTTTTTCATTTTCATCCACTGGTTATATTGGAATCCAGCTGCTCTGTTTTGTATTCTATTAGCTCCATTGCTCTTTTCTTACTGTTTAATGTCCTGCACTTATCTAGTCTAAAGATCATGTTTTAATCTTTAGGAAATAGTTTACTATTTGAATGAATTGATTTAGCTTTACTGATGAAGGAGCATATAATTTCAAATTGGCCATGTGTCACAGGTGTGTCAAGATATAATTTGGGGGTCTCTGATTAGATACCCTATTTAACACGGTTTTGTCTAGCTTTAGACCTGCTCTCTAATTTACTGAATTTTTGTCTGATTCAGTAAATTAGAGAGCAGGTCTAAAGCGAGACAAAACCATAGTGCTCTTAAAGAGACACCCTGGAAAATTAATATTTACTATTATTTGATTTTTTTTGTATTGCACGGTTTGGTTTCTTTTACACATTGGTTGTTTGACCATCTTTGTGTGTAGTTTTTCATCATATGCATTGTATCTACTGTGAATGCTTATAAGAAAATGAGCTCAGGGTATATGGTGATGTATAAACTCCTTGATAATAAATTTATTTTCAGCTTTGAGTTCTATCTATGCCCTTCAATATATTGTAGGTTTCTCTGAGATACCCCACCATTCTTCTAAGCTCCAGTGAGTACAGACCCAGAGCCATCAAGCACTTTTCATATGTTAACCCCATCATTTGCAGTATTCTTCTCATGAACCTCCTTTAGACCCTCTCCAATGCCTGAACATCCCTTCTTAGATATGGGGCTCAGAACTGCTAATAATACTCCGAATGTGGCTTGACAAATGCCTGAGACATCTATGACATATTTTCCAGTCAAGATGGTGCCAGCAAACAACGCCACCTTAGATGACACCTTCCAGACACATCAGGATAGTAGTAACAGCATTGGTCCAAGTCAGCATGGATTTACAAAGGGAGAGTCATGCTTGACTAATCTTCTGGGATTTTTTGAGGCTGTAACTATGAAAATGGACAAGGGAGAGCCAGTGGTTGTAGTGTACCTGGACTTTCAGAAAGCCTTTGATAAAGTCCCACATAGAAGATTAGTGGGCAAAATTAGGGCACATGGTATTGGGGGCAGAGTACTGACATGGATTGAAAATTGGCTGGCTGACAGAAAACAAAGAGTAGCGATTAACGGGTCCCTTTCGGAATGGTAGGCGGTGACCAGTGGGGTACCGCAGGGTTCAGTGCTGGGACCGCAGCTGTTTACAATATATATTAATGATTTAGATGAGGGAATTAAAAGTAACATTAGCAAATTTGCCGATGACACAAAGCTGGGTGGCAGTGTGAAATGTGAGGAGGATGTTATGAGATTGCAGGGTGACTTGGACAGGCTGGGTGAGTGGGGCAGCTGCATGGCAGATGCAGTTTAATGTGGATAAACGTGAGGTTATCCACTTTGGTGATAAGAATGGGAAGGCAGGTTATTATCTAAATGGAGTCAAGTTAGGAAAAGGGGAAGCACAACGAGATCTAGGTGAGATCTAGGTGTTCTTGCACATCAGTTACTGAAAGCAAGCATGCAAGTACAGCAGGCAGTGAAGAAAGCTAATGGCATGCTGGCCTTCATAACAAGGGGAATTGAGTATAAGAGCAAAGAGATCCTTCTGCAGCTGTACAGGGCCCTGGTGAGACAACACCTGGAGTACTGTGTGTAGTTTTGGTCTCCAAATTTGAGGAAGGACATACTTGCTATTGAAGGAGTGCAGCGTAGGTTCACAAGGTTAATTCCTGGGATGGTGGGACTGTCATATGTTGAAAGATTGGAGTGACTGGGCTTGTATACTCTGGAATTTAGAAGGCTGAGAGGGGATCTTATCGAAACATATAAGATTATTAAGGGATTGGACATGCTGCAGGCAGGAAGCATGTTCCCGCTGATGGGTGAGTCCAGAACCAAAGGCCACAGTTTAAGAATTGGGGGTAGGCCATTTAGAACGGAGTTCAGGAAAAACTTTTTCACCCAGAGAGTGGTGGATATATGGAATGCTCTGCCCCAGAAGGCTGTGGAGGCCAAGTCTCTGGATGCTTTCAAAAAAGAGATGGATAGAGCTCTTAAAGATAGTGGAATCAAAGGTTATGGGGATAAGGCAGGAACTGGATACTGATTGTGGATGATCAGCCATGATCATAGTGAATGGTGGTGCTGGCTCGAAGGGCCAAATGGCCTACTCCTGCACCTATTGTCCATTGTCTATGGTCAGACAGTCCACAAACCTGTTTCTTTCACTGTTTATTTTAAATGTGCCTCTGGTACTGTCAGAAGATCTGCAGTTTGAAGATTGATTGTGCCATCTGGCACTTTGCTGTGTCCAAGAAGGAGGCGAGTAGCCTCGAGCCCAAGAAGCTTAGAGATGGGGCTGAGCCAATGATTGACTCTGGATCTGCAGTTTGTGGATTGGACAGTAGTTCACTTGGACTCTTTCACTTTTATGTTTTCATAGTCTGTGTTTTTGCCTGTTCTTTCTTGCTGCCATTTGCGTGATTTGTTTGTTCTTTTGTGCGAGGGGGGCTTGGAGTTTGGTGTTTGATGTTGATGTTGCCGGTCATGCGATTAGTTTTCTGTGCACGGGGTGGTTTGATGTTCTACTTACCATTTGCATGATTTGCTTTCTGTGCATGGAGCTGTTGGTGTTCTTGTTGCCCTTTGAACAATTTGTTTTTCTGTGTGGGGGGGGTGGGTTGAGTTGTATATTGCATACGTTCTTTGATAATTTAATGTACCTTGAACCTTGACAACCATAACTTTGACTACCTTCTATAGATGTGTGGTGGAGATTATATTGATTGGCTGCATCACAGCCTGGTATGTCCTGTAACAGAAAGTCCCACAAAAATTGGCCCAGTCCATCACGGGTAAAACCCTCCCCAGCATTGAGCACACCTACATGAAGTATCGTCGCAACAAAGCAGCATCCATCATCAGGACCCCTACCATCCAGGTCATGCTCTCTTCTCACTGCTGCCATCAGTAGGAAGGCAGAGGAGCCCTCAGGACTCACACCACCAGGTCCAGGAACAGTTATCACCCCTCAACCAACAGACTCTCGAACCAGAGGGGATAATATCACTTGCCCCATCACTGAACTGTTCCCACAATATATGGACTCTCTTTCAAAGACTCTTCGTCTCACATTTTTAATATTTATTGCTTATTTATTTTATTTATTTTTAAACTTATGCACTTACTCTGTTAGTGGTATTTTACACACTGGTTGTCTGCCCTGCCAGTGCAGTCTTTCATTGATTCTATTACAGTTATTGGATTTATTGAATATGCCCACACGAAAATGAATCTCAGAGTCATATATGGTGATATATATGTACCTAAACAATAAATTTACTGTGAACTTTGAATTTCGAGCATACATCCTTTCCTTTATGTTTCAATCCTCTTGAAATGAATGCTAATATTGCATTCACCTCCCTTACTAATGACTCAACCTGCAAGTTAAGCTTTAGTGAATTCAGCACCAGAACTCACAAGTGCCTTTTATGCCTTGATTTCTGAATTTTCCATCCAATTAGAAAATAGCTTACACTTTTATTCCTTCGATAACTTCATTGCCCATTCTTCTAATCTATTCAAGTCCTTCTGCAGGTTCCCATCCACCTATCTTTGTATCATCCATATACTTGGACACAAGGCACACAATTCTGACATCAGGATCATTAACATATAACTGAAAAGTAGCGGACCCAATATCAATCCCTGTGGAACACCACTAGTCACCAGCAGCCTACCAGAAAAGGCACTCTTCATTTCCCATTCTTTGCCTTCTGACAGTCAGCCAATATTCTGTTCATGCTATTATCTTGTCTGTGACACCATAGCTCTTGTCTTGTTTAGCAGTCTCATGTGTGGGACGTTGGCAATGACCTTCTGAAAATCCAAGTACACAACATCCACTGAATCTCTTTTGCCTATCCTGCTTATGATTTTGAACAGGTTTATCAGGCAAGATTTCTGGTATTGCTCTGAAGCTAGTCTTAGCATTCGAATTGAACCTGAGACTTGCCTGTCTCCTTAAGCCAGTGGATGGTGCATTTACCAATTAATCCTTAGACAAAATTAGTTGGCTAGCATAAGGAAAAGCTAAAACTAAAACAGATTTTAATTTCCTCTTTTTAAACAATGTTTTTCCTTATCCTGCATTTCTCATCCTTTGTTCTGCATTATAGTATTATGTTTCTTTAGTGTTTTTAATTTGCCAGCAGGCTTTTGTTGTAAAGTAACTTTTACAATGCAAATCAAGCTGTACATAGTTCATAACAAGCTGTACTTGAAAGTCCTTTTAATGTTACATTATTGCAATGAGTCACAATTCTGTCATTTTCTTTAAGCGTATTGAACTAGTGAATAACAATTATATCATTAGGGTAATTTCAAAAGATCAATTAACAATTTAAATAGCAACATTATCCTGAGGTCTATCATGGATTGACTTTGATTATGTATCTCAGTTCCACAGAGTGCACTAACACAACACAGACAGGTCCACCCGTGTTGTAATCAGTGCTTGAGGCCAAATCTAAAATTGCAGAAGAACAGAAATGGTTTTAATTCCAAAGATGGCTTGTTAATTATGCAGCTGTAAATGTATGTTAATTGTAATGCTCACTGTAATGATTTGAAATTATGCTGGGCAAAATTTATAAATTTTCATTTAATGCACTTATGAGCAGGCACAGTTTTCATCAAAGATGCTAACAAGTGACTCTAATGATTTGAAAGGATGATGGATGCTGCTTTTCTTGTTTGTGGTGGAACTCCATGTGAAAGTACTCAATTCAATAGTGGGGTTGGCTTTGTCTGTGATGGAGATCTGGGCTGTATCCAGTAATCTCTGTTGTCTTTTTTTGGTCCTTGGTGTAGCTGCTTCCATACTGGGGTGTGAGGTAACCAGTCAGGATACTCTCCACTCTGCAACAATGGAAGTTTGTCAAAGTTTTTGGCGCCACATTGAATCTATGCAAACAACAGATAAAGTACAGATGTTGTCGTGCATTCTTTGGTGCTAACTTGTGGGTCGCAGGACAGATCTTCTAATATGATAATGCCAAGCAATTTAAAGCTACTGATCCAATTCACTAGTGCGAAAGGAGACTGAAGTTGGCCTTAAATACCAGCAATTGTTGGTAGGGAGAGAGGAATATGCAGTTGCATTCACTACGGTTTTATTCAATACAGAGAGCACCGTCGGGGGCTGTATGGCGTGGCATCCAAACTGGAATTGGCATTGCTCCCCCAGTGTTCGCTTGCAGAAGACAAGCCTTATTGCTGCTGACTGCTAAAACATTCATGGAGTCAGGGTCCTGGACTACATATTTTTTGTGTGACTGGATTTTACTGATGTCTTATACTGTATATATGTATGATCTTATATGTGCTATAAGTGCCCTGTGCTGTGTATGACTGTGTTTTACACCACAATTAAACCTGAACTTGAACATTCATGAATAGCAGTCACTTGTTTAGGGTTCCAGAGGTTGCTCAGTTAGGGAAGGACCTAAAGGGAGAATCTGCTGCTGGAAGTGAATAAGAAAGATAGACTGGTGATGTTAACAGCTAAATCCCACAGTGAATGCAAAGACCAGTTTGTATCAGACATTTTAATGGGGGCATATATTGCTTGTGTGTCTCTGAGTCTGTCAAAGGGTGGACTCAGCAAGTTTAAATTACCTGCGATAAATTAGCAATCTCATTTATGGCTGGGTTTGGAAATCACAGTAAACCAAGGTTCTCATTCTTCCTGGAAACTGCATGCAATTCTCACTGTGGTAAGTACATGGATACATGGAAACAAAGGAATCAGGTTAAAGGCCACCAGCATATGTCATGAAATTTAACTTTGTGGCAGCAGCAAAATGCAATGCATGATAAATATAGGGGGAAAAAACAGAATTACGGTAACTATATATTTATATTAAATAGTTAAATTAAGATAAGTAGTGCAAAAATTAAATAAAGAAGTGAGGCAGTGCTCATGGGTTCAATATCCATTTGGAAATTGGATGGCAGAGGGGAAGAAGCTGTTCCTGAACACTGAGTGTGTGCCTTCAGGCTTCTGTATCTCGTTCCTAATGGTCACAATGAGAAGAGGGCACGTGCTGAGTGCTGGGGGTCCTTGACAATGGAAGCTGCTTTTCTGAAGCACCGTTCCTTGAAGATGTCTTGGTTACTACGGAGGCTAGTACCCATGATGGAGTTGACTAATTTTATAACTCTAATTTTATACTATGGGAACAGTAGCAAGCTATTTAGAACCTTAATTCTCTTCTACGATTTCAAAATAACATGGTTGACCTGTGACCAGACTCTATAATCCTTCAATACCCTTTGTTATCAAAAACATAGGAATCTTTAATTAAAAATTAACAAACTTAACTAACATCATTCTTTAGAGTCCAGATATCCTTCTTGTAAATTATATTTACCAATACTTCCTCCTTAAGACATTGCAGCTGGCTCTGAATTAAAAACAGAAGAAAGCTGGAAAACTATACATTAAGGGCAGCTTCTTTGGAAAGAGAGGGAGAGTTAACTTTTCAGATTAAAGAGAGAAAACCAGGCTTTCAGTATATTTTCTGCATTCTGTCATGACAAGAGATTGTGAAGCTGACAAAGGAAAAGATTCAGGGATGTGCTTGAAGTCTTTGTGAAGAAATGAAGCATCTCCACTGGTGGCCATGACTGATCAAAGTGGAGAAGAAGCAATTGAGATTGTTTTGGGAATCTTAATAGTTTTGGGATTGGAGGGTGTACATTGTGAAAATAGGTTGAGTGTACTTGGCCTTTTCTCCTTGGAGTGATGGAGGATGAGAGGTGACCTGATAGAGGTGTATAGGATGATGAGGGGCATTGACCGTGTGGATAGCCAGAGGCTTTCTTCCCGGGGCTGAAATGGCTAACACGAGAAGGCATAGTTTTAAGGTGCTTGGAAGTAGGTACTGGGGATGTCAGCGGTAAGTTTTTCATACAGAGAGTGGAAGGTTCATAGAATGCACTGCCAGTGGCAGTGGTGGAAGCGGATACAATAGGGTCTTTTAAGAGCTTCTTAGATAAATACATGAGCTTGGAAAAATAGAGGGCTATGTGCTAGGGAAATTCTAGGCATGGTCACACAACATCATGGACCGAAGCGCCTGTAGATTTCTATGTTAATAAGAGGCTCTGGGAACCATCTCACAAATAAATCATCTCCACCTTCCTACTGCCTTGTTAGACACCAACTGAAAAAGAGTCTGCAACTACAATATTGCCTCATCAGTCACCTCAGAACCCAGAGATGAAATAAGTTCATCCTTGATCATGGGTGACTACCATCGATGAACTGCTACATCTTTAGAATTGGATCTGATTTACTTTGTTTGCCACACAGGTATACACTTCACTATACTTGGGTTCAGAGTATGTATTAAACGAGCTCTGAGTTTCTCTTCCGCAAGAATAGTCATTATAGTTAAAAGTAATAAAATAATTTCATTTCATCTTGAGACATTTGTTGGAAATGTGACTGGGAACTATGTAACTGTAAGTTTCCCAGTCTTCTTTCTCAATTCAATAAAAAAACGGAAAATGTTGGAAACTGTTATCAGGTCAAGAGGTATCCACGGAAAGAGAAACAGAATGAATGTTTCCAATGAAGGACAATGTAGCTTCAACATTATCTCTGTTTCTTTCCTCCACAGATGCTGCCTGACCTGCTGTGTACTTCCACCATTTTCTGCTTTTACTTCAGATTTCCAGCATCTGCGGTTTCTTGGTCTTCAGGACTAATTTTATACTGGCTGCATCACTGGCATCCTGACACCCACAACACCTCTGTACCTCCTTCCTGGTGGTAACAATGAGAAGAGGGCATGTGCTGAGTGCTGGGGGATTCTTGACGAAGGAAGCCGCTTTTCTGAAGCACCGCTCCTTGAAGATGTCTTGGTTACTACGTAGACTAGTACCCATGACTGAGATGACTAATTTTCCTTGAGTCGGTGGAGCTAAACATAAAATGTAATAATTTTACAAAGCATGCGATAAGTACCCACTTTTACTACCTGATCATACAATTCAGACATTCAGCTCACATAAACATACAACACAATAGAATTCTGGGCCTTATCTCTTATAAATCTATTCGTTTCCTAACCATGTTCTGTTGTTTAGCGTCAGGGAACAGTATCAGGACACAACAGAATAAAGCAATCCCATTTTTATTACCTTTCCAACCATGATTCAAGGCCAGATTGCAATGTTTTAGTATTGATAAAGTTAAGTACAAAGCCCAGAGCTATCAATTTTATCGTTGGTTTACATTCATAACCTGAGTTAAGTTGTTTTATATATTTTTCTACATTTATGTGTTATCAATGTAACAGTCTCATTAATCTTTGAGGATATGTACTTTATATAGAGTTTTGAACATCTTAATTAAACTATATTAAAGTTTTAGTTGATAAATAATGAGTTTATGCTAATTGAAGAGCCAGATTCTGTGAGAGGTTGGGGACAGGGAACATGTAGGAGATACAGAAGCCTGAAGGCACACACTCAGCGATTCAGGAACAGCTTCTTCCCCTCTGCCATCTGATTCCTAAATGGACATTGAATCTTTGGACACTACCTCACTTTTTTTTAATATACACTAATTCTGCTTTTGCACATTTTTAAAAATCTATTCAACATATGTAATTGATTTACTTTTTTATTTATTATTATTTTTTCTCTCTCTGCTAGATTATGTATTGTATTGAACTGCTGCTAAGTTAACAAATTTCACGTCACATGCCAGTGATAGTAAACCTGATTCTGACTCTGATTCTGTACAGAAAGAGAAGATAGGAAAAACAGAGCTTGAGTTACTTACATAAATCAGATACTGGTTTGTTGTATTAGCTTTTCCCGAGTAGCCTTGGACCAGCAGTGTTACCTACTTACTAGGCCTCACCTGCTGATGGGCTGACACAGTAAGAAACCAGTGGTCATAACACAATCTCAACCAAAGGGGAAGATGGGAAAATGTTACACGTACACCGAGTCTTTCATTCACTCTAGACTACTAAAAGAGCATTACAATCAATTAAATTGCTACGGGAATGAAGGGGAACAGAAGTCAATTTAGTCACAGCAAGCTCTCGTGTACAGCAGTTAGCTGAATGACACAATAATCAGTTTTATTGATGTTGGCTGAGGGCTCTTGAGGGAAATCCCTTCCTCTTCTTTGAAACAATGCCCAGCGATCTGTTACGTCTATGGAAGAAGGAAGACATGGCCTGGGTCAGATGTCTCATTGAAAAGGTGGTCCTTTAACAATGAGATTGACCATATTTATTTGAACAGCCAGGCTCACATCCTGCCAGCAGGGGTCACCACACAATGATCTGGAATTTTGAAATCTCGTCATTCCCCAGACCTGCATTGAACTCGTAGGCAGTGCACCCATCTCCACATCTTACTTCTCAAACTCAACAATGTTAGCAGGGTACAGAATCAAACCACAGGAAATAACACAGTGTTTTAAACAGAGGCTTCAATTTCTTCTTTAAACAGCTAGTTCTTTCAAAGAAGCTTAGAAAGATGAACACGTGTACAGAAAGGTGCCGGAAAAAGGCCAGCAATATCATGAAGGATCCCACCCCTCCTGGTCATAGACTGTTTGTCCCACCCTCATCAGGGAAGAGGCTACACAACCAGCAGACTCAAAAAAGAGTTACTTCACCCAAGCCATCAGATTGATCAATACCTTCACCCATTTACCCACCCCTCCATCACTAAAATATCATTTCCCGTCAACCTTAATTAAGATACTCCTTACCTATGATCACTTTATGTACATCCAGTCAGGCTATGTATAAAAGCAAATCTTATGTATTTATATTTATTGTATATTTATTGGGTTCTTCTGTGTTTTTTATGCTGCAACAGATCCGGAGTAACAATTATTTCATTCTCCTTTGCACTTGTGTACTGACAAATGACAATAACCAATTTTGAACCTTGAATCTTGAATTTCTTTTTTAAGTTGCTAATTCTTTCAAAGAGGCAAATTACCACATTTTCAGAACAGATTGGAAATGCCAAATTTGAGAAACAGATAAAACAGATCAATTACAATGGCTTCAACATCAAGACATAAAGTGACACAGGACAAAATGAGTCCACACTGGGGCAGCAGCCCTGTGGCCTCACATCACCAGCCAGCCTGGGTTCAATGCTGACCTGTGGTACTGTGTGGAGTTTGTACATTGCTCGAGAAAAAGATGGTGCCAGTGAACAATGACCTGGTTGGTCAAATATGATGGCAGAATATAGCATTAATGGTTAGACTCTTGGCAGTGTGGACATCAGAGGGATCTTGGGGACTGAGTCCATAGGACACCCAGAGCCGCTACGCGGGTTGACTCTGTGGTTAAGAAGGCATATGGAGCATTGTCCGTCATCAATCGTGGGATTGAGTTTAAGAACCGAGAGGTACTGTTGCAGCTATATAGGACACTGGTCAGACCCCACTTGGAGTACTGTGCTCAGTTCTGGTCAACTCACTACAGGAAAGACGTGGAAACCATAGAAAGGGTGCAGAGGAGATTTACAAGGATGTTGCCTGGATTGGGGAGCATGCTTTATGGAAACAGGTTGAGTGAATTTGGCCTTTTCTCCTTGGAGCGACAGAGGATGAGAGGTGACCTGATAGAGGTATACAAGATAATGAGAGGCATTGATTGTGTGGATAGTCAGAGGCTTTTTCCCAGGGCTGAAATGGCTGGCATGAGAGGGCATAGCTTTAAGGTGCTTGGAAGTAGGTACAGAGGAGATGTCAGGGGTAAGTTTTTTACGCAGAGAGTGGTGAGTGTGTGGAATGGGCTGCCGGCGGCAGTGGTGGAGGTGGAAATGATAGGGTCCTTTAAGAGACTCCAGAATGGACACATGGAGCTTAGAAAAATAGAGGGCTATGGGTAAGCCTAGGTAGTTCTAAGGTAAGGACATGTTCGGCACAGCTTTGTGGGCCGAAGGGCCTGTGTTGTGCTGTATGTTTTCTATGTTTCTGTGTTATGTTTCTAATCGAGGGCGACATCCTCCAAACAGTTCACGAAACTACTTTCACAGACCAGAGAAAATCTGCAGAAGCTGGAAATCCAAGCAACACACACAAACTGCTGGAGGAACTCAGCAGGTTAGGCAGCATCTGTGGAAAAGAGTAAACAGCCGATATTTTGGGCCGAGACCCTTCATCAGGTCTCTTTTACTTCTTTTACGTCTTTTTCTTTCAAACTTGGATCTGCTACTGTTGGAACCTGTGATCTACATTTTGGTTGTGTATTTTCGGGCTGATTGAGCAATCTGGCAATCTGCTGGCTCCGAGGGGGGTCAGTGAGGTTTCGAGCGAAGCGTGCTGCCTCAAGGCCAAGAAACCTGGAGATGGGACGCGAGCCTGTGGTCGACTCCATTTCTCATTAACGTCGCCGATAAGTGTCAAGGAAGATTGAAATCTTCGAGAAAAGAGCAGAAGGCGAGCAGGATGAACTTCGGGGTTGTATACTGCATAGGTACTTAGATAATTAATGTACTTCGAATCTTTAAATCTTTCTTCACCTGTGTAGGTCTCCCCTGGGTGCTCTGGTTTCTTCCTATATCCCAAACATATGTGAGGTAAGCAGGTTAATTTTCCACTGTAAACTTATCTCAAATACGTGGGTGAGTGGTAGAATTTGGTGGTGCAGAGGAGAATGAAGATTAGTGTACAAATGTGTAAATGGACGCTTTAAGTTCAATGTGGAGTGATGGGGTGAAGAATCTGTTTCTCTTTGGATGAATCTTTGACAATTAGTGCACTGTCCCTACTATCATCAACCTGTAACCAGTGGGGCACTCCAGGGATATCTTCTCGGGCCTCAACATATAATTTGATAATAATGTGAATGAGGTCTACATGGTCAAATTTATTGAAAATATAAAGATAATTATTATTATTGCCTGTTATGCGGCTGGCACTTACGGCTGCAAAGAAGGTCCTCCATCTCCATGTGTCCTTGGCTACATGGAAGGAATCTTCATTGCTGTTTCCATAACAATTTTGTTTAACCAGTCAGGGTTGTTAACCCTGAGCTGAACCCCCCCAAACCTGGAGAACCGGTGGACCACTCTTAGTCTGGCCTCTACCCTTTGACCTGTTTGGCATGGGTGATGCTATCAACAGCCAAGGCATAAAGCTCTGGCTCCAGCCAGCATAGCTCTCTCTGTCATTGCAGCATGCAAGCCTCCAAACCCTACAACAAAGTGGAGGTCCTCTTTGGAAGACTATAAAGATAAGTGCATGAGCAAACAGTGAGGAGAACATAATGTAAATGAAAATAGATAGGGTAAGAAGCTGCCAGTGGTATAAAATGGAGGCAATTTGGGATTACTCTGGAAGAAAGAAGCAACTTATTAAGTGAAATGAAATGACAAAATGTAACAGTACAAGAATATCAGAGGAAGGGTTGGTGGGAGAACCCAGTGCATGAAAGACACAGTAATAGCATGCACGTCATTAGGAATGACTATGAAATGTTAGCCTTTATTGCAAGGGACATAGAATTTTAAAAATGGGAATATTTTGATGTAGCTTTACAGGACACAGTCTAGGCCACACCTGGAGCATAGCATAGTCTTCTAGTCTCGATAATTAAAAAAAATCCTTTCCCATCAGAGGCCACACAGAGAATGCTAATTAAGTTAATTCTGGATGTTGGAGTTGGCACATAAAGGAAGATGAGGAATTTGGGCCTATACTCATGGAAGTATGGAAGATTGAGCTTAAAAGAGTGAGGTGATTTGTAAGGGTGGTTATTGAGAGAATGTTTTCTGGAGTGGGATTATTTAGAAACAGCAGGTGTAGTTTCAGGGTAAAGAGTCAACACTTAAGACGGAAATGAGGAAGAATTTCTTTTCTAGGGGATGGGGAGGGTAGAGGCGTGAGTGTTTGGAATACTCAACAGCAGAGAGCGTAGTAGTGGAGTGAATGGTGAATGGCAAATCACGGGGTATGGGGAGTAGGCAGGAAAGTGACTTTGAAGATAAGACTCAATGATGGTCTTATTAAATGGCTCTCAGCTCTGATTGGTTCTCTTGTATTGATTCTTATAATCTTATTTTACATAAAAAACGTGTCAGAGGCCACTTGATTTACATCTTCAGAATAGTGCCATTTTGTCCCCGGCTATTGCAGTTGGCCTGACAAAACAATGACGTGTACTTAGGGGCAAATGGTGGGTCCAATTTCACAGAAACAGAGGGCAGATCAAAGGGAGTCACAGCATCAATTACAAGCCCCCTCTGTAATCAGCAGAGGATACCAAATTGCCTGTTTACAACCTCAATAAAGTTAGCAGGGTGGGAATGCAGGTCTGCTTTGAAGATCACAGGTTTACATGTCACTTTACTAAGCCCATAAAATGCATTTTTTAAAAAAGTTTTAACAAGTGGATTTGTAGATGATTTGTGTGTGTGTGTGTGTGTGTGTGTGTGTGTTTATTCTGTAACATTATATTTCATGTTTTATGTATGGCCTGAGATGGAAAATAGAAAGTTAAGTTAAGGAAATACAAGAACAATATTTAAAGCATTAATTCATAATTAATAGTAGGAGCAAAGAGTAAGACAAAGGAACACAAAACAATCCTCGTAGAGGAATCAGAAGTGGATAGAGCGAGCAAATTCAAGTTCTTGGGTGTTAATATCTCTGGGGAACTAACCTGGTCACTACATATTGATGCAGCTATAAAGAAGGCATGACAGTGGCTACACTTCATTAAGAGTTTGAGAAGATTTGGTTTGTCACCTAAAACACTGAAAAACTTCTACAGATGTGCGGTGTAGAGCATTCTGTCTGATATGAGGGGAGGCGGAGGCAGAGTGCTACTGCACAGGATTGACGTAAATTGCAGAAAATTGTAAAATTAGGCAGCTCCATCATGGCTACTAGCTTCCGTAGTAACCAAGACATCTTCGAGCAGCGACACCGCAGGAACGCGGCGTCCATCATTAAGGACCTCCACCACCCAGGACATGCCCTTTTCTCGTTGTTACCATCAGGAAGGAGGCACAGGAGCCTGAAGGCACACGCTCAGCGATTCAAGAACAGCTTCTTCCCCTCTGCGGTCCGATTTCCAAATAGAAATTAAACCCATCAACACTACCTCAATACTTTATTTCTGTTTTTGCACTATATATTTTAACTTAACTATTTAATATACATACATATGTATATATAATTACTATAAGTCAGTTCTTTCTATATTATGTATTGCATTGTACTGCTACCACAAAGTTAACAAATTTCACAACATATTCCGGCGATGTTATTCCTGGTTCTGAAACATGGTTCAGTCTCAGTTTGCTTGATCCTGGTTGCCAGCGGTAATATTCACTCCTTGCTTAATATTTTACTGGTGACCTTGGTGGCTTTTGTAGAAACTTCTTTCTTAGTCACTGACTTGATCACACCGATGAAAACGTATGATCAAAATGACTTCTGAAGTTGAGTTACTTCAATGGGGTTTTGTGGCAGAGAGATGAATCACCGATTCCCACCCTGAGGAACCTTATACACATGGCTTATTCTTTTTATTCTGTATTCCTTAGAACAAAGAACATTATATTATTATTTTGAGCCCACAATGTTGACCCAACCCTTTAACCTTCTACAAGACTAACCCTTCCCTTCAACATAGACCTCCATTTTTCTTTCATTCCCATGCCTCTCTTAAATATCTAATATATCAGCCTCTAACATCACACCTGATGACATATTCCATGCACCTACCACGCTGTGAAGAAAACCTGCCCCCTAACATCCTCTTCCAAAACACATTAAAATTATGCCCTGGGCATATTAGCCATCTTCACCTTGGGATAAAATTTTCAGGCAGTCCACTCAAACAATGTCTTTTATTTTGTACACCGGTACCAAGTCACCTCTTATCCTCCTTCACTCCAAAGAAAAAAGCCCTAACTCACTCAACCTATCCTCATAAGGCATGCTCTCTAAACAGGCAGCATCCTGATAGATCTCCTCTGCACCCTTCCAAAGCTTTCACATCCTTCCTTTAATGAGGTGAACAGTACTGAACACAATATTCATCTGTGGTCTCACCAGAGTTTTATGCAGCGGAAATATTACCTCACAGCTCCTGTGTGACTAGGCACAGCTTAAATACCATATATAAATTTGCCGATGACACAACTATTGTTGGCAGAATTTTGAACGGTGGTGAGGAGGTGTGCCAGAGCGAGATACCTGTAGATCAGCTGGTCGAGTTGTGTCTCAACAATATCCTTGCACTCAGCATCAGTAAGACCAAGAAATTGATTGTGGATTTCAGGAAGGGGACGTTGAGGGAACTCACACCAGTCCTTGTCAGGGGACCAACAGTGGAAAAGGTGAACAGTTACAAGTTCCCTGGTGTCAACGTCTCTGAAAACCTATCCTGGGCAAAACATATTGATGCAATTACAAAGAAGATATGACAGCAGTTGTATTTCATTCAGAGTTTGAGGAGATTTGGTATGTCACCAAAGGCTCTCGCAAATTTCCACAGATGTACCCTGGAGAGCATTCTAACCAGTTACGTCTCCATCTGATATGGAGAGGCCAATGCACAGGATCAGAAAAGCTGCAGAAAGTTGTAAACTCAGCCAGCTCCATCACTAGCCTTGCCAGCATCGTGGACATCTTCAAAGGTGATGCCTCGAGAAGTCAGCATCCATCATTAAGGACCTTCTCTTTTCATTGCTACCATCAAGATGGAGGTATGGGAGCCTGAAGACACACATTCAATGTTTCAGGAACAGTTTTTTCCCCTCTGCCATCAGAATTCTGAATGATAATACTAATTTAATTCATAAGGATGTATAACTTAAAAACTATAAACTACAAGAAGTATTATTATAATTGTAATTTATAGTTCTTGTTTTAATTCATATTTTTATTATTATATACTGTTGCCACAAAGCAACAAATTTCATGACACATGCCAATGATATCAAACCTGACTCTGGTTCCGATTCTGAGCTCAGTTCCCTGATTAATGAAGGCCAACACAACATATGCCTTCTTAACCACCCTATTAATCTGCACTGCAACTTTACAAAATCTATAGATGTGAACTGCCAAGATCCCGCTGTTCCTCCACAATTATTTTTAAATCATATTCTTTTCCCAATAAATGTTCAACCAAATCAAAGGAAGCTTGGAGGATGGAAAGAAACCATCAAATATGTTCCAATCCAACCATCCCCCCCCCCCAATTCTCTGCATACAAACCCGGTTATCTTTTAATTGTCATGACTTAACCTTCCTCCTTTACCCAGGCACCCCTGGTTACACCACTCCATGGTGTTTTGGTGATATCGACCATTGGCAGTGTAAGAAAAATGTCCTCACATTGGAAATGATTACTTTGCCAGTCCACTCCTCTTCATTCAGTATTATCATTCCACTAATGGAAATAATTTCTCTTCATCTGCTCTGACCATAATCTGTCTCAACCACCTCTGTTCTGAGGGCAAACAAACCCCAAGCCAAATCTCTCATCTCTGCAACCAATCTAATAAATTCTAATCTCCACTCTCACCAAAGTCTCCACAACTTTGTAGGACCAAGGAATGGACATGATTATCCATCCATATTTAAGAAAATTCATTGCAGCTTCCTTGCTCTTACTGTCTTATATCTCTATTTATGAAACCACTTCCTATCCCCTCTGTCAATTTACTCTGCCACACACATCTTGCATTCATAACTCCGTTTCAAATTGTGCACCCACCGGTCTCACCTTGTCCTCGCTTCCGATAACCAAAACCTTGCATTCTTCTGTGATAAACTTGCTGCCACAAAGCATCACCCTGCCGATATCCTCACACTGTCCTCCTTGCTGTTCAGTCCCTTTCTAAATTTGGTGTTATCTGCAGAGTTGACAATTAGGCGTACAACATGACAAGGGGCATGGATTGGCTCGATCGTAGGAAACCTTTCCCCATAGTTGAGACATCTACAAAGAGGGCTGGTGGAAGCTGGTGGATGGGTGTCAGCGAATCTGAGAGATCTGAGAAGGATGCCACGATATGGAAATACAGAAGCCCCATGTCCCACTCCACCAGGTTCAGGAACAGCTGCTTTCCTACAACCATTAGGTTCTTAAACAGACCTGCACAACCTAATCTTTTCTAGGTGATGGAACCCATAGGCACAACCTGCACTACTATGGGCTTCTCTCATGGTGTCTTCGTTGCACTAATGTTTCATTTTGCATGGTCCTTTTTTATTCCTTCCTTCACTATCTTGTATAATGTATATATAATTAATATATCATTTATAGTCAAACGAGAGAAAATCTGCAGATGCTGAAATCCAGGCCAACACACACAAAATGCTGCAGGGGCTCAGCAGGCCAGGCAGCATCTGTGGAAAAAAAAGTGCAGTCGACATTTCGGGCCGAGACCCTTCGGCAGGAGACTAAGACTTGCATACATTGTGTTGGCCGAACCTTTTTCATGCTGCTGCAACGAGATCTTCGTTGTAGCCAATGTCTCACTGCACTTGGGCACATGACAATAAACTCGATTTGACTTGAACATGCTACCTGAGAAAGTGGTGGAGACAGGTACGTTTAAGTTATCTCGGCTAACGCTGGAGTCGCCAGGGCATACAGATCTACGGACCAAATTGCTGGCAAATGCGTACTTGATGGTCAGCATGGACACGATGGCCCGAAGGGCTTGTTTCTGTGATGATATGATTAGGTACAAGTAGTTAGAATATGAGAGAGAAAAAAAGGTTTCATTACACTTCCATTATACGCCAATTGATGCTAAGACTGCCACACGTTTACCACTTTGGAATTAAATCAGAGGATGTCTTCAGTCCCCTGTATCAATGCCAACTCAGTGAGAGATTGCCCTTCACGCTACTCTTTACTCACGGTTGTGCGGCGGGATGGGGAGGAGTGTTCCCTTTCACCGGTGGCAGACCCTTTGAGAGTTACTGCCGAATTTGATTTACCGCTTTTCAAAACTGATTTTTATTAAGAAATCGTAAAAACCTGCGATCGGGAGGTCTGTTTTACAGGTGTGCTAACTTTCAACACATTCGCAAAGCTCAGGAGAGCGTGCAGCGGAATTTCTATCCTTGTATGTAAAAATCTACCCTCGCATTTCAGCAGCGGCGGTTCTTGGAAAGCCGGATGGAGGGTTGCAAATAGGGGTCGGCCATCCTGGTGGAGTGGATGTGAAGAGCGCCTGGATTCGGGAAAAACGAAACTCCGCTTTTTATAATTTTAAACAAAAAAAAACGCCCAGGTCGTTGTTTTTTTTTCGCCGTGTAGAAAAGTAAAGAGGTCAGAGAGATTGGTGGGTGGGGATAACCCTACATGGATCACGTGCTGGATCAAAGCCGGGTGCCGCCTTGTGGAGCCCTGGAAGGAGAGAAGCGAGCGAGCGAGCGAGCGGAGCAGAGGCGAGCAGAATCATGTAATTGACAAGGCTGCGCCAGTGAAATCGACACAGTGTCCAGACAAGGATCGCGCCAGTCACCAAGTGGTCTTTGCTTTATTTTTGGGGGGTTTACTTCCACTTCAGAAGAAACAGATCAAAGTTTGCTTCTTCTAGACATTTGTCAACGAAAGAGAGAAACATCAAGCCTCGCGCAAGCCAGGATTAATCAGAAATTATGTCCCGATCAGCGCCAGTACAACCGGCAAGATGATGTTAAGGGAAGCTAAATTGGTGTTTGTGCTCTTGGTAGTGGCGGTAGCAAGTTTGGTGTCCGTTTGTGCCAAGGAGACTGCCTTTGTGGAAGTAGTGCTTTTCGAGTCCAGTCCCAATGGTGAATATACAACTTTTACAACGGACTTGCAAGGCCGATTCTCTCGGGCAGGAGCCACGATCAGCGCGGAGGGAGAGATTGTGCAGGTAAAATATAAAGCATCGACATCCTGGCTCGGTAGCGCTGCGGGCACACTATAAAAATGTTTTAGAAGTTTTGCAGAGTGGTTATTCACTCAACAAGATGGCTCCGGTTTTGGCCTCTGGTGGAGCAGCGTGAACGTGGGTTCAAATGCATAACCACATCGCTTATCGCTGGTGGTGTACGGCCAGCTATTGATCCCGCTGTCAATAGTCCTTGTCCATGTCTTGTCTAAACTGACTTGATGTTTAAACTTCTGTGGGTTCGAGCTGCAAAGTTTGTTCGGAAATTTTCTTTAAGCATCTGGGCAAAAAAAAATGCTTTGGAGTTGTTTCGTCCCGGACTGTGTTGTGAGTGCAGATGAAATGCCTTGTGATTTACTGATATTTAATTGCTGCCGATTACATTTGCAACTGTGTGCGTGCGTGTCGTTATATGCAATGCCGTGTGCGGAGGCCCTTTACTGAACGGGTCCGTGGCTTCAAATACACGTGGGGAGAGAGCGCGCGTTGAGTGATACCAATATATGCTCCCGAGACCCCTGTGAGTAATCTATTCCCATTTTCTGTTTTCCGGTGTTTAGATTTTAATTTTTTTTTAAAAGCTGATCGTTCGACGGAAATAAACGCCCAGTCACACACCAGCATTCGCCACCCTGTAGGGTGTCAGTGCATCTGGGTCTTGTGAAAAAAAAATCCTCTTAAAAGAGTTGCACTGATTGGGAACGTGACCTTGTTTTTATTAATTCACCGCACCAGATTACCATGGCAACTACTAACAGAGCCACTTAACCATTATACTGGGTTTATTTGTTATAGAAAAAAAAAGCATTAGTTCGGTCTTTAATAGTATTCTGTTTCGCTCCGTGCCTCTTTCTGAGCCGGGGTTTAGTTTTAATTCAGCGATGGATAATAACTCCCTGTGCAATCCAGGGTATGAGAGCGGTCCGAGGGGTTGTTATAAGTTGCCTCTCACGCAGCGGTCTAGGAAATGTTTTGATAGCCCGATGTCTCCAGAACAGCTAGGTGTTGTGCTTCGAGGTTCCTCGCTTGATCAAAGCAACCTGTGTGTGTGTGTGTGACAATGCACTCCCCTAGTGGAGGTGCCTCCTGTTAGTTTCTTTGTAACTCAATCCTCTCTGAGATTGGGGGGAAAGACAACTATTGTTTATGTATTGTTACAGCTGCAGAGAGTGGGAGAGAAAGAGTGAGAGAGAGAGAGAGAGAGAGACCCTCCAACTGATCAGACAGAAACTTGCCCCGATTTAGTGTTACTTCAAATTGCATCAAATTCCGTCAATATCGCTTTTCATTAAATGGCGAGAAATACTGGGGAACTGAAGAGTTTGGGACTGAAGTTACCCTCAAACCATTCCAATGTTGTGGAGGTTAGAATATTTTCAAGCAGTCTCTAATGTATCATAGTTATATTAATGTCGCTTCCCATTACCTCGTCTTTTAAAAGTTAGTCAAATCTCCGTGCAGCAAGCGATCTGTTTATTTCCGGACAATATATAAAGTGGAGGAGAGGGGCGCTGAAGGTTGGTGAGTTCAGAGGGCGAGATGACAGATTTGGGGGAGACTGATCCCACCAAATCAGGGAAATTGGCCTGAAATCCAGAAGTACTCCGCAGCTGAAGACCAGGGTTCGATTTTGTTTAGAACGTGTGACACGAGTTGGGACGTTTCCCCCCTTCTGGCTACGATTTAATAACTGTCTTAGCGACGTTCAAACTGCCTTTCCCTTCAAAGCCAGCAGTTAAATCCGGTTTGTCTAGTCTAGACGAACATCAAAGCAATCCTAATTCAAACATCAAAGGAAGATTTACACACACACACACACACACACACACACACACACACACAAAGCCTGCGCTGAGTCGCTCTCCGCTTCGGTAGCTGGTGATTGTACAGGAGGATTAATAAACAACAATCTTTGATTCTTAGCAATCGACGAAGGGTTGTAATAGAAAATTGTAAAGAAATGTAGCTTCCCGGAAGTTCGGCTGGGTGAAATGGCAGTGTCGGGAGAGAGTGGGCGTCTATTTCAAAAGCCTGTTAGATAAAACTTGAATTGTTAACTGCAAATCGTGCGCTACGTGAAGTACAGGGACTAAGAGGCTAAGGTATTTTCAAGATCAGTGTGCTGTCTGTGTCCTAAACATTATGGATTTCATCTAGGCGAATAATACTCCTGCCAAGCTTGTTCTGCTCATAAGGTGAATTTGTCGTTTATATCTGAATTTGGCGACCCTGAATTTCCTTGGGTTGACCTGTTGTGATTTCCATCTAGGTTCCCGATGGTCGAATTCACTGTGATTTCTCTCTTCCTCCCAAAACTGAGCACAGGGAGTTCTGTCAGCCTAAGTTGCTTATTCGTTGTTCCATGTGGACCCTCTTGTCTATATTTTTGATTACTTAAAGAATGTTATTGTCATCAATGCGCAGTCCAATGAAATATTTTAACGAGAACCGCATCAATTGCTTTCATAGAGAGAGGGAACAAACACTCAGCCCGATGAGGCACAGAGAGTTGGTATGTATGGGGAGAGCGGAATTGAGAAGTGGAGAATTAATTCATTTGTTCCTACGGATGCTGATCCATCAGCTGAGAACATCAGGCACACTGTTGCTTCGGAGTCCACGTTCTGCAGTTACTCTTGCCTCTATCTATGACTTTAGATTCATAGCTGACCCAAAGTGCATCAAATAGGATTGCATCACAGGTGAAGAATAAATCCCGCTTACTTTCGAAAACCGGTATCTTTCTGCCAAACCAACCTGCCTCCTAAATCAAAACGCGCCAGGCACGCAGTTGTTTCGGTTCAAGGTCTCAGCTGGAAAAGTCGACTATTCTTTCACATTCCTAAATGCCGCCGGACCCGTTGAGTTCCTGCGGGTCTTTGAGCGTCTGTTCTGCCTCCAAAGCCGGCCCTCACCCATAAAATCCTCAAGTCTCCAAGTCCTACAGTGGCACGTTCAATTTGTTTGAAAGTTAAAATAGAACTAGCAACACTGGAGAGCTCAAGTAGAATAAATCAGACTGTTGAAATACCCAGCAGGCCGGGCAGCATCTGTGGAGAGAGGAACGGAGACAGGTTTCAGGTTGGAGACTCTAATTTAAACACAGCTTGACCTTAAGAGGGTTTCAGACTTCAGTTTTGAATCGATAGATCTGTGTATTTAAGTAAAGGGACATTTTTCAATGTCAAGAACCATCCAATATGGTGGTGTCTCAGCATAATATGTACCGTCCTAATTTATTCAATCACGCAGGGGGTTTAGGGTCTAACTTGTGAAAGCTGATCCTTCAGAATAACTTCTGATGGGGAAAGATGGGGTGACTCTGCAACACTGTGCCGCGGGCTTCCCCCTGTGAGGGAATTCAATGGGATCGACGCAACCTGTTGTGCGGAGACATGCGGGAAATGTGATCTTGTAAACGGCGGCGCAGTGCTGATGAAGCTGGGTGCTCACCGATTATACTCTTACAATGGCTACGTTTATGCGCAGACCAAACTCTTTCGACTTGCTCGTTATTTTTCTTTGAAACTCCGAAAAAAACTCTTTTGGTTATCTCAACCTTCAGCTGCCTTTATTGGTTAGTGAATTGCATCTCTGTCCAAAACATTTGCTTCCTTTAGACAACAAAAGACGCAGTAATTTGTGTGTGTGTGGGAGGGGGGTGAAAGCGCGTGTGGTTTTATTACTAGTAATCGGGAAATTGCGATAAGGTGGTATTGGGAAGGTGGGTTGGGATGGTGGAGGGGCAGCGGGAGTTGGGACAGGGCTGCTGTTGTGGCGCGCAATCTCCTACTTTTCATTGCGCACCTTTCAAAGTTTTTTTTTCTCTCTCAATCTACTGTTATGCTTTCAGTAGAAGCCTCCCCGCAGCCAAAGATATTGCATTCATGGTTGCCCAGAGAGAAGTGTCAGGTTACAACGAGCTCATGAATTTCAGGAGGGTTTTGTTAATATTATGTTGGAAATTGTTGCAGAATTAAAGGTGCCATCCGGTAGAAATCCCATTGAACTCCAAGTGGATTAAAGCTGCAGATAATTCCCCTTATATTAATTGCAGTCAACTTTTTTTTTGATATTATTGCTATGCTCTGGTTGTTTTATTTTTGCCTCTGAAGGAGGTATTCTTTAGTTTCAATTGACAAGAAGTGTAAAAAAAAGTCTGTCATTATAACTGGCTGTCTCTGTCTCTTCAAATTTCAGCTCAATCTCCCCCATGATTTGTCATTCCTTACCTCTGTACACTTCTCCAACCCAAACCTCATTGAGTTCCTTTCATTCTTGCCAACAGTCTTGTAACCTCTTCTTCACCCCACCATTGGGACAGTGTCTACATCCGTATAAACCTATCATTCTCCTTTAAGGCAAGTCTCAAAATATACTAACTAAATTTGTAGTACTACATCTTTTTGTTTTATGCCAAGAGCTTTGGGGCTTTTTAACTATGATAACATTGTAATAAAACAAGTTGTATTTTGAAATTCAATAGCTTTGGTTATTTCAGTGTAACATATGTTTACATAAGGGGAGTTATATGTTACAAGTCCATTGGGACTCTTTGCATTCAATATCATCCCCCTTCTGAAGACACTACCTTGTGATATAATGCAGATCCCCTGAAGCTCTTGGTTCCTCAACCAGGTGGTCCTTTCAAATGCCCCAGTCATGAGCAACAACCTAGCAAACTGTTTCACCCCTCCCATTCCCATTCAGATGATATAGTGAAGTGTATAGTTCAATGTTTCACTTATGGTGAGTTGATCACCTGAGCTAGCAGAGAGACTGGTCTCAGGAACAATAAGTAAATGGTCAAACTTACCCCTATAAATTCCCATTTGGTGTTAGTTGTATAGCCTTTGTATATGTGCTTGGGTAAGAATTTGAAGTTCCTAAGATACCTTTCAACTCCGTTCCAGCAAAATGGGGTAGTGAAAATGATGAATTAAAAAGCTTATGGTCACTTTAGGAGTTTGAACTGAACATAAAGAGTAGTGGTACCACTTAGTGAGTAATGGTCATTAAATGAGGAGATGGATGATATTCTACCTCAACCCTGTCTTTTTGCATGAAGCACATTTTCTTTGGTTCTTTTGCTAAAGGCGAGGAGAATATTCTCCACATCTGCCTGTTTCAGTGCTGTACATTTCTATGACTCCAATTTCCCCTGTGAAACTTCTCTGTCATTGTTTTCAATGAATTAACCTCCTCTTTGTTTAAGCAGTTGGTTGAGTCTACGAGCTCTTCACCACAATGCAATCAGTAGGGAAATACAGTCTTGCTATGATCCACAGACATTCCAGTTGGCAGGTTAATTGGTCATGTAAATTGTCCTGTGATTAGGCTAGGCTTTAATAGTTGGGTTGCTGGGCAGTACAGGCCAGAAGGGCCTGTTCTGTGCTGTATCTCTAAACAAAATAAGAAACCGTCCTTGTATGATAAGGACCTGTGCTTATTTGGATTATCTGCATTACTTTATTGCTGCATCTTTGCAATAAGAATTGCACACGGTTCAGAACAAGTTCATCGAAGTGTGAGCCATGCAGTGAAAACCTATTAACTAAAGGAACTATTCAATGACTACTGCAACATATGTATTTCTGGACTTTTGACAAGAAAGGGTCTTCAGGTTGGACGTGATACTCTTTGTATGTGGATATTGTTGGGCAACACATCTGTATCCCCAAATCTTGCCTTAACTGCATGTTATATCATTATACCGTCCTGCTGACAGTGCAAAATCAATAAAGACTCTACATAAATGCAAGTAGGAAAGGAAATGTGCTGTCCAGTTTCCATGCGTATGCTAAGGTAATTACTTGGGCATGAGGGATGGGACCGTACAGGGTAGCTGTTCATATGTTGGGAATTGCAGCTCCTTTGTTTGTTAATACTGTATACTGCCTTACCTTCACATGCGGTCTGCTTCAAGTAGCGGTTTTAATCAGTAGTCCATATTACCACTGTTGACTTTGCCATGGTGTGACACTGTCTGCACAGATAAGTTTGTTCCCTTGTTATGTGCTTACACGATCACTACCAGCGCATACTGGGCATTGAACCACACAATCTTCAACACTTACCTTTGCTGGAGAAAAGTCTGCTGCTTTTTTTAAGTGACACTTCCAATAAATAGGGTGCAGTTTGACGTTTTACTGTTTTGATTGTAATTCATGCTGCTAAGGTTTGCGTGTGGGAACTCGTACTGCTGGAGGCGAGCTGTGCCAGTGTGACAACATTTTAACTTAACCGGGGCCGCTTTGATGCACTTCTAAATATTTATAGACAGCTCCAAATCATTCTTTTTTGTCTGTGTTTCTTTACCAGAAGTGCTGAAGTGAAAAGAACTATGGTTGTATGTCTCTAATTCTTATGAACTTATTCTGTTAACATCCTGGTGGCTTCTCATCCCGACAAAAGAAGTCAGTTTGTATGATCTTTCTCACATTTCAGTGGCTGGAGCATGTAGAAAAAACAGTGAGGGAATATCCTGGAAGCCCCAAGAGAGATTTGCATTTGAGCTAGTTGGCCAGGATCTGGAGATTACAGTGCTGTCCATTAAGGAGGGATGTATTCCAGAAGGTTTTGAGGAATATGCCATGTCATTTTTGCCAACTGCTCAGTCGTTCCTAACTTTTCCATTACTAATAAAAGTTTTCAATGATAATTAAAAGCTTTTTTATGTATCACTGAAGTTTAAATGTATGATATTTTTTGGAGATTGGAAAAAAATTGTAAGAAGGGGGTTGTAGCCGGACGATTGGTCGTGTGTAATGATGAGGAGTGAATAGTGAATTTCTGTAGAGTGTGTGTGTGAAAGAGAGAGAGAGAAGTGCGCAGTCATGCACATTTGAGCATTCAGCAAATGCACCCTAGTATAATTTCTGTTGGTTGGCACCATTGCACTAACAAGGGGACTTTTAATTTCAGAAGGAGGAGAGGCAAAAGCAGAAGGTTGCTTCTGATTGAGATAAGGTCCTTCTCCAGATCTCTGGCTACAGCGCGATCGACTCCGCGCGCTGCTCTCTGCACCTATTGGTTAAGCATTTTGTCACTTTAAAGAAAGACTATTTATATTGCCTCTGTGGAGGCGCCCCTTTCATTTCACCATACTAGGAGTCTCCAGTGTGATAAGGTTTTCTTTTAAATTACTCCCTTTCTTGATAGCACAGCTGTTAATGTGCTGTCCCATTGGGGTATGGATGGTAAATGTATTGGCTATGTGTTTCTTTCTATTGTTCTAAGTACTGGTGATGATGCAGAAAGTACAAAGAGAAGATACTTGAAGCCAGTAACTTGCCTTAATGGCAGAGTCTGTCTGGCACAGCTACCTACGTGTCAGATCATATACTGTATTGTGCAATCTGTCCGAGAAATACCTTTACACTTACCAATTCTACTTCCCTTTTAGAAAGACAGTAACCCCATGCAAACCATTTGCAGTGTACATATATAAAGTTAATGCATTTGCCCAAGTATTTACATATGCAATTATAAATTCAACTAAACTATTTCAATCCTTTCACTGATCTTGGGTGATACTGATTGATCCACGTGAACCTTTTGACTTCCAACTCCTCTCTTCACAGCTTCATTTCTGACTCCCAGTTTTTCCAACATCTCCCTCGGCTGAACTTTCACAATCTGCCATGACTGGGCAGTGGAAGCATTTCCACTCTGTTACCCACTTGTAAACATTTCTGCTGAACGCATGATTCACACCATTCCTTAAGAGACTGCTTCTTCCACTGTTCTTCCAAACTCGCGTGCCTGCAATGTTCCAAGGGTAGGTAATGCCCAGAGGTGGAGTGAGGACGTACCCTCGTACTTCCCAGGAACCAATGCAAGATGGTGAGTCATGGACAACCATCCTGGACTGGCGAGTGTTGCTTCATTGTTCCCTTCACCATGCGGATGGATCACTCATCTTCCTCATTATTGGATCTGAAGATGATACTGTCCAGAGGATTCTTTGGAAGTCAAGAATGAGGTTTAAATCTAGTGGTCATAGCAATTTTATTGGATATTCTTAAAGTTTTATCAGTAATTATCTCACTCTACCGTAAGAATAAAGAAAGAAACGAAGAGAGAAGACAATGAATGACAAAACTCGTGGTCGTGCTTTTACAGGTTGAGCCCCCCCATCCAAAATCTGAAAACCTCCGAAATCTGAAATTTTTTTTGAGTGCTGAAATGACGTCACAAATGGAAAGTTCCACAAGATGCTGGGATCGTTCTCAGGCGATGCGCAGGTTTCTGCGCATCACAGACAGTTCTGAGAGGTGACCTCACATACCGTGAATGGGGCCCTGTTGGCTCCAGTTTGTTTCGCCCAGTTATCATAGCCAGACCTTCGTGCATCATTCACAGTGATTACTCTGTTTTGCTCTGTTCAGTGTAAATGTCAAAAAGGGCTGCAGTTACCCCTGTGGGTAATAGTGAAAAGAAAAAAAGGAGGCACTTATGTTTATCTATAACACAGAAAGTTAAGTTATTGGAAAAACTTGACAGCTGTGTAACTGTGAAGCATCTGACACAGGAGTATGACGATGGAGTGACCATCATTTATGACCTGAAGAAACAGAGGGGAAACTGTTAAAAGTTCTATGCTGAATGTAATGAACAGAACTAAATAAAAAAAAATTGGAAAACATTGCATCGAGCAAAAAATGAAGATCTGGATTGTGTATTGAAAGAGTGGATTCGCCAGTGTCGGATTGAAAATATGCTACTAAATGGTCTGCTGATCATGAAATAAGCAAAGAGCTATCACGATGAACTGAAAATTGAAGGTAATTGTGAATATTCAGCAGGCTGGTTGCAGAAGTTTAAGCAAAGGCACAGCATTAAATTTGTGGTGTTAAAGCACCTGCTGGTTACGAAACAGCAGAGAAATTCATTGATGGGTTGACAAGATCATTGCTGATGAAAAACTAATACCAGAACATGTCTACAATGCTGACGAGACATCAATGTTTTGCTGTTATTGCCCCAGGAAGACATTGACTACAGCTGATGAGAAAGCTTTTACAGGAATTAAGGATGCCAAGGACAGAATAAATCTGCATCCTCACTGTTTTAAAGGAGTGAATACCTTACCAGTCCAGTATTATGTTAAAAAAAGGGCATAGATTACCGGGGATATCTTTTCTGATAGGTTTCACAAACATTTTGTACCAGCGGATTGTGCTCACTGCGGAGAAGCTGGACAGGATGACAGCTGTGGCTGAGGTAGTGATAGCTTACCCTTCTGATAGTTTAAGTACACATTATTGTTTCATGCTGAAAATCATTAAAATATTATATAAAACTACCATCAGGGTATATGTATAAGCTGTATAGATTTTGTGTTTAGACTTGAGTCCCATCCCCAAGCTATCTCACTATATAGGCGGCAAATATTCCAAAATCCGAAAAAAATCGTAATCCAAAACACTTCTGGCCCCAAGCATTTTGGATACGGGATGCACAGCCTCTGTTGAAAACCACCCCAAATTAAACATATAAGAAAATTTGGTAAGACTTTATGACATAGGAGCAGAATTAGGCCATTTAGCCCACTGAGTTTGCTCTGCCATTTGATCGTGGATGATTTATTATCCCTTTCAACCACATTCTCATGCTTTCTCCCCATAATTTTTGACACCCTTACTAATCAAGAACTTATTGAATCAAAGTTCTTTTGTTGAGAACAGCTTATAAAGCAGTTCAATTTGTGGTGTGAGACAGGCTGGAGAAAGACAAGCCACAAAAATACAGAACCTGCTATACCACAAATTACTGAAAATCCACCGAACATTTACAGACAAGCAGATGATAAAACATGTAAACAAGCATTGAAAAAGTTAAACTGCAGGAATGACAATTTAGATTCAAATCCAACAACATTAAGTACCGGACAGTGTGGGACATCAAGTGATGCATGACGTATTGAGCAGGGGAGTGTAACGGATTCTTTTTATGGAGTACTGGAGGAAACGTTCTCCTCACAGACCATAGATTGCAAATCAGTCCTCTGGAGATGACCATTTGTTGTGACCACAACCACAGTGCTGTTGGATTTGTGTCCATGGTAGTGAATGGACCACTAATTGCTGGCATTGCTCAGTTCACTTGCAGGACTTCGATCTGGGTTGTGCTTCACTGGAGGTCCTGAAAGGGACCTCACCAGAGCTTTGAAGGTCTTCCTCATCTTTCAGGCCCTTGGGACTTAAGAATTTCTGGCAAAGCTGCTGTCTCTGACAATGTCAGATGGAAAAAAGGAGCCATCTCATATACATCTTTGGGTGTTTAAAGTGTGCACTTTGGAATTGTACCCTAAGTAAAACAGTTTCATATCTTCTTACCTTATTTTCGTAGTGATGGCCATCCCTCATGCTCCTTCTGACATTAGATACTACCAAATAATATTGCCTGTATTCTCACATAATGAGTCTTCAGTCAATGCAATTCTGCAGAGCCTCATTCAATAAAGGCCTTGAACCTGCACTTCCTTGGCAATGACTTCAGCCCGAACAATACCATAAACAATGCCGGCAATGACTTCCGGAGTAAGGAAGGTAGGAGATCCAGCTGCTTGAATGGCTGAACTGTCAAGAGGTTGGGAAGTGCCTGTGAGAAATCTCTTGCCTCTCACAGGAGGGATAAAGTGCTTGATATAAATTCACAACTTACAGGGATAGTTCAGGCAATGAGGTAGACGGTGTGGAGATGTCTGCTCTGCTGTAATTGTTTTTCCACCGTCACCTCTGGTCCTGATAAACCACTGGGGTAAAGTATTGGCCAATATACTGAGCTCATTTCACTGTGAAAGCCTTCATTACTGGGTTTCATATCAACTGCAGATGAAGTCCATATACACACCCTTGTGGCAGGGTTTGTGATGTGATGTGAGTGGTCTGAGGTCAGGGAGAGAATCGTTTATTTAATTTCTTTATTTATTTAGAGAGCTAGCACAGAGTAGGCCCTTCGAGCCATACCACCCCAGCAGCACCCAATTAACCCCAACCTAGTCACGGGATGATTTACAATGACCACATAGCCTACCTGATACATCTTTGGACTGTGGGAGGAAACTGGAGCACCCAAAGAAAACCCACACATTCCCTGGGGGGGGGGGTGGAAGACACAGGCTCCTTACCGACGGTGCCAAAATTGAACTGCAATGTCCGAAACGCCCTGGGCTGCTATAGCAACACGCTAACCTCTACGCTACTGTGACGCCCACGCCCACTGTCTCATCAAGTAGCTGCAGGACCTGGTGAGTAAGAGCAGAAATTAAGGTCTAGGCAGTGAATCTCAGGGGATCCTCATAGCTTTGGTAGCTTATAGTCACTGGAGAGACTTCTTAAAAGCACATCAGAGAAGCTTTACAGTAATTACAAGTGTTAATCTAATTTATCTACAGTGAAGTTGGTTTATACATTTGCCAGTGGAGGGGAATTTATGTTCAGCTGCTTGTAATTAAAATATTTCACTAAGCAAAAGTTAGTAAGTTTATATCTTTGCAGTTCTGACTTAATGCAAAATGCTTTTTAAAACTGATGTTGTTTTGAGTTTTAAAGCTCAGATCATGGGTTTGCTCTCTGAGCTAATTCATGCTATGCCACAGAATCCCATTTTTCTCTGACCTCCTCATAGATCCGGTCTGTCAGATTCAACAGCTCCACTGGTGGGAACCTGTTTCTGGCCAATGTCTCACAGCACCTACGTCAAATAAACTATCCAGTTAAAAAATTCCTTAAAAACTATGAAGCTGCTGAGGAGGGTGGCATGGTGGAGGGGCTGCACTGTCTGTGTGGAGTTGGCAAGTTCTCTGTATAGTTTTCCCTGGGACCGCCGGTTTCCTCCCACACCCCAAAGACGTTCAGGTTAATAGGTTAATTAGCCATCATGTTAGTTCGTGATCGGAGAATTGGGGTGGGTGTTAATGTGTGAGGAAGGGAGTTCCTGCTCAAGGTGGAGATGGCAGATGTAGGATGGTGTTGAGAACGTCCAGTTCCTTCTTCGGAAGCACCCAGGCCCTTGCAAAAGCGGTGGAAGAGGTAGAGCACTTCACAGATTTTCCACCACCCATAGTGTCCTGGACTACCGAGAGAAGTGTCTGCGATTATAGTTAAGGCAGGCTAATAGTTTGGCATGGACTAGATGGGCCGAAGAGCCTGTTCCTGTTCTGGGGAGCTCTACAACTGTGATTTCCATGTTGGCCTCATCATCTACCTAGGAACCAAATGGAAGTGAGTTATCCTCAATCCCAAGGCACAAAGGATTGCTAAAGCAAGACAGTAGTCCCAGCCACCCAACCCAAGAGTAAGTCATCTATACCCAGTCCCTTTCTCTCTCTGCATCCCTGTTACCTATCCTTCACCCCGTTTTCTCACTAGAACACTCTACTTGAAGCTAAGGTTAGCAGCTCAGTTTTAGGTGCATGAGTTGAATACTTTTTAACCTGAGGCAACAAAATATTGCTGAAGTTTATGGTTCGAGGTAGCAGGTTACAGCTGGAGGCATGGTCATGCATTTTTAAGTGTCTGTCAAGGGAAGCACTTACGGAAAGTGGGCACAGGTCCCAATTAAACTTGTGTACAGAAACTACATGTTTGCTGTAACTTGTCCAGTAATTGATCTCACTGACCACAGTTTGTTCAATAGAACTTTCTTTTCGAAGAAAAAGTAATGCCACACACCAAATGATTCATTTCCCTGCCACCTACTATGTATTTTGCACCTGTGTGTTTATTAAATGCCCAACTTACTTATGGACTTCCAGAGGTACATTATCTGGTATTGATATTCTGCTTCAGGTGTGTTCACTGTCATCGTGCTCTCCAGGGTAACTGATGTAGGAAACCACAGTTCCCATAGGAACGCTGCCAGAGTATGCTCGGCTGTTCAGTGCTGGCAGGGTACTGACTTCCACCCGCCACCAGCATTACTGTGGAAATGTTAGCAATCTGTCAGTAGAATAGCCCTAGTAACACACAGAAGGTACTGGAGGAACTCAGCAGGTTAGGCAGCATGTGTGCAGTGGTCTGGGTCGAGACCCTTGATCGGGGCTGGAAAGGAAGGGTGAAGAAGCTAGGATAAGAAGGTTGATGGGAAGGGAAGGGGTACCAGCTGGCGGGTGGTAAGCCATGGGAGGAGGAAGGTGGGTGGGTGGGGGAGGGGACGAAGTGAGAAGCTGGGAGGTAGGTGATCGGTGGAAAAGGGCTGACGAAGGAGGAATCTGATAGGAGAGGAGAGTGGACTATGGGAGAAAGGGAAGGAGGAGGGGCACCAGAGGGAGCTAGAATGGGGGAGGGAAAAGGGCGGAGCGGGGAGAAATTAATGGAAGTTAAAGGAATTCCGATGCTCAGGTCATGATGGAATATTAGGTGTTGCCTCTCCAACCTCAGACTGCTCCCGGTGCATATTTCAGGAGAATAGGGATGTAGATCTTTTTAGTCCTGACGCAAGGCCTCGGCCTGAAACGTCGACTATACCTCTTCCTAGAGATGCTGCCTGGCCTGCTGCGTTCACCAGAAACTTTGATGTATGTTGCATGTAGATCTTTTACCCACCACATCCCTCTCTGCAACAATCCCCTGACCTACTTCGTCTTCAAGGAGAGGGAAGGGGTGCAAAGGAAGCAAAATCTCTGTTCCTTCTGCAAAAGTACTCCCCTGTTTTTACTGAAATCGAGTGCTCTTTCTGGAGACCCCCCCCCCCCGCCCCCCCAGCAGTAGGTTCTAGGATTTCCTTCTCAACCATTTTAAGACTATTCTGAAATCTTCCTCCTTAGAGGAAGTTTCTGATCACCTGTCCTGCTGTCTATTGTCAGTGTTTGTTTGGTGGCTGCTCCTGCAAAGGGGGGCCTGGGGCTATTTTATTACATTAGGGCAGCTTTTGTTGTCTGCCTGTTGCTCCAGTTGGCCATGCTTGCATGCAGCCTGTTCAGCAGTTAGCGTTATCTCCTGCTGTTGGACTGTGTTTGTAGTGTAAATGGAATGGCTTTGATCCTTATCTTGGCCGTACCTGGAGAGTAAATGATACCAGCTTTACCTTGGTGCAAAGTCTTAAGTGTGCAGTGACTACGTGTTCTGCACCAGACGAAGCTGGTGCCTCTGTAAGGTGATCACTTTGGAAAGTGAAGTGAAGGTGGACTCTCTCTAGCAGGTTATTTCTTTTTGCTGAGAAGCTTTCAGCTGAGTTAAGATTTCTGTTTCGGCGAGCAAAATGCAACCCATCCCTTTGCTGAAGAACTCTTCGCTGCAAAGAGTTAAGAGGGCCAGGAGCTTCCTTTCGAAGTGAATGGTGTTTCTGGTAGGACATCTCCAGTAACAGGGGAAAGACTGTCTCTTGCAGACCAGAATTTTTTTTGTTTGTTGGCGGAGAGAAGGAAAGAAAGTTGTAAACCTCATGCAGCGCTTCTCCTCTTATAGTTTTCAGTCTGACTGTGCACAGTTGGACTGAGTAGAACTGAAAGTTTGAGAAATTCCTTGATCCTGACTTTTTTGCTTCTGGGCATAATCCAAGTGAGTGATGGAGAGGATTTGGCAGGCTCCTTTCCTTTATGACACGGCCCTGTCTCTTCACTCCAAGTGCCCAGTCAGACTGAAGACATTTTGTAATCTCCCGAATCCCCAGAAATGTAGAAATACTCAGGAACCCACTCTACACCCGATTCCACCACTGGCCAAGAAGCTTGTCACTCTGCTTTTGTTACTTCATTGTGACTTTATCAGAAATACATTTGTATGTGTGGGACTGACCATAAAATCAGAAGACATAGAAGCAGAATTAGGCCATTCAGCCCATCAAGTCTGCCCTGCCATTCCACCATGGCTGACTTATTATCTCTCTCAACCTAGTCCTCCTGCCTTCTCCCAGAAACTTTTGACATTCTTGCTAATCAGGAGCTGATCAACCTCTGCTTGAAATATGCCTGATGACTTGACTTCCACAACCATCTGCGGCAAGGAATTCCACAGATTCACCACCTAAAGGAATTTCTCTTCATCTCTGTTCTGAAGGAACGTCCTTCTGTTCTGAGACTGTGCTCTCTGGTCCTAGACTTCCCCATTGTTGGAAACGTCCTCTCCATGTCCACTCTGCCTAGGCCAGTGATGACGGTGAAAGTAGGTGCTGCTTGGTGATGCATCGGAGATGTGGATTTTCCATCCAGATTCTGTGCATGGGCTTTGTTTTAAAAGCTGGATGAAGCCGGCTGCCCTGTGGTGTGATCGGAGACTCTGCATTGGTACAATCTCAGTCTTGTTCTCAGTTGGCCAGCTTTAAGACAGTGAGCACCGAATTTCGCTCGTCGCAGTGTGTAAATGGCGGGGTGGGGGGTGGGGGTCAGTGTATTTGGTTCACCAAGCATTATGGAGGCAGCTTGCTTTTGAAAAAACCCTGCCCAGCAAGTGACCGATTTGTCCGGAAGCTAATGTCCCTCAAACATGATGAGAAGTCGCCATTCTACTTGATTCTTATTTATACCTTCTGCAAAAATTGTTGGATATATTTTTGTTTAAGAAAGCATATTTTTAGAAGCAGCTAAGCTTGTGACTTAGCATCGTTTGTTTATGGAGTCCACCTGGACTGGATGTTATCATTGCGTCCCTCCTTTCTGCAGATTAAGGTCGTGGAAACTGCATTAATAGAAAACATTGTGGTTATCACGTCAGGATGAACGTCTGGTTTCAGCGACCTTGCATTTCAGGGGTCAAGACTTGATTTAAACCCTGAACATTATAATGCCAGGGAGAACAGGGTTTTGACTGGGACCATAGCTTTGGTGTCACACTGCACTGTATCGAGGTTAATACCAGTCCGGGGCAGATAACCAGTTTAAACAAGACATATGGCATTAGAAGTAGAAACAGCATTAGCGCATTCAGTCCCTCTTGCCTGAACCACTTTCCTGCTTTAATCCTACCGTGTATATTCTCAGTGACTGAGCCTCTACAGTCCACTGCAGTGGAGTTTCCCAAAGACTTAACATCCAGCCAGAGAATAATTTTTTCTCATCTCTTTTTTTTGTTTAAGTTTATATTACTTTATTTTCTTAAAAATTTCCCCTACCCACCCACCTTCCCACTCACCTGGACTCTCCAGTCACCTGCCAACTTGTACTCCTTCCCCTCGTTCCACCATCTTATTCTGCATTCTTCACCCTTCCCTTGCTGTCCTGATGAAGAGTCTCGGCCTGAAACATCGACTGTTCATTCCTTTCCATAGATGCTGCCAGACCAGATTGAGTTCCTCCAGCATTTTGTGTGTTGCTCCTGTTGATCTCTGCCTTGATTATACTGAAACACTCGAGCCTCCGGGTCCCTCACATTGTTCTGTCTCTCAAATTCTTCCATAGACATTAATTTCTGAGTCTGCCAATTATGCACTCCAGTGAAATGAGGTGCTGGGGTAGTAATGCATTTGGTGTTTTCTGCATGTTCAGTGTAACGATAATGCTAAATGGCTCATTTTAGTGGGGAGAGTGCGAATTTTAATTTGCTGTCACCTCTGGTTCTTCTCAGATGACAGCAGATGCTATTTGCACATTGTAGCTGCTAGTTTTAGATTAGGTTAGATTCAACTTTATTGTCATTCTTCAACAAAGCCAATGAAATGCAATTAGCATCTAACCAGATACAAAGCCAATGAAATGCAATTAGCATCTAACCAGAAGTGCAAAAGAATAGTATTATTTACAAAATAACTGCGAATAAAAAGTAAGCGCTACAGCACACAAATATAAAAGTACTGAGACAGTACAATACGGATGCAAGGCACTGTGGTGAGAAGTTCAGCAGTGTCACAGCCTCAGGGAAGAAGCTCTTCCTGTGCCTGCTGGTGCGGGAGCGGAGGCTCCTGTAGCGCCTACCGGATGGGAGGAGAGTAAAAAGTCCATGGTTAGGGTGAGATGCATCCCTGATAATGCTTTTCGCCCTGCCCAGGCAGCACTTATGGTAGATGTTCTCAATTGTGGGCATTGAGATAGGTGTAGTAACTTCCGCTTGGGTTAGATACATGACATGGTCTATCAGATTGAATAAAGGGACTTTTCCATTAAGAAATTATGAGACAATTATGAGAAACACTCAAGAAGTCAGGCAGCATCAGTGGACACAGAAACAGGGTTAATGTAACCCTCGTCAGAGCTGGAAGATGTTAGGTATTGAATAGCTGAGGACTGCATGACTGTCAAAAGCTGATGCTGACTTACAGTATGTAATGACAGCTTTACCTTATAATGAAAATAATTGCAAGGTTATAGATGAGTGTTAAATCATTTTTTTGTATAATTTAATAAATGGTTTCCAAAAGGCCCATTCAAAAAGTGCATCACCAGTTTAATTGCACCCTGTTGAAGCTTACTCAGAAAATGCTTCAGTTCAAAGGTCAAAGTAAATTTATAGTCAATGTATGCACACGTCACTTTATACTAGTGATTAATTTTCTTGCGGGTATTCACAGTGAAACAAAGAAATACAATAGAATTAATGACACACGACCAATGTGCAGATAAAAATGTAGTAAATAGATAATACTGAGAACATGAGTTGTAGGGTTCTTCAAAGTGGGTATAGATTGTGGAGCCATTTCAGTGTTGTGCTCAGTGAAGTTATCACGATGGTTCAGGAGCCTGTTCCTCCACCTGGTGGTGTGGGAGTTCGTCTCCTTTCCAATGGCAGACAGAATGGCCTGGATGCTGCTTTCTTGTGGCAGTGCTCCCTGTAGGTGTGCTCAATGGTGGGGAAGGCTTTGCCTGTGATGGACTGGGCTGTGTCCACCTCTTTTTTGCAGGCTTTTCCATTCATGGGCATTGGGGTTTCCATACCAGTCAGAATACTGTCCACAGTGCATCCGTAGAAATTTGTCAAACACATAGATGACATGCCAAACTTGTATAAACTTCTAAGATGCTTTGTTGTGCCTTTTTTGCGATGGCACTTACGTGGTGACCCAAGGCAGAGACCCTCTGATATGTTAATGCAAAGGAATTTAAAGGACTGTTGTCAGTAACAGCAATTTGAATGCATTTTAATGGCTAACTAATTCACAGTTCTGAAATGTCATTGGTATTGCAATCATGCAGTGTTCGTGAGAGTGTGTGCGTGAGACTTACTTTAAACCTTACTTTAAGCACAGCTGCCTCGACTTTTGCATTCTTATACCTATGAGAATGGTTTCACAAAATGTATGGCATCTTTGAAGTGAGTGCTCGGACATTTTAGGCAGAAGTTGTTATGGTGCCCACGTCACCTAATCACAAACCTGCTGTCTGTCAGGCAGCGATGCCAGTTTAATATTTGCAACACACATCAAAGTTGCTGGTGAACGCAGCAGGCCAGGCAGCATCTATAGGAGGAGGTACAGTTGACATTTCGGGCCGAGACCCTTCGTGCTGCCTGGCCTGCTGCGTTCACCAGCAACTTTGATGTGTGTTGCTTGAATTTCCAGCATCTGCAGAATTCCTTGTGTTTCCAGTTTAATGTTTGTATGTTTTCTCGGCAATAGGCTTGGCTGCAGTTAGAAATGTTACATTGGTGGTAAGCATTTTGGAGGGTGTGATTTGAGTCTTTAATTTCTGTTTCCCATCAGTGGCGCAGATGATACTTGCTCTGCCATTTGCCTAGCAGAGACACGGGAGGTTCTGCATTTGCTGGGGATCTCGAGCAGCACAGGATTCTGAAGAAAGGCCACAGGCCAAATCTTCGACTGTTCATTTCCCTGTCTGACCTGCTGAGCTCCTCCAGCATTTTGTGTGTGTTGGCACCTTGCGTGACACCACTGGAACTGATCAGTAGCTCTGTGAATCCTTGACAAGCGTCCTTTAGCTCTCAGAGGGTTAAAGCTGCAGTTTGCTCAGTGAGATGGGCCAACAATTAATTTCTAAATTGAGAAACATTGCTGAAGGAAACCGAAAGGCTGACAGTCTGGGCATGTAATAGGCAGCATCTGTATGATCAACCTGATTAATCATTTATCTTTCCCTTGGCTATGTGAGTGAGATGGCAATTAAAATAATTGTGGACCTGCCTAACCATGATGGCTTTGGTTGATTCACTGTATGTTGTTCACAGATGGTTTTAAATGGTGGAAACATAGAAACATAGAAAATAGGTGCAGGAGTAGGCCATTTGGCCCTTCGAGCCTGCACCGCCATTCAGTATGATAATGGCTGATCATCCAACTCAGAACCCTGTACCTGCCTTCTCTCCACACTCCCTGATCCCTTTAGGCACAAGGGCCACATCTAACTTCCTCTTAAATATAGCCAATGAACTGGCCTCAACTGTTTCCTGTGGCAGAGAATTCCACAGATTCACCACTCTCTGTGTGTAGCTGTTACAATAAGTCATTTTGGTGATAATCTCCTGTAATGCTTGATCTGGGATTTGCTATGTAATAAACCTTTGCAAAGACATTTAACTATGCCCAATGCTGGACCTCAAGATGGACTTTGTATGTATCCTGGTAATCCTCTATGGGTTGTCCCTGTCACATTTCACTTTCTGACCACACCCATGTTCATGATGTCTTAGTTGGCGTTTCCTGGGCTTGGATGTCCTTGTGAGCAGGAGGCATGAGGGTCAATCAGTTAGCATGCCTGGAGTTTGATCCAGGAGTTTGGGATCCCATCATCAGCTAGTCTTGGGGGGGTGGGGGGGTCAGTACCAAAGATGGGTGACCAAAAGCCAACAGAAGCTTGTCCTGGAGCTGGAGATCTGTCCGTGTGTGTGGGAAGGAGGGAGGGCAGAAAAGGGCTTGCTTTGCCGATGTTGCTCATCGTCTTCTGCTTTGTTGTGTTCGGTGTTCTTCTGAAGATGGTGGGCAGGCTGTGATGGCGCTGGAATGCGAGGCGACACTCGCGGGCTGTCCCTGGAATAATTGTCAGCTTGTGTTGGTTGCTTACACCAGTGCGGCGCACGTCCCTGTCCCTTTTGGTGTTTCAGTGTACCGCTGACAAATAAAGCTGATTGTTATTTGCACACTCCACAATTTGGCTTTAATAGGCTTTTAATGTAATCTTCACAAAATAGATAAATAGGAAATTGAGCAGTTGCAGCTGAGTAACGCGGAGCAGTCGAAGTCCTGGGTTATTACTCCAAGCGCTGGGAGAGGTGTATCAACTCATTGAGGACTTCTTGCACTAGATTGTGATGTCTACAGTGAGATTTATCAAATGGGCTCTCCTCTTATGCCATTATCATGACCTGCTGCTTGCTTTAAGGATTGACAGAAAAGATAAAGGCAGGAAACTTCTACAGCAAGTAGTAACCCAGAGTTTAGGATTTGGCCAGTTGAGGTTCCAGAAACCAGGAAATCAGATGAAAGTAAACAGGGATCTAGGAGGTTACAGAACTGTAGACCATTACAGAGTCAGTTTGTGAAAACCATGTGCGCCTGCATCTGCAAATTTAGATAGCACTGTGCCATATTGAAATTTCTTAGCCTCACTCAGGTTACAGTAAGTTCCTCTTCACGCAGAAGGTTTCCTTTTGTCCGGGGAGTGTTGTACCAGAATGAATGGCTGCTGCAGAGAAGAGAGGAGGGTGAGAGCAGTGGGAGTGTCCTGTGTTCAGGGAGACCTGCACAGTCCGGTGAACAGTGTTTACAGTAGACATGTTCACTGAGAAAAGAGACCATGGAGGTACTGTGGTGCTACATCCATGAGCTTCTCACAAGAGATTGTCCGGGATGTTTACATAAGGGCAGTTGATGCAATTTTGTCAAAGTTCATATATATTATCACGAGATTCATTTTCTCGTAAGCATTTACAGGAAAACAAAGAAGTACAAAAAACTTATTAAAACATAAAGACTGACAAACAATGTGCAAAAGAAGACAAATAATGCAAATGAAAAATAAATAATACTGAGAAATTGAGTTGTAGACGCATGGAGTTGCAGGGTCTTTAAAAATTAGTCTTAGGTTGTGGGATCAGTTCAGAGAGAAGTTATTCACGCAGCTTCGAGAGCCTGATGGTTGTAGGGAAATAGTTCTTCCTGAATTTGGTGGTGTGGAACCTGAGGCTCCTGTACCTCCTGCCTGATAGTGGCAGTGAGAAGAAAGCATGGCCTGGATGATTGGGGTCCTTGATCATGGATGCTGTTGTGTACTTGGATTTTCAGAAGGTCTTTGACAAGGTGCCTCACAAGAGGTTGCTTAACAAGCTACAAGTCCATGGTATCACAGGAAGGATTCTAGCGTGGATAAGGCTATGGCTGATTGGCAGGGGGCAAAGAGTGGGAATAAAGGGAGCCTTTTGTGGTTGGCTGCTGGTGACTGGTGGTGTTCTGCAGTGGTCTGTGTTGGGACCGATTCTTTTTATGTTATGTGTCAATGATTTGGGTGCTGGCATTGATGACTTTGTTGCAAAGTTTGCAGACGATACAAAGTTAGGTGGAGAGTCTGGTAGTTTTGAGGAAGTAGAGAGGCTGCAGAAGGGCTTAGATTAGGAGAATAGATAATACAGTGTCAGGAAGTGCATGGACATGAACTTTGGTAGAAGAAATGAAAAGGTTGACTACTTTCTAAGTGGAGAGAAAATACAAAAAACTGAGATGCAGAGGGACTCAGGAGTCTTTGTGCAAGATTCCCTCAAGGTTCATTTGCAGGTTGAGTCGGTGGAAGGCAAGTGCAATGTTGGCATTCGTTTCACGAGGACTAGGATATCAAAGCAAGGATGTAAAGTTGAGACTTTATAAAGCACTGCTGAGGCCTCGCTTGGAGTATTGTGAGCAGTTTTGGCCCCTTATCTTAGAAAAGATGTGCTGAAATTGGAGAGGGTTCAAAGGAACTTCACGAAAATGATTCCAGATTGAATGGCTTGTCATTTTGATGGCTCTGGGGCTGTATTAACTAGAATTCAGAAGAATGAGAACTGACCTCTTTGACCTCTTTGAAACCTATCAAATGGTGAAAGGCCTTGACAGAGTGGATGTACAGAGGATGTTTCCTATGGTGGGAGAGTCTAAGACCAGAGGACACATCCTCAGAAAAGAGGGGTGTCCTTTTAGAATGGAGGTGGTGAGGAATTTCTTTAGCTAGAGAGTGGTGAATCTGTGGCATTCCTTGCCACAGGCAGCTGTGGAGCCCAAGTCTTTATGTATACTTAAAGCAGAGGTTGATAGATCCTTTGTGGTCAGGGCATGAAGGGACATGGGGGAAAGGCAGGAGATTGGGGCTGAGAGGAAAATTGGATCAGCCATGATGAAATGGCAGAGGAGACCTGATGCGCCACATGGCCTAATTTTGCTCCTACAGTATATCTTATGGTCTTATGTTGCTTTCTTGTGACAAGCACTCCATGTAAATATCCTCAGTGGTGATGGACTGGGCTGTATCTGCCATTTTTCAGAGTATTTTCCACTCCTGGGCATTGCTTTTTCCATACCAGGCCATGATGCAGCCAGTCAGGATACTCTCCACAGTGCATCTATAGAAGCTTGTCAAAGATTCAGGTTACATAGCACAAACCATTGCCCTCAGTGTTCCTACTTGTGTGGCCTGAAGGAAAAAAAAAGTAGAAAATGTCTTCGTTTGGATGGATTTTTTGGTCAGCTTTTGAGAGCCGCATCTGGCAGCAAAGTGGCGCAGGGATCAGAAACGGCCTGGACTGATCGTGAGGCTGGGAAGCTGAGACTGGGGGTGAACTTGACAGCAGTCCAGCCACTTGAGGTTGTGTTTGAGATCACACGCAGGATAAATAAAAACACTGAAGTATATGTAATTAGTGAGGTTTCAAAGGGAATTGCGTTAGTAGAAGTTGGTTTTTCTGTGAATTAATAAAAGCTGCTATTGCTTAGGCCACTGGGGTTCAATGACTTGCGTGTTGCACAGCTGCTCACAATGTCTGAAGGAGTTTTACACTGGGGAATAGTGAAGAAGGAAAACAAAAATGTTGCTATGAAATGAGGAAGTGCCTATATGGTACCTGGAAATGTGTGCAAATGATCCTTTTTCCTGGGTTAAACCAATTTTCTACAGAATAATGCTGCTTTTCCAGGGCTTGTTCAAATGAAATTCTGCACTGAGGTCCCTAAAAAGTTCAAAGTAAATTCATTTTCAAAGTACCTCACTATTTTTGTTCTACTTATTTAATTTTACATGTTTTTCTTTATTGTAACTTAAGAGTGTTTTCTCCAATTTGCACAACTGCTGCCGCAAAACAGCAATTTTTACAACATATGTCAGTGACATTAAACCTGGTTCTGATCGTGGCCTGATGTGCCAATGAGTTGGGTTGATGGTGCATAGGCTGCGTGTAAAAGCACCAGGCAGAGTGGCTGACAAAATTTGAACCCGTTCCTTCACAGAGGGAGAGACTTTTGAAAAGCAGCATAAGGCAATAGCAGTATGAAGCTTCAGAGAAAAAAAACATGCAACATCTGCTCATCTTTTTTCATTATATGAAAGAGTGTATTTTCCATCTCAACGGGAGATCTCCACATCAATGCAAAGTTTTTCTGTATTCACGGCACAGAAGACCTTCATGTGAACTGCACTACTGACCTTCAAGGGAGCGAAATCCTTTTTAACATGAATGCTTATCATTCTCCAACATCTTTCCCTCTTTATCAGATGTTGTACAGATTTAAAATGTTCCAGTTGCCAAGAACACCATTTATTTGGTAATATGGTCCATCTCTCGTAAAGATTCCTTTTTTTTCTTTCCTCATTCCCATTAAGCCCTTGTCGTGTAACTGCCTAAAATGCCAGCTTTGATGACAGTGTTTGGCCTCTAAATCTGCCCAAAATGCCACCTGAGGCATGGGGCTCTAAACTTTGTTGCTCTCAGATTGGTTTTTATTATGGGGACAAATATTTCTGGAAGGACAAAAAGAGCATATCCATCATTTCCCAAGCTTCCCGCTAATTGGTGTACCATACCAACAAGGATATGCACTATCATTCCGTTTCTTGGCCTTTGCAGGGCCAAAATTTGAGAATTTGTTACCTGGTAGACTTTGTTAATGCCTGCACCGAACCACCACCACCTTATAATTTTCAACTAGAGATTGGCAACAAATACTAGCATGTGAAAGGTGACCACATCTCCAGAATGAATTTATAAGAAAGTGTAACTGATAGAATAACCAACTTTTACCTTCTGGGTGTTAACGTGTTGAGTGGCCTGTCCTAGGCCCAATCACTCATGAGAAAAGCATGCCACCATTTTTGCTTTCTTTGGAGGTTAAGGAGACGGAGCTTGTCACCAAACACTTGAATATTTTTTCTGCAGATATCTTGTTGAAAGTATCCTGACTGCATCAGGGTAAGCTAAAGCAATTTGAACATAAGCTGCAGAGATTGGTGAACTCAGCCCAATACATCATGGACACATCCCTTCCTGCTGTCAGTGTTAGTAGAGGAGCTCAGAAAGGCAACTCTGTCATTAAGGATTCCTATCATGCAGGCCGTGCCATCTTCTCATAGCTACCATCGGATGGGAGCCTTGACACCACCAGGTTTAAGATCAGAATTGGATTTAATATCACTGGCATATGTCATGAAATTTGTTTTGCGGCAGCAGTACAGTGAAATACATAGTAATAAAAATAAACTATGAATTACAATATGTAGAACATTTTAAATTAAAAAGAGAGGAGAAAACATAGTGAGTTAGTGCTCATGGATTCAAAGTTCATTCAGAAATCTAAGAGTGGAAGGGAAGAAGCTGTTGAATGTGCGTCTTCAGGCTCCTGTACCAGCTCCTTGATCGTAGCGATGAGAAGAGGGCATGGCCTGAGTACTGGGGGTCATTAAGGATGGATGCTGCCTTTCTGAGGCATTGCTTCTTGAAGGTGCCCATGATGGAGGGGTGTGCTCATAACTTTCTGCAAATTTTTCTGACCTTGTGCAATGACCCCTCCGCACCGAATGGTGGAGCAACCAGTTCGAAGCTCCCCACATTACACCAGTAGACCTTTGCAAGTGTCTCCCCATGTTACACCGGTAGAACTTTGCAAGTGCCTTTGGCGACATACCAAGTCTCCTCAAACTCCTAATGAAATATAGCTGCTGTCGTGCCTTCTTTGTAACTGCATCAATATGCTGGGCCCAGGATAGATCCTCAGAGATCTTGACACCAAGAAACTGGAAACTGCTCACCCTTTCCACTGCTGGTCCCTTACTGAGGACTGGTGTGTGTTCCCCAACTTCCCCTTCCAGAAGTTTACAATCAATTCCTTGGTCTTACCGAGTGAAGGTTGTTGTTGCAACTCCACTCAACCAGCTGATCTTTCTCGCTCCTGTGCACCTCCTTGTTGGTGTCTGAAGTTTTGCCAACAGTAGCTGTGTCATCGGCAAATTTATAGTCGGTGTTTGAGTTGTGCCTAGGCACGCAGTGACGAGTGTGGAGAGAGAAGAGCGGTAGGATAAGCACACATCCTTCAGGTGCGTCAGTGTTCATTGTCAGCCAGGAGGAGATGTTATTTCAGATCTGCACCTGACTGTAGTCTCCTGGTGAAGAAGTCAAGGGTCCTGTTGCAGAGGTCCAGGTTTTGGAGCTTGTTGATTAAAACTGAGGGGGTGATTGATGTTGAACACCCAGCTATAATCAATAACCAGCAGCCTGACGTAGGTATTGCTGTTTTCCAGGTGATCCTAGGGTGAATGGAGAGCCAGTGAGTTTTCATCCACTGTAGACTTATTGTGGCGATCTGCAAATTGCAGCGGGTGCAAGTCCTTGCTTAGGCAGGGTTGATTCAAGCCATGAACCTCCTCTCAAAGCACTTCATCACAGTAGATGTGAGTGCCATTGGACGAATGTCATTGAGGCAGCTTAACCTGCTCTTCTTGGGTGCTGGTATAATCGTCGCCCTTTTGGAGAAGTTGGGAACCTCCGACTGCAGCAGTGAGCGATTGAAGATGTCATTGAACACTCCCACCTGCTGGGTCACACCGGTTTTCAGAGCCATCAGGGCCTGCCGTCTCTTCCTCTCAACCATTTGATTCTTGAACAAACCTGCACAACCCGAATCAACATAGTTTAGCAACCCCATGAGTACTTTAGAAACTTCAAGCTAAAGTGGGCTTTGTTCTTTTTTTGTTCCTTCTTGTAAAAAATGTTTAATTTATGTTTTTCTTGTGAATGTTACTTTATATGATGCTGTGTGCCTATGATACTCTGTAAGCAAATTTTCAATTGCACCTATGCATACGTGTATGTGTGCTTATGACAGTAAACTTGACTTTGACTTTGACATTGACTTTGATTCTGAAACACAGGCTGTGCCAGCTGCCCAGATGATGTAGTTAATGAAAGTAACCAGGCTTGTTTCCCTTATACAATTGTAGATCCTTGTTGTGAGACCTGGAGTCTCTAACCTCTCTAAAGACAGTATTAGAACTATGAATGTTGCTGTATTATCTCACAGGCAGTGCAGATGCATCACTAACTCCTTAACAATGATGAATGCAGTCATTTCAGGGACCATAAAACCACTTATTCATTGAAAGACTCAATATCTATGGACTCACTTTCAAAGGCTCATGTGCTCATTATTATTTATTTTGTATTTGCATTTTGTCTTCTTTTGCACATTGGTTGTTTGTCATTGATTCTATTGTATTACTTTCCTCTGCTGTGAACGCCTGCAAGAAAATGAATCACAAGGTAGTACATGGTGACACATACATACATTGATAATAAAATTACTTCAAACTTTTGAGCTTTGAAAAGATATTTTACAGGATAACCTGTTAGTTTAGAGAGCTCCTCGATAGGTTCCCCTCTTGGACAAATGATTAAAAATGCATATGTATGCAGAGGCGGGATCCTGCTTAAAACACTAATTATAAGACTTAATCAAGAATTATATTTTCTTGGTGAGTTTTGGACATTCCAAATGTTTTAATCATCTGATTCATTTTCTATTGGTTTTCTCTCTGACAAATTGATGTTTAAGTGAGTTATTTTCCTGGGGACAGGATGTGCCACATTCACTCGCTGTCCAGCTCCTGCACCCCGTTTGAAATGGAGGTCACTAAACCTGCACCTCGTGCACTAAACCCTAATCGTGGCGGGTGCTTGTTGACGTTCAGTTGTTCTCAGTGCAGTAACAACTTGTCTGCACTATTAAGAGAGAGCACCAAGAGGAACACCGAGCACATTGGTTGGTCGGTTGGGGTAAGAATTCTGTGTTATGTCGAAAAAGAAGCAAGGTTCCAACTACCTTTCCTCTCTCCTGCACAATGGCCAAAAACAATGTTACAGAGTCTTAGAGCCATTCAACATAGAACCAGGCCCTTCAGCCCACTGAGTCTGTACTAGCCATCCACCACTCCATTATACATAACCTACTTGAATCCTATTATTGTCCCCATATTCGGGAGCATGGCAGCGCAACGCTTTACGGTAGCCAGCTGGTTCAATTCCTGACACTGTCTGTAAGGAGTTTGCACGTGATTGTGTGGATTTCCTCCAGGTGCTTCTGTTTCCTCCCACATTCCAACGATGTACGGTTAGGATGAGCGAGCTGTGGCTATGCTGTGTTGGCGCTGGTTCCATGATGGTACTTGCAGGCTGCCCAGCACACGCCTCGCTGACTTGATTTGATGCAAATGACGCTTTGCATTGGACATTTCAGGTGGCAACCGCCTTCACACTGGGGGCAATTTACTGTGACTACTTAATGTACAGACCCACATGCTGGGGATGCAGGCGGACACCCGAGCCCACAGTCATGGTGAACATGCAAACTCCAAGTAGACAGTACCCAATTGAACCTGGGTCTCTGGCTTTGAGTCATCAGATCCAAAACCTGCACCACCATGCCATTAAAATGATATCTGTGGGTTTTTCTCTAAAACTCTACTTGTGCCTATGAATTAATAACTGCTTGTGAAGCGATTCTTTATAAACTGGAGACTTCTCTATAATGAAGATAAGGTGGAAATTGTCCTTACTCTGAAATATTGAAGTTACATGTAAATATTAACACTTTCTATAAATATGCCTTTAGCCATATATATATATATAAAAAAATATATGCCTATCATCTAATCTCTGTTCAGATTAAACATGCTGAGTTTTACACTCTGTCTATGACATCAGCACAACCCCTTGATTAGATTACTGCCTTGTAATCTGTTATTCTCTATTTAGAAAGCACATGCAGTTAACATCACAATAACTCTACTGAACAATTCTGTGACCTCGCTTGACCCTTCAGATGGCTTATGCAAACCGTTTGCCTACTGCAGAATTCCTCGGGGAGGATGTGGTTGGGGATCTGAATACTGAGCTCCTTTCAACCTTGGAAAGAATGGCACTGAATTAGTGTGTACTGGCTGCTGAGAAGCAAGCTCTATTTTAAACGAATTGTACTGAATACAGAATGGCACAGAGACTTTCCCGCCCCCTCCCCTCGCTCCTTTGGTGGCCGTGCCATCAGCCACCTATCTCCCACTCTGTGGTGACCCGTCCCCAAATCCCTCTGCCTCTCTACCGTCCTTTTCTTCTTTAAGCCCCCTCCCATTTAAAAGCCTATTTTATTTTAACCAATTATTCAGCATCCCTTGTGGTAGATCTTTTTTTCTACCTTGGTGTCCATTATATATTCTGCACAGCTCCTTAAATCTTTATCTGAAACACCGTGGAATCGCTGCTTAAAAATAAATATAATTTAACATTGAACCTCCTAGACCATCAATTCTATTTCTCAGACCCCAATGGGTTAGTAGCTGGTTTGGCTACAGTGCAGGTGTGTTGGGTAAGCAAAGGGCCTTGGGTAAAAGGGTACCAGACACATGATACCCTGAGGTAATCCGTGGAACTTCATCAATTTGTGCTGTTCCTAGGGTGGAGCTCGAAGCTCTGAAAGTCTCCCGCTTGTTACTGAGATCTGTGCCTCTTCACAGACTTACATTTGACTTGGCAGAGTGAAGTTTGTAAGTGAGAATGGGACAGCATGGCCTGAGCAGTTCAGAATGAGCTACCTGGTGTTTGGTAGAAGAGTAAAGCATTACAAAATCAAAAGAATGCTACCAGACTGAATACAAAGAGAAGTACAAAAAGCGATCTGACATTAAAGCGTTGTGACTTAACTGTTTGAATTTGGCAGTTTTCATGCCGCCTGCCTTACAATCCGTGCCAGTGGAATGTATAGTATACTGAAAGCGTGCAGTGCCTCAGAGTGAATCCAAGGGGCTGGCTGCAGCGTTATTGAGGGGAATCACAATCAGGTGGGTTATCAGGTGTTTGTGAGAGTTGTTTTCCGGCAGCAGTACTGTGCAAAACAGAGAACGTTATGAAACGTTAACCATAAGAAATACATTAAAAATAAATAAGTAACGCAGGAAGAGAGCAGAATAGTGAGGCCGTATTCGTGGGTCATCGAACGGAGAGAAATCTGATGGTGGAGGGAAGAAACTGTTCCTAAATCTTCGAGTGTGTGTCTTCAGGCCCCTGTCTGCTCGCAGGAGATGAGAGCATGTCTTGTGTGACAGGGGGTCCTTAATGATGGATGGCACATATTTGAGGCATTGGCTTCTGTTGGTGTCCTCCATGGTGGGGAGGAGGATAAACTGGCTGTGTTAACAACCCTCTGTAGACATTTCCAATCCTGTCCATATCTGATGCGGATGGTGACCAGTTGGAATGTTCTCCATGGTGGATAGGGTAGTTAAGAAAGCTTATGGGGTGTTAGCTAACCCTCTGTAGACATTTCCAATCCTGTCTATATCTGATGCGGATGGTGACCAGTTAGAATGTTCTCCATGGTGGATAGGGTAGTTAAGAAAGCTTATGGGGTGTTAGCTTTCATAAGTCGAGGGATAGAGTTTAAGAGTCGCGATGTAATGATGCAGCTCTATAAAACTCTGGTTAGGCCACACTTGGAGTATTGTGTCCAGTTCTGGTCACCTCACTATAGGAAGGCTGTGGAAGCATTGGAAGGGGTACAGAGGAGATTTACCAGGATGCTGTCTGATTTAAAGAGTATGGATTATGATCAAAGATTAAGGGAGCTAGGGCTTTACTCTTTGGAGAGAAGGAGGATGAGAGGAGACATGATAGAGGTGTACAAGATAATAAGAGGAATAGATAGAGTGGATAGCCAGCGCCTCTTCCCCAGGGCACCACTGCTCAATACAAGAGGACATGGGTTTAAGGTAAGGGGTGGGAAGTTCAAGGAGGATATTAGAGGAAGGTTTTTCACTCAGAGAGTGGTTGGTGCGTGGAATGCACTGCCTGAGTCAGTGGTGGAGGCTGATACACTAGTGAAGTTTAAGAGACTACTAGACAGGTATATGGAGGAATTTAAGGTGGGGGCTTATATGGGAGGCAGGGTTTGAGGGTCGGCACAACATTGTGGGCCGAAGGACCTGTACTGTGCTGTACTATTCTATGTTCTATGTTCATCTGTAGAAGTTGCTAGGATATGGAAGTAGATCCAATGCTCGACCAGGGACTGCTGTCGGCAGGAAAGCAGCATCTGTCATCAAGGACTCCCACCATCCAGGCCGTGCTCTCTTCTCGCTGCTGCCATCAAGGAGGAGGTACAACAGCCTCAGGACCCACACCACCAGTTTCAGGAACAGTTATTACCCCTCAACCATCAGGCTTTTGAACCAGAGGGGAAAACTTCACTTAGCTTCACCCATCCAAACTCTGAACTGTTCCCACAACCTATAGACTCACTTTCGAGGATGTTCTTGATATTATTGACTGGCTTATTTTTGTTTTTGCACATTAGTTGTTTATCCATTGTGTTGTATGTGGTCTTTCATTACGTTTCTTTGTATTTACAGTGAATGCCCACAAGAAAATGAATCTCAGGGTTGCGTGTGGTGAAATATGTAGACTTTGATAATAAATTTATTTGGAATTTTGAATGCAGAGCTCCCAGAGCGTCAAGGATGAGAGTGCAGTAGCTCTGTAAAACACACAGATGCTCTATCTCTTTAGGTGTTGAGAGTGTCAAAGCACTGCTAGGATGAATTAATATGAAGGCCTTGTAGGCATTTTTGGGTTTTCGTTTTCCCCAAAATGCATGTTTTACAGACGTCGACATGCCATAGATTGCAATCTAGGCCAGTGGGAATGCACGCCCTTTGCAATCGTGCGCGAATCTGGAATTGGAAATGTTTGCATGTAACCGTGGACAGGCTTTGTACTTCTGGTCAGTTGCCTCATTAGCAGTTCCGGTTGTCTCATTATAGGAAGGATGTGGAAGCTTTAGAGAGGGTGCAAAGGAGATTTACCAGGATGGAATAGAGAGCAAGCCTTATGAGGATTGGTAGGGTGAGATGGGGCTTTTGCCTTTGGAGCAAAGGAGGATGAGAGGTGACTTGATCAGAATCAGGTTTAATATCTCTGACATGTGTTGTGAAATTTGTCATTTTACGGTAGCACTACTGTGCAATACATAATAAACGTTCTGTAAGTCAAGTAAGAAATAAGCAGTATAAAAAGAGCAAAAATAATGTGTTAGTGTTGTAGGGTTCAATGTCAGTTGAGAAATCTGATGGTGCAGAGGGATCCTAAAATAATGATAGACGTGTACAAGATAATAAGAGGCTGAGATCATGTGGATAACCAGAGACTTTTTGCCAGGGTAGAAATGGCTAATACGACAGGACATAATTTTATGATGTAGGGAGGATATCAGACACAAGTTATTTAGACAGAGAATGGAGGGGGTGTGTGTTGACTGGGTGGTGGTGCAGGCAGGTACATTAGGAGCATTTAGAAACTTACATAGGAACATGGATGATAGAAGAATGGAGGGCTGTGTACGAGGAGAGGGTTGGACCAATCTTCGAGCTGGTTAAAAAGTCAGCACAGCATCATGGGCTGAAGGGCCTCTATGTTAAAAGTATCCTTTGAAACACTAAAACAAAAACTTCTGCCAGCTGAGAACAGGGATTACTAAAGTTAGGAGTCAGCCAGTTAATCACAGGCTTTTTATGGAAGCTAATTTGTCTCATACAACAGAATTTTATTCAAAACAATTCGTCACATTCAGTGTTCTTGAACAATGGTCTTATTAATTTTGTCTGGGTTATACGCATATAATCCTGTTGCAAATATTTCAAGGACTGTGTTCTATACAAGGTGTTGGAAATACGAAATTTATACAGGCTTTGCCATGTATCAAATGTAGAATTCATCCCTTGTGAATGAGAGTGGTGCAGTTGTACAGCATCCTTCCTGAACTCTGGATGTGTTAAGACTCTTCGCAGTCAATGAAATAGTTGTAGAGTGCAGTCACTGCTGCATTGTAGGAAATGCGCGCAGGAGGCTAAACACCGAGTGCTCTGCGTAGATTCGGTCCCATGTGACGGAATGAAAGGCTCCACTGTCTCTTGGCTGTCGGGTTTCAACACGAAATGAGTCTGGAATTCCCGACGTAGATCCTCGTGGCGCAGCCCTGCGGAGCAGCGTTGCATACTTGGCAACTCCATGCTGACTCTGGTCCCCGGATGGGGGCTGCCACATCGCTGAGATGGAGTGATTTACAATGGCAGCTGGTCACTGAACGGCTGCAGCACCAGGGCCAATTGGAAACTGCGTTTGTGCCGGCCTTTCTGGGCATTCCGAGAGAACAATACGTGGGAGCCAGTGACCTGTTCTTGTTTTCCGTGCCTTCATCTTCCCATGGGAGTAAGGGAGTTGGACTTATCCCATCGCCGAGGTCAGGTGGACACTCTCTCCCCTCCAAGTGTTGTCATGAGTCTAATTTTTTTTTTGTAAGAGTTGTGTGACTAACATGCTGTGGCTGTGATCTCAGTTAAAGTAACGTAACGTGTTACCAATATGTTTCTTGTGTGCCTTGTGTAATGCACCACATCAAATCACTCCCAGTTCCTCCAACCATGAGTAATTGGAGGCAGTTGCGGCTTGGTAGTTAGCGGTCTTGCCTCTGAGTCAGCAGCAAGTTGAATATCACTGGTGTGTTGTGAAATTTGTTGTTTTGCAGCATTCGTACAGTGCAATACATAAAATATGCCGTAAATTACAATAAGAAGTATTTGCAGAACTGTGCCTAATACTTTTGCACAGCACTGTATGTATTTCTTATTTTAACTAAGTAGTGCAGAAAGAGAGTAAGAATAGTGAAGTAGCATTCGTGGGTTCAGTGTCTGTTCAGAAATCTGATGATGGAGGGGAAAGAGCTATCCCTAAAAACGAATTAGGAGCAGGAGTCAATCTGTTAGTTCCTGAGCCGACTCGACCATTTTGTAAGATTATGGCTGCTCCGCTGTAACATCAATTCTCCATTCCTGTCTACGCTTCATCCCTATGCATATTTCAAAATCGAGTTACTTCCATTTTAAAATATGCAAAATCTGTGCAGAGCTAACGCACAGGAAATGCTGGAGGAACTCAGCAGGTCAGGCAGCATCTGTGGAACAGTCATTGTTTCAGGCTGAGGGCCTCCTGTTTCCACCTTTGTGAAAGAGCTCCAAAGACTCTCAAAACTTGAGAGGGGAAAAAATTCAGCTAATCTCTGCCGTGATGGATCAACTAATTACTTTTGATAAATGGCGCCCTAGTCTTAGACTCTCCCATGAAATAAAACCTCTCATCTTTGATGGAAATCTTGGCGGACGGGAGCCATTTGAAAACTGCAAGTCTAGTCGCAGTTTTCAAGTGGCTGTTTGAGCCAATAAAAAGAAAGGAGGTGTAAGCGGAGCAGCCCTTGTTGGAGTGGCGCAGTGCTAGAGTGGTCTGGCTTTGGCTCAGCAGGCTTGGTCAAGAACAGGCGGAGGTTCTAAGCTTCTAGTATTTTTTTCCTGTTAATACATAGTTAGTGTGCTGAGAATGGGTCCAGGGTTAGTGGTACGTGTTTTGTGTGAGATGTGGGGACTCTGTCTCCCTGATAACTACATATGTCTGTGGTGCACTGAGCTGCATCTCCTTGGAGAATGGGAGTTGCAGCGAGATGAACTTTGGCTGAGATGAGAGAATGAAGAGGTAATAGATAGGAGCTACAAGGAGGTAGTCTAAGTTGCAGGAGGCAGGTATCTGGGTGAGAGGTGAGTGGTATCCCTGTGGTCAATAGTAAGTATACTGCTTTGGATGCTGTTGTAATGGACAACCTACTAGGAGGAAGCCGCAGAGACTGGATCTCTGGCACTGAGTCTGGCTCCGTGGCTCAGAAGTGAAGGGGGAAGAAGATGTGAGCTGTAGTGATAGGGGATTCGATGGTTAGGGGAACAGAAAGGAAGTTCTGTGGACAAGAACGTGATTTCCAGATGGTTTTTTGCCTCCCAGGTGCTGAGGTCAGGGACATCTCAGATCGAGTCCACAGCACTCTTAAGTGGGAGGGTGAACAGTCAGAGGTGATGGTCCATGACATGTGTAGGATGGGGGACACTGTCATACAAAGTGAGTTCAGGGAGTTGGGTGCTTAGTTAAAGGACAGGACCTCCAGGGTTGTGATCTTGGGATTTCTACCCATGCCGCGTGATAGTGAGGCAAGAAATAGGAAGATCATACAGTTTAACATGTGGCTAAGGAGTTGGTGCAGGAGGGAGCACTTCAGATTTTTGGATCCTTGGGCTCTCTTGCAGGGAAGGTGGGATCTGTACAGAATTGACGGTTGGCAGCTGAACTGGAGGGAGACTAATATCCTTGCAGGAAGGTTTGCTGGTGCTGTACTAGAGTTGCAGGGCAATGGGAACTAGAGCACTAGAACAGATAGTGGAGTGGTTGTGGAGAAAGATATTGTTATGCCTACATACAGGGACAGGAATCAACAGGTTGAGCATGGCAGGACTAGTGTTCTGAATTTATGCAAGGAGTATTGTAGGATAGGCAGATGAGCTTAAGGCATGGATTAGTACATGGAGTTATGATATTGCAGCCATTATTAAGACTTGGTTGCAGGAGGGGCAGGACTGGCAGCTGAATGTCCTGAGATTCCATTGATGTAGGTGTGATAGAGTGGGAGGGATTAAAGTGGGAGGAGTGGCGTTACTAGTCATGGAAAGAATCATCGCAGTGCTCAATCTGGATAGACTGGGGAGCTCATCTACTGTGGCTGTATGGTGGAACTGGAGAATAAGAAAGGGGTGACTGTGTTAATGGGATTGTATTATTGACCACACAATAGTTAGCAGGATTTAGAGGAACAAACTTGTAAGGTGATCACAGACTGTTGCAAGAAACCTAAGGTTGTGATAGTAGGCGATTTTAACTTTCCACATATTGACGAGGATTCCCATACTGGAAAGCGGCTTGATGGGAAACTGAGTGAAATATGTTCAGAAAAATTTCCTTAATCAGTGCATAGAAGTCCCAACTAGGGAGATGTCTAATTAGGGAATAAGACAGGGTAGGTGTCAGAAGTTTGTGAAGGGGATCACTTTGCATTTAGTGATCATAATGTCGTAACTTTCACGGTAATTATGCGGGAAGATAATTCTGGCCCTCGGGTTGAGATTCTTAATTGGAGAAAGGCCAAATTTTGATGGTATCAGAAAGGATCTGGCAAGTGTGGATTGGGACAGGCTGCTTTCTGGCAAGGGTGAAGTGGGAGGCCGTCAGAAGTGAAATTTTGAGAGTATAGTGTTTGTATGTTACTGTCAGAATAAAAGACAATTATAACAGGTTTATGGAACCTTGGTTTTTGAGAGATAGTGAGGCCCTGATTAAGAAAAAGAAGGTGGTACATAGCAGGTACAGGCAGGAACAAATAAGGTACTTGAGTATAAGAAATGCAAGAGAACACAAGGAAAGCAGGGGGGTGAAAAGAAGGCATGAAGTTGCTCTAGTATACAAGGTGAAGAAGAATCCTAAAGGATAGCAAAGACAAATTTGGTCCACTGGAAGCTAAGAATGGTAAATTATGCGTGGAGCTAAAAGAGATGGGTGAGGTCTTAAATGGATTTTTTGCATCTCGGGAGACAGGGACACAGTCTATAGATGTGAGAAGATGCAGCAGCATTAAATTGAAGGACCCTGTACAGATTACAGAGGAGGGAGAGTTTGCTGTCTTGAGTCAAGTTAGGGTGGATAAATCCCCAGGGCCTGACAAGGTGTTCTCTCAGACCCTATGGGAGGCTAATGAAGAAATTGCAGCAGCGCTAGCAAAGATATTTAAAACATTACTAGCCGTGAGTGAGGTCCAGAGGGTTGGAGGACATCTAACGTTGTTCCATGTTTTAAGAAAGGCTGTACGATTAAGCCAGGAAATTATAGGCCTGTGAGCCTGACAACAGTTCTGGAGAAGTTATTGGAATGTATTCTAAGGGACTGGATATGTAAGTATTTGAATAGACAGGGAACTGATTAGGGATAGTCAATGTGGCTTTGTGTGTTGTAAGATGTGTTTAATCAGAGTTTAAAAGTCTTACAGAGTTTTTCGAGGAAGTTACCAGGAAAGATGATGAAGGTAAGGCAGTAGATGTTATCTACATGGACTCTAGCAAAACCGTTGACAAGATTCCACATGGGAGGTTGAACAAGAAGATTCAGTTGCTTGGAATTCAAGATGAGGTAGTATGTCGGATTAGATACTGGCTTTGCAGAAGAAGTTGGAGAATAGTTTTGGATGGTTGTCTCTCTGACTGGAGGTCTATGACGAGTGGAGTGCTGCAGGGATCAGTGCTGGTTCCATTGTTGCTTGTCATCTATATTAATGATCTGGATGATAATGTGGTAAGATAGATCAGCAAATTAGTAGATGACACCAAGATTAGGGGTGTAATGGATAGCAGGGAAGACTAATAGTGCTTTTGGCACATTGGCCTTCATAAATCAATGTATTGAGTACAGGAGATGGGGTGTTATATTGAAATTGCATAAGACATTGCTGAGGCCTTATTTGTGTGCAGTTTTGGTCACCTAACTATGGGAAAAATGAAAATAAGATTGAAAGAGTGCAGGGAAAATTTACAAGGATGTTGTCGGGACTTGGAGGACCTGAGAATAGGGGAAAGGTTGAATAGGTTACTATATTCCCTAGAACACAGAAAACTGAAGGGAGATTTGATAGAGGTGTACGAAATTATGAGGGGTATAGATAGGTAAATGCAAGCAGGCTTTTTCCACTGAGGTTGGCTGAGACTACAACTAGAGGTCATGGGCTAAGGGTGAAAGGGGAAAGGGGAAACGAGCAGGAGCATCTTCACTTGAGGGTGATGAGAGTGTGGAACAAGCTGCCAGTGCAAATGGTGGGCGCAGCGTCAATTTCAATATTTAAGAGAAATTTGGATAGATACATGGATGGGAAGAGTGCAGAGGGCAATGATCTGGGTGCAGGTTGATGGGACTACGCAGACTAATGGTTTGGCACAGCCTAGGGCCTGTTCCTGACTATAATTCCTGTTCACATTCTACCTCAAGGCTTTGCAGAATTTGGATGTTTCCATCTTACCCTCATAAATTCCATGGATACAAGCCTGTGATAAACTGTCGACGAGTTCTGTGTTCAAGACACCCAAGTTCTGAAGAACCGCTTGTACAATTTTAAACGTGCTGCTCGCCAAGTTTCACACCGTGAGCTGGGCCTAAAGTGAAATTTAATCTTCTTTACAGTTGCATTGCACTGAAATCTTACTGTGGTGGAAAGATTTCTATTTGTGTAGTAGGCATGGTCTTCTGATGTCCCACGATGCTGCCCCGGTAATTGACGCATGAAATATCGCAGCGAATTTGCAGCCAGCAAGGTTCCATAAATAGAAAGGATAAACAGTTTTTCTTTGGCAATGAGGGCTGAAGGATGATCATAGGTTAAAGTAAATGGTCTTGCTCTTTGAGCTGTTGACACAGGGTCTGTTGTCTTTTCTTGGGCAGAAAAGGTCATAGTTTAATAATTTGACAAAATGGCAGTGTTCGGACCAGTGTAGCGTCTCCTCAGGTGGAGTGTGGTCTGAGTCTACCGACTTCCAGTCTTTCAGAGTCCCAGCTGTTATCCGATCCACGGTGCTAATGGCTGGAGCTTGCGCACGTAATTGGTAGCAGCTCTGTGTGATGTGACAGGTGATTGCTGTATTGTCATTCTCTTCCTGAGTGGGTGTGTGACGGGGAGAGCACTGAACCTATTCTGTGTGCTAACTGCCACTCCGTCTAAAATATTCCCCTTCAGGTAGAGCTGTTCATTGTAACCAGAGATACACACACCAGCCCCTGTGTAATCTCAATTTACTGCTATAGTTTAGACACAAAGGAGTAACCCTGGGTGTGTTGCTCTTCTGCAAAATCCAAACGCCACATCTGAAGGTGTTTGGGGATTAGATCATTGTTTGTCAGGAAGTCTGCTAACAGAAGTGTTTTTCTTTTAAGTGGATGCATTAATTGTCCCATTACTGTAATCTGCTGAAAGGAACCTCATACCAAATCTCTTCAAAAGCCTCTTGCATAACTTGAGCTATCTGATTTATAATGAGCTGCATGAATTAGAGGAAGGGTTGACCCAGTCCATCTTTGAACAGAAATAATGAGAGCATGGATGTGATTTATGTTGATTCTCAGTGCGATTATATTTATATTCCTTCAGCAAGCACCTTCCCTGATTGTATTATGCGCAAGTATATATTACACCCTTCTTTAAAGGTGTGGAGTACCTGAAGAAGGAGTTGCTTCTTTGTTCCCTCCTTCCATTCAGTCATGGCACGTAGGAATGTCAAAAACAGAACGGTATATATTCACGCCACAGCTGTGGATCTGCCCAGTCAATTTAGCAAGGTGGCTTCCTGCATCTGCTGTGTATTGACTGTACACCAATGCATGTGCTGTATTGCTGCTGGAGTTGGACTCAGTATTTGACGTAAATTGATTGTTAATGACTGCATGTATTATGCACTAGGCCCCTGTTAATTTATCAAGGAAAGGGGTGTCAAATGATAATAGAACACAAAATTGAGGTTGCTGGTGATGACATTAAGCCTGCAGTGACTGTCAGGTCAGCAGAAAATGTCATTGTCTACAATCTACAATCACTGCAGGGCTTGTATGTGTCCAGGGCAAAGAAGTGGGGCAGGAAAAATCATTGCGTACACTGACCATCCTGCAAATTGCCCAAAGGCATACACTCAGCGATTCAGGAACAACTTCTTTCCCTCTGCCATCCAATGATCTGAATGGACGTTGAACCGACGAATACTTTGGATCTCCCCCATCCCCCTCCCACTTTCAAATCTCTTACTAGCTCTTCTTTCAGTTAGTCCTGCCGAAGGGTCTCGGCCCGAAACGTCGAATGTACCTCTTCCTAGAGATGCTGCCTGGCCTGCTGCGTTCACCAGCAACTTTTGTGTGTGTTGCTTGAAATTCCAGCATCTGCAGATTTCCTCGTGTTACCATACTTCATTATTTCTGTTTTTTTGCACTACTTATTTAATTAAACTGTTTTATATACATATATACTGTAATTCAGTTTTTTTCCTATATTGTCATGTATTGCATTGTACTGCTGCCGCAGAGTTAACAAATGTCATGACGTATGCTGGTGATAATAAACCTGATTCTGATTCCATCTAGTGGAAGTTTTTTTTTTGGTGTTAAATCTGCCATTTCAACCCAAGCTATTGTTTCTTGTCAAACCTAGCAACCACCACCAACAGCCAATTGGGTTTTTATGCAGCAAACTGCCCTGAGACGCTCTTCAAAATGAGCAGCAGACATTCGGGGAGGTCAACAGGAGAAGATGAGATGGAATCACAAGCAAACTTGTTGGTACATCTTTTGTAGAGAAGCGAGGGCAAAAGATCTGGGAGATGGAGCTGGAAGAACACGCCTGGAGCATACTGGACTCGTGTTTGAAGGAACAGGGGCTATGAGGAGCCATTTTGGAAAAAAAATGAAGGTTGTTCCATTGTCTTTGCTGCCCTCCAGATTGTAAGTCAGTATTACACTCTTTGGTCTTCAGGGGATACTAAGCACAGATCAATCAAAGTACATTTATTATCAAAGTATGTATACAGTATACAACCCTGAGATTTGTCTTCCCGCAAACAGCCACAAAACTAAGAATACCATGGAACCTAAAGAAAAACATCAAAACCCCCAACACACAAAAAAGAGAACAAATCATGCAAGCAGTAAAAAAAAATAAGGGAGAAACATAGAATATAAAACACCCAACCACAAAGTCTTCGAAAGAGTCCAGGCATATTCAGTTTAGCTCAGTTCAGTTCAATTGAATGCTGCAGGCTTGCAATTGTTCATTATCTTCAGGCTGCAGAGCAAGTCTGTCCCAATCAAGCCTAGTTGGTACTATGGATATTGTCCAGCCAACCCTTGGCAGCTTGTGTTGCTAATAAGAGCATGTGCTCTCTTTTATGAATCAGAGCTGTGCTGGTGATTGCAGGTACTCAAAGCTTAATACTATATGTAATGATTCAAAGGGAAGGTTAGCATTGTTTGACCTAAAGACATCCTTGCCATAGAGGGAGTACAAAGAAGGTTCACCAGATTGATTCCTGGGATGGCAGGACTTTCATATGATGAAAGACTGGATCGACTAGGCTTATATTCGTTGGAATTTAGAAGATTGAGGGGGGGATCTTATTGAAATGTATAAAATCCTAAAGGGATTGGACAGACTAGATGCAGGAAGATTGTTCCCGATGTTGAGGAAGTCCAGAACAAGAGGTCACAGTTTGAGGATAAAGGGGAAGCCTTTTAGGACCGAGATGAGGAAAAACTTCTTCACACGGAGAGTGGTGAATCTGTGGAACTCTCTGCCACAGGAAACAGTTGAGGCCAGTTCATTGGCTATATTTAAGAGGGAGTTAGATATGGCCCTTGTGGCTAAAGGGATCGGGGGTATGGAGGGAAGGCTGTTACAGGGTTCTGAGTTGGATGATCAGCCATGATCATACTGAATGGCGGTGCAGGCTCGAAAGGCCGTATGGCCTACTCCTGCACCTATTTTCCATGTTTCTATGTTTAAGCTGGCTATTCAGAAATCCTGACTCCCCATTAAGTGACAGTTGCCAGTTTGCACTTAGAGTGTGCATTTGTGCCTTTACTGGAAAATGGAAGCTCTGGTCTAAAAATGCTGAGACTGAACAACCTATGTTCCTCTTAATTTTACAAACTTAATTCAAAGGAATTTAAAGTAACACATATAAAAAGATGGAGGAACTCAGCAAATCAGGCAGCATCTACGGAGAGAAATAAAGAACTGACCATTTGAGCCAAGACCTATCGTCAGGGCTCTTGTGTTTAAATTAGCTCACATATCTTTCCTGGCCCCAGATAGAGCAAGAAATCATTAAGAGCCAGGAGAACTGCCATGGGAATCCCATTGATTCTGTTACAGTTATTATTGTATAAATTTGTTGAGTATGCCCACAAGAAAATGAGTCTGAGGGTTGTATATGGTGACATATGTACTTTGATAATAAAATTTACTTTGAGCTTTATTCATTGGAAGCCAATTCTCAACTACCTGTGGCAGTGAACAATCAACTTCCCCTTCAGGCTTACGGGGAGTGATATGAAGGCCAATATTAAAATACAGGGATTAATGGCCATTAAGTAATTATTGAGGATACGTGTACAGAAAACATTCAGATTCAGATTTAAATTGAGTTATTGCCGTACACCAAGGTGCAATGAAATTCCTTGCTTGTGCAAAGCTCTCAGAGTAAACGATAATAAATACAGCAATAAATAGAGCAACGAGCACAAAAACAACAGACTGGGCCAAAGTACAATGGAGTGATGCAAAGATACAGTGCAATTGGAAAAAGTGCTCAATAAATTGACAGCAGCAGAATAACTGAGAGAGTTAGAATTGAGAGAATCAGAATCAGGTTGAATATCATCAGCATAGGTTGTGAAATTTATTAACTTAGCAGCAGCACATAATAATAAACTTGTGTATTACAGTAAGAAATATATATATGTTAAAATATGTAAATAGTGCAGGAAAAAGTATTGAGGTAGTGTTCATGGATTCAATATCTATTCAGAACTCTGGCAGAGGGGTAGAAGGTGTTCCTGAATATGTGTGTGTGTGCGCGCGCGCTCACCTTCAAGCTCCTTTACCTCCTCCCCAAATACAGCGATGGGAAGAGAACATGCCCTGGGTGGTGGGGGTCCTTAATGATGGATGCTGCCATTTTGAGGCATCACTCCTTGAGGATGTCCTGGATGTTACAGAGCTAGTGCACATGATGGAGCTGACAGAGTTTACAACTCTCTGCAGCTTGTATCAATCCAGTGCAGTGCCCCCATACCAGACGGTTAGAGTGCTCTCTATGGTACCATGGTACATCTCTGGAAATTTGTGTGTCTTTGGTGAAATACCAAATCTCCTCAAACTCCTAATGAAGTATACCCGCCGTCATGCCTTTGTTGTGATTGCATCGATATGTTAGACCCAGGATAGATCCTCAGAGATGTTGACACCCAGGAACCTGAAGCTGGTCAGTCCAAGAATGTGGCACCGTCGCTGGGAAAGGGATGTGAAAGAGGTGATGGGTTCAGAGGTCTGGCACTGGGGAAGAAGTTGTTCTGATTTCGGCTCTCCTGGCTTTCAGGCTCCTATTTCCAAGCGAGGTTCTTGTAAACATCTCTTCCTATTAAAAGGTCATGTCAAAATGGCTGACAAGTCATTATTTACCAAAATGAAGAGTTCAATTAAAGAGTTAAGTATGTGAATTTTTGGCAGGTTGTATGAAAGTAAGGTGAGACTGGGATTGTTCTCTGAGGGTCATTCTGAACTGAATGGGCTGAATGGCCTTCCTCCACATCATAAAGAGACAGATATTAAATTGTATTGCTCCCAAAAAGATGCTCCAGGCAGATTCCCCTTCCTGTTGAAGAGTCTCGGCCTGAAATGTCAACTGTTTATTCCTCTTTATAGATACTGCCTGACCTCCTGAGTTCCTCCAGCATGGTGTATGTGTTCTTCGGGCAAACTGTGTTTCCCTTCATCTGTCCTGCTGAGTGGCTAGTGCTCCTTCTCCAAAGCCGTTGTGCTCTGGGGAGAAGATCAAAGCATTCTGCTTGCACAGGTGACAGCTGCAGCCGGGAGAGTTCACCTGTGATAAAGACTGTTTTCCAACAGATCTCTGGTGCACAGCACACACCTGTTATCACATTTTAAAAGGCCCTATTGTGCCCAGATTGTACAAGGTACTTATCAGCATTTGGGCAGGAGCAGAGGCACCCAAATATTCAGCATTTTTCACTTCAGCTTGCTTTTAAAATGCTGCAGTAGCTGCTTCCCCTAGATTATCACACACAGATTTAACTCACTTAGTTTTTTTAATATATTGGGCAATTGCTACCGTGAACAAGAGTTGATCCTCCCATGAAGCACAGTTCAGCTCCCTTCCCCCAAAGCAAAGTGTCTTGCAAACACTCTTTCATGAATAGAGGATGTCTTTAAATTAAACCTTCCATTAAACCCTCCATGACCCCAGAGGAACAAAACTCCAGTGTCCGTATACACACACACACACACACACACACACACACACACACACACACACACACACACCCCCACCCCAGGGTGGGAAAGTTAGTAAATACAACTTGTGCTTGATCAAATGTATGGTTGCAGGACTGATCGTCACAAGTCAATGGAAATCATTTGAAATTTACAAAAATGATGGCCTCCTAAGAATGACTATTCAATAATTTCTCCTGCCTGTACCTTTTCTTTGCAAAGTATTACATTGTGGGAAAGACAACCTGAACTGTAATCACACTTATGTGGGTAAGTGGGCAAGGGTCAGTTAAAGGTCAGTACTAATGATTAAAAAGTTCAACCACTACAAAAATCAGTCTGCATTCCGGCATGGATTTGCGTTGGAAAGGCAATACAATGTGGGGAATTGCTCTTTGAAGACTGTCGCCCAGGTTAGTGTTAAGCACATGTTGCACTGATATTTCGAACCGCTACGTGAACAGAAAGTTGGTTGACTGTGTGAATCCTTCCTAAAACGCTGCCAAGAGCAGGGCTGCATGAAGCCGGAGAAGTGGCCATACTGAGTGCTTCCCTGGTTGCCAGTGCAGTCACAGAGTCAGTCAGTGCCAAAGCAGGCCTTTCGGCCCATCAGCTGCATGCTGACCATCAACTACTAAGTTATACTAATTCCACCTACAGGGAGCGTGCAGTGATCTATTGACACGTGGTGGCCTATTTCTGTGAGTTTCAACTCTGGGCCATACTGAGCTCTTTTGTGTTATGAAAAATTTCAGACTAACCTTATTCAAGAACAGTAAGGAGAGGGAAGCTTGCCCAGTTCAGTCAGATAATCTACCCGTGTCTGGCATGAAATCACCCAGTAACACAGGGCTAGGGGGTCGGGAATTTGGAGTGCTTCACGTGGCTGTGAAGGGTTTGGGGGAATCCTGGGCTGTGTGTCACCCACCTTTTGTTGAGTGATGTACATTCAAGTCCAACTTGAACTCAGTATTATTTATTTACTTTTTTAAATTTGCACATTGGTTGCTTGTTAATATTTGTTTTTCATCAATTCTACTGTATTTTTCTATTCTACTGTGAATGCCTGCAAGAAAACAAATCATAAGGTAGCATATGGTGACGTACACTGTGCGTACATAGTTAGTAAATTTACTTTGCACTTTGAACTTCTGAGACTTGATTTCAAAGATTCAGGCTGACAGATCACTGCAGGACAGAAGGAACTCCATACTGACGGGGAAGTTCTTTGAACGGAGCATGAAACTGAAGCTCCTTTATGTCAAATGGGTATAAGAGATCTGAGATCCCAATTCACAGTTTTGAAGAAGATTAGATACACCCAATACTCTGCTCAATATTTATCCTCCAATCAAAATCACAAAGCAAAATATTTGGTCATTATTGAAAATGACACAGGTGTTTGTAGGAACCTGCACTGCCAGCATTTCTGGCATTACACCAGTACTTGCACCAGTGTAAGTGCCTGCTGACGCTTCATTATCTCTTGGGTTACTTGGGTAGCTACAGAGCAACTAAATTAACCAATGACTGAAGGTATCCACCATCACATTTCACATAATCTAATTATATATCTTTTACAGATGTAATATGTAATTTCACAGATGTGCTATGTAATTTGTCTTTATTTCAAGCACAACCTTATCAAAAGATAACGGACCGTTTTTGAACTATTTTCAAAACCTTTGATTTACTGTTAAAGTACAGATGTTGGCTAATAACATGTTTCACTATATGATAAAGTTTTTTCCCCCCTTTTTTCTTTCTTTACCACAAACAGCTTCAATCTTGGTAGTGGGCTTAGATTTTTTTTTGTATAATAAGTGATCATATTTCAATATTACGATTTAATTTAATTTATATGAATATAGGGTAATGAGATCGCAAGTGTGATTCAAATATAATGTATTTGGTATTTTTTTTTGACATAATATATATCTTGTACTCTGTATTCTATGTAGAAATTAATAAAAATACTGGAAAAGAAAAGAAAAAGAAAAGATAACAACTTAATTGATGTTAAAACCCCAATGTTTGTTATCCATCATGGTTGCTTTAATGAGAACTTGGTATAGCCGCACCTCAAAATTCCATAATAAATTAACATGGAAGGTTCAGTGTTCAGTTATTTTAGCTTGAAATGGAACCCTCAGTGCCAATGTACATTCCTGATTCCTGACAAAACTGTTTCTGAAGCAGTGTTTTCATCCAGAGCAGAATGAATGTTTGGCTGTAAGCTTGACATCTCTTTAACTGCAACCTCAAACTCATTTCAGTGGGCAGGAGTTGCCACAATTAGTTTGCATGCTTTCAGGAAACAATGTAGGGCAGTATGTTGCGGAGAAAAATGGCAGTATGGAAGAATGCCCTCTATAATGCAACAAGAATTCACAAGTGACCGTCGTTAAGAAAAAGAGGAAAGACTAGCCCTGGTGGAAGCATCATTTATAGATTGAAAATGGTGAATCACTGGCTATCTAGGGACCAGTGTTAGATTTTAATACCTAATGGATATTGGGTCACTCATTCTAGTGCCTCCTACTCATCCAGCCCGAAGTGTGGAAGCTCTTTTTTTGAGAATGGAAATTGGACATTGTCCTAATTTTAGATGTGGGTCTAAAAGTTCAATATCTCAACGCACAAGAGTGAAAACAAAAATAAACTGAATTGAAGCTTTCTTCAGTAGAGGTTGACGTTAATGTGGCACAAGCAAACATCTTCATCCTTGAAAAATTCTGGCACAAAATTTGGAAAGTGTGTGAAGAGGGTTTGCACTTGGCAAGGAAATGATGAAGTCATGGATGGAGTGTGTTTTTCTTCCCACCCCTCTGCCGTAGTTAACTACATCATGCTGAACAACCCTTCAAAAGCCATCCTCATCAATCTACTTCATGACCATTCTGCTCCTGATGGGTGTGAAGCTGAAGCAACCCTGGATGATTCAACTTCCTGTTGTTTGTCCTTCAGAGTTTCTGGTTTAATTATTTGTTCTTCCTGAGCTCTGTTGCTGTGTGCTCCAGGCTGTAGAGTTACGGCTCATATCCTTTGTAGTTCTCTCAAGGTTCTCAGATCAAGTACGAAACTGAGCTGGATTTTAAGGACCAGAAGATAGCCACGGCCAGGCACACCATGGTTACTGTCAAGGACATTTCACCCACTCAGTGCTGTGTCTCTGAGAAGATTGTTAGAGGAATTACATAAAGGCTCTTAGAACAAAATATTTCAGATGTTGGAAATATAGGATAGATGAAACAAAAAAAATCTCAAAATGCTCAGCAGGTAAGACAGTGTCTGAGAAGAGTGAAACAGAGTTAATTCTTCTTTAATCGGAGCATCAGGTTTGCTTTCATTGTACACAGGCATAATTTTTCAGCTGAAATCCAAGACGCAGTTGAAAATCAAGAAGGACAATGTTTTGCAAGGTTTTTTATTGCAAGGAGTAATTTCTCTCTCCCTGCTCCTGCTTCCTTGCCCAATCTGTCCTAAACAAAAATAGTGTTTAGACATTCAGTCAAACATGTTTGATTTCAGCTGTAAGCACACGCAGAGTGGCTGGCTTTCTTTTACATTGTACTCCACGTCCTTTCTGAAGATGTGTAATGACCCTTGACAAGAATGCACGAGTCTTCACAGGTCTCTTACACCAAACACACATGAATGGAAACCCACACAAGAGGCAGCTTCCTCCTATCAGATTGCACACATTCAGGCAGCAATATGGCAACTGTGTTCCAAACACCAAGCACGCAGATTTGATCTGACAAACTCAGCAATAACATAGCCTTCATACCGAAAGCATCCTGTGAATGCCTGCATCAGGGAATCTGCACAAAGATCTACATTGTATCATGAAAGACTGACTACTGTATGAATGCCAATGGACTTTGTTCGAGGTGTAGTTCCAATGGGGTCTGATTCAATCTCCTTAGCATAAAAGCTTCACCCACTATTGAAAGGTTATTTCTGAACTTTTGGCCTCCCGCGTGCTTTTTGATCTAAAATTTCCTCAACGGAGGGCAGAAAATGATCAACTGATACAGAGGGCCAAAAGCTACTTATTAGAAAGCCAGTACAATAGAAAATAATCGCTTGTACCATTAATTCCCTGCCCCGTCTTTAATATTGCCATCTACTCAATTCTACAAGGCACAAACTTGCGTCGGGTGCCAGAAGTCAACCTGATACCTCAAATTAAATAAGCAGAAGACATGGCACAGGGAATGTGGACAGACTGTTTGACCACAGGTTAAAAAGATCCTTTCTGAGCCCTTACCACAATCCACCTGTCTGCTTGCATCCAGAGGGTAAATAGACAGTCATTATGAAAGTAAGGACCCTCATTACTTTCCACAAACATCTCGCAACTTCTGGGTGAGGATGTTTCCTTTACCTCATCTAATTGGGCATGTCACTTCAAGAGAAATCTAGCAGTGCTAACAATACCTGTACTTCATGTCAATTGAAATTATTCCCATTGATTCCATTGGCAAAGACTACAAACTGCATAGGCTTTCAAGTGTGTTCAAGCAATCAAAACCATTTTGTGATTTCTGTGTTAAACTGTGCATAAATCCCAGAGCTGTTGTCAATTTCACAGTGCAAGGCTGTAAAATGCCTTGAGTGTTTACCAAAATGGTTTAAGAGTGCGTGTACCAAATCAGGCTATGCCTTTGGTATTGGGGTCATTTGCAACATTTACTTTAACCAAAACTGGCAGTGAAGAAAATGATTGGACTGAGTTGTGGACACAAGATATATTCTGCAGATGCTGGAGATCCAGAGCAACCCGTGCGAAATGTTGGAGGAACTCAGCAGGTTAGGCTGTATCTCAGGAGAGCAATAAAGAGTCACCATTTAATTCCAAGACCCTTCATCAGGACTGAGTTATGGACCAGTCACTAACTGATTATCAGCAGTGTTTGCTCACACGCAGTGGAAGATATTCTTCTTCTAAGTTATCAAGAAGAAAATTCAATCAATGGTCGTGCAGGAAACTCCTTTACCCTCCCCATTATCCACCCTCAGATTCCTCCAATCACCATTTGGCACCATTTATAGTGGCCAAATAACCTACCAACCTGCAAGTTGTTGGGATGTGAGAAAGAAACAGAAATACTGGAGGAAAACTGTGCAGTCACAGGAAGAACTCCCCGCTCATTAAAAATTGCTTTTGAACCAAATGCCCTTTTCTCCTTCACAAATCTATTAAATGAATAAATTGAGCTGGAATGGAAAGGGTGAATAACTGAAGCAATGTTGGTAACTCGGCCAGCATTATATACACCCATAAATCAACTGCTTTGTATATCATAATCCTTAATTCCTCACAGACACTTTCTTAACAGTAACTGAATGTTTCCTGTTCGCCTGTCAATTCAGCACCACTGCTCCAACCCTTTTCCTATAACTCCCTCTGGGAGTGATAAGGACAATACATCCCAGACCTTGCTTGATGTCTCTACTACTTTGGAGGAGTTTTGCTAATTTGCCTTTAGTTAGGTGGAACTTCTCATCTACTGCTTCATATTTTGACTGTTGCAAAAAGTTTTTCAGGTGCACTTTGATAGTATTTTTGAAGATTTCAGAAATAACCTAAAGCAATTTACAACAAATCGTGTGGTTAGTTTTATAATAAGGGAAAGCTGATTTGTATGCTGCGTACTCTCGTAAAAATCAATGCGGTAATGGCTGGATAATCTGATTTATCTATATATATATATATGTGTGTGTATGTGTGTGTGTGTGTGTGTGTATATGTGTGTGTGTGTATATATATGTGTGTGTGTATGTATTAAGTGTTGGCCAGGGCACTGCAATAAACCTCTTCTCCCTTTCCTTCATAGCATTGCAAAAGTGTCTCTTTTTCTGTGTAGGAAAGTGCATCATATCTTTAGTATTTCATGCAGAAGACAGTATCTGCAAGCGTGCAGCATTCCCTCTACACTGCACAGCCGTACGTTTTTGTCCTCAACTCTCGGAAATGGAGTTGTGAGTAGCACAGCAGTGCAGCTAATAGAACTGCCTCAGAGCACCAGAAAATTGAACCCTGACCTTTAGCTGCTCTTTCTGGAGTTGTCTCATTCTCCCTTTAACCATGTCTGTTTCCACTGGGTGTTCAGGTTTCTTCCACATCCCTGGCAAGTGTTAGATTGTCAGTTGAACAACAACGCACTCCCTGCTCACTGCTTTTGCCTGTGTTGAGGCCCAGTCAGTACCCCCCCATTGCTGCTCCATATTCCCAAATGCCAGAAGTAGCCAGTAGTATCTTATTGGCTATAAAACACTGTCCGTTGAGAGGTCACGCTATGAAAATGCAAGGCTGTTCTTTCTCTATTCTCTAAAGAAGCAGCAGTATCATGAAATCTTCAGTAACAAGGCCTTTTTCAGATAAATAGCACTTCACTTGTTTTTAATCTCTCAGCATAATTTATGTTAGTCCAAATTGTTGAGCAGCTACTTAAAAATTTTCCTTCAAGCTGACTCTGAATTATTAGTGGATAATGGATAGAAGATTTGTTACTTCCAGTGTCCTTCACTGCAGTGGTTTAAATTTCATTTATTCGTTGCAAACTTGTTTCTGATAAATTGGTCCTGGCAAATTGCAGAAAGATGAACTGCCAAGTAAAATGCTACAGAAACTGCAGGAAGTTGTAAGATTAGTCGGCTCCATCTTGGGTACGAGCCTCTGTAGTATCCAAGACATCTTCAAGGAGCGGTATCTCGGAAAGGCGGTGTCGATCGCTAAGGACCTGCACCACCCAGGGCATCCGCACTTCTCATTGTTACATCAGGGAGGAGGCCAGGAGCCTGCAGGGACACACTCAGTGATTCAGGAGCAGCTTCTCCCTCTCAGCCATCCGATTCCTAAATGGACATTGAACCCATTAACACCATCTCACTTCTATTATTTCTGTTTTTGCACTATTTTTAATTTAATTATTTAATATACATATATTTACTTACTGAGTGTGAGCTCATGGCCAAGTGGTTAAGGCATTGGAGTAGCTACCTGAAGATCATGAGTTCGAGCCCCAGCTGAGGCAACATGTTGTTCCTTGAGCAAAGCACTTAATCACACAGTGCTCTGCGACGACACTGGTGCCAAGCTGTATGGGTCCTAATGCCCTTCCCTTGGACAACATTGGTGTCGTGGAGAGGGGAGACTTGCAGCATGGTCAACTGCTGGTCTTCCATACAACCTTGCCCAGGCCTGCGCCCTGGAGAGTGAAGACTTTCCAGGTGCAGATCCATGGTCTCGCAAGACTAACTGATGCCTTTAATTTATTTACTGTTTGCTTGTTTCTTTTTTCCTATATTATCATGTATTGCATTGCTGCTGCTAAGTTAACAAATTTCACAACATATGCCTGTGATATTAAACCTGATTCTGATTTTGGAAGGTGCTTTGCTGTGAACTGCCTTTGGATGAGGCCTTCTGAATGAGGCTTCAGTTTGTAAGCAGCTAGCACTACAGCTGAGAACATAATTCACACATTTCTATGAACTATATTTTTGTCACATCCCCTTCAACCACCCCCAAACTCTGCCACAGTCCTAGAGCAAGTAAGCTACTGTGAGGATGTAGGAGGAATCCAGATCTCCTGGAGGTCATGTTGAGAATATGCAGACTCCGTACAGACAACACTAAGGTTAAGATGGAACCTGTATTGCTGGAGCTGAGCGGAAGCTGTATTGACTGCCATGTCACTCTTCCGTCGCAGGTTGGGCGGGGGGCGGGTGTTGGGCGTAGGCAAACTGATTTACCTGACTTCATCAGGGCAACATTTTATGAGACAGTGACATTTTAGGATTTGTTATGGCAGTAACCCTGATACAGCAGGAGAGGCAGAGTGATGGGTGATCTTGTCAGTTATTTCATTGCTGTTTGTGTATGCCTGCTGGGAGCTCAGTGTACTGAAGTTCCCCGTGTGCTTCTCTGACGCTGGAGTGCTGTGGGTCATAAGCAGCATGAAAAGGCAAGATCATTTTGGAAACACAATGTTAGTTGTTCCTAGTGTGACAATGAGATCAAATGAAATGCTGCTCCTCTTGGTAATTTTCTTAGTGAGAGGCAATGGTCACCCCTTTATGAATATTGTATAGCTTTTCAAAATAATACACACATACTTATAAAAGATCATAAGAACAGAACTAGGCTATCCAGCCCATTGTGTCTGCTCCACCATTCAATCATATTGATTTATTTTCCCTTTAAACCCTATTATCCTGTTTTCTCCATGTATGCATAAAATATGGCATGCACAGGTGACTATTATATATGTGTACATATAATGTGGACACTTATGTGGTTGGATGTTGAGTGGAAGCTGTTAGTGGTTGAATTTGGGACCAAGGAAGGTGGTAAGGACAGAGTTTCTAAGCTTACCCCTTTGGAATTAAGCATGGAAATGACCTTGGTGGCTACACTGGGTGTGTAGATGACAAAACCTGGTTGAATAATGCACTGTCTGTCACTCACAGTGCCCTGGTTGAGGGAGGGAGACCCCTCCCACTCCCCTCTCACTGACCCAAGTAATTGTCAACAACTACAGCCAGTGCCCAGGTCACGTACCTGAGAACTGTCTACAAGCTGAGTTCTCTGTAAACCAGGAAGGTGTGTTTTCTACAGCTGCCTGTATTATATTGCACTTCATATATTTAATCTAATTCTTTTCATTTCATCAAACAGTGCCCATGAATAAGTTAGAGGACTATGTACTGTATTGACTTTAAAGAATACTGTAACCATATTATTATTTCTAGCTTGAAAAATATGAGGAAATATGCATAGCTGGATTTGCGTCAGTCAATTCTTCCAGGGAGCCTCTGTACTTGCTTTTAACCTCAGTGAAAAACCTACATTTTGTTCACATCTGTGGTTTCAACTGGTTAAAAGCAACCCAAATTGAGAATCTAATGAGAGCACTTTGTTCTACAGACTGTTCATACTTCAAACTGTTAAAAACGAACCGTGTGCAATGAGGAGAGTTGTTTGCCAACACGTTACTATAGTGACTGGTAGATAAATGCATTCCTCTGACATTCTTCTGTTCTCTGTTTTAGATGAGGCATTACCCTATTGTTAGATGGGTTAAATCGTCCATTAAAATAGAAGACAGGTGAACTACATATACACATTCAGCTGTGACAACGGGTTGTCGCTTCCTTTGATGGTGAATGGGAGGAGTGGCTTTGTATACCTCTTCCAGATGCATGTGTGGAAAGACTTCAGAGATGGTGTGTGGTAGAGAAAATCAGTGGGATTCATTCAGTAATTATTATACAAGAATTGAATTACAAATTATTTATTGAAGCCACATTGGCTTGTTTGGTAATCTTGTGTTGACTTTGGAACAGTGGGAAGTGACAAAAAAGATTAAAATAGGCAAACCTTACACATATCAATTTTTGGCAATTTCTAAACTAAACTGGTGACTTTATAAGGAAAGGCCACAAACTTTTTAATAAGTTTTTACCCAGATTTTGTGATTCCGATTTTGTACCTATATTCTGTGCCCTTGTATACATGGAGTTGACGCGTGGCCAAGTGGTTAAGGCATTCGTCTAGTGATTTGAAGGTCGCTAGTTCGAGCCTTGGCTGAGGTAGCACGTGTGTCCTTGAGCAAGGCACTTAACCACAAATTGCTCCGCGATGAAACTGGTGCCAAGCTGTATGGGTCCTAATGCCCTTCCCTTGGACAACATCGGTGGCGTGGAGAGGGGAGACTTGCAGCATAGGCAACTGCTGGTCTTCCATACAACCTTGCCCAGGCCTGCGCCCTGGAAACCTTCCAAGGCGCAAACCCATGGTCTCATGAGACTAACGGATGCCTATATATAATGTATACATGGATTTGCTTTGAGCTGATTTCCTTTATTTCAGTTTATTATAGAGAAGTCCTGTAAAGATGTCTCCTGTTATTGTGCATTTCAAAATCACGGTTCTTGCAATGTTGTCAACAGGGCAGCAATTAGAGGGAAAAGTTGCAAAGCATTGTTCATCAAGATGTAATCTTCCCTCTCAAGTAGTAATACTGAGTGTACACATACAATGCAAACTTCAGGATAATTGAAGGCAAACTAACAGGTATAATCACTTCACCTTCATCTGAGAGAACACAAAGAAGTTTCATATTCTTCAACATGAATCTGTGATTTAATCTTCCATGCTCTGCTTTTAATATTTGAATTTTAAGTCCATATATGGGTTGTTTGTATTAGTGACACTTTCCCTCCATACTGTATTTCTGAGACCAGTGAAATATAACCTGTACTTTTTTAAAATGTGTTCCTCTCTAGTTGAACTCCCTTATAGTCCAAACATCATGGGAGACCTGACTGGTTTTATAAAATGACCCAGCCTAAACTTTCATCAGATGCAGTTGTAATCTTGCACTGCACTATCACGTTGCTGTACACGTGAGACTGATACTATCGGAAGAGGAGAACTTGCTGATGAGCACGCAGTATTCTAGAAGATCAAAGTGCCTCCTGAGCACTGCTGGTCTACCATGAAACCCCCACCCCACCCCATCCCCCCAAGTGTAGGGGCACAGAAAGTAGCCAAGCCCTGTGCTGTCTGTTATGCCTGATTAGAGCCTCAGGGACAGATACTACCTAGGATAGAAAACAAAAGGGGTTTTGAGTCAAAGAATACAGTTTTCAAAATGTAGGGGATTGATAATACAAGATAAACCAAATGAATGAATGCAGGGTCACAAGAAACAGAGGGTCATATCTGCTGAGGAAATCAGCTTGGTTAAATGCCTTGGATACCCTGGATAATTCTATCCTCCCCCACCCCTTTGAAAATATCACAGCTAATTAATATAAGAGAAGCAGAAGAAAATGAGGGGATTTCACATACGGAAAGTCTGTTTGCACTTGACTTTCAAAATGATTTTATATATTGCTCCTTGAAGTAACAGTCAGCTGCATTTCTGATATTTAGCACTACAAGGAAAAGCAGGAATTCTCTGACTCGCTCGCCTGCCATTCACTGTTAAGCAGATCAGTGCCACAAAAGCACTGGCTGCCCTGTCTTGGTGTAAAGTAGATGTGCCCTGCTTCAATACAAGAAAGGTCCCGGTGTAGCCTTGTTGAACTGTCCAAGTCCCGCTCTGTCCCAACACTGAGCAGTGAGTCCACTTTTAGTGAAACTGCATACGTATGTGTGCCAGTTTGATCTGATCTGATTTTATATACAGTTTGTCTGGAATGCCCCACCTGGAAGTGTGGTGAAAGCACACTTAACCAAAGGTCTAAATAGAAGAAAATTTGGTCATTGAAAGGATATGGTTTTGGTGAAAGGGCAGGAGAGCTGCCTAATTTAATGTTCTTCCATGAAATAGTAAAGACAAGTTGACTTATTTACTGTGCAGTTCTGTATAAGTCTGTGATTGGAGAAAGGATGAAAATAGCCATGAGTTACCCATCAGCTGACTGTTTCTGGGCTTCATGTTGCATTGATTTCACCAAAGCGGACACCCCACCAACCCTTCAGAACTCTCTAGGATGGGCTCTGAATTGAGAAACATTACCGAGAAGGAGGGTCTCGGCCTGAAGTGTTGACTCGTTGTTCATTTCCATCAATCCTGCCTGACCTGCTGAGTTCCTCCAGCATTTTGTGTCTGTTGCTCAGTAATCTAAAATACCTTTTATTCCATGGACAAGCCAATTTGTAAGAACTGAATTTGCTGTCAGTCAAGTCAATATCTGGGCACGTGTGGTGATGATTAGAATATAATGGGAAGTTTTACAAAACTTATTCGAAAAGCATAAGAAGACTACATTTGTCTTTCCTTAGCCTGGGAGAGTGATGTTACTTTTCTGAGAACCTCTGCGGATTTTGTTGCAACGTTCCAGCTGGAAGTTCTTGCAGTTTGACCCACTGCTAATAAAGGAATGGAGGTACGTTTCAGGGTCAGGGTGGTGTGTGATATGGAGGAGAATTTTATCGGGTGCTCTGAATTAACTTCTGTTTTTATTCTTTGTGATCTTGGGGAATATGGGGCATTGGAGATGCTAACACATTTTGTACACGATGAATGGTTGCAGTGCAGAACACAGCTAATTCTTGCTATTTATCCTCATTCTGCGCAATGAAGTTCTAAGAATCCACATTCTAGTTGCATCTGGACGCCTATTACAGTCACTTCTGCAAAGAGTGTAAAGTAGTGACATTTGTGTCTCCCTGACCAGCAGGAGACAGTCATCCAGAGGGATCTACAGAATGAAGTCCAAAAGGACGAAAAATGCCCTAAGGTAAAGTCTGATCATAGGTCTAAAACAAAACCATGTTGAAAAACACAAGGAAGCCAAAAATGCAGAGAATATCCAGTGGAGTTCAAAAGATAAAAGTATCCAGGTATACAGTGAGTCCTTTTTAGTTACTTTTTTCAAGATGTAGGCATTGGTGGTAGCGCCAACATCTACTGCCCAGCCCCTGTGCCTTTGAACGTAGCGTCTTTCATTGGTCAGTCTGGTCAGATATACACCAGACCAGCTAAGGGCAGGGAATCGATTCTACTGAGGGGCATTAGTGAATCAAGTGTGTCTCTACAACAATCTGGCTGTTCTGAGGCCATCACTGCTAACGACTAGATTGTGAATCTGAATTTAAAATGCTTGCTGACATAGTGTGACTTGAATTTAAAGTTCAGTAAATTTATTATCAAAGTACATGCAAGTTACATATACCACCCTGAAATTCATTTTCTCGCAGGCACTCGCCACGCATACAAACGCAATAGAATCAATGAAAAAAACTGCACACATCAAAGACAGACAAACAGCCAAGGTGCAAAAGACAAGAAACTTTGCTTCAGTAACTAAATCTCGACACTAGCAACATACCAGAGATCTGGTAGTCAGAACATTGGTTTTGTCCAATTCTGATTGCTAATACAGTATACAAGGGAGGTAGATGAATACTGGAAGTAGTTCATGGTAAATGATTTCTGTATTGAAGAAAGCATAGGGGGTGGAGGGGAAACTTAGGGGGAATGAAGTAATTTTGCTGAAATTTATGACAGGTAAGAGAACAAAATGAAATATTTCTGTAAACGGGAGTAGATCTTATAGGCAAGGGCTAAATAATGAGAATGGTAGAAGCATTCAGTGGATTTTAAAAGACAAATTTGTTATCTGTTAGTACAATATTGTCTTCCAGTGGGACAGTGCTGGCAAGATGAGTAATGGAGTCATTCTGGCTGCTGCGATTTTAGCAACTTCTTCAGTTGAGGAACCAAGTGTTTGCGAACTCGAGGTCAAGATGCAACCTGTTGGAATTAGGCCGATTGATTGATACAAAACATTGATCTTAGCAAACACAGTTGGAATTCAGCAAATCAAAGCTATTTGCAGAGAATCAGCAATCACCCCCGTAAGGCATTGTTTCCTTTAAAATATTTCTTGCAAAAGATCAAGGTAAATTAAACAAAGACAAGTCAAACAACGTAGTGGAAAGACTACAAATACGTAACATCACCTTCTTGGGTTTTTACAACTGGTTTGATTTATAATCTAGTGAGACCCCAAAGCAGATGTCATCTCTTTAAACAATAAAACAAAGTACTGAAATATACTTAAGTGCTCTGCTAACCAACTCCTCTCCACAAATTATTTGCACGACTATCATTGGGTGAGACTGCTGGCCTGCTGAAACGGAATAAAATTATATGGTGTGATTTGACCTGAGCTACCTTTTCACTTAATTGCTGGTCTTTACGTATGCATTTCTTGTGGGAAAACTCTTAAGGATTCAGAACTTTTAAAAAGGCAGCACCTTTGACTGTGTGGCTAGGCATGGCTCAAATGTCATCTATAAATTTGCTGACGGTACCACCATTGTTGGTAGAATCTCAGGTGGTGACGAGAGGGTGCACAGGAGTGAGACATGCCAACTAGTGGAAAGGTGCCACAGCAACAACCTGGCACTCAACGTCAGTAAGACGAAAGAGCTGATTGTGGACTTCAGGAAGGGTAAGACGAAGAAACACATACCAATCCTCATAGAGGGATCAGAAGTGGAGAGAGTGAGCAGCTTCAAGTTCCTGGGTGTCAAGATCTCTGAGGATCTAACCTGGTCCCAACATATCAATGTAGTTATAAAGAAAGCAAGGCAGCAGCTATACTTCATGAGGAGTTTGAAGAGATTTGGCATGTCAACAAATGCACTCGAAAACTTCTGTAGATGTACTGTGGAGAGCATTCTGAGAGGCTGCAGCACTGTCTGGTATGGGTGGGGGGGGGGTGTTGCTACTGCACAGGACCGAAAGAAGCTGCAGAGGGTTGTAAATCTAGTCAGCTCCATCTTGGGTACTACTGGCCTACAGAGAACTCAGGACATCTTCAGGGAGCAATGTCTCAGAAGGGCAGCGTCCATTATTAAGGACCTCCAGCATCCAGGGCATGCCCTTTTCTCACCGTTACCATCAGGTAGGAGGTACAGAAGCCTGAGGGCACACACACAGCTTCTTCCCCTCTGCCATCTGTTTCCTAAATGGACATTGAACCCTTGGACACTGCCTCACTTTTTTTTCATATACAGTATTTCTGGTTTTTGCACGTTTTTTAAATTATTCAATATACATTATATTGTAATCAATTTTATTATTTTATTATATCTTTTCCTCTTCTGTTTTATGTATTGCATTGAGCTGCTGCTGCTAAGTTAACAAATTTCACGTCACATGCTGGTGATAATAAACCAGATTCTGATTCAGATTCCTTTGGAATTTCACTGATCTTACATCAAGGCACCTCACAGTATGATTTACCCACAAGTTGATTAACAACAGTCTTAGAAATCAAACGTGAAGAGTTCTAATTCAGGGTCTCAAACTGAAACGCCAGCCATCCCTCTACCTCCAGAGATGCTGCCTGGCTCACCGAGTTCCTCTAGCATTTCGGTTTTTGCTCCAGATTACGAGTCTTTGAAATACAAAGGGCTAGGATTGAAAGAGGAAGGATTCAGCAATGTGATGACACTGAGATGTGCAAGGTTTCACCTCGATCAGTATGAACCGTTTGCAAGATAAGCATGTGATATAATAAACCAATACCACTGAATTTGTAACTCTGAAGCAGGCCATTCAGCCCATTTGGCATCTACTGTCCAGCTGTTCTGCATGGGTTGTCTCCCACTCAACCTCATCTTGATGGATCAACACGTTCTGTTGTGCCACCCCAAGCTTCAGCTTTATTCACCAAATACATTTATGTGTATTGGGAATTTGCTGTGGTGTGTTAGTGTGTGATATCCAACAATAAAGAAATTTCAAAAATTAGATCATATAAAAGAATAAAGTTAGAGTATGAATATGGAATAAAATGTGCATACATAAATGCAGGCATGTACTTACAATGTAAACAGCATTATAAAAAGTGTTTTAAGATAGTTTCAGGGAGGGAGGGGCTAATTGGAATGATTGATCAGATTTACTGCCTGGAGGAAGAAACTTGTAAGAGAGCGTGAAGTTTTTATTTTAATACCCATATAATGCTTGTTCCCTCTGAACTTTGTTCATTCCTTACATTTCTAGCAACATCCTCAGCACTCGTGTTATCGTTTCTCTGGTCCTGCACTGCGATGACACAGTCTTTGCACAGTGACAGGCCTTGCACATTGCCCACATACACACCCCTGGCAGAATGATTACTCCTTTACTTGAGATTGGAACAGCAACACCATCTTTGCTCCCTGTCACCTGGTCCCAGTCCTCAGATTCTGAGTAACATTATCACGTGGCGCTGGCATTTTCTGACGTACAGGATTGAGAAATATATTCTTTTCTTTCTTTTTAAATCTTTTTATTGAATAAGTATACAAAAAGGTAAGCCATATAGGCACTAATACACTGTTAGAATATAATAAAATTACAGAAGATATTAATACAGATAAAAAAATGATACAAACAATGTAATTTAAACATAACATAATAAGGTAACATAATAGTATACTAATTTTTATATATTTATATCAATAGAGAAAAGGAAAAAAAAAACTCCCCCCAAACCCCCCCCCCCAAAAACCCACCGTGCAACTAAACTAAAAGCAAAGCAAAGCAATGGGCTAACTTGGAACCAAGTAGAGTTAAAGAACTTAAAAACACGTCCTCAAACCCGACCTCCATTAAAAACAGTAAAAAAAAACAAGAAGGGAATATAAACATGGAGCAAAAAAGAGAAATATATTCTTAAGCTACCTGATTTCCTCCCGTTGAAACCTGTGCATTGTGTATTCCATGAGTAGGGCAATGTTCTACAATTGGCATTAGGGCTATCCCGGATAGAGATCATTGGGGAAAATATTTGTCCTTCGTCAATATTTGGAACCATTTTCAGTCCATTAAATAGACAAGACACCTGTCTGTCTGTGTTTTTGTGACAGTGATCAACTGAGTGTGAAACCCCTTTGGTATGGAATCTCTTTTGTATTGCTACCAGAACCGGTAAGAGAACAGCCATAGAACCATAAAACACCACTGCACAGAAACGTCCTTTCAGCCCATCTAGTCCATGCCAGACTATTATTCTGTCTAGTCCTTTCGAGCTGCACCTGAACCATAGCTCTTCCATCTATCTATCCATCCAAATTTTTCTTAAATGCTGAAATCAAACCCACATGCACCACTCATGTATTTCATGATGAATTAAAGCTGTATGTTAAAATTGAATAGGCAGCTGATGGCATCCAAGCTGAATGACTGGGTTGCTTCTAGCAGGTCTGTGGTGGAAGCTTCCAACGCGATCACTGTCTACACCTCATTGCAAACAGTAAGTGGAGACGAGACTGCAGATGCTGGAATCTGGAGCAACAAGCCATCAGCTGGGAGACCTCAGTGGATCAAGTACCATCTATGGGAGGAAAGGAGTTGTCGATGTGTCCGGTCAAAAACCCGCATTAGTCGTGCTTCTACAGTTTATACAATCCGTGGTGCTCAGCTTCTATATCTTGTGAATGGTTTCATTGTACCAACTAGTACATGTAGCACACTGTCCAGAATATGGTGGAACAGTTTGGGAGAGGATGGTGAATCTAGGGTTTTGAATTGTCCTATGGAATGGCAATTGTTGAAAGCAAAGTACAAAGAGAACATTGTGGACTCCTAAAAGAATTAAGAAAATAGAGACTTACGTCCATGCATATCAACTCAATATAAGTGTTCGATGTAGGTAATGTTGGCCTATAGCTGGATCTGGAGCACAGACGCTGTTGGTAAGTGGAGTGCTGATTAACTTGGTGAACCGTCTTCATAAACCAGCATTCTTCTCCAGGGCATTTTGGTGGAGGGGAATGAAAGAATGTAATTCCTCGCACAGTGGCAGGATCACACCTCCGTTCTGCCGAAGCATTTGTTTTGTGGTTGCTTACAGACAACCTCCTCGGTTCTGGGGCCTGCGTTCCCAGGAAATTGTCCAGATTAGGATTTTCTGTAATGCGAAGCTGCATTATCTGCACATGCGTCACAAAACCCGAGCTGAGCAAGAAATGAATTTCTTTACTATTTCTTCCATATAAATTCTGTAAGAGCAAATTTTATTCGGTACCTCAGACTTTTAGTAACCTGGTGGCATTGCTCTGAAAACTTTTCATTGTGTGATTTTTCTGAGACTTAAAAACAGTTCTGGCCGCAGGCAGGATTTTCAGTGTACATATACTTGCACACGACAATAAGCTCTACTTTCTTGGGTAACACAGAGATATTTTAGCACCATTAAAGAGCCAGAAAGGGATATATTGAAGTGGTATTACTGCCATTTGAGGGACATGTCGTTTTCTCCCCACCCACAGAGCTTATAAGAAATGGGTTCTAGGACTTGGCCTTTGCCAGAACTCCATGCAGTATGCACCTCATTGGCTCATCTGGACATTGACCGGCAAAGCTGAATCCCATCGTAAAAGCTGGCTGAGTTTTGGTGCTCCAAGGTGTAGGAATTTGAAGATTCTGTTTGTTCCCAGTGAATGGATGTTTTAGATAATTTGGTGTAGAACATCCTCTCCTACGATAAAGATCATATTGACCTATGCATTCCAGATGTGAAATCTTCTGTTGGGGGAGGGAAGGCATGGTAGGGTATGTGTGTGGTAGAAAGTGCAGTGAGTAAAGGCCATGATCACACGTCAGAGCAGATTTGTTATGTGCATGGAATTAATAGAAGTTTTCCTTCAGTTTCTTAGTGACTGTGCTATAGTCATTGAATCATGCAGGTTGGTGAGGGAGGGGGATGTGGAATGAGGCCTGGGTCAAGGTTAATCCTACATGAAGTCGCCTTACTTGCTGGGGATGCAAAGAGTTCTACTCCCTCATGTTGTGGGATGGATGTAAGATTTAAGTAAATAAATCCAAATTCAAAAACTTGTTGAATATTCTAACAAGGCTGGTAGCTCACTGCTGAACTTGCCAGAGAAGTTCTTCACATGGAAAGAAGGCTTATGGACATCAATGCTCAAGGGAATCCTTTTCGAATCACTAAGAAATAGAATCCCAGTGTTTCAAGAAAGTGCAATGGATTGTAGCAGTCAAGCAAGCTTCATGTTATTAAGAAGAATTTTTACAGCACTAAAGCCCCGGTGATTTAAAGCAGTAGGGGACCTTGTATTAATACCTTTTGATATATTTTTACTTCATTGGCAATAAAATTTGAACTTCTTTTATTGCTGTCTTTAAGAACATGACGGCTGAATGAGACCCTAGAGGTGGAGATTTAATATACTAGTTTGTTCCAAGTTCACTCTGGTCACTAAATAAACCTGTCATTCTGACAAATATATGTGGGGAGGGAAAAATATTATGCACATCTGAAGTTTAACTACTAGATTAAAGATTAACTACTCCAGTGGCAGGGGGTGGTGGTGGTTGTGGGGGGAGTTAAGTGTTGGCTGGGGAAAGATTGGTGCTGTAACTCCCTCTCTCTGTGAGTCATTGTGCTCACTCTAAACTAAAGGGCTGATTTGCAGAATTATAGTGCCCATTATCTTCATATATCCTTACCATTACTGTTTTATAACAACTCTTGTAAAAGCTAGGAGTGGAAGCAAGCTGCGGACAGGAGTGGATGTGTTTGATACTCATTTACATGATCAGACACAACAGGATAATGATGGTGTTTTCTCTTCGAAAGATGTGGCTTTTGTTTGCCCAACAAACACCGTGTGTATTTATATAGCCCCTTTAAACTTATAAATGAGCCAAGGCTAGTCCATTATTGAACGATTGTCGCTGTACCTCGGAAAAGATATATTGGCTTTGGAGGTGGAGCAGACGACGTTCATCAAGTTGATTCCGGAGATGGGATGGGATTTAGCCTATGCGAAGAGATTGAGTTGTCTGGGACTAAGAAAGGTTGAGCGAGCTAGGGCTTTTCACTTTGAGGAAAAGGAGGATGAGTGGAGTCTTGATAGAGGCGCATAAGATGATAAGAGTCACTGATAGAGTGGGCAGCTATCATAATTTTTCCCCAGGGCAGAATGGCCAATATAAGCGGGTGATTGGAGGAAAGTATCGTTTTTTTGCCCCCACAGAGAGTGGTGGGTGTGTGGAGTCTGCTGCCATGAGTGATGCTAGAGGTAGGCACATTAGAGACATTCAAAAGATGCTTAGGATGAAAGGAAGATGGGAGGTTATATAGGAGGGAAGTGTCAGATTGTTCTTGAAGTAGGTTAAAAGGTCAACACAACACTGTGGGCCAAAGGGCCTGTATCCTTCTAGGTTCTTAAACTTAAGCACAGAACCATATGTGTGAACCAAAGCATAATCAAAATAGCTGGTTTTAAGCAGCAGCATAAAAGGGGAGAGGGAGAGAGACATGTGGTGCTTCCAATGCTTCAGGTGAGGCTCCTGTGCTTAGAGGGTTATCACATTGCATTGACTAAACCACAGGTACCATCTGCCTCCAGCACCGGCCCCCCCACCAACCCACAGATATCATTGTGGTTCTGAGCTCAGTTCAGTTCCACAAAACCGATCAAACTCAGAGACGAACCTGGAAACCAGCCAGTTGCATGGCATCTGTGAAACAAAAGGCCGGATACTTGATAACTGAATCTCCACTGTGTCGAAGGAATTTTCATTGACAGATAATGTTGAAAGTTTGTTCTTAAAAACACTTTCAGATAAATCCAAGGATAAATTTAGAAGGCAGACCAATGCATCAATTAATATGCTTTCAGGCCTGTGTTTGGCCTTCTGTAGGTAACTGGCGTTAGGTGTAACCCTTGGAGATCATCACCTTGCTCGCATTTATCTGGGGCTGACAGGGTACAATGGCGCATGCTTTGTGACATTCTGCCGTGTGATATGCGAGGGAACAAAAGCAGAGCACGGCTGGTCTCCAGGCCGGAGGTCCTTGCCTAGGCCACTGCCTCAGTTGCAGTTAGCTCACTCTCTGGAGCCCAGCTGCTCGCTGGTGCTTTTTGTCCACATCTTTGACCCCACTGTGACGATCAACACCTCGGCAGTGTGCTGTCAGCTGCCTGGTTTGATGTTCGAATGCTTAACGCCCATGTTCTCTCACTGTGGTAACAAGGAGCTTTGATGGTGACCCCTTGCTGTTCCTCCCGTTGTCTCCTCTTTTAATATTATGGATGAGCTCCAGTGTTTGTTTGTTGGCTTCTGCCTGGCTCCACTTTCCCAGCTTTCCACTGTGCTTTGGGCTCAGCCTGCCCTTCTTTGATCATGCTGAGGCAATCTTTCAGGTCTGAGCTGGCAGTGAGAAGCCATGGGTTTGGATCTGAGCTGGGGTTTGATTATGGGGTAGTGGGGGTAGTGAGTGCAGAATCTGTGAATTTGTAATGGAGCTGCTGCTCAGAGGCAAGGGAAATGTGCAGTAAGTACTGGCAAATGCTCTGAATGTTATTGGTCTTGCTCATCAATAGAGCCATTGGTTGTCACTGAAACATTCATAACTTTCAGGGTGGTAGTCTTTTAAATACCAATGACCTGAATGAAAACTTGGTCTCCATTTTGTACTGGTGCAACTGATTAGACATAGTAATAACTTTCATACTACCATGAATTGAGTTAAGCCATCTTGGGTAATTACAGTGTAACTTCATTGTAAAAACAAATTATTTCTGAATGTTCTTGTTTTAAATGGTAAAATTACACTCAGTTTTCTTGTACCTTTATACTTCATTTCAAGTTGTATTTTTATAAAACACCGTTATTAAGATACCCAAATATAATAAATTCCAAATGTTCTCTGAAGTTTAAAACTAAACTTTTCCGAGTTTACAGCAAACTGTTACAACTCCAATGGCAATGTGGAGTGTTTGTATTATCAGTGGAGGCTGTGGTATGTCATTAATGCCAGATGGGTAAAGAGGGCCTGGAAGAGCATCGGGGACACCAGTCACCCCAACCGTAAACTCTTTCGGCTGCTTGCGTCTGGCAAACGCTACTGCGATGTGAAAGCCAGGACCAGCAGGCTACGGACAAGCCATTAGACTTCTAAATTCACATATCTGTACATTGCGATGGTGTCATAATGCAAAGATTTTACTCACTCACATTGTGGGGTGGGTGTAAGATTTAAATAAATTCCAATTCATGTATTAATAGGCTGTATTATAGACTAAGGAGAAAGATGCTCTGCTTCATTGATTGCGAACTAACTGGGTTCCTGATCTCAGTCAGTTTGTGTAAGGGACAGGGGGTGGTGTGATCAATAAAAGGGGAATTAAGGGTTATTGAGAGAAGCCAGGTAGGTGGAGATGAGTCCATGGCCAGATCAGCCATGATCTTATTGAATGGCAGAGCAGGCTCAACAGAACGGATGGCCGACTCCTGCTCCTATTTCTTATGTTAAACAGCAATTTAACATCAGCTTTAGAAATTTAATCAAACGGGTTGGATTTGAAGGCAGATTCTAAAACTTTAAAAGCATTATATAGACCCCCCCCCAATATATTTTCATTATGTTAATTATTCCTGCCATTCCAAACAGCTAAATTGTTGATACATCATCAAGAATCTGGGAAAACATATGTAAGTATTAATTCTAATACAGATAGCAGATGTGCTGGCAAGGGGGGGGGTGGGTGTGTGTGTGTGTTCATGTCTGCGCGTGGGTGTGTGTGCATGTATGTGCATGCTTGTGACTGCATGCGTGTGTGTTTCACTCATTGTGGACTAATAGTTAATTGGACTAAATTGAAATCCTAACAGAGAGAATCACAGCGCTATTGCATTCTGCCAAATGCAAAGTTGTTCCTTTGTAGTGTCTGCTTTATCAGTAAAGCACAGTATGTATAGAGTTTGAAGAACAACATGTTAAAATAAAATTAGTTTTGATTATTGGTGAAGATATTTCTTAGTTGTACGTACTTTAGACCATAAGATATAGGAGCAGAATTAGGCCATTTGGCCCATCGAGTCTGCTGCGCCGTTTCATTATGGCTGATCCAATTTTCCTCTCAGTTCCAATCTCCTGCCTTCTCCCCTTTATGTCCTGTCCAAGCAAAAATCTATCAACTTCTGCCTTAAATATATATACATAAAGACTTGGCCTCCACAGCTGTCTGTAGCAAAGAATTCACAGGCAGCTGTGTACTTTCTTAAATGTACACCCTTTGGAGAAAATTCTCTCCAATAAATCAGGCTCTCCTTCCATTTATGCTCCTTAATGCTGCCAGGCATGAGATGAAATGTGTTTGCTTCCCTTATTCGTACTTGGATTGAGGTAGTTTCAGACTTTGTATATAATTTAGCCCCAGGTGTCTCAAAATGTCACATCACACTGTGCAACGTGAGAGTTTTCCCTTGGTGGATGGATGTAAAGGTATTTCTTGCAGAAGCAGCTGTTGACCAAAAACGACGATAACAATTTTGCCTTTCACCAAGGTCATTTAATGAAAAGCAGAGAGGAGCAGGAAGTGTGCAAATCACTTTACTCCCTCATTAACAACAGTCCATCTCCATCATTAGCAATGACTTACAGTTGTACATTAAGCAACTTTACTGCAAATAAAACATCCGGGAGTTCTTCACAGAAAACTCAGCAAGCCACATGAGATGATCGGGTTTGCATTTTAAAGTGATTCTTAAAGAGGAAGGAGAGCGAACATGGAGTTTAGGATCAGGTTTTGGAGCTTACTGCACAGATATCTTAAATCACAGCCACTTGTAGTCAAGGGATTTAAAGTCCAGGATGTGCAAGAGACCAGAATTTGGTAGGTTATAGAAATGTCAGAGGGTTATAAATCAGAAGTCAATTGCAGCAATAGAGAGAACTGAGGTCATTGGCTCAGGGAGAGATTTGAAAACTGGTGTAAATTTTAAAATCTGAGAATTCCTTATGCACACAACTTGTGGTATCCAAATGAATTATACAAGTAACTTTGCAAAGAATTCAATTCTGTGTTGTTGGCTGATCTATGAAAGCAGAGGAAGTGTTAGTTGAGTTAAGGTTTGATGTGGGAGCTGAAAAATGTTCAGTGATAGGAAAAGAGAATGAAATCTTCCATTGGCAGCCTTTTCTGGATTATTGGCCTGAATGATATCATTCAGCAAATTGATGCAATTTAAACAAACAAAGGTCATTTTAACTAGCTCCTAATAATAGCTCCAGAAGACTCTAGTGACATTGACCTTCTAGCAATTGACTTGGAATCCATTGAGAGATGACTTGTGCTGCAGGAGTAAGCCTGTGTGTTTTTTGTCATCTGGTCATTAGTCCTTTGTTTTGTGTTTACATGGAATTTCAACCCACCCTACAACAACTTCCTCCCTGTGTCCAGTCTTCTAACCTTACCGCTCAAACCACCACCCCCCACCTACTGCTGCGCTATACTTTCACAAAAGCCTTGAAGCTCAGAAAACATATTGATTTTTTAAAAGTATCTCTGCCTCTTTCACTGGATCATCAATCGAAGAGACTTCTCCATTTAAAGACGCAAACACGAGGAAATCTGCAGATGCTGGAATTTCAAGCAGCACACATACAAGTTGCTGGTGAACGCAGCAGGCCAGGCAGCATCTCTGGGAAAAGGTACAGTCGATATTTCGGGCCGAGACCCTTCATCAGGACTAACTGAAAGAAGAGCTAGTAAGAGATTTGAAAGTGGGAGGGGGAGGGGGAGATCCGAAATGATAGAAGACAAGAGGGGGAGGGATGGAGCCAAGATCTGGACAGTTGATTGGCAAAAGGGATATGAGAGGATCATGGGATAGGAGGCCTAGGGAGAAAGAAAAGGGCGAGGGAGGGGGAAAACTGGAGGATGGGCAAGGGGTATAATCAGAGGGACAGAGGGAGAAAAAGGAGAGAGAGAGAAAAAGAATGTGTGTATATAAATAATGAATGGGGTACGAGGGGGAGGTGGGGCATTAGCAGAAGTTGGAGAAGTCAATGTTCATGCCATCAGGTTGGAGGCTACCCAGACGGAATATAAGGTGTTGTTCCTCCAACCTGAGTATGGCTTCATCTTGACAGTAGAGGAGGCCATGGATAGACATATCAGAATGGGAATGGGATGTGGAATTAAAATGTGTAGCCACTGGGAGATCCTGCTTTCTCTGGTGGACAGAGCGTAGGTGTTCAAAGGCATGTTTACAAGAAGGAATCCTGCATTTACTTAATCCAGATACAACCCGTCCATTCTGGTACAATTGCTCCATTCCAAAACGCAGAGACACTTTGCAGCAACTTTGATCAAAATGACCTGCCTGTAACAGGTGTTGTCTCCATCTGGACCGTGAACATTTTGGCAGGTGTGAGCCCTGTTCCAGAACCAACTCCATTATGGCTGTGGTGGTCTCAAAGGACCAAGAAGAACTGATTTTAGTTGTGTGTGTTGCTGAGCTAAAAAAACAGGATTTAATAGTGCAGGTTAGGATAGGAAGATTATCACCAGTGACATCTCTTCAGGGCAGGAAGCAATGTGGTGTGGTGTGAATGGAGAAGAAGCCTTGGTCGCAGAGAACATTGAGAACTCCTGAAATGAACAGTGAGTGCATTCTCCAGTAGACCGCCGCCAACGTGTCCGTTTTACTAACTCGGCACTGAAGGTGACTTGCTTCCACTGTGGTTTTGTGGGCCTGAGGTAGCCGATGAAGCAAATGTGTGAACCACAGATTTTTGGCACAGGTGGGGCAGAAGAGGAGGTAGCCGATGGATAGAGAGTGGGCATATGGTCTGCTCTTTCTACTTCTGCTTGCTCCAGAATCATGAACTTGAGGTTCTCGCACCGTCACAAATGCTCATCTCCACTTTGAGATACGGATCAGATTCTCACAGTACTGAGTTTCTTCAAGGAAGTCTTGAGTACAGCCTTGAATCACGTCCTATGTCTACCTACTAAACTCTTCACTTGACAGAACTTAGAATACTGTGTCTGTTTTGGGATTCCAGTGTCAAGCATGAGAGTAAAGCCCTGCTCAATCTACCTCCTGCTTGTATGTAACAAGGGCTTCGATGCTTAAGATACTGACCTGTGAGGAAAGTTGCAGATGCATTCTTTCAATGGCAAAACCACCAGTAATTCTCCATTATCAAACCTTTGAGGGGAGACATTACAAGGTTGGCAACAATGCTAGCAGCTGCCACACCAGTGTCAATTCTCTCTACAAATTTAAAGATATGATTTCTCCTAAATTAGGACAAAGTTCAAAGTACATTTATTATCGAAGTATGTGGACATTATACAACCTTGATATTCATCCCCTTAGAGGCAGCCACAAAACAAGAAACCCAAAAGAAGCCATTGAAAGAATTCTAACAAATGCCCAATGTGCAGAGAGAGAGAAACAAATGGTGCAAAAAATAAATGTAAACAAATAGCATTTAGATCAAAAGTGAGTCCTCAGACATGAAGCCTGGAACAGCCCGAGCAGGCCACAGGCTCAGCCCCAGCCTCAGTTCAGCACCTCGCAGAGTAAACACCGTGGGGCCCGCGGACACTGAGCCTGGAACGGCACGAGCAGGCCACAGGCTCGGTCCCAGCCTCAGTTCAGCACCTCGCAGAGTAAACACGGTGGAGCCTGCGGACACGGAGCCTGGAGCAGCCCCAGAAGGCCACAGGCGCAGCCTCAGCAAAGCAAACGTCACAGAGCAGCGAGCGAAACCCTGCCTGCCCCTCACCTCTTCTCCTGACACCCTGCCTGTTTAATCCATCTGGCCTGGCGTGTGTGCATGTTTGTGTGTTTGTGAAAGTTTGCGCAGCCATCGGCAGGAATTACCTTTTTGCATTACTCCGGATCTCATTGTGTCAAATCAGATTAGCTCATGAAACTTCCTGTGACGTTACTCCATCTTCTCGCCATACTTGAACCATCTCTTGCCTGACCTTTGTGATGTCAATCAATCCTTCCCATTTTCCTAGGTCCCGCTACAGTCTCAGCACGCAAGTCACCCTTTCAGGTACCTCTGTCACGTTGTGTTAATCTGGGAACTCGCTCCCTTCTCCATGACAGCCCAAATACTGGGATATTTTTACATCTGTAGTTTATTCGTAAAAGATACTATTATGCTTTCTGGGACACTGTATTGTCTACTTTCCTTTGTACTGGGCATTTCATTACTTTTGCTTGCGGTTTTTACCATAAGTCATCTTGTCTCCTAATTTTCAGACAAGAGCTTCCTGTTAGCAACGAGTCTGCAGTAAATTGTCATCAGCTGCAGTCAATTGTGTGTGGCCCCATCGGGATCTGTGCTGGTCCCATTTTGCTGTTTGTCTCTGGTGTAAACCACTCTCACAGTAATTCAGTTGCCTTTGAGCGCAATTTAATATCTGTTTTAAAATCAGTTGGAGTACTCCAGGACAAATTGACCCCAAGTTTTCTTGCAACGATGCAAAAGGATGTCACTCTGCACGGCTGTGGCATGGAGGTCATGCTGGGATGGCGGGGGTGGGGGTTGGAGGGGGAGTGATCAGACGCCATGGAGACCAACACCTTGGAAGTAGGCCCTTCTACCCATCCTGTCTGTCATGACCACCAAGTACATCCCTATACTAAATGAAAAATCGCAAATATCGGAAATCTGAAATATACAAGTGTTGGAAAACATTGCCAAGTCCGGCAACATCAGTGGAAAGAGAAACACCGCCATTATTTCAGGTCCAGCACCTTCAAATAATACCTCAAGAGTCAAGAGCAGAGAGACAAGCATCTTGGCCCACTTGTCCATACCTGACAAGGCACGCATAGAACCTAATCCCATTTCTCTGCATTTGACCGTATCCCTCTAAACTAGGGCTTGCCAGCCTGGAACCCATCGGGCCCTCGGTTAATGGCAGGGGTCTATGGCATAAAAAATGCCCTCAACGTGACCTATTCGTACACTTATCCAAATGTCTTCTGAATGTTGTTATTGTACCCGTCTCAACTACTTCAACTGGCAGCTTGTTCCAAACATGCACCACCCTCTTCAGGAATAATTAGGATCCCTGGTCCCTTTAAAAATTTTTCCTCTCTCACTTTACAACCTTGCCCTCTAGATTTTTGGTTCTTTTTCCCTCCCTCTTGGTTGATTACAAGCATGATTTCACCTGGAACCTGCCGGCATTCTCCTTCCCACCCTCCCCCCACCTTCTTTATGGGGCCTCTGCCCTTCCCTCTTCAGTCCTGACAAAGGGTTCCGGCCCGAAACGTTGACCGATCTTTTCCACGGACGCTGCCCGACCTGCTGATTTCCTCCGGCGTGTTGTGAGTGTTGCTTTGACCCCTGCATCTGCAGAGTATTTTGTGTTTATGATTTAACTGAAATGTTTGGCACTTTTTATGGAAGTTATATATTTAGGACTATTAAAACTTATTGATGTGCAACCTGAACTTCCATTGCATTTTTCCCTCCTCCCGTCTTTGAGCTAGGTAATTATCCATTTCTGAAAATGTCTACGCATTCCCTGGATGTATAGATTGAAGAATTTGGGACAGTGATTGTAATCCTTAAGTTTCAAAACAGTTGTGGAAAAGGAAAAAGTCAAAGTTCAGCTTATTGTCACATACACAAGTGCGCCTATGTACAGGTGCAATGAAAAACTTATTTGCAGCCACATCAAAGGTGTATGGCAGCATTCTCATGAAGTACATAAATTAAATACAATTTTTGCAAGAAAACACGAGAAGAAAAAAATCTCTTACTGCAAAGTAAATACAAATTAACAAAAAGTAACAAGCAACATAATAAAATAATATCTATTGATCAGATATAAATATAGATCAGATGGGAATTTGGACGGAGTGTTGGTAGATGGAATTTAATCCCAACAAGTGTGAGATAATGCATTTTGGGATGTCAATGTATTATTTAAATAGAATGGCACTGAGGCATGTAGCTGAGCAGAGAGACCCAGGAATCGAAGTCCACAGAGTTGGAATGCTATGTTGAAACTTACAAAACCCCGGTTAGACCGCACTTCAGAATTAAAATCAATATCAGATTTATTATTTCTTAAGTGTTGTGCAATTTGCTGTTTTGTGGCAGCAATACAGTGCGATGAGATAAGGTGGTGTTCATAGGTTCATAGGATATTGTTTGCAGCTCTGGTTGCCGCACTGTAGGAAGGATATGATTGCACTGGAAAAAGGGTGCAGAGGAAGTTCACCAATATGTTGCACCAAGATTGGAGGACTGTAGTTACGGGGAGAGGGGATAGGTTGCCCTTGTTTCCCCTGGAACGATGGAGACTGAGAGGTGCCCTTACAGTGGCATTGAAAGGGCAGACAGTTAAAAATACAACCATATAACAATTACAGCATGGAAACAGGCCATCTCGGCCCTTCTAGTCTGTGCCGAATGCTTACTCTCACCTAGTCCCATCTACCTGCACTCAACCCATAACCCTCCATTCTTTTCCTGTCCATATACCAATCCAATTTTTCTTCAAATGACAAAATCGAACTTGCCTGTACCACTTCTACTGGAAGCTCTTCATGCTGTTCTGTCAAAAACAAGAGGGCGTGGGTTTAAGGTGAGAAGGAATTTTAAAGGGGATTTGAGGCTGGCACTTAAATTTAGTAAGCGCAGACCTCGTGGGCAAATGGCATTTTGAAGATGGGCAAGAGTGTTGGCATAGATGTGATGGGCAGAAAGGCCCATTCCTGTGCTATATTGCTCTTTGATCCTGAATTACAGATAATTACTGAAATCTCTGTGACAGGGGAAATCCCACAATGAGATAGAAGAATAAATTAATCCTGACAACAATGGCACATCTCCATTGGAAAAATATCAAATGATCTCATGTACTTTAAAATGTTTTTAACAATCCATATTGTTGCCTGGATTTTCCCGTGTTTGTGGACACTTAAGCATTTAATTGAATTCACTGCCTTTCTCTGACACAGCAGATCTGTTAAAAGGGAAGTTTTCCCATAACTCACCTCTCTCCAGGAGTTAGAACCGTCAAACAGCATTATTAAACAATAAGAATAGTACCCTTGGGGCTTTCTTGTTACCATATCAAAGGACTGGCGTCAATATAAATACTTCTTTGATGATATAATGTATCTGAGCATCCATGCAGGAGACCTGGGGGACAGCAGGATGAATAGGGGTAGCTGTACATCAGACAATTGAAGCTAAGTTTACAGTAGATAAGATGGTTGACTTCCGAAGCAGCCTTGTTGTAGTAGCTGCTTCCCCTGTTTCTGTGGGAATCTCGCCTTGTTTGCATTGTGCTTTGAAGCAAACTGGAGCACACAAGTTTGTGCGACCTGCAGCCTTAAAGTTACAGTGCATCACTGGCGACTGCTTGGGCTCGTGCGCCTTAAGGGGTGGTGGAGGGGGGAGGACGCGCGATGGCGGTGAGCTGGGTCAGCATGCTTCCATTTACAGAAGGAGCCATCTTCCGCTTGGAGGAAGGAGCCCAAACATTGTCTGTTTTCTCACTTCCATAGATGCTGCCTGACCTCCTGAGTTCCTCCAGCATTTTCTGTGTGTGTGTGTGTTGCTCTGGATTTCCAGCATCTGCAGAATTTCTCATGTTTATAATCTGATGATGTTCATTGTCTTCATTTAGTGGCCCTTCCCTCCTCACTTGCCATGTTAGTTTGTTAAGTCCGGTCAAGCTTATTGTCACGTGCACAGACGCATGTATGTCCAGGTTCAATGAAAATCTTACTGTAGCAGCATCAAAAGCTCATAGTATTAGAAACATCAACATTCCAAAGTAAAACAAAAATTGTACATGAAAGGTGAAAGATTGGCTTTATTTGTCAGGTGTACATTGAAACATAAAATAAAATCAAGGACACGGCCCACCCAGCCAACACACTTTTCGTCCCTCTTCCCTCCGGGAGAAGGCTCAGGAGCTTGAAGACTCGTACGGCCAGATTTGGGAACAGCTTCTTTCCAACTGTGATAAGACTGCTGAAGGGATCCTGACCCGGACCTGGGCCGTACCCTCCAAATATCCGGACCTGCCTCTCGGTTTTTTTGCACTACCTTACCTTCCATTTTTCTATTTTCTATTTATGATTTATAATTTAAATTTTTAATATTTACTATTGATTTGTAATCCAGGGAGCGGGAAGCGCAGAATCAAATATCGCTATGGTCATTGTACGTTCTAGTATCAATTGTTTGGCGACAATAAAGTATAAAGTAAAATGTGTCATTTGCATCAAATTAAATCAGTGAGGATTGTGGTTTTATTACTATTTATTAATGGTGCGACTGTAACGAAAACCAATTTCCGTCGGGATCAATAAAGTATGACTATGACTGTGACTATTGTACTGGTGTAGCCCCAAAGTATCGCCGTGCTTCCAATGCCAACATAACATGCCCACAACTTACTAACCATAGTTTGGAATGTGGGAAGAAACTGGAACGCCTGGAGGAAACCCACACTGTCACAGGGAGAACATGCAGATTCCTTACAGACAGAGGCAAGAATCGAACCCTGACCGTTGAAAACTGGCACTGTAAGGTGATTGTGCTAACCACTACGCTACAGTTATACAATAACTATAGAAAGAGAACCCAATTAGAACAAAGAATAAACAATGTTCACAATAGAGTGCTAAGTGGTCAAAATGGTCGTAGTGTTGCTATACTGACCCAGTGATTAGGATTGTGCTCTTTGTTTCAATGACTGAATGGTTGAAGTTGTTCCTGAACCTGGTGGGGTGGGCTGGGGTTCGCACCAACCCCAACAGTGTTATTCAGTGGTAATTGAATGCATTGTTACGACAGAATACTGCTCCACAACATCTCACTCAGATACTCAGATTTGTTTTGAGCGTAGGTAAGTTGCACAGAAGAACATACTAGATAACCTGTTTAATAATCTGGTTGCTGTTTATTGGACCCTACTATGCAAAATATTTAACTATTATGAAATTCCGACTAGAGTACACTTAACAAGCACTTTGTTCTCTTCAAAGCTCCAGGATATCCATGGAATGATATGGGGGGAAAAAATGTGTTCCTCCCCATCACATTTTATTCGGCATCTCTGCACTGCCAGCTCCACAAATAATCCTGCCTTTCTTGATATAAATCACTAGTTACTCTGTAATGGCTGAGAAATCCTTCAGCAGGTTACATTGAAAACCACAGAAAGTGGATTTGCCAGTCCTCCATAACAACCTCTGGCAAAATGCGCACAGTTCTCCAAAAGCAAATGAATGTGCCTGTCTACGCGGGCGCTGCAGGACAGCTGGAGTTTTGGGGGCATAGTTGTACCTCATCAATCTCACAACCCTGACATGCTAAAGACTGGCCCAGAGCAAGACACACGGCCTGCACTAACTAATAATCTGACACCGTTGTTAACTCGATCATTCATATTGATTAAACTGCCTGGGTTCCTGAGGAATGTATCGTTTTATACTTGTCACAGTTCAACTTCTGGAGAAGTGGGTATTGAAATAAATCCGGCTGCTTGTGGAATGCTATGCCACATGCTGGGGTTTGCATGTGATGACAGCAGACACGGCGTTTATAAGTAGATAATTGCCTTCATAAATAGATGAGTTGGTGAAAATATTCTTATTTGCAAATAAAGAGTGGTCTTGGGTTGCAAGTGAACTATTCCTGAATGGTATTTGGCCTCTTTGGAGGAGGCTCACCAGTTGCAGTGACCCAGCTTTGATCCTGACGTCTAACTTGTACACTCAGTTTTCCTCCAGTTTGGTGGTTTAATTATCTACCAATTTGCTCTTGTGCAGGTGGGTGCCAGATGGAGTTTGATCTCTGCAAGTGTGAGGTAATGCATTTAGGGAGATCAAAGGTAAAGGGAATATGTACAGTTAATGACAGGACCCTTGATGGCAGGGATGTGCAAAGGGATCTGGGTCCAAGTCCATCAGTTCCTGAAAATGCAGGTGGATAAAGTGGTCAGGAAGCTGTACAGCAGGCTCAAACCTTTATTCGTTGAGGCATTGAGATCAAGAGCCAGGAAGCAATGTTCCAACTTTATAAAACAATGGTTAGGCTGCATCTAGATATTGTATGCAGCTCTACCCAGGATGTGGTGACTTTGAAGAGGGACGCTACCTTCGTTAGCGGGCAGATGCTAAAAGAAGAGGTTGGACAAACTAGGTGGTGGAGGCTGAGGGGAGATCTTTTAGATGTTTATGAAATTAAGAGAGGCGCAGATAGACAGTCAGCATGTCCCCCCCATTGTCCATATATCTAATCTAGAGGGCATGCATTAAAGGGGAAAATTCCCATAGAGAGGTGTGAGGCAAGTTATTTTATACACAGAGTATTGAGTGCCTGGAATATGCTGCCAGGTGGGATGGTGGAGGAAAGGTGATAGAGGTGTTAAGCTTGATTTATACTTCTGCGTCAACCCGACGCCGTAAGTACTGCGTCACTGCAAACCCTACGCAGAGCCGACACAGATCCCTACGCCAGAGCCTGATGCGCACCTCTCCCAAAATGTAACCACACGTCGCGGCAACGCAGAACGCAGCAGCTGTGATTGGTCTGCTTGGTAGCATTGCATTTCCTCCTACGCTGCAATAGCTTCCCATTGAGCGACTGAAGGACAGGGAAGGAACTCTGGCTGCAATGCTTTCCATAAAGCTTTACAGACCTCCGAAATTATGGAAGGGACATTTCTCTTTTACGAAAAAAGACGCTCGCTTTAAACTTGCTTACCCTGAGAAAGACTACCATGACCATGAAGCCTTGCGTGGGCACGTGTGTGCGCATGCATGACGTGCCCGAATTGCAGAGCGATGCAAACACACCAACGCACAAATATAAATGCTCACAACGCACGTAGGCCACTTGCGTAGGTTATGGTGTTGAGTTGACCCACTTGCATAGGTTACGGCGTTGAGTTGCCGCAGAAGTATAAATCAGCCTTTAGTGCAGGCACATACAAGTGCAGAGAATAGAGGGATATGGATATCATGTAGGCAGAAGGGATTAGTATAATTAAGCATCATTAATTTAATTAGTTGGCTGGAGTACCTGTCCTGTGCTGTACTGTTCTGTATTCGAAGAATCAGGGTGGGGATAGTGGGCATGTGACAGGATAGGTTACAGGAGTGGAGACTGATGGGATTGCTCGGACAATAGGTGTAAACTTAATGGACTAAATGGCCTGCTCTGTCCTAAGAGGAAAAAATATCAAAAAAATGTGTCAGGTAGGCAAGTTTTTAAAAAATATAGCTAATATAACAGTTGTCGACCTCACTGTAAATAGGACCAGTTTATGAGATTCCTATTAGAACTGATAAAAGTTGAATTCAGGACTAAAACAGTAAAGTTCTTCCTCTTACAAAGAGAAGCCGAGGAAGTGCTGTGAAAGGGCATTGTGTTTTTCAGGCCTTGTTTCCCCTCTCTGCAATCCATCACCACTAATGAAAGGTATATAGAGGTCCTGCTCTACCCTCTCCCAAATGAAATCCAAATTTCTAAGAACATAATTGACAGCTGTGTCAATGGAACAATAGACATACTGTATCTGTGAAATTTTAATTCTGTTTTGTTCTTGACCATAAGATGCATTCTCTACAGGTGTGAAATGAAACAGCATTTTCTCTGACCCTAATCAAACAGTACCTTTAGAACTGTCTTGTATTTCAGTACACTTCAGTAAAACCGTTGTAATAGGAAATAAGGAGAAGAGACACACCTGAAATACACAAAGGGAAAGCTTATTTACAGGTGTAGTGTCCTGACTTAAAACTGCTGGCGTGTAATGTCCAGCCTCACTCAGGTACAATGTGGACCAGAGTGAAGAGCCATATGCTACTTGTAGCTGTGAAACCTGTGATTTTTGGGATGCATGCAGAAAGGGGAAATGATTAGAGGATTGAATGAAGAGGTCCCTCTGAAAGAAAATAGACACACATTTATTTCAATGGAAACCTGAAACTTCATAGATATGAGTTCAAATCCTTACCGGTCACCATCTATATCACATGGGGGAGGGATCTTGCCTTCCGTGATACCTGTTCTTGATTGTTGACCTTTTGACGCACTGCGCCTGTTTCTTACCGGGATTGAGAATGATCTGATTCCACATTGGTTTTGTGGGTTTTGAGATGGCTGGGCTGATGAGTCTGATGTGGGAAAGCAGGATCTTTCACTGTTTTGGGGAGCTGGTGGTTAAAGCAGTGAGCAAGTAGCTAATAGGTAGGAAGTGGGGGTTGGGGAGGTGTTCTGCCACATACACGCAGTCTTTGTGAGCTTCTAATGAACGGATCTTCCTGAATGCCCCTTCTCTACCTGGTCATGGGCCAGAGATTCACGGGAGTCAGTGGGGGATCTTGCGATTCTTCGAGGAATCACCGGCAAATCCTTGAAATCTTTTCCCCTGTTCGCCTGGTAGTCTTCTCCCGTGACTGAGCTCACAATTGAAGCATCCAGTGTTCTTGAGCACAGACAGAAAATGCTGGAGGAGATCAGCAAGTCTGGCAGCATCTAAGGAGGGGATATTTTGGCCCGAGACCTCCAGCATTTTGTGACTGTTGCTCAAGACTTCCTGCATCTGTAGTGTCTCTTGTCCAGCATTCTTGTGTTGTGCATATTGACAATATGACCTCGCCGATAGAGTTGATTGGGCGTGACAATCAAACTATTACGAGGGATAATGATCAGGAAGAGGACACTGAGGCTGTTTTGCTTGTCCTTTCAATTAAATTGGAGGATTTTGCAAATTTGACCTAGAAGATATTTTTTCATTGCAGTGCGCAAAGCTTTGTCCAAGTGCACTGGGAAGTTTGGATGTAGCAGCGTTACTCTACACAGCCTCACGTTCAATTGCTCTAAAATCTTTCCTCTGTACTGATATAACGTCCTTCGCATCCTGTGATGAAGTTTTTTTTTAATGCCAATGTAATACTTCTGACTTTGGACTCAATGTTCAGGTGATTGGCCACCAATTTGTACACACCAGGGCTCACCAATCTGCAGTGTGGTAATGGTCTAATAACAATTATTTCAGTAATGTCTGCTGAGGGATAATTAGTGGGTGGTGACCTGGGAATGAACTCCCCTTATTCTTCATTGCGGATTTGACACAAGATCTTTCAGGGCCATTTGAGAGGGTAGACATGACCTCAGTTTGATATCTCATCTGATAAAACGCTGTTCTGGGGAATGAGCCTTTCCCTCCGTGTGGAGGTGAGCCAGACTTCTGAAACATAAACCCTGTATCGAGACTCAGGAAGTGATACTGCCAGCCATATCCAGCATCACAGATTCAAGCAGTCAAGCATTAAGAAAACAAGTAAGTCAAGCATGTTAGGAAATGCATTGTATTTTAGAAACAGTGTGAGTTGTGAGTTTTAAAAAAGAGGTGGTTATCAGTGCCCTCTAATTTCTAGCCCTGGTGGTTTCATGGTTAGCTGTCTAAGCCATTCCTGGTTGAATGTGTTTGCCTGGAATTCCTTTTAACTTTGAGTGGCCAGCGAAGTTGCCACCCAGATGCCTGGTTCTCCATATGGCAGCAGAAGTAAACATCATTTCTGGGTCACTTTTGAAGTGGCGTGGTTAGTTTAACAAGGGTGGAAGGGCGGGGTGTGGAGGTTTAAAAAGCAAAAAAGTTGATGCATTAGCACGATTCGTCCTAACAAGACTACTTTTGTTGCACCTTCTTTATTTAATTCACAGATGCTTTTGCCAGACAAATGCTTTCATCTCGATTCAGAATAAAATCTGCTGTTGGCAAAATTACAGAAAGTGGACAATCAATCTTTTTTTTTTGTGTGTGCTTGCTGCGACTGCCGGCGTGGGGGACTTCAGCGGAAAGGACAGGAGTCGCTCTCATTGTCGCGGCTCCTTTCAAAATAATCTCCACTTTGGCACGCGTGCTGAGTGTTAAAACATGTATACAGGGCTCTTTACTGTGGGTACAGAAGAAACATTTAATGCCTACGGCCTCTTTTCCAGTCAAGTATCAAAGGCACGCTTTGCAGGAGACGGCTGGATAAGATAGGGGCCAGTGGGCTGCAGTCCGGGGGCAAAACTTGACTTGTGCTCTAAGTTCTGCAGCTGCCGTTAACTCTGACCAGCCACACTAGATAGAAGTGCTAACTCGCAAGATGGCAGCCATTTTGGAATCTGCCTGCGACACGTGGCTCCCAAATCTCTATTCCCTCTGGGGGTATGTAGGATATCTGAAATGTGAGAAAGGGAGGGAAGAGCAATTTTCAGAGTCCAGTGTTTCTGTTGTTCATGGATATAGTAAATTTAAATGCAATGGAGTGCAAGCATTCACTAAGAAGCAACCTGATATTTGGGCCAGAGTGCCTGGGATGCGTCATTTTTATTCCCACTATTCTCATTGTTTATACTGCAGGCTCTTGGCTCAATGAACCATGGGGGCCTCATATTCATATCATGCCAGCAATGGAGACAGATACATGCAGGCCTAATCTGACTTCGGGTTGGGTCTTTGATCTTCCCACATGTTTCCTGGTTGTGAAAGAGTGGTGAACGTGCAAATCCTCAGGGAGCATCAGCATTTCTGTCCTCCTGCACCCAAAGCACCAAATGGCCTGAGGTCTGTGTATGGAGGAATTGCTCTTCAGGGAGAACGGCGTGTTGTTAAATATAATCCAAATCCGACAGAGTAACATGGGGACACAGATCCTTCATTCAAACAAGGTCAACAAGAGCCCCCCCACCCCTTATTTTTCCCATTGCATGTAAGCCATCAAGTTCCTTAGGAAGAGTAGATGCAAAATTTGTCCTGCATTTGTAATGGAGAGCAGCTCTTCATTCACAGGTGCCCATCTCTTTCTGTGGCAGTGGCCTTGTCTGTACCGCGGGACAGTCTACTTTAAAGCCTCACTGAAGTTTGTAACAAACTTTACAAATCTGTGTGGGTAACTTCACTTGCCTCAACGCTGAACTGATTCCTCAGCCTGTGGACTCACTTTGAAGGATAATGTAACTCATGTTCTCAGTATTATTAATTAATAATGATTAATTTTGCACAGATTATCTTCATTTGCGCATTGGTTGTGTTATTTGCCAGTCTTTATTTGCATGTGGTTTTTCATTCATTCCATTGTATCCCTTTGTTCTACTGTGAATGCCTGCAAGAAAATGAATCTCACTAGTATATGGTGATATATATTTACTTTGATCATAAATTACTTTGAACTTCAAATGTTTGAACTTTGTTTTGCCTTTCCCAATGGATAGAGCAAAGCAACAGCCAAGTTGTGCCTTTCAGGCATGCATTGTCGATTCAAGATTCAAATTCTGGTTTATTTATCGACATTGAAGCATACCGTGAAATAGTCTCCAACATAGACAGAAGCCTCTGTAAGATCACTGTTCTTATTGAGATGTTTTCTTTAAAGTAGAAGTGAGCATTAAATAGGCATTCACTTCCATGGCATTACTATGAGTGCCATGTTATGCATCATTATAGGCATCAGTTAGTCTCGTGAGACCATGGATTTGCACCTTGGAAGGTTTCCAGGGAGCAGGCCTGGGCAAGGTTGTATGGAAGACCGGCAGTTGCCCATGCCGCAAGTCTCCCCTCTCCACGCCACCGATGTTGTCCAAGGGAAGGGTACTAGGGCCGATACAGCTTGGCACCGGTGTCGTCGCAGAGCACTGTGTGGTTAAGTGCCTTGCTCAAGGACACAACACGCTGCCTCAGCCAAGGCTCGAACTAGCGACCTTCAGATCACCAGACCGACGCCTTAACCACTTGGCCACGCGCCAACTATTTAGATAACTCATTGAAATGCTATTTATTGTACGGGTTTTACAAGATGCACAATTTTTTGTTGACCTCTCTTTGATGGGCCCCATCAAATTTTGAAAGCATAATTTGAAGCTTTTTAAAATGTGCTACTCATATGGAACGGGAACGTGGATTAAACTCGGTTAACAACTGCCGAATTTGATTAACATCTTTTACCCTGAAAGATGTCTGAGTTCATGGCCACTGTCCCTTCAGCTGCAATGGCTCTGAGCTGTAGAATTCCCTCCCTACTTCTGCTCAATACTCAAAGGCACATCTGACAACTCACATTGTCGAGCAGACTTGAGTCAGTTGCCCTTATGCCACTTCGTGTGGCTGTATCAGATTTTTGCTTGATTATGCCCACATAAATCACATGGAGATGACTAATGACAGAAAAGGTATTCTCATGAATAGATCTTGTTGAAACATTGTTTCATAAATATGCGATTTGGCTCCATTTATTTTGGAGCAACTCATTGAAGACAGTTAACCAGATTGATTTCCCACTGTCTGCACTGCTGTTGCAGAGAAATTCCTTTCCATGTCCGTGTTTGAAATAAGTTATAGGATGTGGGTGTCACCGAGCAAGACCAGCATTAATTGAACATCACTCTTTGCCGTTCGGAAAGTGTTAGTCCAAATGAGACACCTTTTTTTGCCGAACTTGGCTGCCAAGGAGTAAAGGTTAGGAGTCAAATCCGAGAGCTTCTAAATCTGTGTGTGGTACTGTTGCCAGACTTTGTATGTAGATCTACAAGGCTGAGGTGGACAAGTTTGTACGGAAGACATTTGAAAGGAGAGTCACCAGTTTGCATTCTGAATTAAATCACTGAATCGTTAATGTTTTTAACTGATAATTGTTATTCTGGGGGCACAAGGTGGTTCAGGCAGTGTCTGTAACATCTGCTCAGCCAGCAAAGCTACACAAAGCTAAGCGCATTATCTGTTGGCGGCTGTATCATACTAATGTCCTGAGCTCGTGGCACAGTGGTTCATATTTCCATTGTTTGTACATCATAGGCAGCCATTTAGCTCACTAAGTCACCCCTTAAAGCCTTCTCACCAATCCCAATTTTCCCAGTTAGTTTCTTGCAACTTTCTTCTTTTACATACCCCTCAACACCACCCTAATTCTTTAGAAACAGCAAGTTATCTTGCCCAGTTAACTACCATCCCATGCATCTTTTGGATGTGGGAAGAAACTGGAGCATCCAGGTGACTGGGTCACCAGGAGAACTTGCAAACTGCACACCGACAGGACCTGGGCTCAGGATCCAACCTTGGCCACTGGTGCTTTTGGGTAACTATTCTACTGTGCTGAATATGTTGGACCGCCAGGAAAGGCCCCTGTTAGTTCTCCTTCAATCACAGCCGAAATAGCGATGGGGGTGTTTAAATTAGCCTTGGGTATTACCAGACCTACAGTTTCATAGAAACAGGCCCTTCGACTCCATTCTTCTTTGCTGAGAGATGTGGTGAAATTAATTATTATGTGACCTGTAGCAGAACCAGATGTGCCAGTTAAGGACAGGGTAGAAATCGCAATTGGTAGAACATTCAGTGCTGCCAATTCGAAAGATAGTGACAAAGGAGAATAATGTCTTTGTAAAAGGGGACCATGGAATGGGAATAAAGAGGTAACTATAATTGGTGCACTAAAACCCATCATATATGTGACTTACATTGGTAAAATCCTGTGAGCAGGAAACATCCCACATTGTTCATAGCTACTGTTATAACTGCCCAAAGTTACATTCGGGTTTGAAAATCTGGAGAGGCTACGGCATGCTGAAAGTCCTGAGGAAGTTCAGGTCCAACTTTTCCCTGGGATTGGAATTGGTTCCCGACTGTGACAAGCTCAGTTTTGCAAGCCATCCATACGGATCATTTTGAAACATTAGCACATTGAGGCAGTACAAGAGAAGGTCAATAACAGGATGGGGAAGATTGTGTTACAGTTTCAGAGGAAGTGTAGTGCAGGCAGATAATAAGGTGTGAGGGCCTCAGTGAGGGAGATTGTCCGGTCAAGAGTTCATTAGAGGTCTGTTCAAAGATCTTATAACAGCAGTAAAAAAGCTGCCCTTGAGCCTGGTCCTGTTCTCAAGCTTAATATCTTCTGCTTAATGGAAGGGGGGGAGGTGGCAAGAGAATGTCTGGGGTGGGAGGGGTTGTTGATTATGTTAGCTGCTTTTGTGAGACAGCGAGGAGTGTGTGGACAGAGTCCATTGGAAGGAGGTTGGCTATCATTGTGTCTAAGCTTTGTCCACAGCTCAGTTTTGGGCTCTTTGTTTTTTTAAACCAAAGTGTTACTGATTGTTGTCTGTGGATTTAACATTCCTGGGAAAAATATGTCCTAACCTAAAAGAAAAGCAGGTGTACAAAATTATAAGGGGTATAGATGGATAGATATAGATAAGCAAGCATTTTCCATTGAGGTTGGGTGAGACGACAACTAGAGGCCGGAGGTTAAGTGTGAAAGGTGATGCGTTTAAGGGGAATTTCTTCACTCAATGTATGGTGCGAGTGTGGAATGAGCTGCCAGCGGTTGTGAATGCGGGTTCAATTTCAACATTTAAGAGAAGTTTTGAAAAGGAAGTGGAAGGGAGGGATACGGAGGGCTATGAACCAGGTGCAGGTTGGGGAACGAGGCAGAATAACAGATTAAATGGGCCAAAGGGCCTGTTTCTGTAGTGCACTGGTTCTGTGACTTGGTATCTATAGTTATCAGAATCTTGCTCATGCCACTAATCTGTGGCTGCAGATCCGGTGGGACAGAGGCTGATGAAGGGCTTTTTGATCAGCTTGCCAAAGACTGCTCTACTTTCCAAAACCCCCTTCCCAATGGTGGCCGGCCTTCTGTCTTTGAAGAATATCATTGTCAGCTGCAGTTGATATCCCGTTTTCAATATTTAATACCTGGAAACATCTAATCCCAGTTTATGTGACTTTATATTGCAATCAAATATCATTAATGAAATTAAGTGTTTTGGTGACTGCTCTTTGAATAGATAACTCTTACTTGCTTACAGTGTTCACTACACTTGAGAAAATACTGAAACATTGTGTAGAGATTTCTGAGTCCTCAGTGCAAAAGTAAATTCAAGTACAGGTAGTAAATTGTGTTTTATTGTATTAGGCATATCAGCTGTAAACAGTTAAACTGATAGTACATATCATTGAAATGAAATAGCATAGATCAATCTTTTTAATTGCTGATTTATTGTTTTTGAGCTAGTAATAATTTGTGAATTTCCTGGCCATAAGGTGAATCGGTCCTACAGATTGAAATGGAGATTTCTGTTAAGTATTAGCAGTCGGGACTCCTTGACATGTGGGGTTAATTAAACTAATCAAGATATATGCATATGTGATGTGAACTGATTCAAATGCGGCACATCACTGGCAGTCTAGTTAAGCCTACCTAGTTAGCATTGATTCGTTCAGTTCTTGCCTATATGAATGATATAATTAGTGAAAATATTAATAAGTTTGTGTTCGTAATTATATTATGTCTAATGGTATCTGGTTTAGTGGTTAGGATGTATTGCCAGGAACTGGATCACTAATGGAATCAGCTTTAAAGCGGAAAGTTACTGCATTATGTAGCATTGTGTCATATGCAGCACAGCTGTACTTCATGATCCCAAGTAACTGACCGAGAAGGCCATTAACTCAAGCATTTACCTGCACAAAAAAAATAGTGACTGCACTTGAAAAGTCATGCCTCACTGACAAATAAATCTTCAGTGCTTACAGTGGCCAAAAATATTATCTTTTGATATCTGCAGTACATGCTTATCAGACATGGTTAGTTTTACCAGCTCAACTATCTATGATAAAGTCACCTGTACTCTGCCCTTTCCGAGACCAGCTCGCTGGGCATAGATTTTAAATGACTATGGTCCAGTGAAGCTCAATATGGACTCAGAGTGGGATCTTATCCTGTGTAATGGTCTGGCATCTTCTTGTCACCCATTTTCCTTTGATGTGGGCAACAAACATCCCTGTTGCTGCTGAGTAGCCCTTGGCCAGATGGATGCACTTGGCTGCCCGCCCCCCCCCCCCCTTCATTCTTTGCGTCTTGCTGAAGGCAAAATGAAGAATCGATGATCATTGTCCACATGGGCACACTTCCTTACTGGGTTCCTAAACACCTCAAAACACTCTGCAACAAATGTGCTTTTGAGTATTTTTTAAATTAAAAACTGGATTTGCCTTGCTTATATATCAAATCAAGTATCTCCAAAAATAATTGTGACATCGAGGACAAACCAGCTGTATAATGGTAGCCTCCTTTCAGCAAGAGGTAGCCAATAGTCAGCAAGGTTAAGGAGGTAGCTGCCGTGTTACTCAGGGGATGGTAGTCATGGAGATAACAGAAGGATTGGTGGGGGTGAAGTGCAGGTAGAGTAACGGCTGTGGGTCTTCGGGTGACGATTTGCCCCAAAGCAGAGAGCCACCAAACTGGTCCTCACACTAGGTAGTCAACTAAAGGCCTCAATGCTGTCAGACTTCAATTTGTACACAGGGATGTGATATTTATTATACTGAAATGAATGGAGTTTTTTTAATGAAATATTACTATGATTTCCAAGCGGGAACACTTTAAGTCAGGCGTGACTCATTACTTCGAGAGTCTTTAGCTCCTGGTTTTATCGGAGGTTATAAACCGAGTCATGACAGGTCGTGACTTCTGATCAGTTTTCTGTCTGGTAAAAATAAGTGAGCATTGATGCGTGTGGGAAGTGTGGTGGGTAACTGACCTCTGCCTTCGTGAATAGCAAGTGACCAGTCTCATTTCCCCATGAACGGATTTCGGTGGGGAGTAGGCACACCTCAAAATGTCCCTGCACTTTACACACAAATGGCCCATATTTTTTTTGGTATACACATCTGCATGGGAGTACCTCAGCGGTGTTCTTTCCCAAAAGCCAGCTCTGCTAAAGATGACGTGTTCTTGCCATTTGGATGTGTACCTTCAGCGTAGATCGTATGTTGTGGAGTGAGACCTGAAAACTGAGGTGCTTAGGCTGTGGCCAAGGATGTGACTGGCCAGTGTCATTTTCCATTGATTCTTTTGTATTTCATTGTTCACCTGCGAATGCCTGCAAGAAAGTGAATCCCAAGGCGGTATATGATGACATATATGTACTTTGAACATTGAATGAGATTCGAGTGGACAAGTTGGAATAAGGAACGGGCCTCCCACAAGGCACGAAAGCAAAACCCAAACGTCTACAGGCGTGAATGAAGAATTGTGCTGAAGTCTTAACACACCAAAAGGTGGGAATTTCATACCTAGAAGTCAAAGTTTCCACTCGTGTGCAAGGGATGTTCTCAACATGATGTTACTCAGGATCTGGCACCTCTGTCAGTCACCTGATGGGTACAAAGAGTCAATATAAACTGCTCTCCGGTGCTGAGTGTTTCTGGCGTGCATTCACATGACATAAAAATATGATTTGATATGACATAAATTGGCTTGGTATCATATGTTTCCATTCCTCTACATTTTCCACTTCAACAGCTTTTTATTTTAGGACTGCAGCACTTTCTGTATAGTGTGGCAGTTGTTCAAGAATAAAATTAAAACCCCTAGTTATCAAAACCTTGCGAGAGTGGTGGTAAGATTGTCTCTTCAGCTCTTGCAGAGAGGCAGCTTTTTGAGCCTAGCAACAAGTACCTTATTGTGTCCTTCAGAAGTGCCCCAAGTGACACCTCACACAATGAATTCCATTGAAGGACAGCCGAGGTTGCCAACTGGGCAGAAGTCCAAAGGATCTGAAGTCCTGGGTATCATCCCACCAGCAGCAGAAAGGGGAGCAAATCGAGATGGAGAAGTAAATGAGCACAGCAAGCTCCCGCAGGAATTTTTAGCGAGGCTGATTGTGAACATAGCTTCGGAGCTTTGTCGTTGCAATAAAAAATTTGGGGCTGATTCTGTCGCGTAGTGGTTAGCGTAATGCTGATATGGCAGCCAGTGCTGCCTGTAAGGAGTTGTACATTCTTCCATAACTGCTTGGGTTTCCTTCACGTGCTCCAGTTTCTTCACACATTCCAAAAACATTCGGGTTACCAGGTTAGTTAATCCCAATAGTATAATTGGCAATAAGGGCTCATTGGGTTGGAAGGGCCTGTTACTATGCTGTTCAATGAATCAATCAATACATAAATAAACAAACAAACAAACGAACTGAAAAGCCATCAGTGTTTGGCATCTTCGGCCCGTGCGGCAGTGTGGGATTTCAATCCAATGGAGCTCACGCTGTCCATAATGCTCTTGCAGTGTGTGTTGACTCACAGTCTTCTCCACACAGTCGAGGGGAACTAGTGATTCCACGAAAGTGTGACGTGTTCTAAAACTAAGTTTGCTATAAGCTGTCCTGAAGGTTGGTCGGTGTGGTAGCGTAGCAGTTAACGCAAGGGTTTACTCGAAGAGCAGGGTTCAGTTACCGCCCCTGGATGTAAGGAGTTCACGCATTATCCCCATGACTGTGTGAGTTTCCTCTGGGTGCTCCAATTTCTTTCCACGTTCCAGAGGCGTACAGGTTAGGTCTAGTGAGTTGCAGGCATGCTATGTTGGCCCCAGAAGTCTGACGACAATTGTGGGCTGCCCAGCACAACCCTCACGGATTTGATTTAGTGTAAATGACGCATACCACTATTTTTATTACACGCGTGACAAATAATGCAAATCTTACTTTTAAAAAAAATCAAGCCTTGTCACATGAGATTTAGAATAATTTTTGCTGATGTAGCAACCCATAGCTGCTGCCAAATAAGCTACATTTGTACGTGATTTTATTTTTCTCAAGAAACACTACAAAACAATGTAAGTTGTGAAATAATTATTTCAAATTTAAATTAAATAATTACTTTGCATGTTTCATTATTTTTATTAGGTTTGTAAGCAACATTTATTCCCACATTTACTGTCAGGTCTGTGTTCCAGAGTTTATTTGGCATTCTGTAAAACATTTAAAATATTGGCTAAATATTGTTCTCTTCCTCCTCGTCTGCAATGATTCTTTAATGTGGTTGGCGGCTCAGCAAGTTTTAATGACGTCACAGCTCCTTTTGAGTCAGTGACTGTTGAATACAAAATCCAGTGACCTCAGATCTCTGTTTTGCCTCCAATGAAATGTATGCAAGCAACCAGGTACAATGAGTGAAGGAGTCAGTATTCTACGTTGTGCGCAGCTCGAAAGAATGTACTGTGGATGGCAGGGTTATGCAGCACCCTCTTGATTGGAATTCCAGTGGCCATGAGCAAGAATGAATGAGCTTTGTTCTTATTGAGCTGGTATAGCCCAGCAGGGCATGTCTCCCACACTGAGGTTAGGGTAGTTCTTGAGAAACAAATGGGGAAAGATTACTTCCCTCAGTCCCGATGAAGGGTCTCAGCCCAAAATATCAACTCTATTCCATAGATGCTGCCTGACCTGCTGATTTCCTCCAGCACTTTGTATGTGTTACTTGGGATTTCCAGTTTTGGCAGAATCTCTTGTGTTTATGACTTCCCTCTAGACCAGGGGTTCCAAACCTTTTTTTATAGTATGGACCAGTACCATTTAGCAAGGGTCCCATGAACCCCAGGTTGGGATCTCCTGCTCCAGACTGAAGTTGGCTATCTGAGCCAAGCCTGACGGCACCTGATTCTAGGTGTTGGGTTTGGGTTGGGTCAGCGCGAATTACCAATGAAACATTCAGGGACAGCTTAGACCATTCTCTGCCGTTCCAACTCAGTATTTTATCCTGGTCAGGATAGCTTGCTGAGGATTGTTGCACAGGTCCTCTATTCTTAATCTGTGTTTATTGTTTCATCTGCAGAGAGATTGGCAAGTCAGGTCAAGTATGGGAAAAATGTGGAAGTGGTCAAGTTGGTTGTGTTCTCGTCGGGCTTGGGTCAGGTTCAGACTGGCTGTGCTGTGTGCTGCCTGGGTACTAATCAGGTTTCAGTTTGCAATGCTCTGATCATATTCGGGATTGAGTTGGACGCAGCCTGGCCAAGTTTAGATTGGAGATGGGGACAGTTTGGGCTGGTTGTTCCTGGACCGAGCACCTCTCTCCTTGTTAAAGGTGCATTTCTTCACAACAGTATAGCTGGAGTGTCTAATGCACAGTCTTTGATAAAAGCAGTACTTGCTTTCAATCTGAAGTCTTCCCTCGTTATATTGTTGAGGACAATTTCATGGAAGCTGCTGCTCAGACTGAACACCGTCACAGTCTGTGCCATCCTGCTTGGCCCGTCCATTCTTCTACCGTTGCCGTTAAGCAATTAACTTAAAGCGAGGAGCTCAGAACGACACACAGGAAAAACACTTGGCAAACCCAAAAATGGCTGTCAGTCAGATGAAGCAATAGCACGGGGTTGCTGCGCAATTGAGGCAGCAAGTTAGAGACAGGAGCTAAACAAATTCACAACGAACCGAGTAATCAAAGCAGGAAGATCAAAGGGCAATCCGAGAACATCCCCAATGGCAATGTTGCTGAGCATCAAACACCTGGAACTCTCCCTGGACGCACTCTCATAATCCAGGCTTTCAAGAATGTAACTCGCCACCATAAACTGCCTGTCTGTATAATCTCCTGTGACACTGCAGCCCCCTGACATATCGGAACTCTTGTAATGCCTGTTTTACTCCCCGTCCACAGATTTACTTGCTTCCCCACTGCCCACCATGCTTTTAGCTACTAAGATCTAGCAATATATTCCCCACACATCTCTTCATCCCTTCATCTCTTTCTCCTTTAACGTTGGGACTACTTACACAATCTACTTTGAAGCTTACGGCTGCAGAACCTCAGCTTTCCCAGCTCTGCATCTTCTGTTTGGTCGCCAGCCCCACTGAGATGTTGCAGCGGCGTTAAAACTGGGAGTTAGGGCTCTCGTTCGGACCGCAATTAGAGCTGTTTGCTAAATACTTGCCTTTCCGATGATACATATTAAGGATCAACTTTATTTGCTACATGTATTTACATGTATTAGGAGTTTGGTGTGACGTGCAACAAAAACCAACAACATTCAACAATTAATAAAGGATTATATATTAAAACAAGTTAGGGCAGTGGTTTCCAACCTGAGGTTCACAGACCTCTTGCTTAATGGTATTGGTACATAGCATAAAAAATGTTGGGAATCCCCGAGTTAGAGGTTAAAGTATGGGTATGGAATAAAATATGCATAAAGACATAAATAGCAGCAAATCAGCCATGAATGGATATGTTTTCGAAGCAAGAGGAGGGGAAAAGGAGGGAGGAACACAGGAGGACAAGTTGAAAAGGGGACAGGATATGCCATTGGAGTTAGCTATCACTGACGTGTTGTGAAATTTGTTTTGCTGCAGCAGTAGAAAGCAAGACATAAAAATTACTGTAAATTACAGAAATAGTCCAGAGCATGTATAACGAGGCAGTGTTCATTGGTTCAAACACAGTTGCAACATACTTGCTTCAAGATGAAAGCATGGCAATTGAAATTAATTTTTAAAAAACAGATATTTGATAATAGACTGAAACATTTAGAAAAATATCACTTTGGAAAGGTTAAAGAAGATGGTGTTTAACAATGCAATCATTTAGTTTACTTAATGAGAACTAAATGAATAAATCTGATTTGAAAAGGTACGTTTAAGATCTTTGTGTATCCTATACTCCATAAGTAACTAAAGCTTTCTTCTCCCGACCCCTCCCTTGCGATGGCTGTGTGTGTGCTGTGTGTTTTTATTGTGGGGGTTGCTGGCTGGCAGGTTATGACCCTGAGTGCAGAGCTCGAAGTCAACGGCAGGTGGATGTTTCTTTCCGAAACGACACCAGTGCCAGTTAATGTTTCCTAAAGAAAACAAACTTGGGATTGCTGAAACCTGAGCAGCACAATAATTAAACCAGCAGCTTGCTCCAGACTAAATGCGCAGCCTGCCAGGGATGTACAGTTTCCTTTTTAAAATTCCCCAGAGAAAATATCCATGCCAGAATTTTTTATTCATATTGGATCATGACACATCCCTTTAAAGTTGGTCTTTAGAATCCTCTTTGCCTTGTCTTCCCAAGAATTACAAACAGTAGTGTTTTAAAATTCCTCAGGGGTAAGAAGGTTAAATTAACTTTGGACAAGAAGGTGGAACGTAGAGGAAGTCACCAATCTAAATTTTGCACCCTATTCTTGCTGAGGTATTCATTTAAGTCCTGTGAAGTTTAAGGATTTGTTTTGGTTTTCCAGACTTCAAGTTCATCCAACACAGTTTAGTGGTCAGTGGGAAGAATCCTGGCTTTTGGGCAAAGGTCAAACACCATTCTTGTTACTTTTTGCCATCCATTGTTTCCGAGTATTCAGGAATATTGACGCCTACCTACCTGTTTAACCCTCTCTATCTCTGTCCTCATCACTAGTCCAGTCTGACTGGGTTCTGGCATTTTCACCCTGCTGGTGATGGGTGGGAGGGCTGGTATCCTGCCATGTTCTCGTGGATGCTGAATGCCCCCTTTCCAGACGTGATGTCTGACCCTGTTGCCCTGGATCACTTTTCATGGTCAGGACTGGAAGCCCGGGACCATCCCTTCCCAAAATCCTTCCCGTAACCGGTACTTCCCGTAACTGGGGAGTGATGAGGCATTCTTACGTACCTGGAAGAAGCTCCCAGGAATGGTGGAGAACTGGCCAGTTAACTCTGCACTGTTTAAAAAGGGTTCCAGAATGTTTGACTCCCACCCAACTAAAAGGAATCTCAAAGCTTTAATCTGAATGATACCCATCAGCCTCTGTGTACAGTCAAAAGCGGGATGGCGGGTGGCAATGTGACAATGCACAGTGCTCATAATGAAAACAAGCTGGAGAAAGGTGATTGTGTTTACCACCTCCACGCCTCTCCTGCTCCCTCCCTCCCTCCATTCTCATAAATTCTCCCCCCATCCCACCCCACCCAGCTTTCCTCCCTTCAGTGGCGGTGAGTTGCAGTGTGCATGGCTCATACCTGTGGATCGCATTGTCCGAAGCTCACCCCCACCAAGCACAGAGCCTGACTGCGGCACTGTGGGTAGTGTCGGCATCCTCAACGGTGCCTTCCCTGAAGCCTGCCTCCCTGATTTCCCAGAGGAGGGCATCGCTGCCAAACCTTGCACCTCGTTGATCCTCAAAACAATTGCATCCATCATCATACAGCATAGAAACATGCCTTTCCTCCAGCTGGTCAATGCTGACCAAGATTCCCATCTAAGCTAGTCCCATTACTCTGTGTCAACCACATCTCTCTAACCCTTCCCTATCCATATACGTCCATATGTCTTTCAAATGCTCATATGCTGCCACCTCTACCTTTTCTTATAGCAGCGCGTTCACCCTCTGCGTGAGTAAGTTGTTCCATCTCCCCCCGGTTCCTGGGAAGTCTTTTCCTTTTTACTTTAAAACTATAGTATGTCTTGTTGTTCTTGATTTCCCACCTCTGGGACAACCACTTGTGTGCGTCATGATTTCATAATCCTCTTAATAGGTCACCCCTCAGTCTCTTGCTCCCCAAGGAGTAAAGACCTGACCTGCCATATCTCGCCCTATAACCCAGTCCCTTAAGCCCTGGCAACAACCTCAAAAATCTTTCCTGTGATCTATGCGGTTTAATGACATCTTTCCTGTAGCAGTGTGATTTAACTCCCATCCGTATCTTTGAGACACACTCTCTTGTGGCCATGGTCATGCTTTGCCGGAGGGTGACTGAAGCCATTGTCCATTAAGTGAGACCATTTTCTGATAGGAATTGTACGCGGCAGCAGAGAAGGGACAGAGAGTGCTGTTTCTTTGAACTCAGTTACTCCATACTGACCCTCAGTTGCATTGTTCACCTTGATCATCATTTCACTCTTTAAACTGAGGCAATGTCTTATTTTACCTTCAAGGCCATACACGTTGTGCTACTTCAACCAAATGTAATATTTTGAAGTAAAAATCTAATTTAATTCACAGCTTTGTGTAGTGAGTCCATTGTTAATCAGGAAGGAATGTTCTGAACCTGACTTTTGTTCCTCTTTGATGTCAACAAGTATACTATTATTTTTGTAAATGAATAATGTTTGTCATGTGCAGTACCTGTAACTTAGTTCTCTTTCAAGCTTATCAGTGTTAAATTGGCTTGATGGCAGACTACAGGCAAGACTGCCTGGTGTCTCTTCAGCAGACAGTTTCTAGTGTGCTGGGATAATCACATTCCTCAGATGAAACCGAGGCTTATGCCACATTCCTTCACTTTTGGAAACTTTCCAAATGTCCTTGTAGCAGAGCTTGCTTGATCTTGGATTGAGTTTGTGTTTGGGAGTGGGGGGGGGAAGGGGGGGCGTGGGTGGTTCGAGTAGAGGGAAGGAAATGTATGTGTAAGGGAGATGGAGAGAGAGTGGAAAATGTACTTCAAAGCGAGAGTGAGAGAGGGAAAGGCCCTTCAAAGACTTTTTTGATGAGTTATTTGTGCTGCTCGCTCTTGGAGGCACTGTATAAGTTATTCTGAACTCAGTGACCAGATGTTAACCTAACGACATCACTGGAGATCTGAACAAATGCTTCTAACTAACTCTTTCCTGTCTGGAATGAATTATTGGTGAAAACATGATTCCAAGTCAGAAACAAGTTTTCTTGCTGTCAACCCCTTTATGAGAGTGGGGTAGGCTTTATAACCAAGTTGTCTGTTAGAGAAGGGGTGCAGCTATTCATAGAGTGGTTCTTTATTAATATAGTTGGGTCTTCAGACTTTATTTCATTTTGATTTGGAAAGGACATCAGGTATGATTGTGTGGCTAGGCACAGCTCAAATGCCATCTTTAAATTTGCTGACAACACAACTATTGTTGGCAGAATTTAAGGTGGTGACGGGTGGGCATACCGGAGCGAAATGGATCAGCTGGTTGAGTGATGTTGCAGCAACAACCTCGTACTCAGTGTCAGTAAGACCAAAGAACTGATTGTGGACTTCTGAAAGGGTAAGGTGATGGAACACAGACCAGTCCGCACAGAGAAATCAGAAGTGGAAAGAGTAAGCAATTTCAATTTCCTTGGTATCAACATCCCTGAAGATCTGTCCTGGGCCTAACTTATCGATGCAGTTGCGAATAACGCAGGACAGTGGCTACATTTCTTTAGGACTCGAGGTGTGGCCATGGGCCCCAGCCATGCCTGCCTTTTTGTTGGCTATTTGGAATAGTCCATGTTCCAAGCCTTCCCTGGTAATGCTACAAACTCAATCCGCGCAACATTGACGACTGCATTGGTGCTGCTTCATGCTCATCAATTTCATCAACTTTCCCTCCCAATTCCTCGCCCTTAAATTCACTTGGTCCATTTCTGACACCCTTCTCCCCTTTCTTGATCTTTCTGTTTCCATCTCTGGAGACAAACCATCTACCAATATCTGTTATGGCCTACCAACTCCCACAGCTACCTTGACAGTGCCTCTTCCCACCCGTCTCCTGTAAAAATGCCATTTCCTTCTCTCAGTTCCTTCATCTCTGTCGCATCTGTTCCTGGGATGACGCTATCGTTTACAGAGCAACAAAGATGTACTCCTTCTTCTTCCATTATTGGTGCTGCCTCACTCACTTCTCCTCCATTTTTTGGACATCTGCCCTCAGCCCATCTTCACACCTCCTTAACAGGGATAATGTTCCTTTTGTACTCACCCCCCCCCCACCCCAGTACATCATTCCCTGCAACTTCCCCCATCTTCAATGGGATCACACCCCCAAATGTATCTCCCCACCCCCTCCCCTACTCTCTACCTCCCACAGGGATGGCTCCCCTTCCTTTTCGGTCCTGATGCAGGGCCTCGGCCTGAAAAACCGGCTGTTTGTTCCCATCCGTAGGTGCTGCCTGACTGACTGAACTCTTCCAGCACATTGTGTGCATTGCAGTGGAATTTGTTTTGTGGCAGCTGCACAGTGCAAGACATAAAAGTTGCTATAAGTTAGAAAGGGGAATAAAGTGCTATACTGCAGGGGTCCCCAACCTTTTTTGCACCGCGGACCGGCCGACCGGAGGTGGGGGGGGGGGGTGGCGCGGGTGTTCAAGTAGGGTTAAACTCACCTCAACATGTCTTTTACAGTTAGGGTTGCCAATTTTCTCACTCCCAAATAAGGGACAAAAGTAGCAGTCAAATCCCGGGACACTTTACCCCAGGAAAGACTACCATGACCATGAAGCCTTGCGCGGGCATCTACAATGCTATGAGACAGTGAGCAGTCAGTCAGAATGCTCTTCACCGTCCATCTGTAGAGGTTTGCTGGAGTCTTTGGTGACATACCAAATCTCCTCAAACACATGATGAAGTAAAGCAGCTGGCAAGCCTTCTTTATGACAGCAGCAATGTGTTCATGTGTAGATTACAGGATAGACCCTCCGAGATGCTGACACCCAGGAACTTGAAAGCTGCTCACCCCCTTTCCACTGCTGATTGCTCAGTGAATACGTGTGTGTGTGTGTGTGTGTGTGTGTGTGTGTGTGTGTGTGTGTGTGTGTGTGTGTGTGTGTGTGTGTGTGTGTGTCTGTCTGTCCCAACTTCTCCTTCCCAAAGTCCACACCCATTTCCTTAGTCTTGCTGACATTGAATGCAACGTTCTTGTTGCGACATTGGTCAACCTGCCGATCTGTCTCACTCTGTTACATCTCCTCTTCATCGTGTGAGATTCTGTCGACAACACTGCAGTCGTCGGTGAATTTATAGAATCCGTTTGTGCTGTACGTAGTTCATGAGTACAGAGAGAGCAGAGCAGTGAGCTCAGCTCACACCCCTGAGGTTCACCTGTGTTGACTGTCATTGAGGAAGGGATGTTATGATCAATCTGCTGCTGAGGATAAGTCAAAAGAAAATGTCAGTACCTGAGATTTGTTGAGGTTTACTGGTTGATGCTATCAAAAGTCAGAATGAAGCAGGAGGGCGGATAGGATTAAGATACAGATTAACCATAGTTTAAGTGAATGGCAGAAGGACTTCTCTGTGTAACAAATATTTTCTACAAAAGCATTCCGTCTTCAGAAATACTGTGGAATTTTCACTTCATTACAGGTGCAAAATATTGTTTGGAATAGACAGAGAGAGAAGCCAGTCACTTAGAGTGGAAAATTTGCAGCTTGCAGACAAAGTGGCCCCAACACTTTTACCAGTTTGGATGGGTTCCCTGTGGCAAATCCATGCACACTGGCTCTGAAGGAGGGTTGCCAGTGAACAGCTGAACAGCAACAAGATTGTTGTGGTTACATTACTGCCTTTACTGCTTAGCTTTTTATTATTGTGGAACACACGGATTCAAAAATCTTATAGAAAGGCATCGATTTCTTCACTATTACTCGATGTTACCAAGGCAACAACATCCAAGCTGACCTGTGCCACTAGCAAACCAATTGAAGCGAGGTGTGAAAAGAAGACGTATTTGCTGCTTTTGAACCTCAGGATGTTCACAGAATCTGCACTGGCAGAGAGGTGCTTTCTGAAGTGTCGATATATTTTGTTGTAATAAATTGGTGACAGCTAGTTTGTGCAATATGATAACAACAAGTCCGTCTGTGTTCAGTGCTAGCCGTTGAGAGATAAGTATCACCAAGGCTCTAGCTGGAAGACACCTGCTCTGCTTTGAAATAATATAGTGGGATATTTTCAATCTGCCTGCGTCTTCGTCAAGAGGCATTGCCTCTCAGAGCCCTGAACTCTTGTCAGAATTATCCTGACTATCTGTGTGGATTATCCCTTGAATTTCCAGCAGGGCAATCACAGTGCTTTTAACCCTCTGAGCAGCTTTCTACAATAATTTTTTTTGTTGTTTTTATCTCTCCGCACACCTGCCAACGCAGATGTACATGATAGAACGGTGCTGGTCAGCAAGTTGCTTAACCCTACCAGGACGACCCGATCCTTTCAATGACAAAGACCTCGAACAAATGTGAATCTGGCTGTTTCCTTCTGTCTTTTCTCGCCAGGAGTACGAGGCAATTTGTAATATCCATTATTCCCAGATAAGCTGGGGTGCATTGCCTGAGATTTTTTAATTGAATTATACAACGTGGAAACAGGCCACCAAGTCAATCTTACTAGTCCTGCACTGGTCCCATTTTGTTCCCCAAGCATTCCAGATGTTCCCTTGGGTTCTACCCCACATCTGCATATTAGCGGTATTCTGAAGGGACCGTTTGACCCTACCAGCTCTTGGGGGTGTGAGAGGAAACCGGAGTACCCAGAGAAAACCTACATTGTTACAGAGCACATACACAGCCAGCATGGACAACAGCAAGGTCAACATTGCAATCTGCTGCATAAGCATAAGTCAGCAGCTCCTCATCCTGTTAAGGGGAATTGAGTATAAGAGCAAAGAGGTCCTCCTGCAGCTGTACAGGGCCCTGGTGAGACCACACCTGGAGTACTGTGTGCAGTTTTGATCTCCAAATTTGAGGAAGGACATTCTTGCTATTGAGGGAGTGCAGTGTAGGTTCACAAGGTTATTTCCCGGGATGGCAGGACTGTCATATGTTGAAAGATCGGAGCGACTGGGCTTGTATACTCTGGAATTTAGAAGGCTGAGAGGGGATCTTATTGAAACATATAAGATTATTAAGGGATTGGGCACGCTGCAGGCAGGAAGCATGTTCCCGCTGATGGGTGAGTCCAGAACCAAAGGCCACAGTTTAACAATTAGGGGTAGGCCATTTAGAATGGAGTTGAGGAAAAACTTTTTCACCCAGAGAGTGGTGGATATATGGAATGCTCTGCCCCAGAAGGCTGTGGAGGCCAAGTCTCTGGATGCTTTCAAAAAAGAGATGGATAGAGCTCTTAAAGATAGCGGAATCAAAGGTTATGGGGATAAGGCAGAAACCGGATACTGATGGTGGATGATCAGCCATGATCACAGTGAATGGCAGTGCTGGCTTGAAGGGCCGAATGGCCTACTCCTGCACCTATTGTCTGTTGTCTATTGTTTTATGTTAACCTAACTACACATTAATCAGAGATGTACATAAATCTCCTTAGTACAACCTTTGGCAATTAATTCATCATTAGGTCTGTACAAATAGCTATTCATCAGGGCTGGAACACTATCTTGAACATGTTTTTGATCAGCTTCTTCCACACACACCGTCCTGTTATTTTTTTTAGTGTGCCATACTCCGCCAGAGCCTCGGCAACTACTTTCCAAGTGGTTGTCTTGGAGAAAAGATTCTGTGAGTGGTCCCCCACGTCCTTCTCACAGCGCAGACTTTTTTTTTACGAGGCCGAGTTGCGAGCTCGACACTCAACCCGGCGCGGATGGAAAGCGTGCCCGGGAGCGGTCCGACTGGGTTTGAACTCGGGAACCTTCGCTCTGGAGTCCGGCGCTGATGTCACTGCGTCACCAGCCGGCCTGTTATTTGCCTTCCAAATGGGGGTGGGATATCTCAGAAAGCTTGGGAGTTTGTGGCAGCATGGAACCAGTTGGATGGGCCATCTGCTAGCCATTGTATGTTTGAACTGAAGACGAGCTCCCTTATTATAACTGGAAACAGGGATGTTACAAACATTAGAGGAACCATCAACTGTAATTACAAGAAATACTGCAGATGCTGGAAACACAATGCACAGAAAATGCTGGAGGAACTCAGCAGGTCAGACGTCAATGGAGGCAATTAAACAGTCAACAGAACATCCCAACAAAAGGTTTCAGCCTGAAACATGGACACATTTTTGTCATTCATCAACTCTTGTGTGTGTGAAAATGTGCCAACTCTAGCTTTTGTATTCTTAGTGACATTGATAACTTTCCTAAGCTCAGCATCCTTCTTTTTAAATGGAAAATAAAATTGCCCTTGATGATTGCTTTCCATGTTGTTAGCAATAGTTAAACTCTTAGTAACCCTGGGTCTCATTTGCTCCATTTGAAGCCTGTCTTGGACGTGGATGTAATGAAAAACTTCACGCTCCAGTTCTGCAGAATGTATTTAATCCTGCTGTCTCTTATAACACTTTTCAACGTGTCTGTTCATGACTTTGGAATGGCTTGAAGTGTACAATAATTTTATATTAAAACAAATTGCTTGAGTTTTGGAAGATTATGTACTTAGCTCTATACAATACAACAAGGGCAATTTTCTTTTCATTGGAGGCTTAATTAATTCACTGAAAGGAGCAAGAATTACCCTTTGAATTAATAAAGTAGACAAATTAGGATATTGATGGGCATTCAGGTTTTTCTCAGTCAAAGAAGCAAGCATGGTGGCCTTCACTGTATACGGGGTTGGTGGATCATATTGTCTTGCAGTTTGCTCAGTTTGGAAAGTGGAGGGAGGCATCCCATTACAATATTATCAAGCCACGTCTCCCTAATGCTGGCCCAGCCTGACCCGACATGAGGCTACTGTGCCGTGACTACGATTAACGTTCGTAACAAGGACGGTGTTCTAACATGATCCAGTCTAGTGGTGCACCTATTCACTTGCACTAGAACTTCTGTATAAATGTTTCAATTACACATTTGAGTTTAAAAACAGAAGCTCCAGTCTTGAATGATAAAATGATCGGAAGGTCAGAGGAAGTGAATAAATCATCTGTTTAATGGCCACGTGGTAGGTGTTGTGCAGGGAATCATTCTTCCCACCCTTCTGCTGTACAGCTCCTGGAACCTTTCCTGAGCACGTTCTGTTCTGCTTTGAAGCACACTCCCAGTCCTTCTGTCCTCCCTGCTGTGAATGCGGTGGAGCCGAGCTATCAGGTGTGGGATAATTCAGCCTCCATTTATTATGGTGCTGCTTGTTTAAACAAGGGAGATAAAGCATCGATGTCCAAGACTTGTCCAGTTTCACTGCCCCGTCATCTGATTGCACAGCGGCCTCACAGACCGGGGCCTCAACGCAGTGTACAGCTAAATATTGAGAGTGTTTCCATCATATCTTCTGCTGCCTGATCTGCCCTTTCTTCAAAGACATCGAGTCCCCCAGTGGGTCTGGTGTTGGTGAATTGACGGAAAGAAAAAGGTACCGGCCTTTAGCTGTGGATGCTCCTGACAGCAGGGTGGTCACAATGGCTCGGTGTCTGAGACCAGCTGAAGCAGAGATAGAAGGCTAGGATTCTGTCATTTCTGCTCTCAAGGGTCCTGTGATTATATCCTTCCCTTTCTTTCTTATTGGCTGCCAAGGATTTGTACTGTTTATTTGCCTCACTCTTTTGAACTGTGATTTTAAACTGAGTTCAGTCATTTGTTGGCTGTGGGTTCAGGTCAGCATTTGCAGTTTCAACTGCTTTCAGCCCTGAACTTGAAGGAATTTTATTTTTGCAATGTAACTATTTGATGTTGACTTGTGTTGTATCGAGAACTAGACTAGATGGCCCTTTGAGTCTGCTCCACCATTTCATCATGGCTGATCCTATTTTCCTCTCAGCTCCAATCTCCTACCTTCTCCCTGTATCCCTTCATGCCCTGATGAATCAAGAATCTATCAACCTCTGCCATAAATATACATAAAGACTAGATATCCACAGCTGCCTATGACAAAGAATTCCACCGATTCACTACTTTCTGGCTAAAGAAATTCCTCCTCATCTCTGTTCTAAAAGGATGCCTGTCTATTCTGAGACTGTGTCCTCTGGTCTTAGACTCTCCCACCATAGGAAATATCCTCTCCACATCCACTCTACCAAGGCATTTCACCAGTCGATTGGTTTCACTGAGGTCACCTCTCATTCTTCTGAATTCCAGTGATTACAGGCCCAGAGCCATCAAACGCTCTTCATAAGACAAGCCATTCAATCCTGGAATCATTTTTGTGAACCTCCTTTGAACCCTCTTCAGTTTCAGCGCATCCTTTCTAAAATAAGGGGCCTAAACCTGCTCACAATACTCCAAGTGAGGCCTCACCAGTGTGTTATAAAGTCTCAATGCTATATCCTTGCATTCTAGTCCTCTTGAAATAAATGCTAATATTGCATTTGCCTTCTTTACCACAGACTCCACCCGCAAATTAACCCTTAGGAATCCTGCACAAGCACTCCCAAGTCCACTTGTGCCGCAGTTTCCTGTATTTTCTCTTTAGTCCAATGGTGGAGTTGATTGCCGCAGACGGCTGTGGAGGCTAAGCCATTCAGTATACTTAAAGTAGAAGTCGATAGGTTCTTCATTAGTAAGGTCATCAAAGATTACATGGAGAAGGCGGGAGAATGGAGTTGGAAAGGGAAATAAACCAGCCATGATCAAAGGGCAAAGTAGAAATGATGTCCAAATAGCTGGATCTTCTCAGCATCTGAACCATTGGATTATTGTATCGGGCATGAGTTGTTAAAGAAACTGTTCAGAACGCAGTGAGCTATTGTTTTTCTCTCCACCTTTCCTGCAAGGACTGATCCCTTTTTGACTCTGGCTGAGTACCTGCACCTTACCCATATGATTGTTATTTATCCTTCTTTATGAGTGCTGACAAGTTACTCTTGCAATTGACCAACCTCGGCTGAAACCCGGTGATGCACAATTGCCTGCATCCTGGCTGAGACCTATTAACAGAGCACAGATAACAATCATATCTAAGTGCTCCTGTATCTGTACAGCCTAGCCAATCACTACTCGTTCACTGAGCTATTAAACTAATGAGTCATTTGGAGGGCAGCAGTTAATTTTTGTAATAAATGGAAGCTCAATCATGAGAAACAAATAGCAGGGATATAATAATTGTGGCTAATATTAATATAATATAATATTTATATAATTGGTCACCAGGGTTATTTCAAGTACTCAATTATTATCAATAGTGTTTTTATGGTGCTAGGAATTAATAATGTAATGTAGGCCAGAGAATGGATCTCTGGAGCTCCTGTACACCAATATGGTATCAAAGAAAATTGTGTCAGTTGCTGTGAAATGCTCTCGCTATGAGACCTAATTCATGTTATACCCAGCTAATTCTCGACTGTTCGATTTGGGTTTAGGTTAAATGTAGACCAAGTTAAAGGTTAAAGATGAGCTTTATTTTTCATGTGTGCATTGGAACATGTAGTGAGCCGAATTGTTTGTGTCAGATCAAATCAGCGAGGACTGTGCCGGCCAGCACCAACGTCGTATGCCCGTAACTCACTAAGCTAAACGTATGGCTTTGGAATGCAGGAGGGAAACCGAAGCGCCTGGAGGAAAGTGGGGAGAAGTTAGAAACTCCGGACAGGCAGCAAGTGGGAATTGAACCCCGATCGTTCATTGCTGGCTGTTGCTATAAAGCAATACACTAACCTCTATGCTACCATGCTGCCACTTTCTTAAATAGAGAAAAAAAGCATCTTTTCTCCATCAGCTGTAAGAATCCTATACAAAATGACCAGTGCAGTACATCTCAGTGAAAACATAATAAATAATGGCTCCGTCTGTCTAAGTAGACAATGGATGCGCCTGATTTTCCGGGGTGCAGACCTGGGCGATGGATATGGAGATCCTGGGCTGCCCAGACATCAAGATCCCCCTCTCGGCCTCGCGGATGTGGTCCAAAGGAATGCGAAGTTAGTACATTTGGCATCAGCTTGGCTGCAGCAGCTGCCAGGAGGTGACGCGATACGTACGTCATCCAATCGCCTTAGGGGCCCCACTCCAGATTTGTGTGGGGTTTACTCCTTAGCCTTCTCTTCTCTCGAAGATACCCACAAGGCAGTGGGATCCGTAACCCTGGATAGGGGCCCAGACTGGGTACTGTCAGCCGGAGCCAGCTGAGCGCGGGACTCGTGTAAGGCAGGGTCGTCACGCCCTGTAGTAGTGACATATGGAGCCACTACCCACTACCCACAGTGTATTAAAGAGTTTAGGTTAATGTTTACTTCCAATTAAAACTCCCCAAAACATTTCACAATCACCAATTTTGTGCTTGAGATATAGTTGCTCTTCCTTAGCCGTTGATTGTCAATGAGTAAGTGAAATAAAGTAGTCAAAGGAAAGCGTACAGATTAATTTTGATCAAAATGCAAAAAGTAACTGCAGATACTGGAAGTCTGAGATAAAAAATTAAGAAAATGTTTGAAAGACTGTCTGGCAGCACATGTAGAGAGAGAAACACAAAATATTAGCAGTCAATTTATCCTTCTGATTTGATTACATATGAAAGTCAGGCAAGGCACAAAAAGAAGTTCCAGCTCTACAGATGTTGCCATTTTTTTTGTAACTTATTTATTGGCAGGTCGTGGAGAACCACGTTTGTGTATCTTTGATACACATTGGTTTGGCAGCGTTAGGATGCAGATTTCTTTCCTTTAAGGGAATTATTTTAATGACACTGTCTCCATTCCTCAGACTTCCTTTTTAGTCCAGAGCTGCGATCTTAAATGCATCAGCTGGCCTGCTGAGAATCAAGCTCACGAGTCCAGTTCTGTGGCCCAGAGTTCAGGCTACACGAGGCACTCGACTATTGTACATTGTTCTGAAGAATCAGTGGTGAATCAGCTCATCATCTCATCTGAAAATACGACACAGAATCAAAATCAGATTTAATATCACTGACATATATCGTGGAATTTGTTGTTTCACAGCAGTACAGTGCACTACATAAATTGCTATAAATTACAATAACATATAATTGAATGTTTAAATAAGCAAAACGAGGCCAAAAATCGTGAGGTAGTGTTCATGGATTGGCTCATTGTCTGCTCAGAAATCTGATCACTGCAGAGTCCTGTTAACCTTTCGACCCAAGAAGTTGACCGTTTATTCCTCTCCATAGATGCTGGCTGGCCTGCTGAGTTCCTCCAGCATTTAGAGTGTTTTACTCTGGATTTCCAACATCTGCAGAATCTCTTGTGCTAATTTTTGAAATGCGTTCATTACTACACTTTGATGCCGTGTAAAGCTAACAGAATGGCGGCCTAAGATTGGGAAGCTCTCATCTCTTGGAAGCATTGGCTCACAGACAGGATCTTCCCGTTGCATCTAAAGCTTTGGGAACAAAAAAAATCTCATAATGTAAATATAGTACACTAGGATACCCATCACCTGGAATAAGCTGAAAGAAGTCACCTCATGTTCCACCCAAATAAAACAACAAAGTCTCATGTCTGTGTGCAGAACAAGTCACATTCCACGCTATGAATGGAAAGATTAGTGAGGAGCATCACATACAGTCAACACAGCACTTCAGAAGACTGATTCCTTCTCCCCAGTACTCCACCACTGCCCCCAGGCAGTACATCCCATAGCTACACACAATCAAAGTTGTCATAAAGAATTTAAGGAGCAGCTCCTGGATATGTCGAGCCTTGTTTTATAATTCTGCACTAAGTGTTTAATATATTATTGGTAATTATTTCTGTTTAAGCCCAGGCATGACTTGAATGAGATGATGCATAAAGTACCCAGCTGGAGGCAGCTCTTTGCGTCCCCTCAACAAACTTCCTTGCCTGCATGATTAAGGTTCTGGCACCCTTTACTGCTTCTATTGAACAAGTTCTTGACTTTGTGAGTCGACTTTTGGGGCTCTTTGTGAGGCTGTGTGTACTAATTCAACAGCCATCCACTCTGACTGAACCCAGGGTGATTCTGGTCACATCCCTTTACCAATAGGGATTAAAAAAAAGAGAAACAATTGCATTTTCTTTGCACCCTTGGCCAAGCCAAGATGTCCCGAAGTACTTTATAACCAATGAAGGGAAATATAGAAAATGCTGTTGTTCAAGAAGATATGAAGATTAGGTGGCTGGGCTGGGCTGGGCTGTACATGAATATTTGGTCTAGTTTATATCTTCTTGTTCCCACGTGGATGGGATCCAGGGGTGCATCCATTTGCAAAGGTTAGTAAAAATGAAGTTGTGGGTGGCTAGTGAGGGGGTTGATTTAAACATGCATATTAGCACCTGACAATGGGATTGACGCCTGGCAGTACCAATATTGATTGATCTGGTAATCAGCTGTTATCAATATCAATGGAGCTTTGACCAGAGGGCAATCCGGACATTGGCAGTTTTGAGAGGAGAGCATTTCATTCAGGTCTGCTGCCCAGGACAAGAGCCAGCAGCGGGTCGCTACAGCGATAAGGACCTTTGACCGGCAACCAATCGGCATTTGGGATTGATTAGCAAGAGCAATTTAAAAGGAGCCGGGGGCAAGCGCAGCGGTTGTCCTCTGAGTGGACACAGTCAGAGTGGTGATCCTGAGGCTTCAGGGAGACCTCTGGTGTCCCTGACACCTACAGCCGCGAGAAGTGCATCCAGCTGCAGCTTCTAACAAACTGTGTTAAGGAGCTGGATCTGGAACTGGATGAACACTGGATCATTCAGATGGCTGAAGGGGTAATAAGACGGGACAGATAGAGAGGTAGTTACTGCCAAAGTGCAGGGCACAGGAGACTGGGTGACAGTCAGGGAAGGGAAAGGGGTTAAGGAGCCAGTGCAGAGTAGACCTGTGGCCACCCCCCTTCAACAACAGGTATATCACTTTGGATACTGTTGGGGGGGAGGGGTGTGACCTCACAGAGGAATGTCGCAGTGTTCGGGTCTCTGGCACTGAGTCTGCCTCTGTGACTCAGAGCAGTAGTGGGGAGAAGAGGCACACTGTGGTGAAAGGGGATTTGTAAGTTAGGGGAATGGAAAGAGGTTCTGTGTGCAAGAACGAGATTCCTGGATGGTATGTTGCCTCCTGGCTACCAGGGTCCACGATATTTCGGATCAAGTCCTCTGCATTTTTAAGTGGGAGGGTGAACAGCCAGAAGTCATGGTCCATGCAGGTGCCAATGACATGGGTAGGATGAGTGACAAGGTTCTGCATAGGGAGTTCAGGGAGTTAGGTGCTAAGTTAAAGGGCAGGACCTCCAGGGTTGTGATCTCAGGATTGCTACCCGTGCCATTGTGCTAGTGAGGCCAGAACTAGGAAGATTATACAGTTTAATAAGTGGCTAAGGAATTGGTGTAGGAGAGAGGGCATTAGGGGTTTGTATCACTGGGCTCTCTTCCAGGGAAGGTCAGACCTTTGCGGAAGGGACAGTTTGCACCTAAACTGGAGATGGACTAATACCCTAGCTGGGAGTTTGTTAATGCTGCACAGTGGGGCATAAACTAGAATTTCAGGGGGATGGGAACCAGAGTGCCAGAACAGTTAGTGGAGAGGTTGTGGAGGCAGATGTTGTTGAGACCTCAGACACAGTCAGGAATCAAAAGGTTGAGGGTGGTGCAACTAACGGCCTGAGCTGCATATATTTCAATTCCAGAAGTATTGTAGGAAAGGAGGATAAAGGAAGATGAAATAGCTGGTTTACAAACAGAGGCAGTATGTAGTGAGGAGGGGCTGTCAACAGGGTGAGTTGCAACATTAACGGCGGTCAAAATCAAGAAGGGTGTATCCAGGACTGAAGGTGTTGTATTTGAAGGCGCACGGTATTCAAATAAGGTAGATGAACTTGGAGATTGGCAGGTATGATGCTGTTGGCATCACTGAACCGTGGCTGAAAGAGGATTATAGCTGGGAGTTTAATGTCCCAAGGATACATGCTGTATCAAAAGGACAGGTAGGAAGGCAGAGGGGACAGCCCTGCTGCATTCGTAAAAAAATGAAATCAAATCGTTAGAGGGAGGTGACATAGGGTTGGAAGGTGTTGAATGATTGTGGATAAAGCTATGGCAGATGGAATACAGTGTAGAGAACGTATATTTAAGGCAGAGGTTGATAGATTCTTGATTTTGTCAGGGCAGGAAGGGATAGGGGAGAAGGCAGGAGATTAGGGCTGAGTGGAAAAATGGATCAGCCATGACGAAATGGTGGAACAGTCTCGATGGGCCAAATGGCCCAATTCAGTTCCTATATCTTTATGGCCTTAATAACCTGTTCCCATTAACCTACTCCCCCACCTCCACCTTGGGTCTGATTCACCGTGGTCATGTCAAAGCTAGTTTCAGTTCTGCCTCTACTTCCATGCAATATTTCTGTACTCTGTGCTTCATTTTAAAGAGCAGATCACAACCTTGTACAAATCAGCTTGTGATATTTTTGGAGTGTGAACTGAATACCAGTTTCTACACCGCTGGCAGGTAAAATAGTGCAATTGTGCGGATGATTTATGCAGTAGCATTAAAAGTTTAAACGAACAAAATCTTGTGCACACTTGTTTTCTTCGCTGACTGCTTTTGATTTTGTGTATTCTGTTGACAAGGACTAAAAATATCCAATTTAAACGCAAGGTGTATTATACTTCCATTTCACCAGGTGAATAATCTTACAAAGCTGTTGTACGTAACAGGGAGAATTGGTTGCTGGGGAACGGGATTGATGGGATTGTTCTGAAAGCTAGGGTGGCCTTGATGGACCAAATGGCTTTTTTGGCGTGAGAAATTTTGAGAAATAAGCAACTGGAAAGGAAGTTTTTTTGGGACAAGAAAGCCTTTGTAAGTTCATAAACACTGAGTACCAGTAAACAAAACCCTATTCAAAGCTTCAGGTTAAACTAGGTCATTAGGAAAATGTAGGGCTGATGAAAGAAAACGTACAAGACATGTGCATTGTTAAAACCTTTTTTAGCTAACAGAATGACACACTAGTTCATGTTTAGTGTATCCTTGCTGTTATTTCATTTTTTTAAAAATCACCTGCAGTATTTGTCATCCCTGCACACGGAGCTCCCTGGGTTGTCAGGGGACGTTGTGCATTCACCTGGGGGACCGGATGAGAATGTGATTTAGTATCCAACCTGAATGGAGACGCCTCTGACAAGGAGCACTCAGCTGAACAGTGCAGGAGATTGCCCACCTCAATCTTGTTCTGCCTTCTTTGCTGTGGTAACTGAGCCCAGCAAACCTCTGACTGAGGTCAACTGGTTCGGAAGTGAAAGTTGTGGCATCAATGTGGTGAGACTTAATTTGTCAGGGTATTGTGCCTAAAAGCCTGTGACCTGGTGATACCCAGAGACGTTGGATGAGTGGAGATGAAATGAATTAAATTCCATTAAGACCGTTCAGCCCATCAGGCCTGCTCTGCCATTCCATCATGGCTGATGTACTATCCCTCTCAACACCGTGCTCCCACCTTCTCCCTAAAACCCTTGACACCCCAACTAAACAAGAATCTATCAACCTCCGCTTTATAAATATACCCAAACGACCTGACCTCCACACAATGATCTGTGGCAATGAATTCCACAGATTCACGAACCTCTGGCAAACAAACATCCTCCTCATTTCTGTTCAGAAGGGGTGTCTTTCTATTCTGAGGCTGTACCCTCTGGTCCCAGAGATCCCCGCTATAGGAAACATCTGCTCTACATTTATTCTGTGTAGGCTTTTTCAATATTCGATAGGTTTCAATGAGATTCCCCCGCCCCACTTCTTTCTAAACTCCAGCAAATACAGAGCTAGCTTGTGAGGTAAATCTGCCAGCACAGCCACAGAACACTTATTTATGTGGACCCCTACGTACAGTATGCTTTACCATTCCTGCATGTCTATTTTAAGGGAAGTATTCTGGCATGAGCTCAGTAAGCCAAATAATCGATGAGACCACTGTAATGTCCGTGAAATGGTGATTGTTGGAGGGGTGGAGAGGAGTTTGAGGGGATTATTTGCAAATGGCACACATACCCAGATGTAATGATGTTGCTGCCTGTCACCCCGACAAGTTTTGCATGGATGCTGCCTTTCATGCCCTTGAATTCAGCATCAAGATGTCATGTAGTGGGAAGAATGAACTGATCTTATTATAGTCACTCTTAGGCCCCTGGTTATGTATTTTTGATATGCAATTTGGCTCAAATTAAACTTTAATTGAACTTCAGGAAATAACATAAGAGTTGCTAAATTTGGACAAACTACAAATTAAAAGCTTCCACAATAACTGTAATTCCACTCCAAATTGGAGATATGTAATCCACCATTCCATAAAAGGAAGCAGTTAAGCCCTAGCAGATAAATTCCCAGCGTAATCGGTACTTGCAAGTGGTTCGAGCAAAATGTGAAAATGTTTTTTTTAAAGGCTATAAGTAAATAATCAAGTTTTGTGGGGCCACAAACCACCAAGGTTGGTAGGAATACAATGTGAGGGAAGCGAAAAGATAGATTGTAGGAATCTATGTTTCCACTTGGCAACAGTTAACTCAACAAAAGGGCCCAAGCTTTCAGATTGCCTCTCTGGCCCCATATCTCTTGTTCCTCCGTTAAGAAGCTCCTTAGAACCTACCCCTGTGGCCAAGTTTTTGATCATCTCCTCTGATATCCTCACTGTCAAGAATTGTTTTGGTCGATAAATAGATAAACCCCATACTCTTAAATGTGTGTGCTTTGTACACTGTGATAATGGTCTGGCTGAGTTTGCTGCTTTGGAGCTTTCAGTCTAATCAGTATTTCAGTATCAGCTGTGGAATGAAGTCAACAGAATAAAATAAATTGAGGAAATGCAGTTATGTTTGAGGCTATTTACACTTCCTCCTTGCAGCTCCCTTTATTCCTGGACAGGATGTGGCATCCGTGTCAGAAGCACCATTTATTGACTACCCTGATTACATGAAGTACATAGTCCATTGTTCAGCTGTAGGGTCTTTGGCCCTCAATGTCTGCAGGAAACACAGTACCAAATTAAACTGAACCTAGTTTGCCTCTCTGTGATCCATAGCTTTCCATTCCCTGCAAAATTATGTGTCTAAACAGCCTGTTAACCATCACTCTCGCGTCTGCTTCCACCAATCGTCAAACAGCAGAGCAGTTTCGATGGGTAATTCTGCTGCTTGTGTCTGGTCCACACTCCTAGCAGCATATTCTGGGCATCTACCATTCCTTGTGTGCTTAAAAAAAACTGTCCCCTGGACTTCTCCTTTATACTCTCCCTCCCACCACCCACCACCTCCCCACCAGCCTTACCTTAAATGCATGCCCTCTAGTACTAGACCTCTCTACACTGAGATAAAGGTTCAAACTGTCTGCCCTATCTATGCCTCTCATAATTTTACAGGTCCATACATGGCCTCCTGTACTGCCATGATGAGGCTAAACTCAGGTTGGAGGAGCAACACCTCCTATACCGTCTAGGTAGTCTCCAGCCCCTTGGTATGAACATAGAATTCTCCAATTTATGGTAATTCCTTCCCCCTCCCTTCCCCTAACCCAGTTTCACTCTGCCCCCTCCCCCAGCTGCCTATCACCTCCCTCATGGTTCTGCCTCCTTCTACTACCCATTGTGTTTTCCCCTATTCCTTCTTCACCTTTCCTGCCTATCACCTCCCTGCTTCCCCTCCCCCACCCCTTTATCTTTCCCCTTACTGGTTTTTCACCTGGAACCTACCAGCCTTTTCCTTCCCACCCTCCCCCCACCTTCTTTATAGGGCCTCTGCCCCTTCCCCCTACAGTCCTGACGAAGGGTTCCAGCCCAAAACGTTGACTGATCGTTTCCAAGGATGCTGCCCGACCTGCTGAGTTCCCCCAGCGTGTTGTGTGTGGAGCATCAACTTACTCTGGAGTACAGGAGCTTACGCCAGTCTCACTCTAGATATTCTACGAATAGTGTAATTTTTCAATCAGTGTACTGATGTTAGGAACAGATGTAATGTTGGGTACAGTATTGAAACTAAGGTGTGATGTTGGAAGACTGTTTAACGACTTATGAGTTCATTGCAAATTAAATGTGAATTTCTCGTAAATGCTGCCTCCAAGATCCAATGCCTAGTTAGTGCTTACTAGATAGCAGCAACAACCTCTTAACCACAGGTAGTCAGTAAGTTCCTCTAAACAATTGCTTTCACAGATGAGTGAACACACTGACCTAGATGCAAAAAAAATTAACCCTGCTCTGTTTTTATTTTTCCAGATGAAAGAGAGCAATAAAAAAAAGCCCAGGAAACAAGATATCACATTAGATGAATTAAGGTCACGTAGGGGGTGTATTAAGCACCTTTTTGAATTGAACATTTTAAAATAATCTGTACAGTTGGGTAATGGGGTGGGGGTGGTGGTGGAGAGAACTGGTTTTTTTTTTGTAGAGCTTCTCATATAATCACCTCGTGGCTCTAAGCCAGCAGCCATTCTTCTCTGACGTGGGAAGGGATAAGAGCCAGACTTTGTCTAGTGTAACACCAGATCTGATATCAATATCACAGGCCCCTGTATCAAACCTTTTCAGTCCTGCCCATTGTCTGAGTCTTCATATCATCCAGCTGGAACCCTGCGAACAATGGACAGAAACAACCGGCGCTGCAGAGCCTGTCGCCGAATTATGTATCCGAGCTGGAGCTGGGAGAGCCTCAGCCCTTCCGATCGGTATTGTACCCTTACAGGCCATCAACGCCCATTATCGTTTTACTACATCTTTTCACTCATCCTCTGTGGAGTATTTTCCGTTTAAAGCGACACTGCCCCTTTTCTCCCCCGTGTTTTCCCTCTGCAGGTGACAGCTGGGTGTCCTTTACAATAATGCCATGTGCACTTTCCCCTCCATTCCTGGTCGTGCTGCTGTGATCCAGTGGACAAGTGGAAAATAATCTTCTCCCCATCCCCTCCACCATGTACCCATTTCCAGTCCTTGTGGTAATAAGCCACATGGGCTGTTGGAAGACCAGATCTGGATTTAACTCAGAGTTACATGAACTTTGACACCACCAAGTTTCCACCAACTATGAAGCACCTATTTACACTAATCCCATTTTAATCTCCACACATTCCCATCAACTCCCCATAGATTTTCCTATTCACCCACAGGCTGTAGTATCCACTGATTGATTAACCTACCAAGCCTACACACCTTTAGAATGTGAGAGGAAACCAGAAGACCCAGAGGAAACAAGGAGAACGTGCAAACTCCACACGGTCGAGGTTGAACCATGAACCGTGAGACACAGCGCTCCCCATTGGTTTTGAGCTTAAGCTGAGTCAGTAAAAGCATGGACACTGACTTCAGAAAGGAAGAAAAAGCGGCTTGCATTTAAATAGTGCCCATTATGACCTCAAATCCAAAAACACTTGACAATGGATGTAGCAACAGAAGGAATCAGCACCCAGAATCCCTGCTCCCAGTGGCTAACCTGGAATTCATAACGAGGCCCACCTGGATCTTAAGTAAAAGTAGGATTGTGAGGTGGCTATCACGTTTGATTATCTCTTCAAATGGATTTATCCAAATGGAGCTACATTGACTGTGTTACGCAGCTCTCTGGCTGTTTTTAAATGTTACCAGTCCTGATAGCTAATCTTTACAGCCCCATCAAAGGTGACAGGTTATGCTAAGCCACCATGGAGCCAAACTCCAATGTTATTCATACAACACACAAAATGCTGGAGGAGCTCAGCAGGTCAGGCAGCATCTATGGACGGGAATAAACAGTCAACATTTTGGGCCAAGACCCAGATGAAGGGCCCCAATTAACTGCCACAATTAGCTGAAATTTCATGGAAATAGTTAAAAGGTGTAAAAAAAAGATGAACTTCTGTTTAACTTGAGTAAGAATTTAAGTATCTAAATGAAATACAGAATTGAAATGCTACCAACACCTCTACAGTATTATAAAGCTGTGTAATACTGATTAGTTACTGATGGAGGAATTCACCTGCTGTGATCTTTGGATTGACTGTAAATGAACAAAGTCAGAACAGGCGCATGGTGCAGATAATGCTGCCTTCAAACAGTGCTTTAGAGGACTGCACTCTCCAAATCTTCACTTTTGCTGTAACTTGTTGAAGTAGTGAAATTATTTCATTTCCCCAGCCGCTTCTGGCACCTTCAAGCCTGAATGCTTAAAACCGCGGTGAGCAAAATGGTTTCCACGTGGTCTTTCTGCTTGTTTCTCACCAACTGTCAGTGACAAGAATCACTGATTTTTGAACACAAACATGCCCATCTAACGCTATTTAAAAACGGATTGCTGCAAGCACGATGTCGTGCCTAATGGGTAAGTGGTCACGGCTGACACTGGTTAGAAACTGTTCAGCAACAGTCTCCTGTCCCAATTAAGTGTCATAGTGTCCCAAATAAACAAAGGGAATCCTGGCTATTTTCTCAATTTAATTTTTGTTCTTTAACAGTTGTCCCAAATAAACGGCTGCCTTAATTAACCCATAGCCCAATTAACTGGACTCCATTGTAATTGCATGTTGTGGGCAGAGAGCCGCCAGTCACTTCTACCTCACTCAGTAAGTGAGTTTGTCATGTGGTCGAGTGTCTTTTTTCTGCATTGTGCAGGCAGGGTAGGGAAAAATTGGTTTGTGAAACACTTTTTGATGAAAGGATCTGTGACAATGTTAATCAAAACTCTGTTGCTGCTCTTTTTAAAGTGGATTAGTACCACAAGTTGTGAGGCCATCCTAGAGAGGAAAACATCCATTTTGAAGCAAATTAAAAGCTTACATTGTTACTTGGTAACTGGGTGTCTACACACTTTGTTCCAGCTAATATTTTGTATTAGCTGTTCTACTTTCTAAATGTCCCATTGCTGTAATGTTGCGGCAATGTTTTATTTTGATTATTTATGCCATGCTTGGGCAGAATTCCATCCCCCCCCCCCCCCCGAATTTGGAATATGTTTCTCTCTCCTAACGGAAGAATTCTTTGCCTTGAGGTAAAAAAAAGCATCTGTTCAGAACCCATGTGGATTAACTCCTGAAATGGTCTGGCCTGGTTTCTAAAGAGAGGATTCTGCATTTCTTTGTAAGGTTTTAATGCTGAAACCCTTTCACAAAAGGAGGGGGATAAGCACCTATTAGAAACCATTGCATCAGTTTTCCTTTAAGGACCCTTTGGGTCCAGTTAAAGCTGACCCCTTTTTGTTCTAAACTGCGAGCCTTCATTGAAAGCAGAGGTGGGGTTTAGGGCTGCTATGGGTCACCAGAGGGACCTTTTAAGGGTCAGCCTCTGCCCCAAGGGTATATGGCTGTGTTGGCGCCAAACACAGCAAAACTGGTTTATACGCATTGTTTGGTCATTGGGTTAATAGGATAAAGGAGGCTGGACAACCTCCTGACCTATGCTCAAATGCGGTAACTTTTGTGTCCTTAAACCAGATCGGGAGACTGAGGACAGGGGGGCTGCTTATCTATTAATCTGCCTTTTTAAATAACTGAGCATTTAATCCGATTTGTTCCATGGGATGACAGAGTTTCCTTACTTTGTCCAAGTTTTTTACCTCATGGATTCAGGTTCCGTGGGCGGGGGGTGGGGGGGGGTGCGCGCAATAAGCTGGGATCCAACGCGTTTTTAACAAAAGTGCTGCACAGGCTCTGAATTTTTCTGCTGGGTCCCTTCACACACAAATAAAAACGCGAATGTTGAGTGCTGATGTGTTGTTAATTTTAAATTTGTGTGTGCAGCTGTGTGCCGCTCTGGGATAAGCCACAGTTGCCCTTAGGCTCTGCTAAGGTGTTGTAGAGTTTGAGACAGCTTTGCATTTGTTGCAAAGGATGATAAGACCATTAAATTTAGGAACTGAATTAGGCCATTCGGCCCATCAAGTGTAATCTGCCATTTGATCATGGCTAATTTATTATCACTCACAACCCCATTCTCCTGCCTTCATCCTGTAAGCTTTGGTGCTGTTTCTAATCTAGAACAGATCAACCTCCGCTTTAAATATGCCCGGTGTCTTTCCTCCTCAGCAGTCTCTGGGAATGAATTCCACAGTTTCATTACACTGGCTAAAGAAATCCCTCCTCATCTCTGTTCTAAAAGGATGTCCCTCTATTCTGAGGCTGGTCCTAGACTCCCCACTATAGGAAACGTCCTTTCCTCATACACTCTATCTAGGCCTTTCGTATTTGATAGTTTCTTTGATATCCCCCCTCCCCTCCTCTAGAGCCATCAAACACTACAGGACTGTGATCAAGTTGTTCTGGAGGCCGGGCTAAGTGGACCCTGCTTGCTTTTAGCTGTGTAGTAATGCGAGAACTTGAAGGATTTGTCTTGGTTCCCTCCACCAGTATCCCCCAGGTGTGTGTTTTTGTGGCTGAAGCAATTGCAACAACAAAACCAAAGTAGGGCTTTTCCGGGCCCAAGGTGGCCATGGTGGTTGCAGGATATTCCTTCCGAGATGAAGAAATGTAAATGTGCACAGAATCCAGTGTTATAGAGGGGCTGCATTGATGCAGTTTATGTGGAAGTTTGAGGAAAGTGAGTTAATTCCCCATAACAAAACAAGATTGTGCAATACTCTGCGGATAAAATCTATCAAAAATGTATTATAATTCCTGTCATTCATTCAAAGTTCAAAGTAAATTTAATATCAAAGTACATATATGTCACCATATTATTTTTTTTGCACGCATTCACAATAGAACAGAGAAATACAATTGAATCAATAAAACACTGTACACAACCCATGTGCAAATAATAAAAAATTATGTAAATAAATAATACTATGAGATGTAGAGTCTGTAAAAGTGAGCTCATAGGTGGTAGAATCAATTCAGGGCTGAGGTGAGTGAAGTTGCCCACATTGGTTCAGGAGCCTGATGGTTGACAGGTGATAACTGTCCCTGAACCTGGAGGTGTGGAACCTGTACCACCTTCCTGATGGAAGCAATGAGAAGGGAGTGTAGCCTGGATGGTGAAGTTCTCGGGTGAGGCTTTTCTGTTCATGGGCTTTGGCGTATCCATACCAGGCCGCACTGCAATCGGTCAGGGCATTCTCCACTGTGCATCTGTGGAAGCTTATCGGTGTTTTACATGGCGTGCTGAATCTGCACAAACCTCTGAGATTGTAGACGCATTGTGATGGCACCTAAGTGCTGGTCCCAGTTAATAGTTCAAAGTTCAAGGTAAATCTATTATCGAAGTACTTATACCAGATACAACCTTGAGATTCATCTTCTTGCAGGCAACCACAAACCAAAGAAATACAGTGGAATCCTTGAAAATCCCCGCACAGCGAACACCGACAAACATTCAACGTGTGGGGAAAAAGAAGAACAAATCATGTAACCAGTAAAAAAGTAAATGATAAACCGCAGAGTTCCCCTCCCCAAAAGTCAGCCCGCGGCCATGAAGCCAAGTCAGCGTTGAGGCCAGTGAAGGGGCAGGCCACAGCTGCCGAGTCCTTTCAGGGCTGAGGTGAGTAAAGCCGGTCGAGGTGCCCACTGGTTGTCCTCCACCCTTGGCTTTGGCACCTTAATCTTTTAATCTAGCCCGGCATTTAAAATTGGCTAAACATCAGTTCATTTCTCACTCTTAGGCTAGGCCCCGACACTTCAGTCTGGCTGAAATCACCGCCAGCAATGGTAGCTGCATTCTTGAAAGTCCAGTTTGCTGGATCCTTCAGGTGACCGCAAAAACACCAGGTCAATCAGAGGGTTCAGAAACACACCTCCCAAAGGAAAATTAGAGGCTACAGATTGTAGTCATCGCAGTCTCGAAGAAGTATGTTTAGCAGAATAGCTAGTAGTTCTGTGAGCTGCACACCGAATGGCGCCATGTATCGCCAGTGCCATATTGTAGCCTCTTGCAACTGAGTTGCTAACTGCACCACCAATCTCCTAAAGAGATAACCCCGATCCCTTCAACCAGAACATAGTAATTGCGAGATTCTGCACCACTCAATGGATGTTACACACTCATAGGTCTAGATGGTGAATTCCTGCAGGCTATTCAATCTTTAGATGCATTGTGTCCAGCCCCAAAACTGCTCTGGAAATGGAATGGCCTGGTAGAATCAAAGCCTGAATTCTGTTCCCTATTGCTGTCCGTAGGTCATGATACTGGAAACCTTTGTCCTTTGGTTCTGAAGCATGGCTGTGATATTTTAGTCGTAAGGCTGGAATTGTATTTAACCTGCCATGACCTTGGTCAAGAATGATCTGTGGTTAAGTAATCCAAATGGACAAATTCAGATACGTGCCTTCTAAACTCCAATGGCCAGCTCTAATTATGCACTTTATATTGAAGATGTTTAGCATCTCAAATCTTCCTGACATTATCTCAATCAGCCTTGAATGGCTTATTTCAGTAACAGAGTAATTTATTGAGTGATCTCTGAAATGTACACATTGTATATTAGATAAAAGGCAGAAACATTGTCTCAAATTGATTTTTTTCCTTTTAAGCACACTTAATCACTTTTATCACGGTGAATTAATTTGCTTTAATTATGATAAATTGGAACCAGCGAAAGTACTCAATAAAAATGAAGAAACTGAAAAACTATAGTTAGAAAAGGTACATTGAAATAACAAATTCAAAGTAACAATGCAGTGTTTTAAAATGAAATAATGAAAATATTTGAATAAATTGTCACAAGCTATTCTTTCTCAATATTTCAATGCTGTTAAAAATAAAATCTGCTGCCAGGATTAGAGGGCATGTCCCACAAGGAGAAGGTGGGCAAACTTGTGTTCTTTTCTGTGGAGTGGCAGAGGCCGAGGAGAGATCAAATGGAAGTTTATAAAACGATGAAAGGCAAAGACAGAGTAGACAGCGGGTATCTTTTTCCCAGGATTGAAATATTTAACAATAGGTGGTATCGTTAGGAGCCACAGTGGACTGTCCAGCTCTCTGAGTCTGTTCTGCTTTTCATCATTGTAATGGGAAGTCTTCAACCTGAGTTCCATTTTCCTGACCCAGGCTCATCAACCTCGATTCCCATATTCTCACATTTCTCACAACAGAGATGGAGGCATTTGGTCCTTTGAGTTTCTGCTAGCTGTCAGAACTATGCCATCAGCCTTGATTCCACACTTATTACCCTATTCCCTGTCACATGCCTACCCTGACTCTCCCACCACCAGACCACACTAGCGGTGAGTAACAGTGGAGAATTAACCTACCAACACTACATCTTTGGACCATGGGAGGAAAGTGGAGTCACCTGGGGAAAACACATGTAGTCACAGGGACAACTCCACGTAGACAGCAGCAGAAGGTAGAATCAGACCTGGATCACTACATCTGTGAGGCCATGGTGCTATCAGCCACCTGTTTTGATCACAGAACATAGAACAGTATAGCACAGTACAGGCCTTTCGGCCCACAATGTTGTGCCGACCCTTAAATCCTGCCTCCCATATCATCCCCCACCTTAAATTCCTCCATTTACCTGTCTAGTAGTCTCTTAAACTTCACTAGTGTATCTGCCTCCACCACTGACTAAGGCAGTGCATTCCACGCACCAACCACTCCCTGAGTAAAAAATCTTCCTCTAATATTCCCCCTTGAACTTCCCACCCTTTACCTTAAAGCCATGTCCTCTTGTATTGAGCAGTGGTGCCCTGGGGAGGAGGCGCTGGCTATCCACTCTATCTGTTTTGAATATACTCAATCAGTGAATTTCCAGAGTTCTCCAGGTCTGTGAATTCTTAAGCTTCACCACTTTCTCAGTGAAGAAATTTCTTCTCTATTCATTTCTGAAAGGCCCCAAGATATTATAGCTGACTTTATCCATGGAAATGCCATAAATATTCATTTAATATCATTGTTAGCTCTGTTGTTGATATCTGTAGTAGAGTAGATGGCTGTGGATACTTGGTGGAAAAATAGTACAAGAGATACTCTACCTTTATTACTGGATTACTGTGCTTCCACAGAAGTTAGAGAAATTTGCCTCCAACTTTCTAGCTCAGAACTGTACTTCTTTAGTGTGGGCAAATCAGGATGTCCAAGATTCCGCAGTGATAGGAACATTGAATTTCCCAGTTTCAGGTAACCCTCACCTTTTGCATTCCCTCATACTCCAACTACTCACCCACCCACTCTCCTCTTGACCCACCTCTGGTCCTCTCATTTTGTCCCATTTTGCACCCGACCCCCCCCCTCGCCCTTTAGCCGTTCATTTTTACCCTCTCCGCCACTCCTTCATGCCACTCCCCTCTATCTGTCAATCATCTGCAGACTTCTTTCGTACCACTCCTCCTCTCCTCTCAGTATTGGCCACCTTCCCTCTCCACCTTCTGTCCTGATGCAGGGCTTCAGCCCAAAATGCTAACGGTTCCCTGCCTTTGCCCAGATCAGAATCGGGTTTGCTTCCATCAATGATCGAAAGGCGGAACAGACTCGATTCTGCCCCTATTACTCGTGGCCTTATTATCACTGACGTATATTGTGAGAGTGCAGGACGTTAAAATTGCAATGTTACAAAATGAATTAATAGATGCTACTTGATGCACTAAGTTCTCACAGCAGATTGTTTGTATCTTTCACACCATGTTGAGTGCTCACACAGTCTCCGTCTAGGGCTGACTACTTCATCCAATTGCTGCAAATTCCTACATAGTCTCCATGTCAGCAAAATTACTAATGCTTTTATCTGCCTCATTTCCGTCAAACCCATTTCCTCCTTTAATCCTGTTTTACAAACTACACCTGGAACGTGATGTTCATGCACACAAGATACTTTTAATATAGCATTAAAAATGCCCGCATATTTATAGCTAACTTTAGAGAATCTGCCGATGCTGGAAATGCAGAGTAACACGCACTAAATGCTGGAGGAACTCAGCAGGTCAGGTAGAACCTATGGAGAGGAATAAACAGGTGATATTTTAGATCAAAGTCCTTCATCAAGATTGATGAAGCCATTAGATAGACTATATTTACAGTTGTTTGCATAAATCCAATCACAAACAAGAGAAAATCTCAGATGCTGGAAATCCAAACAACACACACACACACACACACACACACACACACACACACACACACACACACACACACACACACAATGCTAGAGGAGCTCAGCAGGCCAGGCAGCATCTATGGAAAAGTCGACATTTCGGGCTGAGACCCTTTTCCAGCATTTTGTGTGTCTGTTTCCTTATAATGTAACCATTTTAATTGCCAACTCTAGGACAGGGTCTTGCCTGCTGTAATTGTAACACTGGAATGTATTTCCACACTTTTGCATGGGTTTGAATTTCTGTGCTTTTGTTTCTTCAATTGAGAGCTGAAGACCGAGTGGACAGTTTTGTTATGCTGTATACCGATTTATTGTGAAGAAGTGGGACAGATAAATATTACTAGGCATTATTTTGTCCCAGCTGCGTACTTGGGACATAGGACTGGGGATTGTAAGTTGTTTCCAGTGGGGAGTAATGGCATGATTAGTGTCGCTGCCCCTTTAAGTGCTGATAATTCTCTCTGTACCTAAAAATTATAACCACCAGAGAGCTGAATAATTGCAGCTTTTAAAGGGACATATCATTTTTTTGTAGACAATTATACTGCAGGATCAAAGCTTGGTGTACGATGTTCCTAAATCTACTTTGTTAGTTTTGGAGTGAAGCGACAACACACTGGCATGTAGATTCTTGTGACAAACTAGCATGTCAGCAAGAAGTTCATCTGATTCAGACTGTACCAATTACATAAAAGGTTTTTCAACTGCAAATAAACCAACAAGGGCCATAAAAGCACATTTTAAAAAGCTTTTACCATTACTTAGAAAGGAAGAAATTAAGAGAAATAAGCATATCCTGTCTCTGCCTCGCAGTTAGCTAAATTATAATGGACAATAAGGAATTGGCAGTAACATTAAACATGTCTTTTATGTCTTTATGGTAGAACATGCAAAAATACATTCCAGGAATAGTGCAGAAGCTGAGTTGCAGTGTAACTGAAGATATTAACAGGAGAGATGTTGGAAAATGGCCTATCGCTGGGGCATTTAAAGCTAGCAATTCCCAGCATCCAATGGCATTCTTCCCAGGATTTCAAGAAAAGATAATGGATTAGGTTCGATTGTCTAGTATTTAGTACATGTTGTAATTTTCAAGAGACAGACAGAAATGATAGGTAAGTTAGAAATGATAGCATGATATGATTAATAGAGAAAATATTAGAAAATATTATTAAGGGTGCGGTTACAGAACATTTAATAAATTATAATGTGAATGTAAGTATATGAAGGTGAATTTTGTTTGATGAATCTGCGTTTTTGTAAAGATTGTAATTCATGTTAGTTGAGAGGTAACTAATGATAGAAAGTATTTGGAATTATGAAATATAGTTGGGAGACGCCAAGATAGAATTGGGATCATGTGATTTGGGAGCGTGATTAATAGACAGAAGACATAGAGTAAATAGGTCATTTTAGTTTAGAAATCTACCTAGTGGCGTGCTAGAGAGTCATTGCTTGGATCGCCTACGCCTTGATTGTGACAAGAGCTCCCTGCGCGATGTATCCAGACTAAACTAAAAATTAACTAAAAAGGAACAAAACAATATAGACAGGGGAAAGTGGCAGATGTAATATGACATGGAGAACTGAGAAGTTAACCACTTTAGTAAGAAAAAATTTAAAAACACATCCTAGATTAGAAAAGGGAAGCAATCAGCCAATTAGTAGGGAGGAAGAGCAGAGCATCCATGGGGATGTTAATTAAGATTTACCTTTCAACTCAAGCAAGCAAGTTGGAAAGCAGAGGGTTAATGGTTACAGTGAATGGGCAGGCAGATGGAACTGAGACCAGGATCAAAACAGCTCCGATCGTACTGATGAGTGGAGCAGGCTAAAAGGGCCATATTGCAGGGTAGGGTAGGAGGAGAGAGGATTAGATTTGACATGAGGACACCACACCTGGGATGATGTGTACAATTTTAGTCACTCTACCAACAGAAATGTGACATTGCCAGAGGGCATGCATTAAAAGTTTACTGGTGTAATTTTTGATATGAGAGTATCATACTGTAAAGATGGTGAATAAAAAGATTTAAAAAGAAAGAAAGAAAGATGGTGAAAGTAGAGTAGGTCCACTGTAACCAGAGTTTAGAAGAATGAGGAGGGATCTACCAGAAACTTAAAACACATTTATGGGAAAAATCTAAAAAATGTTGCAAATACCTGACAGATCAGACAGTATATGAGGAGCGAGAAGCAGATTTGAACATTTTAGGTCAGTCATGTCTGTGATGAAACATCCTTGACTTGTCGGCAGTGTTTCTCCCTCTACTTTGCTGCCTGATCTGCTGAGTAATTCAAACATTTCCTCTTCTAGTTAGGCTTGCAGCCTCTTCAGTATTTTGCTTTTGAAATTTTTTTAGGGGGCTCAATAGGTGAGGTTTCCTTGGCTGGGAATTGTGGAAGAAGTGATCAGTAATTTGGGAATGAGATGTGAAGAATGTTCTTTAGTTGGCTTGCGTTTTCTTTCGGACTCACTGCTTCTGAGGACTATGGATGCTACATCATTGAATGCACTCAAGCAAGAGCCTTGGAGGTATAGAGCGAAGCAGCACAAAATCAGCTCGTTCAATCCACCGAGTCCAGTCCACACTGACTACTAGCCACCCAGTTACACCAATCCCACACTAATCCCTTTTCCTTTTCACATTTCAAACAACCCGACCCCTCCTCCGAGATTCCACCACACACTTTTCACAGTAGGGGCAACTCACACTGGAAAACTACCCTACCAGCTGGCATGGCCTTTAGACGGGGGAGGAAACCCACACTGCCGCAGAGAGAATACGCAAACTCCCTGTTGGCGGTACCCAAGGATGGAACGTGGGTCTGCGGAGCTGCAAGGCATTGACTCGTCCAGCTGCCCAACTTTGCTGCTTATAAAAGGGTTTTTTTTATATATTTAATATTTTTATTAGTTTCTAATTTCTACAATGAAGGAAAAAACCCAGTAAAGAAGAGATTTGTACAGTGCAGAACAAAGGTATCGATGTACAGTTCATAACAGTTTAAAAAAAAGCACCCATGGTAGAATCATATATAGTTAGTTACCACCCCACCCTCCCATTACCCGACTCCAAGCCAACCTTACAATATATAGAAAAGTTAATCAGAACTTTTATCTCCACAGAGCTGTATTTAATAAAAGGTTTATGGACTTGATCAATGCTATGTGATAGATTTGTGCTTGCTAAGGCATCCAGAGATTCTGGAGGAGGTATACAATTAGCCTTCAATGGCAAAGCAGATTTGAAGGACCAGATAACCAACACCTGCATATGCTTCTTAGGCTCTGTGATAACATGAGCTTACTGTGGCATCATTTAGATCCCCATCCATTTTACAGGTGAAATAGTTTGGATATTAAATTGCAAAGCGTGGGGAGCCTATTTTCTGGTTATCATTTCCGCTAGCTTTCTGCTCTTCTCCTAGGAGTCCTGCTGATGAGGATGCCCTGGTGTTGGCTGACAGCATCTTTGGCACTGCTGGGCAGCATACTGACTCTGCTGGCATTCTGTATTTACCAGCCAACCTCTCGTCATTGCATGAGAAAGAACCATCACCGTCACTTTAAATTCCGGTTTGAGATTCGTTTCTGTCATTAATGATTGTAAATGCCTCCAACTGAATAATTGACGGGTTTACCACAGTATTCTCGTGTTCAGAGTTAACTTTAAATCCAACACTATCAGTTTACCTTTTCATAAACAGGGTGAAATCTGTCCCATATGCTGTGCTGTGGAGCAGGTGCAGCCTCCAGTTAAATTATATTCTATTACCCTGGTAACCTCTCCTTGTTTCTAGATGACCTGTTTTATCTCCTCCCTTGAGTCTTCCTAAGCTAATACTATAATAGCACTGAGAACCACAGGAGGTCTCATTCAACATTAGTCTATTATTAGGTTAAATCAGTGCATAGTATCCAGTAATGGTTCTTGCTGGGATAGTTGCTAAATTGTGGAATTGAATATTCAAGCAACAGACCTACATTGTTCTAGAATCTACACTCCCCCCCCCCCACCCACTATAGAGGACTTCAAAGCCTCAGCTCCTGAATTAAAGCATATCTTTTAATTTCATACTAAATCACCAACCCTTAATTCTTACATTCTGGTCCCTTGTTTTAGATGTTCCAACGTCTTTCTTACGAAGGGCTTTATCTTGAAGGGAATCTAGACATTGTCTCCTCACCTCTCTCCAGCCCTTCTCCCCCCCCCCCCGCAACCTGTCTGTCTAATGGACCCATTGGTAGCATAGTGGTTAGCGCAATCGTTTTACAGTGCCTGTGGTCACCAGTCGGCAGTTCGATTCCCACCACAGCCTATAAGAAATGTGTACATTCTTCCTGTGACCATGCAGATTTCCTGCAGGTGCTCTGGTTTCCTCGCACATTCCAAAGGCGCACTGTTAGGGTTAGAGTTAGTAAGTTGTGGGCATGCTATGTTGATGCCAAAACCATGGCAAAACTTGCAGACTGCCCCCAGTGCAACCTTGGCACATTTCACTGAATGCTGTGATGTTTTAATGTAAATGTGACAAATAAAACAAATCTTTCTTCTTTAACATTTATCCCAGAGCAGTTTTGATGGGCCAAATGGCCTACTTCTCCTATATTTTATGATCTAAATTAATCCAGTATCACAGCTAATTAAGTGCTTTTGAACTGTAAGCATTGTTATATCATCGGGAATCCATCAACCAGTTTGCACCCAACAATAACAATATCTCATTAGCTTCAATTTAATCCTGGCTGGACCCTCATCCAGTATCTGTCTGACCACGAAGCAGAGCTTATCCAAGGCGGTTGCATCAACCCCAAGATGGTCAGTTCAGATCCTTCGTGGCTGTTGGCCAATTTTAATTCAGTTGAATTGAATTAGCTTGGAATATAAAGCTCAAATCACCAGTAGTAACCGCAAAGTTATAGGATTGCTCTGTGAAAAACAGTTTGGTTCAGTGATGTCCTGTAAGAAGGGAAACCTACAATTTGCAATACCATATGTAACTCCAGACACTCAGTGATGTGGTTGGGATCTAAATTGGCCATGGTCAGGTTAGTAACTGCTGGCTTTGACAGTGGTGCTAACTGCTGTGGATAAATAAAAATGCTGGGTTCAGACCTCCAGTATATGTTAATTCTGCTGATTTTAGTCTGAAACAGATATTTTATGTCAAAAACTATTCATCAGAATCAGGAAATGGTAGAAATTAAAGTAAGGTTTCAGTTGCAGACTGAAGGGGAAGGGTAAAAAAGAGCAAAAGAAAAGGTCAGTGATAATGGGAAGGGTCAGAAAAGTGGTGAGACGCAGGCTTAAGGAGTGTGGCGAATATTTAATGTTTGGGAAGAGATGAACGGGGCAGAGGAACAAAATATAAACTTACAGGAAAAAGAAAGAGAAAGTAAACTGCATGCGAGATGCAAAGGCAGAATGATTATCTGAATTTCTTACATTGTGTATTGAATAGGGAAAACTGTAAATCTATTCAGAAAGTGAGGTATTGTTCCCCACACTTCACTGGACATTGTAGGAGTTTAAAATCAGAGTGGACATTGGGCGGTCAAATCAAATTATCAAAGTATGTATGTGTCACCATATGCTATCTTGAGATTCATTTTCTTGCAGGTATTTGCAGGGAAGTAAAAAAACTCAATAGAATTTATTAAAACCTATACACAAATAAAGACTGACAAACAGCCAATGTGTAAAAGAAGATAAATTGTGCAAATAAAATAATAAATAATACTGAGAACCCAAGTTGTAGAGTCCTTGAAAGTGCGAGGTGAGTGAAGTTATCAACAGTGTTTTAGGAGCCTGATTGTTAAAGGGTAATAACTTTCTGAAACTGGTGGTGTGGGACCTAAGGCTGCTGTCCCTTCTGAGAATGGGTCACCACTCTTGCGGACTGAATGTAAGTGCAAAGTGCTTACTCATTCTCTATTTCCCACTGCTAAGGCGGCAGCATTTCCCAAATGGAAGAGCTACAGGTGAATTGCCGTTTCACTTTGCAGGGGTGTTTGGAGTCCTGGATGGCTGGATGGGAAGGACAAAGCAGATCCACCCTATCCCTCCTCTTTCAATATTCTGATGGAGTATATTCATTCCAGATAGTTTGGTTTGCACTTCCATCGCCACCAACTCCTGCTCAGCAGCCTTTTCATGCAATCACAGAAGAGAGCAACATCTGGCTTTTTACCTTCTCACTTCCAGTGTTCGGTTAATTCCTGATCCTCAGTCCATCTACTTAGTCCAGGTATATGTTGTCCATTTAAGGCACTCCTTGAAGGGTAATAGCTGTTTGTTTTATATACATACAGCTCTACATCGAAGAATCTTTCAGGGTTCCACCACAGAATGGCTCATTTGTGTAAAGTGGAGAGCAGAAGTTGATGGCAGTTATGCGACTAATAACTGGGTTTGCCTAGAGATTTATCTCTGATGGGTAGCATGATGGGATGCTAAATGGTAAAACCAGTGAGTGCATCTGTCTCCCAGATTTCCATTAACAGTGGAGCTGTGTTTCCAAGGCAGCGTAGTCCTACTGACAGAAGTTGTACGTACAACCACCTAAGCATTAACATCCGACTGTGGACCGCTGCATTATCTGAGGCTCTGGGGCAGGACTGACATGCTTTTTCGACATGAGACTGAACTAAGTTCGACTTAGGTTTCAACTAGATGCGATCATGGTGTTGTGCCTGCAGTCAACACCGTTGAAAACATTCTCTCTTGCTGTTTGTGCAAGGCGGCTGTGATTCCCCAAAAGAGCAATTAACTATAATTAAAAGAAAACCATTGCATTGAAAGTGGTTTGGAACTGCTTGAAGTTGGGAGAATATATTATAAAAGTATAACCTTCTCAAAAGTAGTTGCTACATGCACATGATCCTGGGTGTGTTTTGAGGACTTTAGTCCGCATGATAAATGCATGTCCTCATGAGATCTGAAGTTAAGTTGGCCTGGTTAGTCTGTTTTCCAGTTGAGGATGACTCAGTTTATGCTATGAGTTGTAAAATAGTTTAATTGGCTTTGATCAAAGGAAATCTATATTTAATCACAGGCATTTGAATACCAATGCAAGTTGAGAATTCTCCCAATCTCTAATTAAAGGGGTTTTCCCTTTGAGCTGAGGTGTTTCTGTATCTAGTAAGAACCTGATCCATACATTAGGAGCTTGGGATGTTGAATAAAGTGCCCAGTTCACCATGAGATATATTACCAATCTGACCTCCTGATGTAGACTTTTTCAGCAGCAGATACTATGAATTTTCCCAGCTGCGGAAATAATGGAACCATTATTATGGGGGAGAAAAATCATAATAGCTGTAAAGTCCATATTAGGAGGTCAGATTGGTAACAAGTACTGAGCACCGTACGCCGACACTCACTTCAGATAAATGGACTTGTCAAAGCCAATATGACTTTACTGGACAGAAGTAGGCATTTCGCTTGGTTTTGTAAGTAAAACTTTGAAAAAAACACCAACAAGAGAAAATCTGCAGGTGCTGGAAATCAGAGCACCACACATAAAATGCTGGAGGAACTCAGCAGGCCAGGCAGCATCAATGGAATCTTTGCTATATCCCCCCTCCTCCAAGTTTCACCTATCACGTGATATTTCTCTCCCCCCCCACCTTTCAAATCTACTCAGCTTTTTTTCTCCAGTCCTACTGAAGGATTTCAGCCCGAAACACCGACTGTACTTTTTTTTTCCATAGATGCTGCCTAGCCTGATGAATTCCTCCAGCACTTTGTGTATGTTGCTTTGAAAAACACACTTTGTCAAAAGTTTGTATTGTTGCTTCTTCAAGGTATAAAATTTTTAAAATTCACCGATGTACAGAGGCCACACCGAACACTGTATATGACCCCAAAAGACTCACCTGGAAGGACTGCTTGGAGCCTTGAGTGGTAGTGAGGAAGGAGGTGTAGGGGCAGGTGTAGCACTTGTTCCATTTTAAAATTTAAAACATTCAGAGATATACAAGAGGCCGCACTTTTAAAATTAAAATTAAAAAAATAAGAACTGTTGCTTCTTGTGTTAATTGATTGTTTCCAAATATGTTTTGGCAGACTTAATTTTTTAATTAAACCTGAAAAGCATTAACAGAAATGGTGTTGACATAATGAGGTTAATGACAACCTTAGGTACTCCTAGTTTATAAATGTAACAGGAGAAATGCTCCCATTAACAAAAGCTGAGCAAAGTATTGATTGATCTCTGTATTTAATCGGAAGCCACATTTTTATTGCAGGCTACATGGAATTGGTAATGTTCTTGTTAAGGTCATTGTGCTGTTTTCTTTGCATTTGGTTTTTATATCAGATCTTCTTACTGAGGGAATTCTCCAGATACATAATGCAGCATCTCATTTCTCCAGTACGTTTATCATGAGCATGTACTTCATATGGTGAGCACTTACTTAAGAAAGACATTATTTTTTCAGTGGAGGTAAAGAGACTAACAAATAAACATTATAAGACCATAAGACGTTAGAGTAGAATTAGGCCATTTGGTCCATCAAGCCTTCTCTGCCATTTCAGCATGACTGATCCATTTTCCCTCTCAACCCCATTCTCCTACCTTCTCCCCTTATCCCCTCATGCCCTAACCAATCAAGAATCTATCAACTTCTGCCTTCAATACACCCAATGACTTGGCTTCCACAGCCACCTGTGGCAACAAATCCCACAGATTCACCGTTCTCTGGCTGAAGAAATTTCTTCTCATCTCCGTTCTAAGAGGACATCCCTCAGTTCTGAGGCTGTGTCCTCTGGTCTTAGACTCCCACACCATACGAAACATCCTCTCCACATCCACTCGAATAATACAGTGCAACAAATACAGATGTCAGACACACATAGACTTTGAGCTTCAGTTGCAATTACCATGCAATTAGTAGTGTGATCACCTGAGCTGAGTACGATATTCTCCTAAAGGGTTGTCGATTGGTGAGTCCTCAGATGGATGTAGACGCCACGTAACCAGGATGTTAGTGTAGATTCCCTTATTGGAGAACACCTGTTGCATGGCTTTGTCTAACATGGGGAGGCAGACGGATTGGAATTTGGGTTTAGTGACATGGAGTGCAAGGTGGGTGAAGACCCTTCACTGCTACGGCCTTTCTTTTCATCGACTGCCATTGTGATGTGTCATCTTCCTTTGAGGTCTTGGTTGGGTCGCTCTTTATCTGGAACCTTACCACCATGGGTGATCCTACCAGGCACTAAGTCCAAGATGGAGAAACTCTGCACACCATTGCTCTTGAGATCTCAGGAACTCACAGGCCTCTCCAGCACCATAAGGTGACGATCCTCGGAGAAGATGCAGATATAAGTAAAGAGGACACATGCCCAAAGACAGCCACTGCAAAACAGGGCAGACACTGAAGCTTAGAATTTAAAAACGAAGTGTGCAGGGAAGTACTCAGCAGATCACTCTTCCAACAGGGTTGCATTTCTATAGAGCTCCTTGTTACTGCCACATCAGGTGAAGCTTGATGTTACAATGTAGTAGAGTCATCACTTTATGTGTGTATTGGTAACTCGAACCAAACACATTCTATTTTACGAGTGTTAATGGAAATATTGCCCAGAGCATTCGTATCCAAAATAATGGCATGGATATTTTACCACAGGGCATTCTTGAGAAATCCAGCATTGCAGCAGCCCGTGAAAAATATCCAGTCCCTTGGCGCAACCAGAGCAAATCTGAATCATTGCCTAAACATTCCTGAGGAAAGCCATTTTGGTCAAGTTTAATAAGTGAGGTCGATCACCGTTGCTGTAATCTTAACCAGCTCGTGCAAGCCCCTGCTTTGTAACCAAGGCCAAGCATTATTAGAGGTGGCATAAGTATTGTATATTCTGCTGTCAAATAGATAGTTTCCCCCTTGTTTGGCTTTCTAAACCAAATTTAATAACCATCAGAAAGCCATTCATCCTTTCTTGCACTGTAATGCAGGTCTGTTAGCAACAAGTTGACCAGAATAATAGGCAATCAATAAAAGATGCAGCATTTTGTTCATAAATTGAGTCCTTATCTGCTTCCATGTGTTTTTTTTTGACAATTTACCACGTCACCACCAGGGCTGCAAATATAGGGGCACAGTGGCGTGGCTGTAGAGCTGTTGCTGCACAGCGCCAGTGGTGTTGGGTGCTGTCTGTGTGGCACTTGCATGTTCTCCCTGTGAACTGCCTGGGTTCGTTCCTCCGTGCACTCTCGTATAATCGCATAGCCCAAAGACATGATAGTTGCTAGGCTATTTCCCACTGTAAATTGCCCCCATTGTCATGGTGGGCAAAAGAATCCAGTGGAAGTTAAGAAAGTGACGAGAACTAACAACAAATAGGTAGTTGATGGTTAGTGTGGTGCTGATTACGTGCTGTATGTCTCTGTGATTCTAAGTGTAGTAATGAACATTGGTGGAAGGGGTCTTCCCCACTCTTCTTGCGAAACACAGTGAAAAAAGAAGGAGGTAAAGGGCTTGCTCATTCTGAACATGAGATTTTGGGTATGGAGTGACATGTTTAATGTGAAGTTTACCCTTGATGTATATCAGTGCTGATGTGGTTGATGAAGTCATCAAGATCTATTCATTGAGTTCCAATGGGAATTTACTTCTCCCAGTAGTAGATATTGTTAAACTTACAGTATCCAATGTCAACATAGTATTGTGCAAAAGTGTTAGGTACATATATATCGCTGGGTATTTGCACAGTACTGTATTTGTTAACATGGAACAGAGAGCAAGTTTGTAAATCTGGCAGGAGCAAAGGGTGTTGGGAATGACAAGGGTGGATTTCCACTTGAGGGGTGTGGGAGAGGTGGCAGAGAGGGAGTGCCAGGGTCAGGGAATGGTGCGGGTTCAGACACACCAAGCCCTGAGAAGCCAGGCAAGGTCATTTTGATCCCAAACGATTGTTTTATTGATCATTACGGAATGTCTCTCTGGTGCTTCCCTCCCTCTCCACTCCCTTTCCCTTTACCCAACCATGATTCCTCTCTCCCTGCTCTCTTCCCGCTCTTAGTCCACAATACTGACCCCTGTCAGAATCAGGTTTATCATCACTCATATATGTCCCATGAAATTTGATTTTTTTTTGCGGCAACAGTACAGTACGATACATAAAATTACGGTACTGTGTAAGTCTTGGGCACGTTAGCTAAATGTATGAGCCAAAGATATTTGCACAGGACTGCATGAAAGAAAGAGAAAAGTGCATTTATATAGCAACATTCACAACGTGCTTTACTGCCAGAGGGGTTTGTTTTTGGAAGTGTGGTCATTGCTGTAAGGTAGGAAATGAGGCAGTCAAAATTTCCCCAGCAATATCTGCAAACAGGAATGTGACTTGTAATCTGTAATCGATAATTTGCTGGGCTGCTGCTAACTAGCCGGGACACTGAAGTGAATTCCTATGTTCTTAGTGTTAACAATGCAGGAATTTTTATATCCACTGATCTGAGGAGCCCTTGCAACAAGAACGTAACCACAGGCAACCTTGGGAGAGAGGAGTGAATGGGGAGGTGGGGTTAAGAGGAATGGTATATACTCTGATATGTGTTTCTGAATAAGTACATTCTTTTGAGATGGGGAGGCGGAATTAGATATCGTGAACATGAATAATAATTACATAACCACCCACTGACCAATCCATCGTATGTTTGAAATTTGATCTCGACAGTTCAGGGAGCTACACTGATGGAGATGGTTGCTTCAAACCCAGTCCAAGCTAAAATTTCATACTGTCTGAACTGAATAATTCATCAAAGGAAGCATCTAACACAATAGGCATTTGTAGTTGTTTTATTTATCTCCCTATTCTATTCTCCCTTCTGAAAGTTCCCCTCCCCCCATGCATCAACATAGAAGCTTATATTTTTACAGTGTATGACTGATCTGTCTATGACCTTTGAGAGAAATACAGGACAGCTGTAGCTCCAGGATGAAGAGACAGTCCTTACGGGTATTGTCCTCTCTGCTTTGGATAGCCTGCCTTTACTGGACTGTTTTCATATAATAGGATAGGGCAGCAGTCACTACCCAGGACAAAGATGTGTCTACCGTTCTCCCTGTGCTGAGCTGTGGTACAGTACACTGACTAACAGTGTATTCAATCGCATCAGTGTAATAAATCCTAGGAATAATAACAACGTGCTTCCCTTGCTCTTTGGTGTTAAGTGAAATAGATGTCCATGTACAAAATGGATAAGAGATCTGCTCTGAGAAGGAATTGAGGAAACATGTTGAATCAGCTGAGAGTGACCATATCATATAGCCTTGAACCTATTAACTTGCTATTGTTGTTCCTCCCCAGATGCACCCATTGGGACTATGCAACAACAATGATGAGGAGGACCTGTACGAGTATGGATGGGTGGGAGTGGTGAAGCTGGAACAACCGGAACTGGATCCCAAACCCTGCCTCACTGTGCTGGGCAAGGTAAGACAGAGACCTCATCTACACAAGCTCACAGGGCTGGGTGTCAGCGTTTATCTCTTTACCTTAACACTAAACCTGATGATTTAGCATGTTGGTTATAGTTAGAGATTGCCAAACATTCACTTTCTTTGGCATTGTGAGCAAACCAAGGAAAAGAAAATACTATGACAATTACAGAAAAGCATCAGGTTTTAGCACCTCCCATCTACTGTATATGAAATAGTGGAGGTGCAGAAAATTGGATATCAAGTGATGAATATTAATATTCAGTTTTTGTAGCTAAGAGATGCTTCTGGACATGTATATCTGTTGTAAAATTAGCATGATATTTGTGCTCTTTTTGTAGTAGTTTATGAATACCAAAAGATGATGATAATAGTGTGTCAAAGGATGCACGAAGTCCATGGATTACTTATGAATTCTCTGCTCCATCACCTGTTTGATCTTCCCGTTTGTTGTCGCTTCCTTCTGTTTTTGGTATCTCATCTTCTCTGCATTATGACAGAACCTCAGTTAGTACATTTCACTAGTGTCTGCTATCTCGTATCAAGTTTCCTTGAGCATGCTGTTCACTTCTAGAGAGTTAGTCTCTGGTGTTACTAGGTAACATTTTTCTCTATTTCAATCTCTACTGCATTAATATTACCCTCAGGCTCTGGTGAGGTATCAATTTTGTTATCACTTTCGGTAAATATTAATACAAAATCATTAAGTAATATGATAGATATTCACTGTCAAGGGGCAGGCTATTTCTTCTTTGCCAAGCTCGTCTTTCTAACACAGCAGCTGAAACTTTTAGAGATCAAAGGGTTGATTTTGAATAAGTTAAGCTAACAGCTAATATTATTTGTTCAGCTTCCTGGCATAAACAGGAACCAGTCTACAGTTCTTAATGTAAATGGCAAACAATAATCAGCCTGAAATTGAAACAACAGCTTTGCAAACAAACAGCATTCTTTATGGAATACAAGATGCAGGCCTACAGCACCCTAGGCTGACTGCTCAGGAGTTGCTGTGCAAGACAGTGGAGTTATGCTAATTATCTGTTACAAACCAGACAACACTGGCTAAGTTATTTAGTTCAAGGAAGCTTTCAGACCAGATAGATACTATCTTTTAGCACATCAAATAGCTAATCTGTTAATAGTTGGAAGGTTTGTGTGTTCAAGGAGTCAACTTCACAGTGTTAATTGTGAGAATCTAGGAATTATATCTCCAGAAGCTTTTATACCATTTGTGTAAAAAGATAGCTTGAAAAAACATCAAGTGTGTGAAGTCAACCAAGTGGTAAAAAATGGTAAATATAGAGAGCTGTCAGACTTGTTAGGAATGGTAAAGAACAGCAAGAAGATTCACAGAAAGATGGGGTAACTAGCATCCATTCCTCTGCCTTCAATTTCCACAATGGATGATATATTCATTTGGAACTCATTGCTATGTCTTTTAGCTTATAGGAATTGTACCTATTTTTTGGAAATCCTTTGTTTTAGAAATCATTTGTAATTTGGAAATCTCATACAATAGACACCTATGAATTTTAGGTATGTTTTAAGAATTTTCTCTGGATTTAAACATGTATCACGAACGATAAACGAACTGTGTTTTTGAACTACAGTGTTAGGTGGAAGTATCTCAACTTTGGCAGGGAGGGGGGATGCCATCGCTCAAATCATGGGTATTAGCAGCTAAACTCTCTATGGAGGATAAACAGGGGAAGGAACTAGTTTTTGAAGTGCAGTGTAACCTTTAGTAAGATCTTCGCTTGAGGTCAGAACTTTGCAGTCAGCAAGCCCAATACCATCACGATAGTTATGCAATTTCTCTGTCATTACTTAAGAATATAGCTTTCTCACCCTTTATCGGCTTGATTTCTCAATCATCTTGTTTCCACTTCTGGGAGTCATATGGGAACACAACAGCGGTAATTCTACAAGTCCCTCACTCTCTGCCTTGCCCATATCCCATGAATAAATAGCGAAGTAAAAAAATCCAATTCCTCAACTATATTTTTTCTATAATAATGTGCAACTCCTAATCTCTACCATAGTCTCTCACTGCCTCTTGTAGTTTGCTTGACTCTTTCCTCCCTTCCATACCTACCTCACCCTGGAATTCTGAACATCAGTTATCTCCCAGAACTTTCTTTGACTGTGGACTCATACCACCAGCAGTGCGATCTGAAGACTAGACTGAATATGTCTGTTGATGTATGGATGAACTGATTCTAAGGCTGGGGCAGATGACAAGGACGGTCCCCCCTGATCTGTGAGGCCCTCTTAACAACAGGGCTGACTGGCATTCATGGCTTGTCAACTTCTTAAGGTGGCCACTATTTTTTATTATTATTTCCAGGACTGTCGATTTAAATACTTAAAAGGTTACCTAAAGCCCATCTTGTACACATTTAATCCAATGAATTTGCAATCTTCTGAATATGAAATGGCTTTTAATAAAATTGATTTTTTTTCTTTTAAGGTCTATTGATCATGGTGAAAGTAGAGAGAAGCTAATTTTTCATATAACGACAAAGTAAAGTTTCCTAAATATCTTTTTACAGTTTTAACAATGTGAAAATGATGTGCGTGTTTGCAGTGTTACTAACTGCTGATTGATGCCTGAAAGGCCAGTCAGAAGGAATTTGTATGCAGATCATGTACAGAGGGGAGAATGGGGCTGAATTAAAACCATGTTGATTGTCTATTACCCAGAGCTTGGCAACATTCAGATTCAATTAAAGTGCTGCCCCAATTCAATTCCACTCTGTAAACTGACGGACTTCAAAGAGCCTTAATCCCTCCATTCCAGTTTGTTTGAACTTGAGGAAAATAAATTCAAGGAGTCAGTATTCTTTTCCGCCTTCTGTTCAGAGTTTCTCCTTCCACAAAATGTGCTCAGGCTCCCTCGAAACGCTCCCAGTGTTAACCTTCAAGGTACGAAGATACAGGCTAATCCGTATAAATCTGCAGTGCTGCCGTGCAAATTTCTGAAGCGCTCCACCCTCATTGAAGTCTTGTCAGCCAAGTATGTGGGTGTTACGACAAGGGTGTGCCCCTGTAATGCCTTGTGGAAAAACGCTAAAACACCTGAAGTGGGAGCTGGTGACCCCGGATGCAGACATTTATTTGTTGGCGCATCTGATGAAAACTTGCTGTGTTACCATTTACAGTGACCATGGTTGGTGGTAGCACTCTCTCCTGTGACTAGTAACTTGGGAAAGATGTCAGAGGGTGGTTTTTCACCAATGGAACTGCGATGCAAAAAGAGCCTGTGCCTTCAGGAAAGGAGGAAAGAATATAGAACAATGGAAATCACTTTTACTTTTTTTTAATTTCACTGCACCACAAAGCTCACTACTTTGCTGCAGAAGCCTTACCCAACATCTGATTGAGCACAAGTCTCACCATGTTCCCCAAAGCACATGCACATCCTGACCGTTTTGTTTCCCTGCCTTTCAGTAATGTAGGACCACCAAAGCCTGATGCAGAACTTGAATTGAGATTAACCCAGTCACAGCAAAGGTCAAACGTGGGCATGTTGTAGACTTCTGTGTTTCTGTTCTACATAAGTTTCCGGTATCATGTCTTAGTGACGTTGCGATTGTTGTTTAGTGGGAAGTAACTTTGGTGACAGATATTAGATCAATGAGAATGGGAGTGTTTTTCAACACCAGAGAAAGAGCTGGTATGCACCACAAGCAAATACTGTGGTGTAAATCAAAAGACGTGCACTTGCAAATACTGCTTGGATACCTCACCGAGATTAATGCAAAGAATGTCAGACGTATAGTGTGCGGTGTTTATACCACCAACTGTTTCTGCTCACATTAGGGCTATGATTTGTCAGTCATCGAACATAGTAATGAAGAGGTGATGAGTAGACATTTATTACATTGCTGTAATTCAGGCACATCAAACACCTGCCTCCTTTGTATATTTGTCATTCATAGGGTTTAAATTATTACTGCGTCTTTCAATGGGAAACAATGAATGGCTGGGAACCTCTGACTCCCTGGCTATTTTAACTTGTTGCAGGCTGGACCATAACCTACCCAAGGGCCAGATAATCAGACTGGCACTGTGCCTGCAGATGCCACTTAAACACTATTGTGTTCAGCATTCAGGCTCTCCGGGACTCCGGGAGAGAAAATCTGTCAAGTCTCATCAAGCCATCACAAATAGCTGCTAAACACTATTGACACATCACTGGCGAGATTAGGGAATGGGGAAGGAAAATTCTGGAGGTTTTACTTCCTGGGGTAGGCACTCCTACAACAGTAACGAGACATGTACTCGAATCATCGAGGCATAAAAGGTCCACAGGCTTAATTTTTCCAATAAGACAGGTAAGTACAATAGTTGGCATAGACATGGTGGGTTAGAGGGCATGTTTCTGTGCTGTAACACCAACAGACTCTTCAAATCCCCCTTGCCTGTTGGCTTCACTTGAGCTACCATGGCCACTGCTGACTCTGGTCACTAGCTGGGGTGGTCCTCACTTTTAGCTGATGATGCAGACCATACCTCATTAACTAGAGCTGTCCAATATGCATCTTTCCCAACTGACTTCAATTAAAATAAAAGTTGGGAACAATAAATCAGGAGTGTCTTATTAGAGAGTTACAATATTGATATTGGTCATGTTGCAATATTGCCTCAGAATAAAACCACCCCTCATTATGTCATATTAAGTAGGGAAAAAAAGTGTCTTTATAATTGGATCAGGTTTACTATCTCTGAGACATGTGAAATTTGTTATTTGTGACAGCAGTGCAGTGCATTACACAGAAAAATTACTATATGTTACAAAGAAAAAAATAATAGATGGCGGGACTGTCAAATGTCGAAAGATTGGAGCGACTGGGCTTGTATACTCTGGAATTTAGAAGGCTGAGAGGGGATCTTATCGAAACATATAAGATTATTAAGGGATTGGACACGCTGGAGGCAGGAAGCATGTTCCCGCTGATGGGTGAGTCCAGAACCAGAGGCCACAGTTTAAGAATAAGGGGTAGGCCATTTAGAACGGAGTTGAGGAAAAACATTTTCATCCTGGTGGATATATGGAATGCTCTGCCCCAGGAGGCTGTGGAGGCCAAGTCTCAGGATGCTTTCAAGAAAGAGATGGATAGAGCTCTTAAAGATAGCAGAATCAAAGGTCATGGGGATAAGGCAGGAACTGGATACTAATTGTGGATGATCAGCCATGATCACAGTGAATGGCGGTGCTAGCTCAAAGGGCCAAATTGCCTGCTCTTGCACCTGTTGTCTATAATGCAAAAGAGGAATGGTGTGGTGGTCTTCATGGACCATTCAGAAATCTGATACCTGAGGGGTAGAAACTGTTTCTGATACATTGAGTGTAGGTCTTCCTGTTCCTGTACCTGCTTCTGGATGTTAACAACAAGAAGAGGCCATGTTCTGATGCTGAGGTTACTTAATGATGGATGCCACTTTCTTGAGCCACTGCCTTTTGAAGATATCTTCAATGGTGGGGGGACCTTGCACTGGTGATGGAGCTGGTTGAGTCTACACCCTCTGCAGCTTCTTGTGATCCAATGCATTGGAGCAAACAGTGATGCAACCAGTCAGAACGCTGTCCACTGAGACAAAATGGTGGCAGAGAAAGTTAGAAACTGTTCGCAGATTATAGCGCACACCACAATCCCGCAGTTAAAGGCCAGTTGCTTTGTTTTAAGAGCTTTGTAGGCGGAAGAGGAGGAATGGCTATTGGTTCCTGGAAAGCTCCCTGTGTCTTTCTAGTGGTACCCTGAGATCTTTAGCCTGATTATCAGAACAGGGCAAGAGAGCACGATGCAGGTGATTTTCTGAGCTATTATATGCAAAAGAGAATGCGTTCTTACAGACCACAGCACAGAACTGTGAAACCCTACAACACAGGCATGACATTGTGCATTTTAACCAGCTGGGTATTCAAGAATCCGTGAACCTGAATTGATTTTGATGAGGACATGGATGCAAAGACAAATTTGCATATTATCAGAATATTGTGTACAAAGTAAGGGGAAAAATGGAACTGAAGAGCCAATCAGCCATAGAGAAGACACAAGGGGCTTTTGGTCCTACATTCTAGGCTGCTGAGCTTTACCCAGTCACTTGATCCAGTAGAACCCTACTTTGTTGGCACATGCCCATGATCCTTCTCAGTGCAGTGTTAGAAAGGAAGCTAATCACGGGATTTCATGAATTTCAGCAAAGCCACACCTTTTTTCAAGTTAGAGGCAACCTTGAATGAAACCAGACATCTCAAAGTGTCATCCTTGTTAGTTGGAATGCTGAGGCAAATTTATACTTCTGCTATCTTATTTCAGGAAGGTGTGGTTAGCTTTCTATAAACAACACACAAAGCTCTAGGTGTTTGGTGTTTAAGAGTAATGCATTCTGCTGAACAGCTCTTCCCAGGACCAAGGCTTAGTCAGGCAGGAGAACAATTGAATATATTGACTTACATCATCACGACCTGCAATAAAAGGCACCAGTTTTCAGTTTCAAGCATCCTATTGGGCCAGCATTTTATTCAACACATTGTACATTTAGTGGCCACTTTATTAGGTATACTTAATGCAAATATCTAATTAGTGAATTATTTGGTAGCAACTCACTATGTAAAAACATGTAGTTGTTGTTCAGACCAAATATCAGATTGAGGAAGAAATGGGACTTTGACCATGGTGTAAGACGTGGTAGTTTGAGTATTCCAAAAAACTGCAAATCTCTTGGGATTTTCATGCACAACAGTGTCTACACTGTAGATGTGAGAGACAAATAATACCCAGTGTGTCGCAGTTGTGTGGGCAAAAACTTCATGCTAATGAGAGGTCAGAGAGAATGGCCAGACTTTCAAGCTGACAAGAAGGCAACGATAACTCAGATAACCACGCATTACAACGGTGGTGTGCAGAAGAGCATCAGGTTGAACTTTGATGTGGATGGGCTACAGCAGCAGAAGACCACGAACATACATTCAGAAGGTCCCTAAAAAAAGTGGCCATTGAGTGTATTGTGCATGTAGGGGTAGAGTTTCCACAAAATAATCTCCACCTCCACAGTAAAACCCGTGGAGAAATTGCCAGAATGACTGAGCTCATTTTTGCTATGTGACCTGCAGATCCTGTTTCAAAATTATGATATCAGAATGGGAAAACCCTTGGGATAGTTTCTGACAGATTAATTTTATGTGGGCATGCGTTTTGTCCTGTTCACTCATTTTTTTCCCCTCTATATATTTCTCGGGATATTGGATGAGATTGTCGGTGGTGAGGGTGTGGGGGGTCTCCACTGCTTTTCCCACATCAATTTATATTGTCCAGGATTACATTAGGGTTGGTCATTTGAAGCTCTGGAGGATTTATAAGTTTCAGTGAGCAGGCTGAGCATCAGAGAACCACATCAATCACTGATAATTGCTAGATCACGTCTTACACCGTGGACAAAAAATTCTGGCTGGTGAATTCTTACTTGGAGCTTTGTGTGTTTAGGCTGATTAAGGGGATATCTGTGTGCTTAACTCTCCCTCGACCCCTCTTGCATCCTGAACCCTGAACGTACTTGCATTAGTAGCAGTTACAGCTCACAATGCAATATGACTGAGTGACCGTGATCGATTGACTACAGTGTTGGTTCAGAACCTGTTTAGTGCAAGTTTCCAAATTATAGACCAAAAGGTACATACTTTCACAATTGACCATAACAATAAGGAAACAGCAATGTGCATTAATATAGCACTGTCCCCATGGGAAAGTGCGATATAGACACCAATCGAGGAGACACTAATGTTAGGTGTAAGAGCTTTGCTCAAGCAAGAAGGCTTTAAAGAGGGAAGGGTGGAGTGATAGAAACATTTGGGAATTCATTGCAGAGTTTAGGGTCCAGGCTGACATGAAGAATAGGTTCAAAGGTACAATTTAATGTCAGAGAAATGTATACAGTATACATCCTGAAATGCTTTTTCTTCACAACCATCCACGAAAACAGAGGAGTGTGCCCCAAGAATGAATGACAGTTAAATGTTAGAACCCCAAAGTCCTCCCCCCCAGCTCCCCTTCCTCCTGTGTGTAAGCAGCAGCAAGCAACAATCTCCCTCCCCCCACCGGCAAAAATAAAGTGCACCCACTACCAGCACTCAAGCGTGAGCAAAGCAATAGCAAAGACACAGATTTGCAGTTACCCCAAAGACTACATTGCTCACCGGATAATTCGACATGCTGCAGGCTCTCCTATTAGAGAAAGGAGTGACTCCATTTTCCAGCGAGCGGGAAGACATAACGAACAACTTGCTGGTTTACGACGTCAAAATCTAATCACACCATTTGCAGGTTTCGTTTGATCAGAGGTCTCTAGCTGTTCTCGAGCCAAATGCAGACTATGTTTTATTAATAACTTGTTACTCTTCAAGCATTGAGATGTAATAAGAGGTGATGCTTTAAGTTGTGTGGCACCTTAAAAACCTTTATGAAGGAGAGAAACAGTCCCTTTGAGCATAAAGGGAAAGGACTGGAGGATTGGCTCAGTACTCTACCCTGGGTAGCACAGTGCTGTCCTACCCCATCTGCAGTGCCCCTGTCCTTAAGTGTTGGCAAGCATAACAGCGCCAGGGTTACCCATAATTTTCCCAGGAACACCATTTGCTAATGCCTGTGGGAGTGTTGTCATGAAGTGGTGGGAGGAGAGGGTAAGAATAGCAGGGCACTGAGGACTATGAAAGAACAGAGGGGTCTGGGAATACAGATGTATAAATCCTGAAAGTGGTGTCACAGGTAGATAGGGTTGTAAAGAGAGTTTTTAGCACACTGGCCTTCATAAATCAATGTATTGAGTACAGGAGTTGGGATGTGTTGTTTAAATTGAATAAGACAGTGGTGAGGCCTAATTTTGGAGTAATGTGTGCAGTTTTGGTCACTGACTATAGGAAAGATATTAAGATTGAAGGAGTGCAGAGAAAGTTTACAAGGATTTGGCAAGACTTCAGGACTTGAGTTATAGGGAAGTGTTGAATAGGATAGGATTTTATTTCCTGGAGCATAGGAGAATGAGAGGAGACTTGATAGGAGTATACAATATTATGAGGGGTATAGATTGGGTAACTGCAAGGAGGCTTTTTTCCACTGAGGTTGGATGAGACTGAAATTAGAGTTTATAGGTTAAGTGTGAATGGTGAAATATTTGAGGGGAACATGAGGGGGACCCTCTTCATTCGGAGGGTGGAATGAGTCGCTAGTGACAGTGGTGGATGTGGATTCGATGTCAGAGGTTTGGGTAAGTACATGGATAGGAGGGTGATGGAGAGCTAGGCTCAAGGTGCAGGTTGATGGGACTAGGCAAACTATTATTTTGGCATGGACTCGATGGACCGAAGAGGGTGTTCCATGACTCTAGGAGAGAAGTTGGATGGCCCATGTGGTGCCCCTTGAATGGGAAGGTTGAATGGTTTTCTGCATCACTGTGTGGTGAGGTTACATGATCTTATTTGCAATTCAGTGAACCTGTATCATCAAGGGATGTATTGAACACCTTTACCAACTAGAGAATCGAATTGTTGGCTTCGGGAAGGGGACAGAGGGTAAACATACACCAGTCTACATTCGGGGGGAGGGGGCGGAATTGGCGGTGGAGAGGGTCAGCAGCTTTAAATTCCTGGGCATTAACACATCTGATGTCCTGTTCTGGCGCAATACATTGGTGTAATTACAAGGAAGGCACTACCATCTTCCCTTTCTTAGAAGATTAAGGAGATAAAACATGTCACTGAAAACTCAAACAATCTTTTACTGATACACTGTTCAAAGTATCCTGTCTGGTTTCAGCGTGGTCTGGTACAGCAATCCAAATCCACAGCAATGGAAGAAGCTGCGGAGAGTAGCGTACTCAACCCAGTAGATCACCGGCACAGGCCTCCCCAGCATCAGTAGTATCTACGTGGTGCACTGCCTCAAAAAGGCAACATCTACCATCAAAGATTCCCGGCATTCCGGCCACACCATCTTCTTGCAGCCACCACCGGGCAGGTTGAACAGAAAATTTGGAAGTTGCACACCAGCAGGTTCAAGAACGTTCAACCATTGGATTATTGAACCAACCTGCACAACCCCAATCCCTGTTTCTGTATAGCAACACCATGACCACTTTACGCTACTGTGGACTTTTTTTTGTTCTAATTGTGTTCGTTCTTGCGTAATTTATAGTTAATTTATGTTTCCTTGTGAATGCTGTGTGCCTGTGGTGGTGCTGTTAGTAAGCTTTTCATTGTACCTGTGTACACATGTCCTCGAGCAGGTGATGGCCAAATCAGCTTTGATTTGACACCTTTTTGGGTTCATTGTTCCTTTGGATGATGACGGGGATACACTATGCACAACAAGGCAACTCTGCGACTCTGCGTGTACGTTTTATTGTCCTATGCGGATAGCCTGTGGAATTGCTGTCTGGATTTTCCTAGCAGGACACCTTCGACTTTTGCTGACTGGGTGCAGCTTTTCCCGGCTGTTCCTCCTTCTGTGTGCCAGTGTCCCCGAACCGACCAGCTCCCAGGATGGGAACCCACTGAGCCGGTCGCCATGGTCACTGGGAAGCTCTTAATGCCATGTGGTTCCATGTGAGCTGTTCCCTCGCAGAATGACTTGGCTTTGAGACTGGAGTACAATGAGTATTATTAAACCTCGCTTCTTGTGCATCAAAGCAGGGCCTTTTTCTAAGCTTTACCACTAAGGAGCAGACCATTTTAAGAGGCCAAAAATAAAAAAAAACGCCTCCCAACCTGCCAGTGAGGGAGCTTTGAGCACACTGATCCTTTTGATAAAAAATCATCAACAGTTAACATAAGATGAGCAGTTAACACCTACACAAAGGACGGGTTCTTGAGGGGCAGCAGGGGTGGTGGGGGGGGGGATGAAATTCCCCTTTTTCAGCTTGATTGTCTCTGAAATGAAAACCTGAAGTCCAAGATGCACTCTGTGGGGATGAAGCATAAGATATTTAAAATCCTCCAGTGCTCAAAGTCTGTGTGTGAACCAGCAGCCAGAAGAGAAGGGATCCATTCCGTGGCCTCTAGCTGGGAGCTGGACAGCAGTAAATGATATCAGAGAGTTGGTGCCACTTTGATGTGGAAACCAGGAGGTTTTCCTCATTCTTCCACTGTGCCCCAAGCTTTGTCCTGCTCTAGGCTCTCTTGCTGTGACATCCTGTGGTGATTGGGCTTGCTTATTCATCCCGAGCCTTGGTGGTTACAGGCCTTTTTCTTTTTGTCCCAGGAACGGATTCCCTTAAAGGGGAGAGGGGAGGGGATGGGGATACTTTTATTGGGGGGGGGAGGGGGATGGAGGAGGATAGCTGCGTTTGTTTGGTGTGTCATTGTGATGCAGAGAGCGGCGTGCTGCTCAGCTGTGACCTGTGAGGCCTGAGTTAATGTGTGAAGAGACCATTTTGAAGTTGGTTCCACACACCTGGCTCAGTGGGAAATTGGGGGGTGGGGGGACTACTTGCCATGACTCCAACTGGATTTTTAAAATTCTGCAGGGCCTCTTTGATAACAGACTGTGTCTGCATTAAAAATAAGAGCGACATCTTAAAATGTTTTGATTCTACTCTGTGTGCATTTGCTCAGAGCTGTTGCCAGTTGTTTAAGTGTTCTTAATAATTAACATGCATTTGGCTTGACCACGTAGAAGACATCGATCCTTTTAACTGTCTCCACCGCATTTCCTGCCAAAGCATCTGAGAAAACAACCACTTAACCATATAGTTACTGCACCAAGATGGCCTTTCAGCCGAGGAAGCCTATGCTGACCATCAGTTCATATCGGCTGTTTAATGCAGTGATCAGATTCCAGCTCCTTCTCAAACCTCATCCACCTCATTTTCCCTTTAGACACTCCAGAGGTGAAAACTGTGACGTTTCTGGAATCTTTACCTGCCAGTCTGTCAGGGTCATCTGCTGTATCCGATGCTCCTGGTGTGGTCTCCTCTACATTGGTGAGGCCCAGTGTAGACCAGGGGACCACTTTGTCGAACACCTTCACTCCGTCTGTCAGCAAGCAGGATTTTTCGGTGGCCATCCATTTTTAATTTCATTGCCCATTCCCATCCGGGTATGTTGGTCCACATCCTCCTCTGCTGGCATGATGAGGTCACTCACAGCTTGGAGGAGCAGCAGCTCATATTCTGTCTGGGTAGTCTCCAACCTGATGGCATGAACATCCAATAATCACCTGCCTATCACCTCCATCTGGTGCCTCTCCTCCTTTTTCTTCTCCCTTGGTCCACTCTCCTCTCCTATCAGATTCCTTCTTCTTCAGCCTTTTCCACCTGTCACCTCCCAGCTCCTCACTTCATACCCCCCTCTCCCACCCACCTGGCTTCACCTATCACCTTCTATTCCTTTCCCTCCCCCCCCCCCCCCCCCATCTTTGCATTCTAGCTTCTTTCCCTTGTCCTGACAAAGGGCTCGGCTCAAACTGTCAGCTCGTCATTCCCCTCCATAGATGCTGCCTGACCTGCTGAGTTCCTCCAGCACTTTGTGTGCGCTACGCTGAGTTTCGAGCATTTGCAGAATCTCTTGTGTTTATCATTTCTGGGCCATGCTAACACAGCAGTGTTGCTGATTTGACCCTCATTCATTCAGTGGAAACACATTTCAACAGCAGTGTCTTTTTTTTCAGTTGAATGTGTACTTGCTGAGTCTGATGTCTACTCACACTTCCTGTTTGCACAACCTGACATCCTGGTGTCAGACATTTTGCTTGTGTGCCATTAGCGTCTTGTAAAAATTTTTTTGCAACTGCTTCTTTTCGCGATCTTACCTTTTGAAATGCTTCAGACGCTGGAAGTGTTGCCTCAGCACAAACTTCAAGATTGATGTGCAGCTGTTGATGGAAGGCACCTGACCTGGAACTGATAACGTTGCCAGATATTCTGTCTCTCCACAGGATGAGACTTTAACACATATCAATCCACCCACTCAAACCTATTGTGAAGCAGTCATTGGCCGTATGTGGTCCTTGAACAGCCTGTGGACCAGAGGGAAAATTCCCTCAATGTGCTGGGAGGGATTGGAACTATTTGTGGAGCTGTTAGTCCAGAGCTCCAGTGATCCAGGTTCAGTATTAACTTCCAGTGCTGCAGATCATAAATTTGAGAGAGTCTGCAGATGCTCTAAATCCAGAGTAATATATACAAAATGGTAGAGGAACTCAGCAGGTCAGACAGCATCTATGGAGAGGAATGAACAGTCAATGTTTCAGGCAGAGACCCTGTATCGGGAATCTTCACCAGGACCTTCATCCTAATGAAGTGTCACAGCCTGAAATAACAATTGTTTATTCCTCTTCATAGGCACTGTCTGACCTGTTGAGTTCCTCCACCATTTTGTACATGTTACTCCCATGATGTGAGTTTTTATTGTAAGCCGCATGGTTTCCTCTTGAAGCTGCGTTTCCTTCCACGTCCCCAAAACACGCAGATTAGTCTGTTTGTTGCCCACCATTGGGAAAATGGGAAGAGGAAAGTAGGTCTGGTTGAATTTGTACTGATTGTTCACACAGACATGCCACGCTGGAAGGCCGTCTTGGTGTTGCAACTATATGAATAAGCAGTTGTTTGGTCAGGAGCTTTGGCAGGCACTAGAGAATAAGATGGAGGACCAGGAATTGCTCATTTGATACTCTGAGCCTTCTCCGTTATATACTGTCTGATCTCTACTCCAGCTCAGCAGTCACTCCTGATCCATAAATACCAGAGTTACCCTGCTATCCAAAACTCTGTTACTATCTGTCTTGAATGTATTAATGACATCCTCTAGACACCAAGGGTTCCCGGTTAGGAACCCCTTCTCGAGAGGAGTGCCTCAAAAATTCCCAACTATGCAGAGTGCTGAAATTTCTCCCTACATCATCCTCAAATCATTGGGCACTTTCTCCTTGTCCCTGGTGCCTGGTGCTGGTCTTTCCAGCCAATAGGAACATATTGCCAGTACTTATTTTTATCAGGGATATTGAGATTGTTTTTTTTAATACAGTCTTCCAAAATGCCTGGGAATATGGACCTTGATTACTGATCTTCCCTCACTGGACAATCCTGTAATCTGAAATCTATTCTGATGATATTCCTTGAAAAAGGTCTCCACCCTATAAATCTGTATACACAACACTCTTTTCTCATGTGCCCAACAGACACTGGCTAGTGGTTTGAAGTTTTGTGGGTTTCTGGGTTGCACAGGAAATTTGTTACAGCATTTGTTTATTTAGAGATGCAGCGTGATAACAAGTTCATCTGGCTCAACAAAGCCGCACCACCCAATTACACCCATGTGCCAGGTAACCCATTAACTGGTACGCCTTTGGAATCTGTTGAGTCAGTCCGCACGGTCATGGGGACTGCAGACAAACCCAGGTTGCTGATCCAGTTTCAGCATTAGCCTAACCAACACAATACCCTTTCCAGGCAGTGGATTGGATTTGCAATTTCTGCAGCAGTATTCCCTGTGTAGGGCTTCTGTAGAGCACTTTCCAGGAAAGTGAGTAACTTGGAAACGTAGAAAGTTAGGAACAGGTTTAGGCCATCTGATTCTTTCACATGATCACAACTGATCCTTTATCTCAGTACCATGTGTCTGCACTCTTCCCGTACCTAATACCCTTTAAAGCCTTTTTGTAGTCAGAAATGGCATCTTCCTCCTTCATAGATGTTGTGTCATTCAGTCTTGCTGTCTCCTATGGTCATCAAATGATCTGAGGGATGTCTATCATTGGGCACTCTCAGAACAGTCATCTTTTCATAGTGTTACTTCAGGAGCTAGTCATAGCCCTCTGTCTTGCCAATCTCTGCTTTTAGTTTACCCAATAGAATTTTTTACAATTTACTTTTATTTTTCTCACCGTATACCTCTCCTGTTTCTGTTCATGTTGATCTATTCTTGGTCACCCATTGCCGAACTCAAAGATCCACTCTTCATCAACGTTATTGGGGACATCATGCATTCTTTAATCTAATATTACCTGTAATTTTTCTAATTAGCCATGGCTTAATGATTTTCCCAGGCCGGGTTGGTTCCATAGGTAATATACTGCATATTCTTTGCAAGTTATGAATTATTTAACCAGTATCAAGAGTTCTGTAATTTAAACTAGTTTTCTAATCTACATTAATGATGCACTTTTCTTCCAGCTGGTTTGGACTTATACTAAATCACTAATAATATCAATCTATAGTTCTATCGTATGCTTCCTCTGAGCAACTTTCCTGGTTAATCCTCTTCCATAAGCACAGTGATGCAGAAAGCTATTCTGAGCAATTGCTGACTTTGCTGAGTGGATATCTATAACCCATTGAGCTTTGCAGCAAAAATTTCCTACGTTGTGTTTTACCCGAACCATTGATATTTCTTTTCACCTGTATTTTATATACTAAACGAATTGAACACCTCTGGTTCTGAATTCTAGAGCAGTTTCACAATTATATGTTACTGGATTACAAGTACAGTGACTTTAATGAAGGACAAGTTATTTCAGTTAGGGTACTCCCCAAAACTTTCTGTCCTTTGTTGTTGCTTAAGCCTGATTTATACTTGTGCATACAGGCTACGCCGTAGGCCTGTTATATACTTCTGCTTAGCCCTACGCCGTAGGGAGCATGCGTTGTAGTGTCTGCGTCGCTGTGCAGTTCACCGCCAAAACGCTAGTTGGCGGTGGGGTTTCTATGCCATTGTGTTGAGTTTCTTCGTGAGAGACATGGACGAGGAAATGCATTTCAAATATTTTCGGATGTCGGCAGGTAGAGTTGATGACTTGGCTTATCATCTCCAACCATTTATTTCGCATCAGTGTACAGACATGGTGGAGTGAAGCAACCGGAAATGCATAGGAGGAAATGCGATGCTACCAAGCAGACCAATCACAGTTGTTGCGGTCTGTGTTGCTGCGATGCATGAGTTACTTTTTTGGGGAGGTGCATGTCACCATACGGTGTAGGGTACGCGGTACCTACGGTGTACACTTGATGCACAAGTATAAATCAGGCTTTAGCCTACACCTTATCTTTACATTATCCTTTACTACCCCAGCCATCTATTATTTTTCTCATCTACAAATCATTTATTCCAGAAAACATTGTTCCAAATTAGTCACTACGACACATCTCTTTAGATATTATTAAGAGAAAGATGTTTTTTTTCCTCTCTGTAGTGTTTATTCAACTGGAATGACCATTGTCAATACCTGAGTGGTTCTCTTACAGTGGAGATGAGAGTCAGAAACTTAAGGCTGGGAAGGCCCAGGTTTTCCATGACTGGTTACCAGAACACTGTGGGCAGCTTCTTGCCAATAAGAAAACAAAAACACTTTTAAAATGAATTCACCTTCTTTGGCCTCTATTACAACAGCATTCTTTGCCAGCAGTTTGGGTCTGTTGATGAAACTGCACCACAGCTTCCCAGCACGGCCTTGGGCTAAAATTGCAGGCAAACTCCAATGATGTTATCATTATCCGTTCACTATGTTTAAGGAAAGACCCTGCTGTCCTTCTGCTGAATCTCTCCTCTCTCTCCCCCCCTCTTTGCCCCCTCTCTCCCCTCTCTCCTCCTCCCCCTCCCCTCTTCCCTCCCCTCTTCCCTCCCCTCTTCCCTCCCCTCTTCCCTCCCCCTCTTCCCTCCCCCTCTTCCCTCCCCCTCTTCCCTCCCCCTCTTCCCTCCCCCTCTTCCCTCCCCCTCTTCCCTCCCCCTCTTCCCTCCCCTCTTCCCTCCCCTCTTCCCTCCCCCTCTTCCCTCCCCCTCTTCCCTCCCCCTCTTCCCTCCCCCTCTTCCCTCCCCCTCTTCCCTCCCCCTCTTCCCTCCCCCTCTTCCTCTTCCCTCCCCCTCTCTCCTCCCTCTCTCTCTCCCCCTCTCCCTCTCTCTCTCCCCCTCTCCCTCTCTCTCTCCCCCTCTCCCTCTCTCTCTCCCCCTCTCCCCCTCACCTCTCCCCCTCTCCCCCCTCTCCCCCTCTCCCCCTCTCCCCCTCTCCCCACTCTCCCCCTCCCCTACCCCTCTCCCCCCTCCCTCCCCCCCTCACTCCCTCTATACCATTCTCTCCTCTTTCCCTCCCTCTTTCCCTTTCACAAGCCCAGACTGATGTCACAGCTCACAGGAAAGGTGTGGTAATTTGGTAACAGCTGAGTCAATTTCTTGCTTTATGCTTGGCTTTTTCCAGCAAGAAGAGCCTATTACCCAACCCATTTTTCCCTCCAGGAGTTAACTGTGGCGACCCTGGTATTGTCCCCACTGATCGATGCGTACTGACATATTTTGGCCATTGCCAAGGCAGTAGATTTTAGCTGGGACTATCCTTGGTCATCTCATTTCCTCTTTTAAAGGACTTGAAGACTGTTCTGCTGATAATCATGTTGCATTGATGCCCAAAGGCAGCTATTAGTCAAACCTCCCCTCGGACCGGTCCACTGTGGCAAACTGTTAAACAGTTACTAACATCTATTAGCAGCCCTCTGTGATGTTCCATGTGCGAAGCTATCACATGATCCATCAAAGAGCAGAGAAGCACTGCAGACCATCCAGAAGTGATCGAAAAATCCAGGCTAATCGTGCGATGTTTGGGCTGGAATGGAGCCAGCTTTCTGCTGGCTGTGTCGTTTGATGTGCACAGTACAAGGCTCTATTTCTGTTGTTTGGGAAGGACCTTTAGGATTCCAGCCAACTGTTCACTTTGGCATTAATAATGAAATGGTTCTCCAGAGCAGCCTGCATCTTGCAAAAGAAAACCCGCAAGTCTGGGTTCGATTCCTGCTCATGCTCAGCAACAGAGCAAAGGGAACAGAGGTACAATTTGCACTGTTGACTAATAAAGTTCCCTTCCTTCCCTGCTTTCCCTCATACAAATTGAATCAAATAGTATGTTTTGAAAATTTCTATCCTGAACGGTTAATGTGGGCTGAACAGCATCAGGTGCACTGTAAGGCTGCTGGTGGAATTCATTGATGGCCAGGGCTATAAAATTGATCAACCTGAAACCAATAAAAGCTCAGAAATTCCCAAAATATTCCTGTGTGACTCCACAGAGGTAAGTTTTTTTTGTCACCTCCACTTGTACACTGGCCCCCACAACCCCATTTGGTCCCAATTCTCTATTCTGCTTGTAAACACAATGAATAAAAACTATTTTTAGACATTCTTTTCAATGTCCTCATTCATCCCCCAGCCCCCTTCACTTCCAACCTTATAAACCCAAGCCCCAGTTTGGGTGTAAGCTATTTTTTATCTTTTTTTTTCTGATTTTGTCTGTTTGATTCACAATCACAAACTACTCAATGATTTCTTCTCTGAAATAGAAGTGCCCAACTATAAGATCGGGATGGGTTCAGTTTTGGGAGCCAGGTTGTCAAATAGCCTCCAAGCTATAAAATGCTGCAGGTGCAGAAAATCAGAAATAAAGGCAGACAATGCTGGAAACACTCCAAAGCATTCTCCGTCTCTCCCCCCCCCCCTCTCCCCCCCATCTGTCTCTCTCTCTCTCTCTCTCTCTCTCCCTCCCTCCCCCCCTCTCTCTCTCACACCCTCTCTCAATCTCTCTCTCTCTCTCACCAGACATTGAGTAATTTCTAACATTTTGACTTTGCTCAGGTAATCTCTTGTATTAGCTCCTATTTCCAGGATTGGCCTGGAAACTCCAGGAATTAAAGCTCACAAACTGGAGAAAAAGTTTGGGAGGAATGTATTTTTGTTACATTTTCTGGTTTAATCCTGACCTCCAGTGCTCTGGGTGTGGAGTTTGAATGTTTTTGTTATGACTGCTTGGGTTTCTTCTGGATGCTGGTGTTTCCTCCCACTTTCTCAAGACACGTGGGTTGCTAGGTGAATTGGCCATAGTAAATTCCTCCAGTGTGTTGGCAGGTGGTTGAATCCGGGGAAATTTTTTGGGAATGTGGGGAAAACAAAATGGGAATAGTGCAGGATTAGTGTCAATGGTAGTTAGATGGTTGGTGCAGAGGGCCCAAATCCATGCTGCAGGTAAGAGACGAACAACTCAAGAATGCTAGAAAGGACAACCTAACCCAACAGAAATTCACATACAAAGGCTATTTTATGCACATTTTAATGCCATAGTGATCGTTTCATGCTGTTGAGACTATGGTTTGAATTGCTTCTTTCAGTGAGAGTGGGGGTAAGAAACGACGCAAAAAAAAAAACAGTTCAGAGGTCCTGAAAATTTATTTTGGTCCTATAGAGAAGGATTACAAGCATAAGATATACAGTAGGAGCAGAATTAGGCCATTTGGCCCATCAAGTCTGCTCCACCATTTCATCATGGCTGATCCATTTTTCCTCTCAGTCCCAATCTCCTGCCTTCCCCCCCATATCCCTCCATGCCCTGACCGATCAAGAACCTGTCAGCCTCCGCCTTAAATGTACATAAAGACTTCGCCTCCACAGCTGCCTGTAGCAAAAAATTAGAGATTCACCACTCTCTGGCTATAGAAATCCTCCTCATCTCCGTTCTAAAAGGACACCACTTTATTCTGAGACTGTGTTCTCTGGTCTTAGGCTGTCCCACCATAGGAAACATCCTGTCCACATCCACTCTATCAAGGCCTTTCACCATTTGATAGGTTTCAATGAGGTCAAACCTCATTCTTCTGAATTCTACTGAATACAGCTCTTCATATGATTAGCCATTCAATACTGTGAACCTCCTTTGAACGCTGTCCAGTTTCAGCACATTCTTCCTAAGATAAGGGGCCTAAAATTGCTCACAACATTCCAAGTGAGGCCTCATCAGTGCTTTATAAAATCACATTACATCCTGCTTTTATATTCTAGTCCTCTTGAAATGAATGTTAACATTGCATTTGCCTTCCTCACCACTGACTCAACCTGCAAGTTAACCTTTAGGGAATCCTGCACAAGGGCTCCCAAGTCCCTTTGCATCTCAGTTTTTTGTATTTTCCTCTCCATTTAAAAATAGTCAACCCATTCATTTCTTCTACAAAAGTGCATGACCATTCACTTCCCGACACTGTATACCATCTGTCACTTCTTTGCCCATTCTCCTAATCTGTCTAAGTCCTTCTGTACCATCTCTACTTCCTCAAAACTACCTACCTATCTTTATATCGTCTGCAATATTTGAACAAAGCAATCAATTCCATTGTCCAAATCATTGACGTATAATGCAAAAAGAATCGGTCCCAACACAGACCCTTGTGGAACACCACTTGTCATCGGCAGTCATCCAGACCAGCCCGAAAAGGCTTCCTTTATTCCCAGTATTTGCCTCCAGCCAATCAGCCACTGCTTTACCCATGCTAGAATCTTTCCTGTAATATCATAGGCTTGTAGTTTGTTAAGCCACCTTATGTGTGGCACCTTGTCAAAGGCCTTCTGAAAATCCAAGTATTCAATATCAAGTGATTCTCCTTTGTCTATCCTGCTGGTTATTTTTTCCAAGGAACTCCATCAGATGTGTCAGGCAAGATTTTCCCCTGAGCAACTCCTTAACACAGTTTGTTAGAAGCTCCAGCTGGATATGCACTTCTCGAAGTTGTATTTGTCGGGTTCAGTGGCGGTCTCCCTGCCTTCCCACATCCCACAAGAGGAGCATTGCACTATCATGCCTGGCAGCTCTGCTCTTCTAGCTGAGCAGATATAAAGAAGAGAAGGAGGGGGGAAAAAAGCTTGAGCCTTTCTTTCCTTTGTTTTGTCTGACTGAAGCCTCGAAGAGCTAAAGCCTTAAGCTCACCACTCTGACTCTGGCCAAGCAGAAGACTGCTGCAATGATGGCTGCTTTGCTTGCCCCTGCCTTCCTTTAATTTTCTCCTACTTATCAATCCCAAACACTGATTGGTCACTGGTCAAAGCTGTTTTTCACTACTGCTGCCTTTTATCATTGGGCAGGGACCCTGACCAAAGTCCCCTCCTCTCCAAACTTCCAATGTCCGGATTGGCCGCTGGATAAAGCTCTTTTTCAGATTAAGTAGCAAGAACGTTTGCGTTGAACTACGAACTACTTCCAGCACCAAATCTTTTGCAGTTGAGATAGCCACAAGTCAGAAGTGAAGGAGGGAGGAGGAAGTGGGGAAGGCAGGACTATTCCACTATTCCCAGCAACAGTGTGTGCAATATTCCATGAGTCTGCGACTGTAGTTTTCATCCCCATGACCAAGGCAAATGTATTTAGTCTCTTTGTTCTTCAGCTGACCACGTTCTGGTGGTCTGTGTATATTAATGTGGTACCTTACATGTCTCAGGAACTGACAGGGATATTTTTCTGTGAATCAGAGAACTCATTTCATTATTCCATGTATCAAAGCAGCGCAAGATTGAGTGGAATGCTTTGCACATAAATAAAACAGTGGACTCAGCCACTCGGATGTAAATTATTCAAGAAAGTGTTTATTTCAGGAACCAAGTCATGCATAAGGAATAGGGCTGAACTTTTAACATTGTGTTAAGTGGAAGATGCACATTGGGTATTTCAAAAGCTGGAAAACTCAAATCATTAACTCTTTACTAACCTGATACAGTATTATGTAAATATGCACCAGTTTACTGGCACCTCTTGCGTATGCTGAAGGAGCAATGAATTGGTCAAAGTTGACTTTTGTGTAAAAGTTTTTAGAGTAATTCCTATAAATATATGACTAGAGAATAATATTTTTTTTAGTGCCAACCACCAGATATGTAGGGTAGAGGTGACACATCTGTCAAAGTGCAGTAGTGTTTGTAAGCCAGCCTCTGCCCACTCAAAGACAGGGTGAATAATGTTCTCAGTTAAAGGCTTCCTGGGATAGTTCAAATTTTGGAATTTGACCATAAACAACATGAATTCTGCCGGAGACAATGACCAGAACTGGGACTGATTTTCCATGCTCTTTCCTAAGTTCCCCCATCACTGATGCACAATTCCCAGGGAGAAGCAGCTCCATATTTTCTGTTCTCTCTTGCTCCACTGTATCCCCCCCCCCCACCCCACCCCAGCCCAGTGATCTTCTCTGGTGAGCAATTTTGCTTAAAACACCAGGTTCATTCCAATTTTGAGCGACTGTCTGTAATGTGAGAGAAGTATTATAACTGACTGAACTAACACCCTTCCAACTTGGACAAATAACAGAGTGCATAGTTTAAAACAGTAGATGGCATTGTATAAAAGTACTGCGCCTATAAAAAGTATTCCCCCGCCCCCCCCCCCCCCCCCCCCCCTGGAAGTCTTCATGTTTTATTGTTTTACAACATTGAATCACAGTGGATTTTATTGACACTGATCAACAGCAAAAGACTCTTTGGTGTCAAAGTGAAAGCACACCTCTACAAAATGATCTAAATTAATTACAAATATAAAACACAAAATAATTGATTGTGTAAGTATTCATGCCCTTCAAGTCAGTATTTAGTAGATGTACCTTTGGCAGCAATCATAGCCTGAGTCTGTGTGGATAGGTCTCTATCAGCTTTCAACATCTGGACACTGCAATTTTCCCCTATTCTTCTTTACAAAACTGCTCAAGCTCTATCAGATTGAATGGGGATCGTGAGTGAACAGCCCTTTTCAAGTCCAGCCACAAATTCTCGATTGGATTGAGGTCTGGATGCTGACTTGGCCTTGCCAGGGCATTAACTTTGGTGTTTTAAAGCCATTCCTGTGTAGCTTTGGCTTTATGTTTGGGGGCATTGTCTTGCTGGAAAACAAATCTTCTCCCAAGTTGCAGTTCTCTTTCAGACTGCATCAGGTTTTCCTCCAGGATTTCCCTGTATTTTGCTGCATTCATTTTATCCTCTATCTTCATAAGCCTTTCAGGGCCTGCTGTGGTGAAACATCTCTACAGCATGATGCAGCCACCACCATGCTTCATGGTAGGGATGGGGTGTTGTTGAGTTTGGGTTATCCCAAGCAAAACATTTGTCCTGATGACCAAAAAGCTCAATTTTGGTTTCATCCGACCATAGAACCTTCTTCCAGCTGACTTCAGAGTCTCCCACATGTTGTAAGACCATCTGGCGAACTCTACCCGAGATTTCATGTAAGTTTTTTTCAACAGTGGCTTTCACTTTGCTACTCTCCTATAAAGCTGTGACTGGTGAAGCACCGGGGCAACAGATATTGTCTGCACAGTTCTCTCCCATTTCAGCCACTGAAGCTTGTAATTCCTCCAGAGTTGTCATAGGTGATAGGTGTTTTGGTGTCCTCCCTCACTAGTTCTCTTCTTGCGCGGTCACTCATGTTTTGAGGATGGCCTGATCTAGGCCGATTTACAGCTGTACCATATTCTTTCCATTTTTTGATGATTGGATACTCAGTGACTTGGAAGTTTTCTTGTATCCATCTCCTGACTTGTGATTTTCAATAACCTTTTCACAGAGTTGCATGCAATGTTCTTTTGTCCTCATGGTGTAGTTTTTGCCGGGATACTGACCCAGCAGGTGTATTTTTACTACAATCAATTGAATCACCTTGACTACACACAGGTCTCCAAGAACAGATCTCCATTTAACTAACTCCTAAAACTATTTGGCTGCACCAGTGATGATTTGGTGTGTCATATTAAAGGGGGGGGGGGTGAATACCTATGCAATAAATTTTTTGTGTTTTATATTTGTAATTGATTTAGATTGCTTTGTAGAGATCTGATTTCACTTTGACACGTAAGAGTCTTTTTCTGTTGATCAGTGTCAAACAAAGCCAAATTAAATCCACTGTGATTCAATGTTGTAAAACAATAAAACATGAAAACTTCCAAGGGGGTTCATATTTTTTATAGGCACTGTACATTTTGAAGACACATTTTTAAACTTTTTATTTCTCTTTGATCAACCCATGATATCCTTCAATATCTAGGGTTCATTCTACTTGTTGCCCAACTTTTACAGGAACACCTTGGTTTTGAACTCTTGCAATTTCTCCTTTTCAGTATTTCTCACTGTCCTGAGGTAGACTTACCTGCACATAATACTCCCATGGGTATTACCAGCACCCATGCTTGGCCTGACCTTATTTATAATTAAATTGGCCTCACCTAAGTCTAAGCCCTTTATTGCAAGCTCATCCCTTCCATAACCACTTTAAAATATGCATGGTTATGGCCACACTCTCCCTCACTGAGACTTTCTTCACTTGAACAGTTACATTCTCCAAGATGAGGGGTCTTCTCTCATTAATCCGTCTGCACACTGCATCAAGAAGCTCTCTTGGATGTACCTCAAAACCTCTGCCCCTCTGAAACTGTAGTGTTGACTGTGGCATCTCTAGGTTCTATTACATCTCTCTGACATCTGCCTCGAACTCCAACCTGGTTGTCTGAGTGCTGCCCTCCAGTGTTTGCTCAGTGAAAGGCAAACTGGATTGCATACATTTGGGCTTTCGTCTGCAGACTGCTATGGGCTTGTTCTTACCAATGGAACCCACGCACCATCAATTTACAGGACATGTCACTCAGGGACTTGGGCTATATTATATTTTTTAATGTGACTGCATCTTTACTGCTGTCACATGTGCTATATGTGCCTTGTGCTTGCATGACTTGGTGTTATGTTTTGCCTCTTTGCCCTGGATTAATGCTGTCTGTTTGGCTGTATTCATGGGCAGCCGTGAATCGGTGAATGATAATTAAACTTGAGCTTGCACTTGCATACTCTACTTCATGGGTGTGAAATCTGAGTTGTGGACTGCAAATAGGAGTGGAATGAAGACCTGCCATCGTCACCATCTCAACAAAATGCTTGGAATCACTGGGACCAGTAATGGAAGAATCGACGTGCATTAAGTTTATGGGCTGGCACAAATGAATAAAAACTAGAAGGTTGATAATGAAAACTGGCCTCTGTGGCCCATGAAAGAGCAACAAATCCAAGCAAGGTCTCAAGAAATTCCTTTGATGTCTGGGAGAACCTTAACTGTAACAGGAGTAGTCTGGCCAAGGCTGACATCAGGGGGAGCATAGCTCACGGCCCACAGGCAAGGCAAGGGACAGAGAATGCTCTAACTTCTGTCTGCCCAGTGACCTTCAGCCTCCATAGGAAAATCGCCAAACACAACTGAAAAATCAGCAGAGCTTTAGAAGATTAGTGCGCTATCTCAATTTCGTTGTTTGCAAAATGAAGGAAGCTTGTTTAAGTGGGTACATGTTTGGAGATAGGAGGCCAGTTGATAATGGTGCTTCAAGGAATTTGTTCGACAGCAACTGTTAACCCTAGCTGAGTTATTTTAAAGATGATTAGGTCCGTGTACTTCTCTTGCCATCTATCAAGACGGCTCACTTCAGAGAACCAGTGGGGCAATATTACTGTGTAGGAAATGTAGCTGAAAAAGTGCAACAAATCTAATTTTAATGGTATTGGTTGAAGTTAAGTACAGTGGATTCCATTTAATTGGGCCATCGGTTAATCAGGGCAGCCCCATATTTGGGACAACTCTTAAAGAAATCACAAAAATAGCATGTATTCCCTTCATATATTTGGAACACTGTGCGGCTTAATTGAGGCAGGAGACTGTTGCTGAATATTTTCGAACTCGTGTCAGTCGTGCACATCGCATGGCTTTTAGATAACACATTGTGCTTACAGCAAACAGTTCTTAATTAGCGCCAGTTGTGTGTCTGTGTTAAAAAACAGTGATTTTTGTCACTGATAGTTGGCAAGTAATTAACAATAAGACAATTCAGAACTGTTTTGTTCACTGCGGTTTTAAGCCTTCAGGCTTGGAGATGCCAGAAATGGTCAGGAGTGAAAATGAAATGATTTCACCACTTCAACAAGTTAGGGACTGCAAAGAATTTGGAAGTATCAACAATTAACTTGAATGTTACAATGAAAATGAAGATTTGGAGGCTGAAATAATCAAAAGCTCTATTTGAAGGCAGTCCACTATCTACACTAGGTGTCTATGCGTATTTTGTTTCACAGTCAATCAAAAGAACATGTCAGTGTATACTGGAAGAATTTCTCCATTGATAACTATGAGGAACTAATACACAGTTTTATAGTACTGTAGTAGTATTGGTAGTGTTCTAATTTGTTCTGTGTTTCATTTAAATACATAATTTGTTACCGTTTAATGGTAGTCCTTTTTATATCTTTTATCTATTTCCATGGAACCAACTAAATGGGGCAGCTGCTTTAATTGGGCCAAAATGTACTGTTACAATTGACTGTGGAATCTACTGTATATGCAATGACTTGGTCTCCTTAGCTCTCAGATGGCCTGAGGCATCAGCTCAGTTCTGCATTGTTAGAGGTAGTGCCCTCGTTTGGAATGACAACTTAAACGAAACCCACCTTACTCTCAAAAGACCCCGTGGAACTTGGAAGAGGAGCAGAGCTGTCCCCTGTGCTGTAACAATAGAGAAGTGCCTGATGAACTGACAGCCCAGTTAACCAGAATCAAGTGTATTTAAAGTGAAGGTGGATATGGTCTTGATTAGGAAGGGCATCGAAGTTTACAGGGAGAAGGCAGGAGAATGGGATTAAGAGGGCTAATAAATCAATCTTGATAGGCTGAATAGCCTAATTCTGCTCTTAGGTCTTCTGGTCTTCCGGACTTACTAGGGTTAGGTCTCTGGAACGCGTTGAGAACACAGAGGTGTAGATGTTATCACTGAACAAAGGCCAATGCCTGTGAAGGTACAGGACATGATTGCCTTGTGGAAATCCATAAATCCATAAAACAAATCCTCGGCTCTCCTGATAATGTTAATGCTCGCAGACTTGGCCACTGTACAGCTGCTAGTAAAGTTTTAACAGGATGTTCCTGAGAACCAAGTCAAACATTGAGGTAGCATAACCTCATTCATATTTTTGCCAGTTTATTTGTACTTTAGCTAGGGGCCAAGGGCACTCAGAGTCCAAATCTTTCAGTCCTTCCATTATACTTTAATCAGTATTGCATCACTTTTATGAATACCATTAAAAAAGGAAGGCTATTCTGTTTGGATATTCCTTAAGGTGTGAACACAATTAGAAGATTAATGTGTTTTCTACAACTAAGAGTGCTCCTTTAATCCTTGAATAAATTTTTTAAAATTTATTGAAGGTTATTAAGTCATGGGATGTCCCCAAGGATTAAAGACTGATCCCTTCAGTGTTACTGTATGGAACACAAGTGAAAAATCATTTGGGGTTTAAAACAATTGTGCATCATTTCATTTTCAATGAACACTTCTTATGGATCAATTATAAAAAAATATTGTAAATGATAAAGAAAGCTTGTTGGATTGGTTAGATGGCCAGAGACAGGAGATCAAGTTATTTTACCTTGAGGTGTATGTCTAACCGGAGCATGGTAACTCTAGTTGAGTAATTGAAAATACAATTAGCTCTATGCATTTTATTGCACTGCCTCATTAGGCCTAGAGTTTCTGATTACAAATGGTTGATGTCTGGGTTTCAAGGACACTGCTACCACTCTGCAGTCTCACTTGTTTTGGTAGATTCTAACTATAAACAGACTGAATATAAAAGCTGTTTTAGTTTTATACAATGCGGCCCACTGAATGCAGAGTGAAAAATAACAAAGCCAAGGTTCACATGGGAGCCATAACTGATGGAATGGCATAAATTGGATATTGGGATTTCTCATATTGCAGCATTGACCTGACTTCTAAGGTTTTCATTGGCTGAGACCTTGGGAAATTTCTTCAGGTCAGCAAAACCGCTACCTTGGTGGAGCTTTTGTCTACCTTGTTAGATAGCACAATTGAAGTTTTTAAATGCGCAATGCTTTTTTTCTTTCATTGGGTCAATTAAATAATTTAATTAGAATATAGAACACTACAGCACAGTAGGGGCTCTTTAGCCCACCATTTTTTACATAGAATAGTACAGCACAGTACAGGCCTTTCGGCCCACAATGTTGTGCTGACCCTCAAACCTTGCCTCCTATATAAGCCCCCACCTTAAATTCCTCCATATACCTATCTAGTAGTTTCTTAAACTTCACTAGTGTATCTGCCTCCACCACTGACTCAGGCAGTGCATTCCACGCACCAACCACTCTCTGAGTAAAAAAACCTTCCTCTAATATCCCCCTTGAACTTCCCACCCCTTACCTTAAAGTCATGTCCTCTTGTATTGAGCAGTGGTGCCCTGGGGAAGAGGTGCTGGCTATCTACTCTATCTATTCCTCTTATTATCTTGTACGCCTCTATCATGTCTCCTGTCATTCTCCTTCTCTCCAAAGAGTAAAGCCCTAGCTCCCTTAATCTCTGATCATAATGCATACTCTGTAAACCAGGCAGCATTCTGGTAAATCTCCTCTGTACCCTTTCCAATGCTTCCACATCCTTCCTATAGTGAGGCGACCAGAACTGAGCACAGTTTTTTGCTGCCCCTATCACCTACTCTGTGATCAATTTATCCTTCTATCTATGTAGGAGGACCTTTCCCACTTATCTCTGGGTCCTTTAACATATGAGGAACATTTGTCCGCTCTTGGACTGTAATCCTTGGAGTTTAGAAGAATGAGGGGGGACCTCATAGAAACATTTCGAATGTTGAAAGGCATGGACAGAGTGGATGTGGCAAAGTTGTTTCCCATGATAGGGGAGTCTAGTACAAGAGGGCATGACTTAAGGATTGAAGGGCGCCCATTCAAAACAGAGATGAGAAGAAATTTTTTTAGCCAGAGGGTGGTGAATCTATGGAATTTGTTGCCACGGTCGGCAGTGGAGGCCAAGTCATTGGGTGTATTTAAGGCAGAGATTGATAGGTACCTGAGTAGCCAGGGCATCAAAGGTTATGGTGAGAAGGCGGGGGAGTGGGACTAAATGGGAGAATGTATCTGCTCATGATAAAATGGCGGAGCAGACTCAGTGGGCCGAATGGCCGACTTCTGGCTCCTTTGTCTTATGGTCTTATGATCTTTAAAGAGGAGATGACTTTGCGGTTTAGATCCATGGACATCTTCAGCTATGCTGCAAATCAGACAAGCATCCGTGCTTTGCGTCAGTAGTGCGAAACGGCGTAGCCTAGTTAGTTGTTGAGGATTTCATGCGCAAAAGGATTTTTCTGTCCAGATTCCCTGTTCGGTTGATTTCAGAGGGACATGAATACTTTCCCAGTCGCTGACCCTTACTGGCAACTCATGGCATTTGGATTATCAACAAGAGTTTGGCATCATGACTGGTGGGGTGGGGTGATTCTGATGCTAAAAAGCAAGAAGGGCTTCAGATGGAATGTGTTTCAGGGTGGATGTGGTATGACAATTTTCTGAAACATGCTTCCAATTCTTAACTCCACCCAGCCGTGCTCCTAACAGCCCCACATTGAAAGGATCATCCTCACTGAGGGACATAGCATTGTGTAGAATGGAAAAAGGCCGTTTGGCCCATGTGGACCACTATGCCCAAAATGCCCATGGCAGCGGGCACCAGTTGCCAGCGTCTGGCCAATAAGTTGTGATGAGGATCAATGTGCCTCCCTCCACCGTGAATGTTGCACACATCAGCCCAGCCTTAAGTAAAGCTGGTTTCTTTCTTTAAAAACAAACCAGCCAACAGAGGAAATCCACCAGCTTCTTCTAGGATCTTGCAAGGGGCAGGACCAACCTGAATCGGCGAATGGAAGTCAGCAATTGACCTCAGTCCCCAGAATAAAAAATGCTCCGAGCATTCCTGACGGGCACCCTACCCGGGTGATGACTTTCACCCCCAGTTCCTGCCAGTTTGCTGGCCGTTCTTTCTCAGTGTGGCTCAGGTAGACTCTCAGAAAGAGGAGATGCACGTGCGCCGACCAGAAGGCGGCACAAGGCTGTGTCAGCAGAGGTGAAAATGATCGCCTCAGTTAATCACACTGTCCTGGAACAGTAGCCTCCCTGTCCACTTTGTGGTATCATCTTGGGAGCTAGAAAATCTGCCCCTCAAGTGACACTTACCTCAAACACCCCCTCCCCAAGTCATTTGCTACTGTACACAAATAGCAGGCCAGGTCGCAGAGGTTAACCTAGCTGCACATCAGTTGTTGATTCAGATTTCCTGAGGGTAAATAATACTCTTGTTCCCATCTGCAATATTGAGTTAAGTCGGACTGACAGATAAGAGCTGGTTTAGGAAAGGTGGGTATGTGCTTACCTTTTTTTCTAATAAACAGATGGCAGTGAAGGGCATAAATTTACAGTATAATGGCAGATGGGGCCATTACTGAAGGCATAATTGCTTTAATTATACCAATACGAGTTTACCCAGTGCAATGCTGAGTGACTCTTCTGAAAAGTATCCCATTATTGTGGTGTTGAAAGAATGCAGTGCCTCTCCCCTCCATCAGCACCCCACCCCAGCCAGCGGAGAAGAACTGCACGGCACAGGTGTGTTTATGGTCACAGGCCCCTGATCAGAAGGTGCGGCACGAAGGGGAAAGACTCCCAGCGAGATAAAAGGGCAGAGCCTGGGTTCCAGGCTGCCACTGCGCTCTTCGGAAAAGGGGGCGGCGCTGCGGAATCAGCACTGGGGGTGGGGGGAGCACAGCCATTGAATTTTGCTGCATGCTGCTTTGATCTCCAGCCAAGGAAACCTGGAAGTTCAGGCAGTGCCCCTGCAAAACCGTGGAACTGGAGCACGCCGATAAGTGGATTCTAGACAGGAACTGGTTCATTAAATGAATTAGTTTATTGTCACAGAGGTTCAGAGAAAAGCGTATCTGGCATGCCTGCTCAAAAAGATCAAAGCTATATAGAACAAAGTAAAAGAATAACAGAATGCAAAATAAATAAAGTGCCCAAACTAGTTCTTATCAGTTCAACTTAACTCAATATTGCAGTTTCAGGGAAAGTACAGTGCAGGTACATAGTAACAAATACTAAACGCTGGAGGAACTCAGTAGGTCAGGCAGCTTTTATGGAGAGGGAAAAGCAGTCTTGATGAAGGGTCTCAGCCGGAAAAGTTGACTATTATTCTTCTCTATAGACGCTGCCTGATCTACTGAGATGTTACAGCATTTTGTGTGTATTACACTGGATTTCCAGTACCCTCAGAATCTCTTGTGTTAAGGTAGACAATAAGGTGAAATAACATAACAAGGCAGACTGTATGGTCAAGACTCCACCATATAGTACTACAGAATCTTTCCATAGTCTTAAAACAGCAGGATAGAAGCTTTGCTTGAGCCTGGTGTTTCAAACTTTCAGACTGTTGTGGCTTCTGCCCAGTGGGAGGATGGAGAAGAGAGAACCTACAGAGTGGGTGAGGTCTTTGATTATGCTGGATGCATTACCGAGGCATTGAAAAGTGAAGGCAGAGTCAAAGGAGGGAAAACAGGTTTCCAGCAACTCTCTGCAGTTTCTTCCTCTCACAGGCAGAGTGGTTGTCATACCAAGCCGAGATGCATCTGGATAGAATGCTTTCGATGACGCTGCATCAGTAAAAATTGGTGAGGCCAAATAACCAAATTTCTGCAGCTTTCTGAGGAAGTAGAGGTGTTGGTGAGCTTTCTTGGTGGTGGTGTTAAGCAAGGGAAGGACCACCCCACTTCTCAGGCTACCCACATGGAAGAGTCTGCAGTGCTCACGTTGGTCTTGGTACCCATCTCAGAACCCAAGACCAAGTGGTCATTAAGGACACGCGAGCTGTTTAAAACAAAAAGGTTAAGCTGGGGGTTTGGGAGAGCACCTCCACACTTAACCTGTAAGCCATTTTGGCTCAACTCTTGTTTACTGACAACTGGTCCTATAGAATCACTGAAAGAAACACGGTTTTTGAACATGTTTTGTGAATAATTATTCATTATTCTAATTATTCTATCTACAGTTTCTTTGAAGATGCCCTAATTCCAATGCTAAACAGAGATGCCTATGTTAGTGTCTAATTTAGAAGCTGGGGGCAACAAATGAGTCCTGGTCTTGACAACCTTGAGTCACTGCTCAAAGCTTTTAGGTGCTAATTATATGCTTAATGGTTTGCCCAATTTAAATATTGTAACATTGGAGGTATGGTGTTGTATTTTTTTATTAAGAGACCATTGTAGGGATATCAAAAATAAAAAAAAGGCAAAATTGAAGGTGAGAGAAAGGGGTTTCAGAGGGTATATGACAGGAAATATTTTTCCACAGTGATCGATATGTGGAACTCATTGCCCTTGGGGTTCGTGGAAACAGATATAATCTCCACATTTAAATGGTATTTGTACAAACACTTAATGGAGGGATTATCATCCTCATCAGATTGTGCTGTGTCATATGATGTGGGTGATCATGGTTGTTCTTACGGAATTCTACAGAAGCGGTTTGTGTTATGTACCCAAGGCAGGCAAATAGAATCAGAACAGCTGTGCAAAATGGCCAACATGGAGGTAAGACCAAAAGACAGAGGAGCAGAATTACAAACACGAGAAAGTCTGCAGATGCTGGAAATCCAAGCAACACACACAAAATGCTGGAGGAACCCAGCAGGCCAGGCAGCATCTGAGGAAAAGAGTACAGGTGACTTCTTGGGCCGAGACCCTTCAGCAGGCTTGGAGAAAAAAAGATGAGTAGATTTAAAATCTACTGGACTGTACTCTTTTCCATAGATGCTACCTGGCCTATTGAGTTCCTCCAGCAATTTTTGCATGTTTCAGAGGAGCAGAATTAGGCCATTTGGTCCATTGAATCTACTCTGCCATCCCATCATGGCTGATTTATTATCCCTCTCAGCCCCATTCTTCTGCCTTCTCCCCGTATTCTTTGATGTCCTGACTAATCAAGGTCCTATCAACGTCCATTTTAAACATACTGAATGACTTGGCCTTCACAGCCATCAGTAGCAATGCTTCCACAGATTCACCACACTCTGACTAAATTAAATCCTCCTCAACTCCATTCTAAATTGATATCTCTCTCTCTGACACTGGGTCCTTTGATCCTAAACTCACCCACTATAGGAAGCATCCTCTCCACATTCACTCTATCAAGGCCTTTCAAAATATTTGACAGTTATCAGAATTACTTTATTGCCAGTATGTGAAACATACAAGAATTAATTGTGCCTCAGTGCCAAGCATAAAACACCAGAACAAACAACACGATAGCAACCAAAACTGAACAGGACAATAGTGCAAACAGCCACAAGCAATCAACAATTAGCAGAACCATCACATGCGCAAACATCAATAATCAAACTTCAATAAATGTGAACGTATGAACCGCCTAAATAATCATCAACAGAACAAGGAGAGCAGCAAAGACATTTAATGGATGTTGTGCAGGAACAGTAGGGTATTATGCTTGAGTGAGTTTTGTTCAGAACAATGAGATCTCCCCTCATTTTACTAAACTTTAGGAAGTACAGGCCCAGGGCCATCGAACACTAAACATGTGTTAACCCTTTCATACCCAAAATCATTTTGGTTAACCTTCTCTGGACCCTCTCCGACACCAGCAATGGCAGATAAGGGGCCTAAAATTGCTCACTATGCTCCCAAGTATGGTGAAGCCAATGCTTTATAAAGCCTCAGCATTACATCCTTCCTTTTATATTCTAGCCCTCTTGAAATGAATGCTAACATTGCATTTGTCTTCCTTACCACCAACTCTACTTGCAAGTTAACCTTTAGGGAATCCTGCATCCTTTGTACCTCTGATTTTTGAATTTTGTCCTCATTTAGAATATAGTCTATGCCTTTTTCTTTCTACCAAAGTGCGTAACCATGCACTTCACTACAATATCTTCCATCTGCCGCTTCTTTACCCATTCTCTCAATCTGCCGAAGTCCTCTTCAGACTTCCTGATTCCCCAACACTAACTACCCCTCCACCTCTCTTTGTATTGTCTGCAAACTTGGCCACAAAGCCATCAATTCCATCATCCAAATCACTGGCATATAATATGAAAAGAAGCAGTCCTAACACTGACCCCTGAGGAACACCACTAGTCACTGGCTTCCAACCAAGAATAGGCCTCCTCTACTCCCACTCTTTGCCTCCTGCCAGTCAGCCAATGTTCTATCCATGCACGTTTCTTTCCTGTAATACCATGGGTTCTTACATTGTTAAGCAGCTTCTTGTGGCAATTTATCAAAGGTGTTCTGAAAGTCCAAATAAACAGCATTCTTTCTCTATCCTGCCTGTTATTTCCTCAAAGAATTCTAACAGATTTGTCAGGGAAGATTTTCCCTTACAGAAACCATGCCAGCTTTGACCTACTTTATCATGTGCCTCGTAGTATCCCAAAAACTCATTCTTAGTAATGAACTCCAACATCTTCCCAACCACTGAATTCAAGCTAACTGGTCTATAATTTCAAAGTTGCTGGTGAACGCAGCAGGCCAGGCAGCATCTCTAGGAAGAGGTACAGTTGACGTTTCAGGCCGAGACCCTCCGTCAGGACAAGTGAATTTCCAGCATCTGCAGAATTCCTGTTGTTTGGTCTATAATTTCCTTCCTTCATCCTCCCTCTTTTCTTAAAGACTACCACTTTCAGAGCCCCTGGTGTGTAGTCCGACTGGTCCAGTACCTTCGGAACGTGACCTTCCCAAGCTCCTTCTCTTCAGTAATAGAAACAACACTCACTTCTGCCTCTTAATGCTGTCAAATTTCTGGCACGTTACTTGTGTCTTCCACAGTGAAGACTGACACGTAATACTTATTCAGGACATCTGCTGTTTCTTTGTCCCCCGCTACTACCTCTCCTGTGTCATTTTCCAAGGTGGGCTGATAGGCCTGTTTATGTGCTGCACAAATCTCATCAGAACTTTAGTGTCAGGAACTAAGGATATGTGTGAATTAATGAAAACATGGAATGGATTTATAATAGTGTCCACAGAACTTGATGGTGTGAAGCTACATAGCCTGTGAAGACAGACCACTAGTGTGCACCTCTGTCCTAGAATCCAGTTTAAATCCAAGTGTTAGAAATCCAGGCCTGAAGTTCCATGTGGGATCACCCAGTTGTCTGCAGTAACCTTAACGGCAGTTCACTGGAACCACTGCAAGCAACTAAACAGCTAATTGCACGTTTCTCTGTGGCATGTGGGAGGTTTCACTAACTTCCAACTTTAGTTGGAGGGAGAAGTTGTGGATCTCCAGCTGTCCAGAAGCCAAAATCAGTTAATTAGATTTGACTTTTTTTTTTTGCATTGTTTAACTCTTATTAAAAATGGTACTTTTTTGCTTTTTTTTTCTGTTTCAGGTCAAACTGTAATTTTCTCCTGCATCAGATAATCATGTGTGTTGTAGGGACTACACACTTTGGGGGTTTCATCACCATTTCAGTTAACCTAAATGTCCTTGATGTTGCAGTCATGGATCCATACTTGCACTCCAAGCTTTCTTGAGAGGTGCTGTCCCAAGGTGCCACCTCCCCAGACTGTTCTCTTTAACTGACATGTTTGCCAAATCTTTATCTCGTTTCAATCCATTTTGATATCAAAATAAGCATTATTATTAATAAACAATATTTACAAGTGTAAACCACATAATCCCATTTCATTCTTACCTGCACAGTCAATGTATTAAGTTCTGCTTTATTACATTACTTCAAACCTATATTACTATTATGACTGTGATCATTCCCATTCTGACATGTCTTTAACTCCACATCCCATTCCCATTCTGACACGTCTATCCACGGCCTCCTCTACTGTCAAGATGAAGCCACACTCAGGTTGGAGGAACAACTCCTTATATTCCGTCTGGGTAGCCTCCAACCTGATGGCATGAACATTGACTTCTCTAACTTCCGCTAATGCCCCACCTCCCCCTCGTACCCCATCCGTTATTTATATACACACATTCTTTCTCTCATTCTCCTTTTTCTCCCTCTGTCCCTCTGACTATACCCCTTGCTCATCCTTTGGGTCCCCCCCCCCTTTCCTTCTCCCTGGGCCTCCTGTCCCATGATCCTCTCATATCCCCTTGGCCAATCACCTGTCCAGCTCTTGGCTCCATACCTTCCCCTCCTGTCATCTCCTATCATTTTGGATCTCCCCCTCCCCCTCCCACTTTCAAATCTCTTTACTAACTCTTCTTTCAGTTAGTCCTGATGAAGAGTCGCAGCCTGAAACGTCGACTGTACCTCTTCCTAGAGATGATGCCTGGCCTGCTGCGTTCACCAGCAAATTTGATGTGTGTTACTATTACGACTCCTGTGGACCCCTTTCCAAATTGGTTATTTCTTTAAGAGAGAAAGGCCAATGAGCCTGGATGTCCTTTGAGTTGTGGCTGCTCAGCCTGTCGTACCTATCACCTTTAAAGCAAGATAGCTACAAAAAATGAAAGGAGTGGAATTATGAGCTATTGGAAAATAATCCTAATCCATTCAATCCTCCGCAATGTCCGGTGATAAAACATATTTTAACACTAAAGCTAATCCATGTCCTTGAATCTTGCACCTGTGATTTGGTCTAGAGCTGAAGCCCTATAATGGCAAGAGCCAAAAGTGCAAAAATCTACCATCTCCCCATCCCTCTCATTCACCATCAACTCAATTGCCTATCTAAGCTTCTTGCCATTTCTTTATCCCAGTGCATATCGTTGGCAATGCTCTTTCTGAATTCCATCCTCCTCCTCCTTCAGCATCTTGCATTCTTGGTCTCTGTCCCGTGGGCGGCATCCTTGGAAAGCATGGGCTCAGTTTCTATGTGGATGCTAACCACAGCTGGTTGCCCATCACTGCATCCTGTGTTGTTAGCACGTTCAGTCGGAGCTCAGTTCAGTCACTGTTTCCTCCAACTAAATGTCTGCCACATTTATGAAGCCTTCCTTGGCTTGTGCTAGCACCTCTGTACCTCCAGCTTCCAACAGCCACCTCTGATCACCTACATGTGCCTGATTACTGCCTCTGAGATGTAGCTCGCTTCAGTGCTTTTTCCAGCCAAAGCCATGATTACTGCAGGTCACTGGTTCTCTTTGAAGCTCTGTGTTGGTATTAGCTAACTTAGGACAAAGACTTTGCACGTCATGTCCACCCACCATTACCTGGCAATTTCTGTGGTCTTCCTTGGCACCATAGTAACAGGTGAGCCTGAGCTGATCCCCAGTGCTAGTTTAATCCATCTCATCAGAAAACATAGGAGATTGGGTGCACCATTGTTTTTTCATATTCAGTTGATGTCACTCAGCATTGATACCAATAGAGTATGAAATCGGCATTGCAGATAATCATCTCAAAGAAGGAAATTCAAACCCCTGATTTTTTTTTTCTCTGCTCAACATTCCCCAACGTTACCTGTTATGAAAATGTTCCGTTTTGGTTTGAGTAGCAGAAGATGAGGGAAAATAACATCCTTTCTTTCTCTTTTGTGGAATGTAGAAAACATAATAAAACTGCTTTCTTTTTCCACAGATGCTGCTTGACTATCTGAGTTCTTCCTTTGTTTCTGATTCAGATCCGAGTGACTGCAACTTTATTTGTTTTCCACAATAATATCGTTGATCAGGCCAACGTTAAATTAGTACTTCAGTATCTAATGGAGCTCTTCGGTTTTAGTGGCTTTAAAGTTTCAGGTGCACTTTGCCTGGACCTAGTGCTTGTACAGTGATCCAGAAGCCCCCTTCTGCAAAGTGCTATATAGGGCCAGTGAACAAAAAACCTCACACCATCCTGAAAGTTTCTTCCTCCAATCAGTCAACCATTCTAGTTAAATCCACCCCCCCCAACCCCATCACCACCATCCTCTATCTATTACCCCCCCACCATCACTGCAGTGCACTGTAGACACTGTAAATCACTTTTTATAGCGCTGATAACATTGTAAATACATGCTGCTAATTATGCATTCATTTATGCACATTTTATTCCATAGCCGCCCTTTACCCTCTTTAACTTTATTATATATATTTAATTATTTATTTTTATCATTGTTGACTGTTGTTTTCTGTTGCATGTTGTGGGCCGACCAGCACACCACAGCAAATTACTAATACCTTTAAGTGATGAAAGAAGTTGCTCCTTGATCCTTGAAAGTCATTATTTACTTCTGAAGGTGCATTATTTTTTCTTAAAGATGACACCAGAAGGCACCATAGAAACCATAGAAACTACAGCACAGAAACAGGCCTTTTGGCCCTCCTTGGCTGTGCCGAACCATTTTCTGCCTAGTCCCACTGACCTGCACACGGATCATATCCCTCCATACACCTCCCATCCATGTACCCGCATTTACCACCTCGTCTGGCAGCTCATTCCATACTCCCACCACTCTCTGTGTGAAGAGGCCCCCCCCCCATGTTTCCTTTAAACTTTTCCCCCCTCACCCTAAACCCATGTCCTCTGGTTTTTTTCCCCCTTGCCTCAGTGGAAAAAGCCTGCTTGCATTCACTCTATCTATACCCATCATAATTTTATATACCTCTATCAAATCTCCCCTCATTCTTCTACGCTCCAGGGAATAAAGTCCTAACCTATTCAACCTTTCTCTGTAACTGAGTTTGTCAAGTCCCAGCAACAACCTTGTAAACCTTCTCTGCACTCTTTCAACCTTATTTATATCCTTCCTGTAATTCGGTGACCAAAACTGAACACAATACTCCAGATTCGGCCTCACCAATGCCTTATACAACCTCATCATAACATTCCAGCTCTTATACTCAATACTTTGATTAATAAAGGCCAATGTACCAAAAGCTCTCTTTACGACTCTTTACGCACCTTTAAGATCTATTTAGTGAAGTAATTGCTGAAGGATTAATAAAAGCAAGTGATGTTATTTTTTAGATTTCTCTCCCACCCAACTGCTCTGGAGGCCCCTAAAGAAAGGAAGGTAGTCAGTTTTTCTTTTGAAGGAAACCCAGCCTTCCAGGTCCTCCCTGTTGAGGCTGCTGGCTGCCTAGCCCCTTTCTCCTTCTTCCTCCAACCTCCAATGTATCAGCACTGTCACGTTTCAGCAAGCATTGCTCCCAGCTCAGCTTGCTGCGTAAACGGTTTCTGTCGGCTGCCTTTCATCTCGGATATGGCAGGAGATGCCCTGAAGTGTTTCTCGGAGCAGCCCTTTGAAGTGCCGGCCACATCTCTGTGTCACAGAGAGAAGGCAGGGAAGAGCAGCCCAAAATAAAAGATTCTGTCGCCACGATGAATCACTTGGAGGCGAGGAAGAAAATATTTGCATCTCATTGTTCTCGTGACTCAACTCTCAAAGGAGTTTAGTTAGTCCATCTTGAATGCAAAGCTGACAGTATCACATGACTTAGGAGCCGAATATTGAAAATGAAAGGAGATAAGTAATGTAGTCTGCTTTGCTGATGGTTTTTGTTTGTTCGACAGGCCGCGCCACAGTTTGTTTTGAAGCTGGGGGTCCAGATAGTGAGAGTGAGCTGCCCGTTTGGCAGGAAGGTGAGGGAACGGTAGCTGAAGCCACCGCTCGTACTTTCAACAGGATCACCGACTTTGTGGTCAGTTGTAGCATGCTGTCGAATCGGGGACCTACTCCAGTTACTACGGATATTACAGTGCGTGGGGAAGCCAGGGCCAACAGCACAGTTAGTAGAGCTCCTGCTTCATCACACTGGAGACGCAGGTTCAATCCTGAGCTCAGGTGCTGTCTATGTGGAGTTTGCACATTCTCTCCTGTGAGTACCTGGGTCTGCTCCAGATTCTCTGGTTTCCGCACGCACTGTTTGATGGGTTAATTGTCCACTGTGTATTGTGTAGGTGAGTGGTAGACACAGCAGGGAGCTGGCCCCCACAAACAAGAAAACCTGCAGATCCTGGAAATCCAAGCAACGCACACAAAATGCTGGAGGAACTCAGCAGGCCAGGCAGCATCTATGGAAAAAAAATTAAGTTGCCGTTTCGGGCCGAAAACCTTCATACAGTGGGTTTCAGCCCGAAGTGTCGACTGTACTTTTTTTCCATAGATGCTGCGTGGCCCGCCGAGTTCCTCCAGCATTTTGTGTGCGTTCCAGGGAATAGGCCCTTATGGTCTTTTGAGCTGTGCAGCAATCCCTCGATTTAATCCCAGCCTAATCACGGGACGGTTTACAATGTCCAATTAACCTATCATCTGGTACATCTTTGGACTGTGGAAAGAAGCCAGAGCACCCATGGAAACCCACCTGGCTGTGGGGAAAATGCAGAAACTTCTTACAGGCAGCTGAGGGAATTGAACCCACATCACCGGTACCGTAAAGCGTTGTGCTAACCACTACACTACTGTGCCGCACGTATCTGGGGGAGTTGACGGCAATGTGGAGAGAACAAAAAATGGGATTGGTGTAAATGGGCATATTGTGGTTAGAACAGATATTGTGGGCTGAAGGGCCTGTTCCTTCTTCTGCTGGACAAGGTCCCATGACTGGTAAATTTCACAATCTTTCCCAGTTGGAAATACTGTATGTCCATTGGGAAAATGCTCTGATAAACACAGATGGGAACGGAATACAACATTCCGTAGGTGACAGTATCATCACCATTCACCAGTATAACTGCTTCAAACTTTCGATTTTTGAGTAGTAATGCTCTGTACACAAAGGTACGATGTTTAATCTGCTGTAGTGTAATTGCTGGGTTGTCACAATGGAGTGAAACATGGCCCTTCGGTGTTTTAACTTTGAAATCAGGGGCCTGTTTATACACGTCTGGCCCTCTCAGTAATGAGCCTTATTTCAGAACCTGGCTCACACTCTGCACTGCAGAACGTGCCCTGCTGAGGGGAAGAAAATCAGGGGTCGATGCTGAAACTTCATTGCAGAAGCAGGGCCAAGAGCTGAGCCGATGTTGGCACCATGTTGGGTTAAAGTCTGCGTGCAGGGGCTCAGAAAGGGTGAATGCATCGATGAGAAGGAGGGGTGCGCCTGGCTGATCCACACTGACAATGGCAGGAATCCGGACCTAAAGACAATTGACAGTAAACAAGTAAAACAAACCGTATGGATTTGGCCTTTGGCAAGCACTTTGGTAAAGGTTTTCATGTCAACTTGACAGAAGTGCTTCCAACAAGTTGACACTTTGTTTTTTTTTCTGAAACTCCAATGAATTTTTCCCTTGGCATCCACGTGATAAAGATGCGAATTCAGAATCAGAATCACGTTTATTATCACTGGCATGTGACGTGAAATTTGTTAACTTAGCAGCAGCAGTTCAATGCAATACATAATCTAAAAGAGAGAGAAAAAATAATAAAATTAAACAATAATAAATAAACAATAAAATCAATTACATATATTGAATAGATTTAAAAAATGTGCAAGAACAGAAATACTGTATATTTAAATAAAAATGAGGTAGTATCCAAAGATTCAATGTCCATTTAGGGATTGGACGGCAGAGGGGAAGAAGCTGTTCCTGAATCGCTGAGTGTGTGCCTTCAGGCTTCTGTACCTCCTACCTGATGGTAACAGTGAGAAAAGGGCATGCCCTGGGTGCTGGAGGTCCTTAATAATAGACGCTGCCTTTCTGAGACACCGCTCCCTAAAGGTGGCCTGCATACTTTGTAGGCCAGAACCCAAGATGGAGCTGACTAGATTTACAACATTCTGCAGCTTCTTTGGGTCCTGTGCAGTAGCCCCTCCATACCAGACAGTGATGCAGCCTGTCAGAATGCTCTGCACAGTACAACTATAGAAGCTTTTGAGTGTATTTGTTGACATACCAAATCTCTTCAAACTAATGAGGTATAGCCTCTGTCTTCCCTTCTTTATAACTGCATCAATATGTTGGGATCAGGTTAGACCCTCAGAGATCTTGACACCCAGGAACTTGAAGTTGCTCACTCTCTCCACTTCTGATTCCTCTATGAAGATTTGTACATGTTCCTTCGTGTTACCCTTCCTGAAATCCACCATCAGCTCTTTCGCCCTATTGACGTTGAGTGCCAGGTTGTTGCTGTGGCACCACTCGACTAGTTGACATATCTCACTCCTGTATACATTATACAACCTTGAGGTTCATCTCCTTACAGGCAGCCACAAAACAGAGAGGCCATGCTTGCCTCAGTGGTCGGGGCACTGAGTATAAAAGTTAGAAAGTCATGTCATAGCTGTGTAAATCTATTTTATAGTTAAGTCACAAGAAAGGACAGGCAGAGGATGTTTTCAATAGTGGGGCAGTCCAGCACACAGCCTCAGAATACAAGAATGCCCTTTGAGAAGAAAGATGAGGAGGAATTTATTTAGCCAGAGGGTGGTGAATCTGAGGAATTCATTGCCACAGGCAGCTGTGGAGACCAAGTCACTGGATATACTTAAAGCGGAGGTGAATCTACTCTTGATTAGTAAAGGTATCAAAGGTTACTAGGAGAAGGCAGGAGAATGGGGTTGAGAGGCAGAGCAGAATCGAATGATCGAAATGCGGAGCAGATGTGATGGGCTGATTGGCCCAATTCTGTTCCTAGGTCTTATTGTGTGCAGGTTCTTTTGACACCTTATAGGAAGGATATGCATGGTTTGAAGAGGGTGCAGAGGATGTTCTCCAGGTTGTTGTTTGGTTTGGAGAGTATTAGCTTGAAGGACAGGTTGAATCGACTTTCTTTGGTTTTGCTGGAGCGTCAGAGGGTGAGGGGCAACCTGCCAGAAATAAAAACATAGAAAATAGGTGCAGGAGTAGGCCATTCGGCCCTTCGAGCCTGCACCGCCATTCAGTATTATCATGGCTGATCATCCAACTCAGAACCCTGTACCTGCCTTCTCTCCATACCCCCTGATCCCTTTAGCCACAAGGGCCATATCTAACTCCCTCTTAAATATAGCCAATGAACTGGCCTCAACTGTTTCCTGTGGCAGAGAATTCCACAGATTCACCACTCTCTGTGTGAAGAAGTTTTTCCTAATCTCGGTCCTAAAAGGCTTCCGCTTTATCCTCAGACTGTGCCCCCTCGTTCTGGACTTCCCCAAATAGGAAAAGTTATGAGACGTGGATGGCCAGAGTCTTTTCCCCAGAGTGCAGATACCAATAGACCAGGGAGTATAGGTTTAAGGTGAGTGAGGAACAGTTTATAGGAGACTTGTAAGTTAAGTTTTTCTTTAACATGGAGATGGATAGGTGCTTGGTATGCATTGCCAAGGGTGCTAATGGAGGCAGATACAATAGGAATGTTTGAGAGATACTTGGAAGCAGGACCTGGCAGGGAGTGGAGAGATACAGACCATGTGCAGCTAGACAGGATTAGTTAGATTGGCATTATGATTGATATAAGCATGATGAGCTAAAGGGTCTCTTCCTGTGCTGTGCTGTACTGTACTGTTCTATTTTGTGTGTTAGGACTTGGCAGCAAGTTCCAGCAAACAGACATTAGATGATTGACCAGTTGAACTTGTGTTGGCAACGTTGGTGAAGAGACACTAGGAGAACTCCCTGGCTTTCGGTTACGAGATCCTTCTGCCACCACCTGAGCAGGCAGATGAATCCTTGACCCATGCTTTAGCCACAGGCAACGTGGCACTCTCTGTGAGCTGTGCTTGAGGGTCGAACAGGATCATGTGCTGAAATGCTTTGTTGGGGCTCGGACTGATGGTAACGTTGAACCCAGTGATCGATCTCTTCTTACCCAAAGCAGTCATAAAGCAGAACGATTAGGAAATTGATACTTTGACACAACTATTCAGTGATTAGACTTCTCTCTCCCTTAATGTATCCCGGGGTAACATGGTATAGGGGTTGCTACACTTTTGGAATGAAAGCCCTATTTATTGACAATGAATAACTCTTGATATCATTGTCCATTCCCTAAGGAATTGCTAACAGCCACTTGAATGGACAGCTAGGTCATTGAGTACATTTTTCAATTTTGCAAATTTTATGACTAATTTTCTTCTTCTTTAGAAGAGGAAGTCATCACCCAAGTCTGGGGTCTACTGATCAAGTGCAACACATTTCAGACAGTAAAGAAAAGGGTTATAAAGATCAGGTTTATTTGTCAAGCATCACATTTGTCCTACCAAAGGGCCTCGGCCGGAAGCGTCAACTGTACTCCTTTCCATAGATGCTGCCTGGCCTGCTGAGTTCCTCCAGCATTTTGTTTGTGTTCCTTGGATTTCCAACATCTGCAGATTTTCTCTTGTTTGTGATAGGTTTATTTGTCATAGGTACTTATAAGCATACAGTGAAATGCCTAATTTGCAACAAACCAAATCAGCGAGGATTGTGTGGAGCAGCCTGCAAGTGCTGCCCCACTTCCAGTGCCAATATCGAGTGATGAATATTCAATGACTTTGGGCCAGAGGCCTTGCCTTTTCACCAAGCTCAGCTTTCTAAACACAGCAGCCAATACTTCTAAAGATCAAAGTGTTGTTGTTGAATAAGTTAAACTTCCAACTAATATTCTTTGTTTTGCTTCTGGTCGTAAATGGGAGTCAGTTTTCAGTTCTTACTGTAGCTGTCGAGCAGTAAATCAGTTTGAAAGGACAGCTTTGCAAACAAGCACTGTTTCATATAGCAAACTCACTGTCTATAGAAAGTCGGTCTATAGACTGACTTCTCAAGAATGCAATATAAGACAATGGGATATTTAATTTGGCTTTTTTTTCAAATAGACAGCGCTTAGCTTAAAGGAAGTTTGGAGACCAGATGGATACTATCTCTTAGCATACCGGCAACTGATCTATTAATAATTTGGAAGGTTTGTGTACCGAGAGAGTCAGCTTCACGGAATTATTGTGGGTACCTGTGAACTCTGTCCCCAGGAGCTTTTAGACTGCTCGACTAAAAAGGTATCTGAAAATGTATTGTTTGTGAAGTCACCCAAGTGGTAAAAAGACAGTATAAATTTAGACAGCAGTCATGCTTTTAGGAATGGTCCGAAAACATGAAGGAGAATGACAGAAACATGGGATAAATTAGAATCCATTACATTGCTTTCAGTTTCTGCAATGGACAACTAGTTCAATTGTGGCTTGTGGTTGTGTGTTTTTAGTTTATTCCTCCTGTCCCTGTGTTTTGGAGATACTTTGTATTTTAGAAATGGTTTGTAATTTGGAAATATTTGATAAGATAGAAATCCTCTGTTAGTTTCAGATATGTTTTAAAAATGTTGTTTAAATTTAAGTGCATCTCACTGAAAATTAATGAACCGTGTTTCAAACTACTTTGTTAGCTGGAAGTACCTCCTCCTTGGTAGGGAGGTGAGACCCACTGCTCGAATAGTACGTATTCACTGTGGAGAATAAACAGTAATGTGAACTAGTCTTTGAAGCTTTGGTAGTTACAGTTTGACCCCTCTTTAGCGAGGGTACCCGTAGGTACCTTTATTGGATAGGGCTTACGGTCTTAGTTTGAGTTTACAATTTTGCGGTCAACAAATGCATTACCATTACAATAGCATGCCCACGACTCACTAACCCTAACCATATGTCTTTGGAATGTGGGGTCAGTGAGTTGTGGGCGTGCTGTGTTGGCAACTCGGTTCCATCCAGTGTGGATACAGTGCCTGAACACATGATGTTGGTCAGCCAGTTCCTCTTCCGCAGTCAGGCTCAGTCTCCTTACCTCTCAATACGGTGAATTGTGTCTTGGCCTGAGTGACAACTTCAGCTGAACAGGCAAGAGCTGGGAGGAATATGGGAGTGTTTGTCAACGAGGAGTGTGTAGAGTCAGTGATGGCAAAGGACGGATGTTGCACACTTCTGAGAGGGGCAATCAAGCACTCCACCATCTGCAATCAAGAACTTTATGTTTATTTTTAATACAACATAACTTAGTTGAGATGCAATTGTATCAGCCTCATTAACCAACTGCACAAAGCCCTTTATCGCAGTGCTATCCCTCTATATACTATTTGTGTGTAGTCATACTTTACTGATCCCGGGGGAAATTGGTTTTTGTTACAGTTGCACCATAAATAATTAAATAGTAATAAAACCATAAATAGTTAAATAGTAATTTGTAAATTATGACAGGAAATAAGTCCAGGACCAGCCTATTGGCTCAGGGTGTCTGACCCTCCAAGGGAGGAGTTGTAAAGTTTGATGGCCACAGGCAGGAATGACTTCCTATGACGTTCTGTATTGTATCTTGGTGGAATGAGTCTCTGACTGAATGTACTCCTGTGCCCACACAGTACATTATGTAGTGGATGGGAGACATTGTCCAAGATGGCATGCAACTTAGACAGCATCCTCTTTTCAGACACCACCGTGAGAGAGTCCAGTTCCATCCCCACAACATCACTGGCCTTACGAATGAGTTTGTTGATTCTGTTGGTGTCTGCTACCCTCAGCCTGCTGCCCCAGCACACAATAGCAAACATGATCGCACTGGCCACCACAGACTCGTAGAACATCCTCAGTATCGTCCGGCAGATGTTAAAGGACCTCAGTCTCCTCAGGAAATAGAGACGGCTCTGACCCTTCTTGTAGACAGCCTCAGTGTTCTTTGACCAGTCCTGTTTATTATCAGTTCGTATCCCCAGGTATTTGTAATCCTCCACCATGTCCACACTGACCCGTTGGATGGAAACAGGGGTTGCCGGTACCTTAGCTCTCCTCAGGTCTACCACCAGCTCCTTAGTCTTTTTCACATTAAGCTGCAGATAATTCTGCTCACACCATGTGACAAAGTTTCCTACCGTAGCCCTGTACTCAGCCTCATCTCCCTTGCTGATGCATCCAACTATGGCAGAGTCATCCGAAAACTTCTGAAGATGGCAAGACTCTGTGCTGCCATTAGTAAGATTTAAAACACTTTTTACAGAAGTTCATAGGCATTTTCATTCATTGAAGTTCTTTCTTTGCAATCCTATACATGTGACAGAGAGCAGTGAGCAGAGAGAATGATTCCTGGCCAAGGGTCTCAGCCCAAAACATCGACTGTTTATTCCTCTCCACAGATGCTGCCTGTCCTGCTGCGTTCCTTCAGCATTTTGTTTGTGGTACAGAGAACATAAATTTCTGGCTGGGCTACAAGTTGTGGATGTATCTGTCCATGAGTGAGTGGCAGTTAAAGCTATGAATGAACCTCCCAGGAAAGCAAGGGTCCGTCCCCACTTTTGCAATATGACATATTCTTCATTGATCAAGGCCAGCTATTCCTAATTGCCCTTGAAAAAGTGGTGGGAGCTGCCTCCTTTAACATGCATAATCCTTTTGATGAAGGTGCACCCACAGTTCTGTGGGGTGGCAATTTTCTGAATTTAGGGACAACAATGATGAAAGACTTGATGAATTAATTTCAAACTAACAAAGTAGTCTTAAACACAGTTCAGTGAGACACATTTAAATTTAAACAGGATTCACATCAAAAACTAACAGAGGATTTCTATCTAATGTTGCCCTTCTCTTTGATGGTAGAGGCCATGGGTTTCACAGGAACTGTCAGAGTAGCTTGGGAAAGAAACCATAGAACATTTTGTAGATGGTGCACACTGCAATCATTCTGCAGCAGAGTGAAAGTGCTTTCAAGAAGGAATGGACAATCTGAGAAGAATTCTGGGGTTAGTTTTTCTCACCACCTCAGTTCCCTGGAAGATCCTGATTGCAGGGAGACTATACCTTTGGTTACTTATTAGTGAACGAAGAAATCGAGCAGGCTTATTTTAACAGAAGTATTTTAAGCCCAGCATCTTCATAACTCATATCTCTAGCTGCCACATAACTCTCCCTCCCCCTCTCCCCCTTCCCCTCACCCCACTCCCTCTCTCACTCAACCCCCCTTGCCCTCAGCTCCATCCTCCCCCTCATCCTCATCCTCCCCCTTCCCCTCTCCCCTTTCAATCATTCCAAAATTATGGAAGATTTTTCTTTCACAATCTTCATCGAAAGGCAGACACAAGGAAATCTGCAGATGCTGGAAATTCAAGCAACACACATCAAGGTTGCTGGTGAACGCAGCAGGCCAGGCAGCGTCTCTAGGAAGAGGTACAGTTGACGTTTCAGGCTGAGACCCTTCATCAGGACTAACTGAAAGAAGAGCTAAGAGGTCTTACTAGCTCTTCCTTCAGTTAGTCCTGACGAAGGGTCTCGGCCCGAAACGTCGACTGTACCTCTTCCTAGAGATACTGCCTGGCCTGGCAACTTTGATGTGTGTTGCTTCATCGAATGGCATGTGTTGAACAATCACCTAGTGGTCAGTCACATTGAGTTTGTTGGGAAAAACAGCAACAAAACAGGCAGACATTAACTTTGGAAACTTCCATCCTGAGGGGGCGAGAATGAGTGGACTCACCGCAATCTGAGAGGCAATACTGGGCTTGGTCTACCTCAGTAGCCTCACCAGCTCAGTTCCCAGGAAGATCCCACCTCAATAACTGTACAGAGACGTGGGCGATGGAGCTGATGTGAAGATTTTTAGAAGACGTTATGAATTTATGAGGTTGAGGCCTTCACGAAGCAGAGGGAGAGGAATTAAACATGGATCCTGAATGATTACTTTGTTTAAATATGCTCACTGTGACAGGTGATAGCACTATTTTTTCTGGAGTGAAAATGTTAACCCTTTTCCCCTCCCCCCCCCCCCAGCTCTCCATGTTGATAGTCAGCAAAAAGGGCTGAGTAGGAGGAAATTACAATGACACCATCCACTAAGGTTACACTCCTCAGTAGACAGCGTTTTATATTGTGAACCATATCAGCTGTGAATATGTTACTTACAGATTTTGTAAAAATAACATAAATTGTGTGTATGTTGCTCTGGATTTCCAGCATCTGCAGAATCACTCATGTTTATTATCTATCAGAAATAAGTTTTAAGTAGGAGAACACAAACTGTCTCAGCAAATTTACAGAGAAGAGGAAATGTGTTGGATTTCCACTCAGTGGCAATTTTATTAGGTATACCTTTACACCTGCTCGTTAATGCAAATATCTAATCGGCCAGTCATTTGGCAGCAACTTAATGCATAAAGCATGCAGACACGGTCAAGAGGTTCACTTGTTGTTCAGACTAAATATTAGAATGGGGAGGGAATGTGCACTACGTGACTTTGAACGTGGAATAACAGTTGGTGCCAGACGGAAGTTACTAATAAAGTGGTCACTGAATGTATATACAATAGACACTCATGGAATAGCTACTTGAAGATAGTGTAAAACTGTTTACCTTCTTGCCGATGTACCAGAAAGCAAAGAACTGAAGGAAATTGGCAAGGAATGGCAAGGGACAATTCTCAATCCCCATTCCAGATACTTAAAGGAGCCACCGTGCAAAGTTTAATGATAGCTTATGAACCATTTGCAACCAGATCCCAGAGATGTAGGTGGATTGGGGGATAAAATTTCACTGCATTGAAGCCACAGCAGTGAATGTAGGTGGTTTAATGTTGCAAACACCATCGATGCAGTCTAACCAAAGTTCCTATTTTTCCCGTGCCTCTCCTCTATAGTTGAGTGATGGCAAGAGGGCTGCAGGTGGTAGCAATTTACTCTGTACAGTAAAAAAAATACTAACTTGCACTGTAATTTACTTCCAACATAATGCTGCAATTAAATCGTTTGAAGTTGTGCAAATTATGAAACCGGAGAAAGGAACAAAAGCAACAGAGGAAATAAGAAACCATTCTGTGTTCAGGTTTTTGCCACTGTGTACTGGCTCTTTAAGGTCGGGATATTTCCCTCAGCTCTCAGGTTGTTTGGAATCGGGATTCTCCAGGAAATGACTGCTCATTTTTAAAGGGCCACTTCATGGAAAAAAAATCTAGTCAACTGGTTCAATCCAGCAGCCCAGAAGGAAGGATCCTGGGCTTAGAAATAGTGATGTAAATCAGAGTATTGTTAACGTGTGGCACATTAGGATTTTATCAATGATCCGATTGCTGAATTAGCTGAGGGCCCATCGTGTAACGGACATGCATATAACGGCACTAGGTAGCTTATGTTGCACAGACGGTCTCGTGTATAGGAGGTCTGCACACCCAACACTAATATTTGGTTTGGCAAGAGTTAAAAGATGTGACCTACCTGCCAACTGTGAGGCATCTATCCTCTATCAATTGGTCCTTCTTTAAATGGCTCTCTCAATATACATTTAAGCTTCAACACCATCCCATCTTATCTCCCCAGTGCCACACACATACTCACAGACGATATCCCCACAATCCCAGGTCATCTCACAGACCGACCCACTTTTGTCGTTCTCTTCCCTGCCCCCTGCCACTCCGTTCTCTTTCATAGTAGTCATAGTCATACTTTATTGATCCCAAGGGAAATTGGTTTTCGTTACAGTTGCACCATAAATAATTAAATAGTAATAAAACCATAAATAGTTAAATAGTAACATGTAAATTATGCCATGAAGTACGTCCAGGACCAGCCTATTGGCTCAGGGTGTCTGACCCTCCATGGGACGAGTTGTAAAGTTTGATGGCCACAGGCAGGAATGACTTCCTATGACGCTCTGTGTTGCATCTCGCTGGAATGAGTCTCTGGCTGAATGTACTCCTGTGCCCAACCAGTACATTATGTAGTGGATGGGAGACATTGTCCAAGATGGCATGCAACTTAGATAGCATCCTCTTTTCAGACACCACCGTGAGAGAGTCCAGTTCCATCCCCACAACATCACTGGCCTTACTGATGAGTTTGTTGATTCTGTTGGTGTCTGCTATCCTCAGCCTGCTGCCCCAGCACACAACAGCAAACAGGATCGCACTGGCCACCACAGACTCGTAGAACATCCTCAGCATCGTCCAGCAGATGTTAAAGGACCTCAGTCTCCTCAGGAAATAGAGACGGCTCTGACCCTTCTTGTAGACAGCCTCAGTGTTCTTTGACCAGTCCAGTTTATTGTCAATTTGTATCCCCAGGTATTTGTAATCCTCCACCATGTCCACACTGACCCCCTGGATGGAAACAGGGGTCACCGGTACCTCAGATCTCCTCAGGTCTACCACCAGCTCCTTAGTCTTTTTCACATAAAGCTGCAAGTTTCCTTCCCTGCTCCAGCAATTAGTTCCCTCCAATCTCTGCCCAGTCAGATTCAGAATCAGATTTACTATCACTGACGTATGTCCTGAAGTTTGTTATCTTGTGGCAGCAATACAGTACAATGCATAAAATATTACTGTAAGAAATGTTAAAAAAATAAAGTAGTGCAAAAGGTAATGTGGTGTCCATGGTCAGTTCAAAAATCTGATGGTGGAGTGGAGGATGATGTTCATAAAACTTAGTGTGTTTGTGTTTTCAAGCTCTCCTACCTCCTCCTTGATGGTAATAGTGAGAAGAGGGAATGTCCTCGGTGAAGGGGGTCCCACCTTCTTGCGGCATCGCCTGTTGAAGATGTTCTCGATGGTGGGCAGGCTAGTGCCCGTGGCAGAGCTGGCTGTTTACAACCCTGTGCTTTGGCGCCTCCATACCTGCTCCATTTTCTCTCAGACCGCCCCCCCCCCCCAACCCCTCCGCACCTACCGTTTATCCTCACCCAGGCACTGTGCCTTTCTCCAGGAATTCTACAGTGGCGGAATCAAGCAGATGAGTGACCACTGTGCACATCAAGTGTGCTGGAGAGGACATGGGCCTCGTGTGATGGCATTTTCACTCTCTAGATGTTAGACCTTGCGCAAGGCCAGCGCTGTCCCTCACGCATTGCCCTCATCATGGAATTGGAATTGTTTTTTTTTAATTGTCACATGTTCTACAGCTGTGGAATGGATTGCAGCACACAGACTTTTTCTTATTGACTTTAAGTGGGAGAAAGTTGACATTGTACCTCTCATGGACAAAAGACAGCTACTGCCCTTCAAAACAATGCGGTATTATTAATGTCAACACGTGAAGTCAATCACATTTTACACAACATGAAATTTGTTGTCTTGTGGCAGAAGAACAGTGAAAAGATACAAAATTAATTTGGATTTATAAAATAAATAGTGTAAAAAAGAAAGGAATAATGAGGTAGTGTTCATGGGCAGTTAAGAGTCTCATGATGGAGGGGGGAGAAATTGTTCCTGAACTGTTCAGTTTCTTTTAGTTTAATTACTGTTGTGATGTTGGGAAATTGGCACTGAGTTGGTGACATCAAAGTTCTACAAATTGTAATGTGATAGTGACCAGGCTTCTTGCTTCAGTGATATTTCATGGATTAAGTTTTGGCCAGAGCTCGCCTTCTTTGTTAACCAAAATATGCCCATAGGAATGCTTCAGTTCAACTGAAAGGGCAGGCAAGGCTGTGGATTGGTATCCTACCCAGCATCTGAGGAAGGGCAACACTCCCTCAGTTCTACACCAGAATGCCTGCCAGGACCTTGTGTACCCATCTTTGATGTAGACCTGAAGTCATGAGGTTAACTCATAGGCAAGTCTTCTGCTGTGGTTATTTGTGGAGGTTGGCACAGGATGTTTAATCATAAACATCAAAGGGCTTGCCAAAGCTCTCCATGCTGGCTTTTGAGGATCTGGGTGAGAGGGCAATGGTTCAACTCAAATGCTGATGCTGGAGTGGGCACTGGAGTTCAGACATTCCTCTTCTTGGAAATTCTCATGACCTGTTGGCTGGCCATCTCCTCAAACCCTGGAATATTCCCTCTGCTCAGATGAGAATGGCTGAGCCCTGTCTCTCTGTGCTGTTGGGACAGAGAGTGGAGCTTCACCTTCATTAACACTGGTGAATCCAAGTGTCATCATCATCAGGTGCCGTGCCCAGTTTGAGCTTTGACTGCCATGGCCCACACACTCCAGTTTCGGGTCAAGTGGATCGATTCATTCGTATTCATTTCCAGTTCTCTAGCTGCTGTCTCCATCATCATTTGTCTTTGTCTTCCTCTTGCTTTCTTCCCTTCAATCTTTCCCATAATTACTGTGCATTCTAACTCCTCTTTTCTAATCATGTGTCCAATGAAGTTAAGTTGCCTTTTCATGATCTCACACATTATTTCTCTTTTTGTGCTTGCTCTATTCATGACATTCTCGTTAGATATTTGTTTCGTCCATGATATTCTTTGCATCCTCCTCAAAAACCACATCTCTGTTGCTTCAATTCGTTTCCTCATGTTACTAGATATTGTCCAACATTCTGAGCCATATAACGTAACTGGATAAACATAACATTTCAGTGCTCTGAGGCAGGTTGTCATGCCTAGTTTAGTGTTTGTCAGTATACTCTTCATTCTCATAAAGGTGTCTTTTGCCATCCCTATTCTTCTTTTGATGTCCATGTCGCACCTGCCATCTGATGTCACTCAGCTTCCTACGTAGCAAAAGTTCTGTACGTGTTTTATGTCTTCCTCATTTTTTTTCAGCCTGCAAATAGGATTCTCCTTCTTTTTGGATATCACCATACATTCTGTCTTTTTGCAGTTGATAGATAGACCCATTTTTGCACTTTCTTCAACAACTGTATCAATTAAGTTTTGTAGTTCTTCCTCTGTACTTGCAATTAGCACAGTGTCATCTGCATATCTATAATTATTGATGTTTTCACCGCCAACTTTGATTCCCAAGATGTCTCTTATTTTTTGTAATATTGTTTCACTGTACACATTAAACAAATCAGGGGAGAAAACACTGTCTAATGCCTCTCTTGATTTTCGTAAACTAGTCATAGTCATACTTTATTGATCCTGGGGGAAACTGACTCACTTCTCCATCTATCCTTACAGCGGCAGTTTGTTCCCAGTACAGATTTCTGATTAGGCGGAGGTCTTTTGAATCTAGATCTAGTTTCCTGTAATATTTCAAATAACTTATGTGCCTCACTTTATCAAATGCTTTTGTGCAGTCGATAAAGCAAACAAACAAATCTCTTTGCACTTGAATAGGTCGTTCTGATAGCATCCTTAACATCAATACCGCATTTCTTCTACCTTTGTCTTTCGCAAAACCACATTGTTCTTTACCTATTTCAGCTTGTTAGTTCTTATCATCAAAATTCTGAGAAGTATCTTAGTGATTTGACTCATTAAACTTATGGTCCTATGTAATTCACATTCTATTGCTCCAGGTTTCTTAGGAAGAGTGATAAATACTGATTTTTTTCATCTCTTCTGGTATTATTCCAGTCTCATAAATGTCATTGATTAAATCAATAAGTTTTTCAATTCCATTATCTTCAAGGGCGATAATTTGTTCTATTACTAATTCATCAGGACCTTCTGCCTTTCCTTTCTTCATCTTATTTATAGCATTACGAACTTCAGATTTTAAAATACTTGGACCTTCAATGTTGTTCTTAATTTCTGGGATTTCGCCGCGATCGTCTTCAAACAATTCCTGAATATACTCAGTCCATCTGTTCATAATCTCATCTTTTTCCATGAAAATGGTACCATCCTTTGCTTTCAAACATTCACCTGAAGAACAGAGGAGCTTTTTACAGGTATATGCACCAACAACAGATGGAACAAATGAGGATATAGATAAATTGTATGAAGAGCTTGAACAAGAAAAGAACGGATACAAATCTCAAGATATTGTTATTGTCATGGGAGATCTAAATGCTAAAGTAGGACAAGGTGCTGATGGAAATACCATAGGAAAATTTGGACTGGGGGAAAGAAATAAAGAAGTGAGAAATGGGTAGAATGGTGCAAGATGAATAATCAGGTCATTATGAATACCTATTTTAAAAACCGTCCAAGATGCTTGTGGACCTGGAAAAGTCCAGGTGATAACACCAGAAATCAAATTGACCTTATTACCATAAACCAAAGACTTAGAAACTCACTGACTCAATGCAAAACATATCCAGGTGCAGACTGTAGTAGTGACCATAATCCAGTAGTATGTCATGTAAAAGTAAAACTTAAAAAAACTAATGAAGCAAAAACCTGAACAATCCCTTGACTACTCGCAATTAATTAAAGAAGAAAACTTAAGACAAAAATTTACAATTGAAGTAAGGAATAGATTTCAAAGTCCAGAAATAAAATCTGTTGAAGATGATAGCAATCATGTAGAAAAGAAGTTTACCTCTCTGAAAGATGCCTTGGTAGAATCAGCAAAGTCAGAAATTCCTATAAAAGAAAAAAAGCACAAAGAATAAATGGATGACAGATGAAATCTAAAATCTAATGGAAGAAAGGAGACTGAAGAAAGCAAATCCTATAGAAGTCCTTAGATAAAAAAGTTAAAAGCTTATGTCAAAAAGCCAAAGAAGAATGGTTAAAGCAGGAATGTGAGCAACTAGAAAGAATCCCTATTACTGATCCAAAAAGGTTACATCAAATCCAAGTGTAAGAGATCTAAAACCCCAAAGGTTTGTTACCTGATAGATATTGGAAAAAAATTGCTTTTGAAAGTTGGCCTTATCCCATCTTGATGAAAGTAGTTTTGACTTGTAGTCAACTTCGCCGGGCTTGGATTCCAGGTGTCATGCATCATCTAAGTAATTTAAACTAGACAACACCAAACACCCCCATGGCTTTGCAGTCACTCTCGGCTTCAAATTGATGCTACGCCTGATAGCAGTCAACGCTTATTCATCCATGAATCTCTGTGGGACATTCTTCTTCTGAGTCTCCCTTTCAATCTCCCATCTTAGTTGTCCTGATTGATATATTTCCCAAGCAATGGTCTCACGTTGCGGTAGCATCTGAGTAACATGGAAAATAGATAGTTGTAATGTGCCGACAATGTTCAGAATCAGAATCAGGCTTATTATCATTGACATATGTGGTGAAGTTTGTTGTTTTGCGGCAGCGGTACCTTATGAGATGTAAAAATGATGTTTAAGTTACAGATAAGTAATAGATATATAGATACAGAATCAGATTTAATATCACTGCATTACATTGCAATATACAATAAGAAAAAACTATAAATTACAACAAGAAGTCTATGTAAAAAGTTAAATTAGTGCAAAAAGACAGCAAAAATAAAGAGAGGTAGTGTACATGGGTTCATTGTCCATTCAGAAATCTGAGAGCGGAGGAGAAGAAGCTCCTATGCCAGCCCCTTGATGGAAGCAATGAGAAGAAGACATGTACTGGGTGGTGAGGATCCTCAATGACGGATACCAACTTTCGAGGCACCTCGTTTTGAAAGTGTTCTCAGTGCCGGGGAGGGTAGCACCCATGGTGGACCTGGCTGAGTTTACAACTTTCTGCAACTTTTCCAATCCTGTCCAGTGGCCCCTCCGTACCAGATGGTGATGCAGCCAGATAGGATGTTCTCCACAGTACATCTGGAAAATTTACTAGAGTCTTTAGTAATATACTAAGTCTCCTCCAAACTCCTAGTGAAGTACAACCACTGTTGTGCCTTTTTTATAATTGCATCAATATGTAGGGCCCTGGATAGAACCTAAGATTTTGACAACCAAGAACTTGAGACTTCACCTTTTCCACTGCTGGTCCATCAATGAAGACTGTGTGTTCCCTCGACCTACTTCTCCTGAAGTCCACAATCAAGTCCTTGATCGTACTGACATTGAGGGTAAGAGTGCAAGGTCCATATGAAAAGGAGGTATAAGTTGGTACAAGGGCCGATCATTTGGCCTGCCTTCTGTTCGGAGTTTGGGGTACCGCCATCAGCTGGTTTGGAAGTTAACAACGGAGATTGGAGACATTTGGACGTTCAGGCAGCAACAAAGCCGCAGAATGTCCTGTGTTGCTGGGTCATGGCCACAACTTGATTCTGCCAAAGACTGAGCAACCAGCTAATTGAAAGGCTGAGGAAACGCTATTCAGTTAGAGGGCTTGGTGTGATCTGAAAATCATGGTAATTAGGACTGCTTATTTGTTTAAAGATCAGACACCAGCATTGACTTGGTTGTGTCAAAATGCCCGATTCTATGTTGCAACTTCCACATATCTGCTGTTTCTTAATTTGCACAAACGAATCATCAAATTTATTTGCACTGGGTGCAAGAATCATGATGTGACAATATGCAAAGAGACACCCCCTCAAACCTGAGGCACTGTCTGGGCTGTGGCACATAAAGGGTTAACGGTGCCGGGCTTTCTTTCTCCATATTTAATGCACCTGCAAGAAACCATCCTGTAATTAGAGGTGGGTCGTGCATAGTGTGACAGCTTGAACATTAAAGACTTTAGACCTGCCTTTCGGAGGTAGGGGGAGGGAAAACACAATTATTGGGTGGGCTGGGATGTGCCTAAAGGGAAATAGTTGCCCCATCCCTCCCACCACCCCCTCTACACTTCCAGACCTGAAGTGATAGCCTTAATGAAGATTCTTTTAGCCCCTCACTTAGAGCCGTTAATTATTAACTGAGTTAGCAGACATCAAAAAGGGAAAAAATGTGAGCTGCGATCTGCCTTGTAGGTTCTGTGACCACAAAGCCCAATTTCTTGCTTCCCCCCCACCCTCTTTCATGATTGGGTCCTTGATTACCAACTTTAGGGAAGTCAAAGAGGGAGGAAACCAGCAGAAAACTCAGCAGTCTTTACTTGGAGGGTTGGGGAAGTGAGTTTGCATACTAACCCTCTCAACCCTCGACAATAGTACCCGAGACTCCAGAAAATGAGGATAGGTCTCCCATACGGGGGGATCAGGATGGCATGAAAACATTTTGTTTATCTTGTACGCTTAAATTGATTTGTGTGTAAAATAATAGACAAAGTAATTATTGACTGGCTTGGGAAATGTGGCATAAGTATTACAACATTCATGAATACATCCAGCATAGACAAACAGTCCCAAAGCTGTAGGGCATATGCAAATTCATCTAAACAGACTCACCCACACACATACGCACACATACACTCAGATACTTCACAGACTCGCAAACACTCTCCCATGCTCGGCAGAGAGAATGAGCGAGAGTGTTTGAGATAAAGTCAGGCCTTCGTCTGTATTCGAGGCAGAAGTTAATAAAGCATTGGGGCATAGCCTATAGTTTTCGAAACTAGGCTGTACATTTCAAAAATTATCCAAGTACATGTGTATATATTCTGGTTGCTACTGTGAGATTCACCTACATACAGGTGTTTACAGGAGAAGAACTACAGATAATGATAATTTCAGTGCTGCTGTGCAAGCCTATTCATATATTCTTGTGTAAAGAGTCAGAATATTGTAGGACAGCCATTGAGACTTTGGTGAAGTCTGATGGATTTGAACTGTATGCTTTCTGGTCAGGAGTATTGACAATAGAACTAACAGTGAGACCCAGTAATAAATGATTCTACTTTGCAATGAGCTGGTGTAGATTTGGTCATAATGTTGAAATTGAGGTAATATTGTCAAATTTGGTAGTTATGTCTATCAATCTAGTGATCTATTTATTTATTTGTGCAATTGGGTGTCAGTCTTTGTTAATGTATGGTTTTTCATAAATTCTATTATATTTCTATATTTCCCTGTAAACACCTGCAAGAAAATGAATCTCAAGGAAGTATGTGGTGACATATCTGTACTTTGATGATAAATTTACTTTGACTTTGAAAACTGAAGAGTTAAAATTTGCCAGGCCTTATGGATAATGGAAGGCAATAGAACTATTAGGATTGTGCTTTCTTAAAGCAAGCAGTGGCTAATAGACCAAACCAATATCTGTTGTACCTTTCTGATTTTCATTTCCTGTTCTTTTCTGGTGGGCAGGGCAACAAATGAGATATAATCTCTTTCAGTTTATGGGTACACACTCCTCAACATTGAGGTGCAAGCACTGTTGACGTTAAAGGCCTTGCCTGGTTTACCTCTTACCTCCGACTAGTCTGGAGTTTTCTTTCTGGAGCTTGCAGTGATGGAGCAGGCAGAGCTTACACACTGCTCCGGTAACCCAAGGTCAGTCTGAATCATTGGTACCCTGTGTGTAGAAATTGCCCACTCTCTCAGAGACTGAATACATTTCCTCCAGGAGCTCTTGTTTCCTCTGACATCCCAAAGAAACGGCGGTGGATGCAATAGCCTCTGTGAATTTCCCCCTTATGTGTCAGTGAGTGGTCGCATCTGGCCGGAGTTGATGGAATGTGGAGGGAACGAAGACAGATTAGTTCAGGATTGGAGACTAGATTTACAAAGAGTAAATATTAGCTTATTTTTCGCATGTCCATCAAAACATAGAGTGAGGTGATTTACATCAAATCAGTGCAGATCGTGCTGGGCAGCCCACAAGTATCATCACACTGTCAGCGCCAACATATCATGACCAAAACTCACTAAACCTAACTTGTACATCTTTGGAATGTGGGTCATCTACCCAATAAATGAGTGCTGGATGGATGGCGGGGCAAGCTGGGACAAGGATCTATATCTGTGCTGTATGACTCTGATTCACATCACTTACAGTACAAAATCTGTGCTGGTTCCCACTTCATTTTAGACCCTAAGCTCTGAGCTGCCAGCCTTAACTCTGTCCCTTCTGTGTTATAGGTGGATCAATTTCACATATAAACTGGTATCAATCCTTTGAAGCATTTACCCTATTACAGGCACTATATAAGTGCAAGCAATTGTCGGCACTGAACAGCCACACTTTTAAGGCATTTGAAATCATTTCAAGGTTCAGTCGACTGCGCAGAGAGCCACAAAACCCTGAACGTCACCATGATATAAATTACTTTTAGTCGTGCAAATTTACTTACGGGCGAAAGTTTTATACAATAATTTACCTGCATTTGTTGTGTAGGCAAGTTCTGGCATCCTGTGTAGATGTGCCAGTTTTATGAGTGAATGCTTGCAGTCATTTATGAACCCTGGGCAAGGGTCTTAAATAGTTACAAAAAGGCCATTTCCGGTAATTATTGTGCTGCAATTTGGAATCTGTACCTGTAACCCAAAAGGGACTTCAGGTGTAGAGGTGTTGCAGGAAGTCTCAGCCCTTAATACCTGCAAGGTAGCCCGGGTGGAGAAGGCACAATCCCACATCTTCTGTCAAAAGTGAGGATTGACTGCCCCCTACTGCCAAAGTAATGCATTGCACCACTGATTTCCTTTCCCCCAAGGAGGAGAATGCTGCATAAAGGATGCTGTCTCACCACAGCTGCCTGTTGCAAAGGCCAATCCTGTCCAGTTGGAATCACAAACAGCAGAGCTGAACACAACAGATTTCTTGATCATGTAAAATTTCAATAACCTGAAAAATTCCACTTTCTTGAAGTCAAGTTCGTTTCCATTCACACCTCATTCCTCTCCCAAAAAAAAAGCATGTTGGGAAATATTGAGGTAGTTTTGGTCACCAAATTACAGGAAGGATATAAATAAGGTTGAAAGAGTGCAGAGAAGGTTTACAAGGATGTTGCCGGGACTTGAGAAACTCAGTTACAGAGAAAGGTTGAATAGGTTGGGACTTTATTCCCTGGAGCGTAGAAGAATGAGGGGAGATTTGATTGAGGTATATAAAATTATGATGGGTATAGATAGAGTGAATGCAAGCAGGCTTTTTCCACTGAGGCTAGGGGAGAAAAAAAACCAGAGGGCATGGGTTAAGGGTGAAGGGGGAAAAGTTTAAAGGGAACATTGTGGGGGGGGGGTGAGGGGGCTTCTTCACACAGAGAGTGGTGGCAGTGCGGAATGAGCTGCCAGATGAAGTGGTAAATGCAGGCTCACTTTTAACATTTAAGAAAAACTTGGATGGGTACATGGATGAGAGGTGTATGGAGGGATATGGTCCAGGTGCAGGTCAGTGGGACTAGGCAGAAAATGGTTTGGCACAGCCAAGAAGGGCCAAAAGGCCTGTTTCTGTGCTGTAATGTTTCTATGGTTCTATGGTTTTTTACACTGTGAGTACCATGATGGTTTGGAGACCACCATGTTGCTTTTGTTCATGAGCAAAGTGTTCCATGTAGTTCCCTTTCCCTCTTCTCTGTGACTTCTGGCCAAGATTCCTCGAAGACCGATGTGAGCTTGGTATTGTATCTGATCAGCTGTGTCAGAAGTGAGCAACACTGTGTTAATACACTGCTTGTTCTTCTCAATAGGGAAGTCGGAGTGAACACATACGGAAGTTCCGCAATTGACCCTATCTCTTGTGGCTCGAATTTGCATTGTCCCTCCATCACTTTCTAACGAGAAGGCTTTGAAATATGCTATGGATGTGTACACAATTTAGTTGTACTGGTAGGGAATGCCCTGCATCTGTCAAGGGCGAAGACAGACTAAGATGTCTAAACTTTGCTCTTTTGTGATCTCGTGGTCTTCCCATTGATGCAATGATCTCCAAGCAGGAGAAAATCTGCAGATGTCAGAAAACAAAGCACACACACACACACACACACACACACACACACAGAATGCTGGAGGAACTCAGCAGGCCAGGCAGCATCTGTGGAAAAGAGTGAACAGTCAACGTTTTGGGCTGAGAAACTGTTGACTCTTTGCTATAGATGCTGCCTTGCCTGCCGAGATCCCCCAGCATTTTGTGTGTGTTGCACTGATCTACCTGCCGCCATCCCCACACCTCTCTCTATTTCTCCCGGAGGCACCTATTGACTGAGATGAGGACTCTGTCATGCGATGTGGACCTATCAAACAAGCCCAGGTTCAGACTTAGCATTAGAGGGAAGAGAACTCAACATTTCAACAAAGAGACCTGCAGGCAGACAGCGTTCATTTAACCCCTGATTGTGAGCAAAAATGTAAAGGAGTATTGGAGGGAGCCAGCCAACAGCAAAGGGACAAACCAATCAGTCAGTTCTCTGTACAACTGTCTTCACTGGCGAAGGAATTTGCACGCACTCTGTTAATCTACCTACCCCATGCATCCTTTCTCTGTGCAAGGGCCATCCCCAAGTTACCTACAAACACATTGACATACCAATGCCAGACATCCCACCTCTTCCGGAAGTTCCAGGAGTCTCCTGCATATTAATAGTGGCTCCCTGATGCCCGCAAATTATATACAATATCACGCAAATCAATTTTTTTGAGAGCAAGCAAGTGAGAGAAAGCAAGAGAGAGCGCGAGAGCGACTGCGAGAGAAAGCAAGCGGGAGCACGAGAGAGAAAGCAAGCCAGAGAGAGAGTGCACGAGCGACCACAAGAGAGAGAGAGAGAGCGAACGAGAGCGCGCCATGGCAGAGTGTTCCAAAAAAAAATATGAAACGTACGTCACCCCAGACTACACTAAAATGTATCCCTGCCCAATAGGGGTCAAAATAATGGCAGTGTTGCTCGCTGCACTGTTTGCAACAGTGACTTTTCTATTGCCCATGGGGGGGTTAAGACTGTAAAAGACAGGTTGAGGTGAGTTTAACAGGTGTCATTCATTCATTAGCATAGCTAACGTTATTTAAACTAGCTGGCCAGCTGCTAAGGAGCTACTCTGTTGCAGACATCCTACCTCTCCCGGAAGTCTTCCGCAAATTGATGGTGCTGCCTCCCTGAAATGAGTTTTTGCAGGGTGGGATGTCTGCAATGCGTTCTCAAAATATTATTAAATTCAAAAGTCCAACATGGGTCCATTTATATGAGTGGCTGAACTAATTCCCTCCCTTTTCTTTTAGTAGTTGCTCTTTCTTATGTGTTTTTGATGTCATTCATTACAATACTGAAGGATTTAGTTACCACATCGAGTAATTTTATTTTGTGTGTATTTTCTGGCTGCTTGTAAAAATGGAACCCGTTTGTTATCCAGGGATGACTTGTGTTTCTTTTCTCCTTGAAATGCAATTTAAATAAAAGCTTAAAGGTTTGAGGTAAGAGTGTACTTATCACCATAATGTCTGAAATTAATGGAAGAGGCTGACAACAGTAACAGTTACTGCTGCATGATTAAACCTAGAGTTAGCTACAGTCTCTACTGTTCATAGAGGGCAGATCCATGTGAGTGAGACTTGCCTCCAGTATCCAATGATTGGTAAACAGGACAGTGTTGTTACATTAGTAATCTACAGCCATATTGAGACACTATCTGCTATTGATGTTTTAATTAATCTCTCTGAAGCTATTCATGTAGCTAGATAGTAAGTTAAAATGCATTGTTTTAAATTGCAATAAATACGGTGGTTTTACCCAACGTAAGCTGATTAGCTTTCTAATCTAAAATTATTAGAATAATTCGGTTATTAGGCACTAATTCAACAGGAAGAATCATAGTATTTTTAAACAACCTGGTGTTTTCACTTTCTGAGGAGACTGAGGCGTGCAAGGCCCCCGCCCCTATTCTAACAGCCTTCTAGAGGCGTAACATTGAAAGTGCCTTGTCTAGCTGCATCATTGTGTGGTATGGAAGCATCAAGGCATCAGTAAGACCCTACAAAAGGGTAGTTAGAAAGCACTGAGAGAATCACACCTCCTCTCCCATTTGTGATATTTACCAGGAGCATTGTAGACAAAGGGCATGAAGGATTGTTGAGATTCCCTACCAGCCATCTCCTTGACCCACTACCATCAGGAAGGAAGTACAGAAGCATCAGGACTAGGACTGCAAGGCTGGGTGACAGCTCCTTCCCTGAGGCAGTGAGACTAATCGACACCCTGCCACCACCGAGGTCTCGTCAGGTTTACTTGTGCAGCCCACCCGGATGACAATAAATTTGAATGTGAACTTAGTTGCCTGGCATGGATAGCCTCACTCACCTCATCGCTGAACTGACTCCACATCCTGCAGTCTCACTTTCCGGCCCGACGCGTTGACTGATCGTTCCCACGGATGCTGCCCGACCTGCTGAGTTCCTCCAGCGTGTTGTGAGTGTTGCTTTGACCCCAGCGTCTGCAGGGTATTTTGTATTCACTTTCAAGGATTCTACAACTGATGTTCTCAGTATTATTTAATTTTTATTTGTATAATTTGTCTTTGCATTTTGTTTTTTGTCAGTTTTTACTTATATATAGTTTTTCATAAATTCTGCTTTATTTCTATATTTTCATGTAATTGCATGAAAGTGAATGTCAAGGTGGCATATGGTATTACATGTGTACTTTTATAATACATTTATTTTCATTTTGACTTTAACAGTCACCTTGCAAAAGCCTAAATACCTGCATTTATTTTATGTTGCCCTTTTAATATGACTAGACTGTGGGGTGCCTTGGTTGTTAGAATCTATGAGTGGACTTGATTTGTTGCTGACACACTCATTTGCGATAAGCAGCCTAGTGAACATCTTAACCCAAAGAAGGGAGAGCATTCCATTGTTGCTGTAGTTGAGGTTACGGACCTCGGACTGAAATTGCTTCCAGTCCCCAGGGTAACGAGGAGCAAATAAACAAGTATCAATGATTGACGAGTTAAACACATCAGAAGCAGATGGTCTATCCTGTGTCTGTACACAAATACTAATCAAAACATTTTATCTTTCAGCTCACCCTTTTCTCCCTTGATAAAAGCACTGCACTGCATGGAATTTAGTCGCAAACAATAGATTCCATTTTTTGGACCATGTAAAGTCAATTGCCCAGCCAATGAAGTTAATCAGAGCTTCTCATTGACAGTGGATGAGAGGTTGGGTGAGTGGGGAATGCAGCATCAAGGGCAACCCAATACTCTTGTTCATTAGCTGGTCACCATTGCTGTAAAGAAAATAAGTACTTGCTTTCTCACATTCACACTGAAACACTTCATGCAAAATGAGTTATTCTGGAGTATTATTGCAAAGACACGTGTGAATTTGTGAGGACACAATGTGGCTGTGTCTGGCTGTCAATGCATACAAGTTTAAGGATGGGAAGGGGCGGAGGATTATCTGACGTGGGACTAGATGGAGTCTACGGGAGAAAGTTGGGTTGGGTTCTGGATGAAGGTTTACAGCTTTGGAGTGACGATCAGCACCACTATTACTGCCAGCCCTGGTGTGATGTGTAGTACCCAGTATCAAAGTACTATTACTGGCAGTTTGTTCACTTAGCTTCCCCAGTGCATTCTGGAATAGCATTTGATCGTTACAAATCCTAGCCTTGTGAAATATTGGTGTCAATTCTTCTGTGTTTGCCACAGCAGCCTTTATATAGCCATGAAGACAGAAGCAAGGATTTGTTCTGAAAGGACAGGACAGGTGGAAAAGATAGAAGTTCTTGTCTGCTTTGTATTTCTGTAACAGCACTGGTTCTGTTGCCTGAGGCAGCAATATTACTTACATCCTATATCATACTGGAGAAAACAGAATCACTAACAGGCTAACTATTGCAGTAGAACTGTCTTTCTGTTGTCTGAAATGCAATTTGTACTCAGGGATATTGTGCTTTGCTTTGCAGGCAAAGCGGGCAGTCCAGAGAGGAGCAACTGCGGTCATCTTTGATGTGTCCGAAAACCCAGATGCCATTGACCAGGTATGAGATACGTTCTCCCCATTGTCCTATACGTTGTAGCCCAACCAAGTTAGATAGATTAAAAAAACAAATGTGCTCATTACAGAGTGCATGATCTGATCACAATGACCACTCTACAAACACAAGAAAACCCAAGGATGCTGCAAATCCAAGCAACGCGCACAAAGTGCTGGAGGAACTCAGCAGGCCAGGCAGCAGTCGATGTTTCGGGCTGAGACCCTTCACCAGGATTGGAGAAAGAGATCTGATAGGAGAGGACAGAAGGCCATGGAAGGTGTTGCTCGTCCAACCGGAGTGTGGCCTCGTCGTGGCAGTAGAGGAGGCCATGGACTGATGTGTTGGTCAGGCCACGACCACCTTCCACTTTATACTCCGTCTGAATAGGCTTCACCCTGATGGCATGAACATCGATTTCTCAGACTTCTGGTCATTGCCCCCACCGCCTCACTATTCCCTATTCCCATTTCCCTCTCTCACCTATCTCCTTATCTGTCCATCAGCTTCCTCTGGTGCCCCACCTTCCCTTTCTTCCATGGCCTTCTGTTCTCTCCTACCAGATATCCTCCTTCTCCAGCCCTTTGTCTCTTTCACTAATCGACTTCCCAGCTCTTTATTTCACCCCTCCCCCTCCCAGTTTTACTTATCAACTTCTAACTTGTATTTCCTCCTCCCTTCCCGTTTCACCTTCTTCCTCTGACTTCTCATCTTTTTCCTCCAGTCCTGATGAAGGGGCTGGGCCGTAAAAGACAACTGTTGACTCTTCTCCACAGAGGCTGCCTGCTGAGTTCCTCCAGCGTTTTGTCTGTGTGTCGCTTTATTACGATCACTGCCATTTTGCAGAGTATGTTGTAAAATGGGCAAAAGAGGACGAGCGGCCCCTTTTCCCTTTCTGTGGATTTTCAATCCTGTTAGAAGTCAAAATCTACCCAGATGTGTGATGTCAGCACTCATGGATTTGTGGTTTTACGGGAGGTAGCAGGGAGCGAATACCTTTTTATAGAGCTGTTCCTCAATATCTGCTGACAGCACATCGTGAATTTACCAAATTCAAATATAAGACGCAGAAGCGACGGAGCAAATAGATACCCAGAGTCATACAGCATGGCAACAGGCTACTTGGCCTACTGGATACGCGTCCATATTGATTCCATCTTTCAGCATATGGCCCACGGCTGAGTAGCGGAACTGCCTTGTGTGATGGAGCAATATGATCAGCTTTATTTGTTACAGGTACACTGAAACATCAAAGCATACAGTGAAAGGTTGTTTGTGGCAAACCAAGTCACCAAGGACTGTGCTGGGTAGCCACACTAACAGCACCAACAGAGCGTGCCCACTATACGTCTTTCTGGACTGTGGGAGGAAACCAGAGCAACCGGAGGAAACCTAGGCGGCCACGGGGAGAGTGTACGAACTCCTTACATACAGTGGCAGGACTCGATCCTGAGTCGCTGGCACCATGAAATAATGTGCCAACTGCTACGCCAGCGTGTTGCCACGACTGTCACATGGACAGCGTCACCCTCAGCGTGGCTGAGGGCCGTGTGGTGGAGTCTGGTCAGGTGGCCGGGCCGGAGCAGAGCCTTCCCAAGAGATAGATCTCTGACAGACAGCTAGGCAGGGAAACTGCGGCATTTTCCCGTAGAAATAAATGTAAAGAGTTCATTTAAAAATCTGCTCCCTGATGTGAGCAGTGAGGACCTGTCACACTACTTCCGGGAAGAACGGGAGAGTTATCCTCTATTTCCTTATCCCCCTGCAGTTGTTATTTCTAAATATGGTTACCTGCTCTTTATCATGTTACTGCTTACGCTGCACAAACTGACTGCCTTGTGGTTTTGAATTTCTGAAGTAGATTGACTGTAATGCAATGATGAACCATGCAGTTCAGATTTTGTCTCAGGATGTGGACTAATATTTCTGCGCTACTGGGAGTCTGCATGGTTGATCCCAACTCCCAGTATTCATGGGGTCAGAGAGTGAGACAGGAGAGAAATAGGCCCTGCAGCCCAACTCATCCATTATAACCAATAGTCCCATTTTGCAGAATTTGGCCCATATCCCCTAAACCTTTCCTCCTCCACCTACCTGTCAAAATATCTTTTAAACGTTGTTATTGTAATTGCTTCAACCATTTTCTCAGACAGATCATTCCATGTGGAAACACCATCTGTGTAAAGAAGATGCCACTCTGGTCCTTCATAAACCTTTCTCCTCCTACACAGACCTCTGACCTTTAGCTTTTGACTTACTCTCCCTGGGAAAAGGACTGTGTGCATTCAACTTAACTATGTTTATATATCTCTATAAGAACTCCCGTCAGGTCTCCTAACTCCAAGGAATGAGGTCTTATCCTGCCCAACCTCTTACTGTAACTCAAGCCCTTCAAGTCATGGTAACATTCTCATAGCTCTTCTTAGTACTCATTCCAGCTTAGTGACCTCTTTCCTATAGCAGGGTGACCATCACTTTACACAATATCTGTACAAGTGCAACATGACATCCCATATTCTTTAGTCAGTGCTCTGACTGGTGAAGGCCTTCTTCACCGCCCTGCCTACCTGTGACAACACTCTGTGCTGGTAATCTTAGGTTCCTCTGTTCTCCAGCACTCCCCACTGTTCACAGTGAAAATCCTAACCTCAGTCACATACAGTAGTCCAGTGGACAGTTGTACTCATGCCTAAACCCATGAACATGGCACAGATAAGAAGAGCGATGAACATTTACACTTGGCTGGACGATTCAAGCTCCAGCAAGTCTGATAAATGAACTTAGTGTAATTGTTACGCAAAGGCATGATGGGCCAAAGGCACAACTCTAAATTTCAAACGTTGACGCCATCCAGGTTTAAATGGTCCCCTTTCACCAGGATAACCATTTGCACCCTCTCTCCCTCTTTCAAACCAGGTCCAAACTTTGCCAACTTGTCAAGGCTTCCTCAGTGTCGTCTTCCAAAGCTTCGACATCTCAGATAATCAAGGGGCAGCATATATGTGGGATCACCATGCACACTGGTATACCATGCTCTTAAATAGCAACTTCTATCCATGCTCTACACACGTTCACATTTGGAAATATATTTGCATTCCTACATCAGTCAGCCGTGCACGTACGTATATTTAAGACGAACACTCAGCACCACCTCTGGGGTAATTGGAGATGAATTATAAATACCAACCCAGTGAGCACGCCTGTGACAGAGTCAAACAAAAACCAGGGTTCTTCCCTTGTTCAACATTAGCACCTAGAAGACAGTAAGAAAGTGATGAAGTTGGTAACTCTGGCCGAGGCTTCTCTGCTGTTCCGTTGGCAGTAGATGTAGTTGCCATGACACCCAAACTTCCCAGGGACGAGAGATCGAGCCCAAGGACTTTTTTTTTCCAAATCTTTTTTTTAACTTTCTCGGTGGCATTGTCAATGTTAGCCTGATATATAAACCAACACCCCATAGAGCAAACATACATTACATTTGCAAATGGTTCCCTTTCTTTAAGCCATTAAATGTGCTGTAATGAGCAGAAGCTGAGGCAGTACATCTCGTCAATCAGAAAGGGAATCTGTGAAACACCAGGCACTGCTCTTGTCTCCCAGGCCCCTTCCATCCCTGTCATTGGAATGTGCTGGGCAGCCAGAAACCATGGAGTCGGCAAATTCCTTTATGCTTTTTTTTTTGGCTGCTTTGTAATAACCAACATTGAAAAGATCTCCACCCCTCCAGGTAAACACTGGTATTGCTGTCTGGACAGGAATGGCAAATGCTAGAGAACAGTTTGAACTAGTCAAACACCCTGGGCTAAATTAAAATGAGGAATAGAGACTTAATCCAAGATTTGTAACTAGGCCTAAGAACTGTCATTAACTGTAGTATGTTTGATGTCCCAGATGGAAAGGGTGGTTTGTTTTTGGGTAACAAATTAATAGATAGGGATTACTGGTTTTTATCGTTGAATTAAGATGGATCTCATCACCAAGTAATGATGATTGCTGAAATCTAACTTAGTTTTTGAAGACGCAAACACGAGGAATTCTGCAGATGCTGGAAATTCAAGCGACACACATCAAAGGTGCTGGTGAACGCAGCAGGCCAGGCAGCATCTCTAGGAAGAGGTGCAGTTGACGTCTCAGCCTGAAACGTCGACTGTACCTCTTCCTAGAGATGCTGCCTCGCCTGCTGCGTCCACCAGCAACTTTGATGTGTGTTGCTTAGTTTTTGAAGAGTTAGTGTTTCTTTGTGAAACCGGTTTCTGCATTGGAATTATTTAGAAGTTGCAAGACGATCATCTCCATCTATTAATTACTTCTCATTCCTCGATTTAGTCAGAGTTAGAGGCATCAATATTATACATGAATGTTAATGAGTTGCTGCTACTGTTTTTGATTGTGTGTGTGTGTGTGAGATTTGAAACGTAACAGTAAGTAAGGCATGCCTGAGAGGACCAGGTGGATTTTCTCACTAAGGTTATTCACGTTTCTTCTTGACTGATGATTGTCAGCTATGTTTATTTAACTGCCCCATCATTTCAATACTGAGACAGTGGGAGTTAGATGGGCTCGCCAGATCTTTTCACATCCAATCGCTCCAGGCATTCTAAATGGCAAATGGCCTGTGGATGTTCAGCTACTGTTCTCCAGTGTTACTGCATCCTTAGCACGCATTCGAGAAGATGGCTGAACTATTACCCCAGTGCCACTCCACTGCACCAATTAATTCACTCCATATCCAAAGATCTGTCAATCCCTGCCTTGCATATACCAAGCAAGTGAACCTCCAGAGTATTCTTGAGTAGAGAATTCCAAAGATCCATTGCCCCAAAGTTGTGAAAATTTCTTCTCGTTTCTGTCCTGAATGGCCAACCCTTTACTTTGAGAACAATACCCTGGTTCAAAATAACCCAGCAAAACCCTGCATGCAACCTGACAAAATTGATTAACGTACTTAAATGAAAAATATAGTTTTCTTAAGGAAGCTGCATTTTTGAATTACAATACTGATTCTAATAAAGAAGGTCAATTGCATAAGTAACTCTTTTAAATCACGGCAAGCCTGGATCAACAGCAGGAAAAGGAACAGGCTTGTAAAACTTAATGTACTGTTTTATTCCATATTGCTCAATTGTCCGACTCCAAACGACACCAAGTATGAAAACATTTACAGGGTAGAAGAAGCTTTCAATCTTGGTACAAGTGCTACACGGAGGCATAGTAGTTGAGTTACTGAACTAGTATTCAGAGATTGCTACCACAGTACCAAGGAAATTTATATTTAAGTTGCAAAATAAATAAGGAATAAAAAAATATTAAGTAATAGATCACTGAAAATCCCCATCTGGATCACTAATGTTCTTTGGCGAAGGAAGTTTTCAATGCCTGCTTGGTGTGTGACTCCAAGACAGTTTGCTCTTAATTACCCTCTGAAATGCTGCTCAGTTCTAGTGCATTTAGTGGTGGCAATAAATTGCTACCCTCTCCAGCAAGACCCACATCTATCAACAAATGAACATTTCATAAGAGAATCTTAAAGGTACAATCCTAATGTGCACTTGGGAATAGTTTCAAGGATTGAGCAGCTCTAGCCAGCTTCTAAACAGTTAAGATGAGAAATTACTTAGTGAAGCTACTTTTCAGGCACAGGGACAAACATATCAACCCTTTAACATTCTGAATCTGTTGTGTGCTTGTTGGTGTTTGACTCTCACTGTCACTGCAGGCTATTGTCCTATTGAGTATTGTGGGCATGCTATGTTGGCACTGGATTGTGTGATGATGCTTGGTGGGCAGCCCCCAGGCCACCCTCGGGTGTATTGGGTTGCATTTCACACATGTATGAACTTGAATTCTGAATCATCTCAACAATATTCTTAACCCACGGTCTGCTGCTGTTTGAAGCCATCCCTGTCGCTTTGTGATAACGGGGAGAATTCTCAGGAGAGCAAACTTACAGCGTACCTTAGATAAAGTCTAAATATTGGTAGGAACAGCAACTTGATCCAGGAGAAAGAGGAACACAGTCAGGTTGGTGTTACTGTAATGGGTCAATGGCAAGTGGTTCAAAGTTCAAAGTAATCAGAGTACATCTATGTCACCGTATACAAACCTGAGATTCATGTGGGCATACTCAATAAATCCATTGAGCAATAGACATATAAGAATCAATGAAAGACCGCACCAAGTTGGGTGTTCAACCAGTGGACGAAGGACAACAAACTCTGCAAAATACAAAAAGAAATAAATAATAATAAAAAATAAATAAGCAATAAATATAGAGAACATGAGCTGAGGAGCCCTTGAAATTGAGTCCATAGGTTTTGGGAACATTTCAATGATGGGACCAGTGGAGTTGAGTTAACCCTTTAGTTCAAGAGCCTGATAGCTGAGGGGTATTAAATGTTCCTGAACCTGTGGTCTGAGTCCTGAGGCTCCACTACTTGTTATATACACCTGTTAGGGTGCATTCTCCAGTTACCTTATAAGGTAACCGTAGCCTTCAGCCAGGAGCAGATGTCATCAGTTGGTTCCTAACCTTCACCGAGTGTCTCGACCCTTAACTACGACACTCTCCAGTTGGTGGGCTGGCAGTGGTGGCCAAATCACTGCCCGTCTGCTCCTGGCTTCCAGCTCCCCTCCTCTCGCCTACTCCAAATCCAACAAGAAGCTCGTTCTGCCTCTTCCCCCATCCTATGAGCTGTTTGTTTTTTGCTCCTTTCGCCCAGGCCCAGATCTGACAACAACCACCATGCTGATCTCCACAAGGAACAACCATGCCTGCCATCCCTTGTCTTTACACTCCTGCACTAAGGGCTGGTACTTCAAGGCCTTTCTCTCGTGGGCCTCTTCCCATCCCTCCTCCCACGGCACAGTCAACTCAACCAGAATTATTTTCTTGTCTTCCATTGACCACAGTACAATGTCCGGGCGTAGGGCTGTGTGCACCACATCCGGGAAATTAGATATTAGCAAATATTAGCTTAGGTATTTGAATATTTGAGGGAAGAGTAGTAACTGATGTAGAGCTGGTGGCGCTCAGTCTGTAAACGACAGCTAATTGTACATTGTGTCTTATAGGATTGCTTTTATATGTATTGTGTTTTTGTTATTTTTTATTTTGTTCTTTATGCTTATTGTGTTTTTTTAAAAATGCTGCATCGGATCTGGTGTAACAATCACTTTGTTCTCATTAACACTCGTTTACTGAAGAAAGACAATAAACCATCACGGATATTGGGGATGAGGAGCAGTGAAGAGAAACAGTGGATTCAGTTGCAAAGGGAAGTGGCTGAACTGTGCCACAACCCATCTGCGGCTGCTGGTGGTGGGGGAGAGATGAGATGTGAGGAAGGGCAGCTGGTAGGTGGATAGAATTGGCAGATGCTGACTGTCAAATTAAAGCAATCAGAATGCGCAACTGATTGCCAGTAAATGGTTACGGCAAAAAGCATGGATTATACAGGGATGCTAGGTAAGGAGGCAGAAAGAAGAGATATCTGCTGATAGAGCCAGATGAAATGGAGTGGGATGTGGGCCATGTGGAGTTTAAGGGCTAGTACAGTTCTGATGGGCAGCGAAAGTGATTTAAATTGCTGACCTACGTGGTTGCATTGATAGCTAACATTTCTCATTTGACCAATGCACTCTGATTGTATTGACCGATTTCTCACATGGCATCACTGGCTGACTTGCACCTCTGATCCATTGACCTGTACTGTGCTACAAATGCTGTCTGTCCAGGCTGACGTTGCTTTCTCTTTGCAGTTAAATCAAGGCTCGGAGGACCCGTTAAAGCGGCCTGTGGTTTATGTCAAGGGTGTTGATGCAGCGAGATTAATGAACATTGTTAACAAGCAGAAAGTGGCCCGGGCACGAATCCAACATCGGCCACCACGGGTAAGGTTGAGGGAAACAACTTTGGTTCCATTATTGACACTATTTATTGTGTGTTGCCAGTTTTGAAGGTAAAATGATCAAAGAGCTTTCTGCTCACATGATGTCCAGGAAAATACTTGTCGTCTCCAGTGCAGGCCCACTACATATCCAAGATCAATTTTAATTCATATTGGTCTACTGAGGGACAAGAAAGGCAAAACCTTTTGAATTAGGTGCTGAACTGTCTATTCATCTCAGGCTTTGTTCCACATGTTTAATCTCCTGATGTAAAGCTTAATGATTTCTATACCCAAGGAATTACCATCAGTCCACACAGCTCCAGCTCAGACCCACGACTTTGCTTAGATTAGCTTTTCTGTGTCACTACAATCCTCTCTACCGTCACTTCTTGGTGCCAGTTTGATGGTTCAACCATCTCACCCTGTAGAAGGTGTCTCACACGTAGGTTGGCTCTTGGGTGATTACTGATGAGATCTTTGGGAGATGTTGACATGGTATTTTGTGCAGATTTAAGACCCAGAGATGTCCATTTACTCTGTTTGATACTGTAGCAATTTTGTGATTTAATTTTTTTCCCTGGAGAAGGAGACGAGGGTCACCAGAGACTGGTGTGCCATTATAAAAAGATTAGTAGATTCAGACCCTCAAGTGATTGAGTTGGTGACTCTAGATTTTGTGAAGCAAACTCAACAGGAATAACAGAAAGATGAATAATAAAGTATATCAGAGTTTTTGTTTTTGATTTTTAATTTTGCATAGAGATGTCTTTTTTGGGGGATGTTTTTCTCTTTTTAAAGACGGACTTTGAGATTATTAAAGTTGAACGTTGTAAAGCCAAAGTTTGAAATAGCTGGTCAAAGCATAGCAGAAGATGCACAGCAATATATGGAGGAGAGAAGAATGACTTGGAGGGCAGAAACATGAATCATAATGGTCAAGAAGATGCTATTGTGAATTAGATTACTGCTTGTTGGAGTTTTAGAATTCAGGATCGTGATGAAGTAAGAGAACAAGGTCTTTTGATATTTAGCCAACACCCTCAATGTAAGAAAAACATCACTTCATTAACCTTGCACAATTTTATTGTGAGTTACGTATAGCTCAATGTATTTATAAGAACATTTTTACACATATTTAATTCCATGTCTTTAACTTTTTGACGATAGCCATGTCGAAATTGAGTGAATAGTTAATTTTGCTGCACTCTTTCTCTTTCAATCAAAAATGTATTTCTTTTTGTTTGAATTACTGTATTCTTTCATTTCATCCAGGAATTATCTTTCACTCTCTCCATAAAGAAATCATTTAAATAGGTGAAAAGTGGAGCTCAAAACTATTTTGCCTTCTGTGAGCTGGTTTTACTTCTGCGGTTGCCTCTGTTGAGGCCTTAGCCTTGCCTGTGTACTGTCTTGCCACAGGCTCCACAGATTGGCTTGACTGATGTTGAAAGAAGATCAAAAGAATATATTTGCTGGATAGTGACAATGAATTGCCAAATGGCTGCAGGCTGCAGTTAAGGTTTTTCTAGTCATAATTGTAAATGAATAAAAGAAGCAGAAAAGTCTGTATTTTCATCAAGATGTACATTTATGTAGATAAAGAACTTTAAGAAACTTAGCCCAGGTCTTTAAATCCAGAGCCCTCAAATGGTGGTAGTGTATTTGGAAGACCCAATTTAGACTGACAATCTCATAGGGGTCGGCAGCTATTCCAAAACTAGTTACAACATTGCGAAAACATTCCTGGCATCCTTCAACAGTTGTGTAAGGCCTTAGAGTGTGAACCGCAAGAAATACCAACAAAATGGAGTTATAAGCCTATCAGAATATATTTTACAAAAAGCAAAGATCACACATTTGTAGTGATAAGCAACTGATCTGGGGCGATAAGAAAAACTTTTTATAAAATGCTGTTAGCAGTTGTGGTCAGGGGCAGACTGCCTGAAAGGTGTGGTTTAAATCTACTCCGGCCCTTGAGTCTAAAATGGTGAGGAATTCTTTCACTGACACCCCGACCCATTCACCTCTGTTTGGTGCAGTCTGTCAAGTGGGATCTTAGCTGAGTTCCCACTTTCAGGAGCTTGTAAAAGATCACGTGACACTTTTCTAAGTGGAGCAAGGGTTTGACCCTGCCAATATTTATCTCCCAATTATTGCAATAAATTATTTTTAATTTTGAAATGAATTTTATTCATAAATATATATACAAGAAGTGTAATAGAACCAGAATATGTTGGCTGAAGTCCAGACGAAGGGTCTCAACTCAAAGTGTCGACCATTCATTTCCCTCCACAGATGTTACCTGATCTACTGTTTGTTTTGTTCTTCAGATTCCAGTCTCTACAGTTTCTTGAATCTCCAATACATGCCTTTCTTTACATTCATTGTGTAATTATATGAAAGTATTCATTGTGTTATCAAACTAATACAATAAAAGTACTGGAGGAACTCAGGCAGCATCTATGGGCAGTCGATGTTTCGGGGTCTTGATGGTTGACATCATGACCCAAAACATTGACTATCCATTTCCTTCCGTAGATACTGTCTGGCCCACTGGGTTTCTCCAGTGCTTTGTGATGCTCCAGATTCCTGCCTCTTTAGCATCTTTTGTCTTAATCCTACGTACAAAGTACCAATACTACTCATGTCCTCCCTAAGTATTTCTGGTGCTGTTCCACAGGGCCCAACCTGTTAGTGTCTAATGACACACAATCTTATATAGCAGTCCTTCCCCACAAAGCTTTTGAATTGGCTACACTGGATATCAGTTTTTTTCTTGTTATGTACTTCTGTGGCTTGGAATGTGCGAGTCAGCAGCATTCACTTGCAGACATCTTGTACCGGCAACCCAGCAAGACATTATAAAAGAGATTACCTGATCATTATTTCAGTGTCCGTATCTGGAAATCCCAGATGGCCAGGTAGAGATACATCTCTACCAAAGGAAGTGTAAGATACTTCTTCCCTTGGCTTCCCTGCAGGTCACCCTTGGGCGAGGTGTAGCACCTGCTTAGCTCCCCCGATCAGGGTCACGTGAAGCCACGGCAGGATGGTCGCATGAGCAGCTGGTGCACGTCACAAGTCCTGGCTATGCGACCACTGACCGAGGGCGGACAATCTCGGATTAATAATGCTGGGGTCACCCACTTTGTAAACAGACTGCCCAGAAGAAAGCTGTGGCAAACCACTTCTGACGAAAAAAATTGCCAAAAACAGTCACGATCAAAGACCATGATCACCCACGCCATACGACACTGCACAAAACCCACTGTAAGTAATTTGGTTGTTGTATTCCCAACCTAGCAAGAATGACTAGACTTTAAAATAATATACTTGTTGGTTGTAAAAGCTGATAATTTTACTTAAAGCTCACAAAGAAAGAACAGCAAAAGAAATTAGAGGCCTTTGAAATACAGGATGTAATTTTCACATACATATAAGTAAATTTTCCCAAACTTTAACTTATAATTGCATGAGAAGCTTATAAAGGCCTTGTTATCATGGTGAGAATCATTTGACATAACATCAAAGGATTAAGGTAGAAATCCAAAGCAAAGCTGATTTAGAACCTGCTGTTTTGCAGCATTTGGGGCTGAGAGGAAAATTGGATCAGCCATGATGAAATGGTGGAGGAAACTCAGTGGGCCAAATGGCTTTAATTCTGCTCCTATATCTTGTGGCCTTAATCATAGTGATAGTCATAACTCTATATTTAAAAAAAAAAGTGAGGTAGTGTCCAAAGCTTCAAAGTCCATTTAGGAATCAGATGGCAGAGGGGAAGAAGCTGTTCCTGAATCACTGAGTGTGTGCCTTCAGGCTTCTGTACCCCCTCCCTGATGGTAACAGTGAGAAAAGGGCATGCCCTGGGTGCTGGAGGTCCTTAATAATGGACGCTGCCTTTCTGAGACATTGCTCCCTGAAGATGTCCTGGGTACTTCGTAGGCTAGTACCCAAGATGGAGCTGACTAGATTTACAACCCTCTGCAGCTTCTTTCGGTCCTGTGCAGTAGCCCCTCCATACCAGACAGTGATGCAGCCTGTCAGAATGCTCTCCAAGTTTTTGAGTGTATTGTTGACAGGTCAAATCTCTTCAAACTCCTAATAAATTATAGCCGCTGTCTTGCCTTCTTTATGACTACATTGATATGTTGGGACCAGGTTAGATCCTCAGAGATTAAACCTGATTCTGAATTACCAATGCTGCGATAACCTCTGGACTTTCTACGTGCACCATTGCTGAGATCCCATTTTCCACCTCGCCCCTCCCTCAGATCTTTATGTTGCTAAGCCCCACCCAGGACTTTGGACAATGTGCTTCTTCCGGCCAGTTTCCTTGTACTGCTAGAGGACACCCAAATGCTGCAAGCCACGTCATAACATACACCACACTGTCATTAGCATCTTTGTTGACATCCATTGACTTCCATGAGCCAAAGGTCTGGGTTTAAAAGTACTCAGCTTTATTTTTGTGAAGATGTTTTGTGAAGCATCTTGGGACAATTTTCAGCCATCTTGGTTTTAATTAGCCAATGCATAATAATGGATTTGGGATGGATTTTATTTGTTCTTCGTACCTTATTTCCATATTTGTGCCCAGCAATCCATTCATGAGGGAAACCAAGGATATTTTAAAGTAAAACCAATTCTTTGGGAAATTAGGTTACACTATGGAGCATTGTATGCTTTCAGTACTATGCCCATCAAAATTCTCCCATCTTTAACCATGTTGAGAATTGGTTTGTGTAATTTCAAAGTCATTTTAAATATTTTCCATTTAATATTGATGTAGAATTTGTAAACGTGTCAAAAGTAAAGCAACTGTAAGTTGAAGACGTGTATTAATTATCCTATTGAAGGCTGGATCAGGTGCAAAAGGTCAACTGCTTTTCTGGTCTTTAATTTATATTCTTGTTTTTAATTGTAGAACAGTTCTTCATTGCTCTGTTCTCATCCAGACCTTTGTCACTCCATGCTCAATCCACATACTGACCAACTTGTCCTTGAAATGTAAGCCTTTCGAGCGAACAAGGGGAGGAGCTAATGGGCGTATGAGAGAGAACAAGTTGCAGGGAGAATTAAACTGGCAGGGTTGTTCTGAGGGCTGACACAGATTTGATGGGCCAAAGTAGCTTATTACTGTCGTAAGAAATGTGAGCCATATGGGAGAGAGAAAATCTGATGATGCTGTATCGTCCCATAGTGCAAAACCCCTTTTTATTGGGAGCACGTCCAGCCTTACACGATATTTTGTTAGTTAGACCACATTTTTTTTTCATCTTGACATGGTTTCTAGTCAAAGAAGTTATTCACAGTGCAAATTGGACAAAGTGCTTGAACATCCCTCAAAGCAACATGTAGCATAAACCTGAAACAAGTTCATATCCTGTGATTCTACAAAGGCCACAGAATGAATGAAAGAGCACAGGATTTTTTTTAAAATGGGCTTCTGATCTCATTGTCTGTTCAAGAATCTTCATTCCAATGCTGGGGGCAAGGCTTGGGTGGAGGGCTTGTGGTTGATGTAGTAATCTGTTTTCCAATTTCCTTTTAATTCAAGACATTGTAAAACTCTTAACTTGCAAGGTAGGCCATTCAATCCATTGTTGCTGCATTGGCTCTTTGAAGATTGTTGTCTAAAGAATCTCTTTCCATCCCTTTTACCATTGGGAATGTGTTTTTTTCCCTTTTCAACCACTTATTCAGTTATCTATTGAAAACCACCATCACATCTGCTTCCACCATCCTTACAGGAAATGCATAGCCAGATCAAAGCAAGTCACTCCATGAAAACTTTTCTCCTTATCTCTCTTGTGGACCATTAAACGATTGCCTTGAATTTGTGTGCTTTTATTACCACTCTCCTTCCATATGAAACAATTCCTTGTTAGCTACTCCAATTGAAATCCGTCATTGTTCTGCACACAATTAAATCTCACCTTAAACTTTCCTGCCAAAATAAGATTAATTCAAACCTCTCCTTCATAAAAACATATTGCTATTGAGTACCATTGAATTGCCAGATAATTATCGCTGTCTGCAGCAAACCAGAACAATATAAAGCCCTATTGCATCACTTGTAACAACTGCTCTATGCCCAATTATTTTATTTTGCTTGTTTCTTTTGCCAGGAGGGTTAGATGTTAATTACAGTGATCTGCCTAACAGGGCACCTCTTTGAGACCATCTACACTGAATTCCACCCCAGAAATTAAAAAAAAACATGGAAGCATTTGGAGTGGGATGGCACATCCTAAATGCATTTAGAAGAAGGAATTAGATATGAGGGAATTTGGGAAAGGGGTTCACAGTCTTCATTTTGCCAGCCCATTCTATTACATTGCATGTTCTTCATGTCACTGACCACTCCAGTTTTGCTGTGTTTCTAAAAGTAAAGGTGACTGGGAATTCATTGAAACTGGGATATAAGGAACTGCTGCTTTGGTTCCTCAGAGAGGTGCGTTTATTATTTACCCTTTTTGGTGATCTAGTTATCAATGCCACAGCTAATATTTACTCTTCATCCCTAATTACGCCCAAGAAGATGTTGGCCATTCGGTATTCTGAACTGCTACAGTCCTTCTGATGAACGCATTCCAACAATATAGTTGGGAGGGCATTCCAGGATTTGAGTCTCATTGACAATGAAGAACTAACCATTTTACTAATGCAAGAATCACTGATCGGTAATTCAAACAAATCAAAAGATTTTTTTTACAGTAATTAATCAGGTAAACCATACATAATTTGTAGACAGTACACACTGTTGTCACTGTTGGTCGATGGATTCTTGTGGAAGGGGTACCAATCAAGTGGGCTGCCTGGTACTGGATGGTGTCAAGCTTCTTGGGTGTTGATGGAGCTGCACTCATCCAGGCAATTGGCAAGTATTCCATCACACTCCTGACCTGGGCCTTGTAGATGGCGGACAGGCTTTGGGGAGTCAGGATGTGAGGTACATGCCACAGGGTTCCTAGCCTTTGTCCTGCTCTGGTAGCCACTAATAACCTTTACTTATTCCTCAGAAATAACAATGCAAAGCTAGTATGGTTATGAAAGAATCTGCCCAAATAATTGGACAGTCTCTTCATCACTTAAATGGTCATGGGCTCAAAATGGTTGTTTTAAGACAGGATTGTATCCTCAGCATGGTACTGGCATCACACTTGGAGGCCCCTAACTTAAAAATGTTTAAATTCAATGATGATATTAATATCTGGATTTATGGTAAACCCTAAGTGATTTGTTAATGTTCTTCAGAGCCTGGGATTTTGCTACCCTTACTTCATAAAACTCTAGTCCTACACTGTATCTCCCTTGAAGCATCTAGTTTTAAGCAAACGTTACAAAATTCAAGAAGAGGGAAATTGACCAGGCAAGCTATCAGGATAAACGAGCCCGGGAAGAAACCCCACGAAAGGAAACGTACCCTTCATTGAGCTAGCTGTCAGCTATGTCTGTGGTAGCTTTGGCATACCTGGCCATGGTACATTTCTTAGTGAGCACGAGTTTAGGTCTCCACTGTGTGGTGTGGGGCCACCACACTATCAGCTGAAAAGGACTTACCATCACATTTATTAAGTGTGAAGGAAGATGGTCAGGGTGATGGGTGCCTTGGCAAAATATTCAAGAAACTCAATGTTATTTGCTTGTGACACCTGTTCACAGGCATACTATTTGCTCTGTCCCAGAGTCATTGCAATAACCTGGATTGATACAGTACCTTGCCATCACAAATTGTGAGGCTTCAAGGACAATTGCTGGCTCCCAGTGGATCGGTTACCATTGGTAGTCCCTTACCTTCTTGAGTTGGGCAACTGTGTAGATCCTTGAAATGCCCATGTGCACACAGTGGCTTTCCCTTGTGCCATGTTTGGCCCATGGAGTTGTCGTATCTGTTTCACCACTGTTCAAAATAACTTCGCAAAGTTTAGTAGATTAACTGCACAATCTCAACTGCCCCTCCGTCCCCCCCACCACCAACACCTCCCCCATCATCTCCCCAGTACATAATTAAGAAGCTCCCAGTGAAATTTATTCCTGTTGGCCTTTAGCCTTGGAAGGGACATTAAACAGATTTCCAGCAAGCATGCGTTGGTTAAATTCCTTCATAGAGAGTTGGATTAGCAACTAGTTAAACAATGGCATGTACGTATGATCAAAGTCACTATTGACGGGCCCATGCTGTTGTCACCATGGGAATTGTATTTGTGAAATGCATATAGCTATGGTTGAATAATGCAGGTTGTAGTCTCGGATTGATATGCTGGTGTCAGTGGGATTAGTTTTGATACACTGGGAAAATTTGTATCCTTTGTTTTATAGGGATATAATGCCTATTTTTCTATTTATTTAAAATCTGAAGCGTTAATTGTATGGGTATGTATAGTTAGGCCCAGTGATGAGCTTATTGTAGCTCAATCTTTTTTTCCCTTTAAACAAGAATGCGTTTGCAGTCGTTATTCTTGAAGGAAGCGGCCTTTAATTGAATGCAGTCAGTATGATAAGTGAGGCACATGCTGAATGTACATTGCTATTAATTCCAGCGACATCTGTCATCCACGTCAGCCTCCCACAGTTGTGAGACACGGCACTGTGGCGCGGAATTCCAGCGAGGTTGACATCAATAAATGCTGTCCTGGCATTGCTGGAGTATCCCGAGCCTTTGACCTAAATTCTTGCTGCTTTCACTCAGGAGCAAGAAAAAAAAAGAGCCGGCAATGATCTCCCCAGTCTTTCAGCAACCAACCACACAGAAGTGCAACTGAAAAATTAATTTGACGCTTTCCCAGCCAAGCTTTCCTGCTAAATTAAAATCCACGGGGGCCGACTTGAAAGATGAGTTCATGACAGGGGAATGCCTTTGAAATGTGCTTCTCAATATAATGAATAACTCTGGCTGAGGCTTCTACTGTACAGTTCGGTCCCCACCTGCTGGCCAGTCTAATTCCAAGCTTAACTTTCTAAATGCTAAACTGTGTGGTATTTCCAAACATTTGAGTCATCTGGTTTTATACTTGTGGACTTTATTTAAAAATGTATATTTTTTATTATTTAATGATGGAATTTTCAGGTAATAATATAAGAGACAGGACCTCAAGCTACTCTGCTGTTGAGTAACATCTTGGTTGATCTTACCACAACCCTTGATATTCCCTATTTTCTAAATATCTGTCTTTCTCAGCCCCGAACATAATCAATGGACCAGAATTCACAGACCTTTGGGGTAGGGTTCCTGCTTTGTGACCCTGTGAGAGAACATGATGACTGAGACTGCTCCTGGATTTGAACTGGCAACAGTACACAGACAAGGGAGGGATCCCAGGGACTAATAGCTTGGGCTTGGTTTAATGCGGATCACTGCTCCAACTACCGTAATAACACAGAGCAACAATAGAACGGGTAGCGTTCCTGTCTGGACTGGAAAGAGAGCCTCCGTCTTTTAAACAACTATCTTTTAACTGCTTACTTCATATAGATGGGGAGTCTGATTGACCTGCAGGTAATATTCAAACTTACAGGATCTAGCTTTATAAACAATCCTAACAATCACCTAGAGAGTACCTATAAATTTGAAAGTGCCTTCTCTAGTTGAATTGTAATGCATTTTTTTCAGCATGCCATGTTCTGTATTACAATCTCTACATTAATCTTTCTGTACTTTAGACGTTACTGAGATTTACATGAGATACAGTATAACAGCAGGGATTGCTCTATCTAAAATGTTAATGGTTTCTGGTCAGTCACGGGTTCTGACAGAGTGGGGATCACAGCCAAACTATATTAGCATTGCATTAAAGGTCGATGAGATGACAGGGGTGAAAACATTCTTACTTTAGTTTCTTGTCACTAATTTATGACAATTTTTTTTTGTGGCTGGATCTACTTACCTTAATTAATGACAAATCTCCTTCTTTCTGCTTTGCCAGCAGCCCACAGAATACTTTGATATGGGAATCTTCCTGGCATTTTTTGTGGTGGTTTCCCTTGTCTGTCTGGTTTTACTCATTAAAATCAAGCTCAAGCAACGCAGGAGTCAGGTAAGAGACTGAACAGAAGTCTTTTAAACTGATCTGAAAAGATTATCACAGATTTAAAGGCTTTGGAAAATCCCAAACATAGGGTACAGTAAAACTGATAATCCACCATACTCAAGACACTTACAGTGGCAGGCTGACAGATTTCCTTGACTATTAATACCCCAACATACTTTTAGGGCATTTTTTGTTCCGCTCCTCGACTATAATAAATTTTCCAGTGAACCTTGTTAAGCTTTAATGGGTCCCTGATGAGATTAAAGGGAGCATGGAAACTGGGGCCTGCACAGCCTGATACTGAACCATTGGGATTTCCAAATATTTGAAAAGTAGATTATTGAAGATGTATGTAGTACCTTTTGTATATTCACAATTTGCAGACACAAATTCAGATTGAGCTCCTTTATCAAGATTTTAAATGCCCTCCTAAAGGCAACAAAACCACAGAGCTTCAGTGGAAGTAGACTGATATTTATTGGGTTGTGGGAAATATAATCTAAAGGAGAAAATGCAGAGAAAATTACTTTGAGCTTCACGTGGCCAAAAATTTGCAGCTGAAGTTGGAAGAAAATTAAACATGTAAACGTGAAGAGATCGTCAACGTGGATCTGATCCTGTATCACCTGCCTAGAACCATCCACACAAATCAAAACTGCCTACGTGGGGTCCTTTGTTGAACCTTGGCAGTACTGTTAGCGAAGTGTTATTGCAGAAGCAGAAGAAAAATCGTCTAAAATGATTATGGTTCAAACACATGCCATTACTGTTGCTGATTATAAACATAGGTAGCATCGTTCCCCTCAAGTGCTTTAAGTGAGTGAACTTGAACTTCTGTGGATACGAAGGTGAAGTAATTGGTATAAGATGCAATGAGAATGGTACTGTTATACCAATCAGAATGACAAACCTCCTTGTAGAGTTTAGGGTTCCTGAACCTGGTGGTGTGGGACCTAAGGCTCCAGTATCTTAAAAGATCCATATGTACATGTGGATAGAAAACGGTGCTTTTTTTTTCCAATTCTGTAGAAACTAAAATCAATGTAATTGGAATTAGGATTCTGTTTTGAGTGAAATCATACCAGTCATGTAAATGGTTTTGGCACTCTGATTGGGGTAATGGTGGAACGCACCCACCCCTTCAGAAGCAGCCAGATTTATATCCCTGCTCTGTCCCTGTCGACTGAGTCTCCCTGTTCCTCCTTCAGAGTTCAATGAACAGGATGGCTCTCCAGGCACTCGAAAAGATGGAGACGAGAAAATTCAAATCAAAGAGCAAAGTTTCTCGAGAAGGCAACTGTGGTGCCTCGGATACCCTGAGCAGTAGCTCCACCTCGGACTGTGCCATCTGCTTGGAGAAATATGTTGACGGAGAGGTGAGGAAAGCACTCCTGAAAGTTACAACTTAATTGTGAGTGTTTCAAATGGCTGGCAAAAGACATGCCATGAGATGCCCAGTTTGATTCGCATGCGTACCTTACAAAGAGCAAACTGTCAAGATGTTCCCTTTTAATCAAATAATAGAATAAATGTTCACCAGATTCTGATTGGAAATTCCAGAATAAGAAAAAAGGATCCAAGTCTTTAAGAAGAGAGTATTCATGTAGAGTTGGCCCCATTGTGTTAATGTTTCATATTTGGCCCATTGAATCTATGTCAGTAACAGAACAACGTCATCAATCCCACTCCCTAATATGTCCCTCTAAAGACCTAAAGTCTTCCACCACTCACCTACACACCAGAATACGTTACAGTGACTAACTAAGCCCTACCAGTGCTCATCTCTTCCACCAGACCCTCCTCAGTCCACCAGTCACCTCAGTGTCCTTTCCTGCTGGTCATCTCGCTTCTCCGCTCTCAGTCCTGATTCGGGTTTTCAGCTCGAATCTTTGACAATTCCTTTCCTCCTACTCAAATTGCTGAGTTCTTCCAGCACATGCTGTGTTGCTGTGGATTCCCGTACTTGTGGTCCCTTGTGCATTCTGTCTTCTTAAATAACCACTCAATCTGCCAGTTCTATTCCCTTGATGCAGAATGTGTTTGGATGTAATCTTTCAGATTACTTTCATGTTATTTATTGGACTCCACCCCTCTGCCATATTAACCCCCTTTCTGTCTTGTACTCAAGATGTGCAGGAATGTGCAAGTTCTTATTTCATTCCGATTTTACCACACGCAGTGACAAAGCACTTCTCTATCTGTTTATATTTTAATTTTAAGATTGAATCGTTTTGGTTAGGACAAGACTGGGGCTCAAAACAACTGGTCTTTTCAATGTCGTTTAGTGACAGAATTTTCCAGTGTGTTCAATTTTACATTTTAAAGAATCCAACCTCTCTTCCTGTTGGCAGGAGCTGCGCGTGATCCCCTGCACTCACCGCTTTCACAAGAAGTGTGTGGACCCCTGGCTGCTGCAACATCATACATGTCCACACTGCAGGCACAACATTATCGGTACGTTCAGCCTCTCTGCTCCTCCGAGGGCTCCTGGTGGGTTTCCCCGGCTCCTGGGCATGATGGATCCTCTCCCCACTTCGGCCACTGAGTTCCTAATGTTTAAGCAAGGGAGGCACTGGATTGGCCAAAAACCTGACTTGGCGTGTGTGCGTGTGCCAGGAACGCCTTGCGTTGAATGCTGGCAAGCATAGGAAGCTATTTGAGCTGCTGCCCTACGACACCGGTGGTCTGGTTATATTCTGCTTTGTAGAGCTTTCATGGTCTTTCTGTGACTGTTTTTTAAGTTATATAGAGATATAGCACAGTAACAAGCCCTTCTGGCCCAATGAGGCTCCACCCAGTTATACCCACATGACCAATTAACCCACTAACTGTACGTTATTGGAAAGTGGGAGGGAACTGGAGCACCCAGTGAAAGCCCACACAGTGATGCTTAGAACAGACAAACTCCTCATAGACAGCAGCGGAATTGAACTCAGGTCACTGGAACCGTGATAGCGTTACGCCAACCGTAATGGCTGCGCTACCGTGCCATTCTATACTGCCTTTCTTCCCAGTGCTTTGTTTTTCTCCTCCCACACCCCAGAGACACGTGGGTTGGGAGGTTAGTTGGCCATCGAAGCCAACACCCCCCCCCCCCCCAGTTGTAGAACCTACAGTGAGTTGATAGGAGTGTGGGGGAACGAAACGGGATGAGCGTGAAGGGATATTGGAAGGTCAACACTCACTGGGTAGGGTCGAGGTTTGGGTTACCATGTTGTATGACTGTGACTCATTGGAGGGTCAAGAGGTATGGTTGGGTATAAATTCAATAATTTGACCACTTAATCCAAACTCGCAGGCTGGAAACGTCTTTGATGCTGGACCTGAGCCGAATCTGAAATATTTAGTTGCACTCTTTCCTATTGGCAGGTGGTTTGTCCTGTTGTACTCCACATTATCGAATCTTAGCACATGTATTTGTAAATATTCAGTCTTGCCTCATCACTTTCTTCCAGAATCCAAGGAAATTATGTTTTTTTGGTATACAATCTCAGCCCAAAGGCTCATGCTTGGGTTGGGTAGACAGGCCGATGGGAGATTTATTCCAATAATGGGTTTATTTTGGGAGCTTACCGAGGTCCTGTTTATAGGATGTGTCTGTTTGCTGGGGTATTTGGAGGGGAGTGGGTGTGATTTGTTACATTTTCCCCATCCCACTTATGAAGATTCACTTACAGGGACCCCAGACTGCCAGCGGTCGTTCATTTCTCTGATACATCCAGTCTGACAAATCCCATCTGCTTCAAAGCACCTGGCAGGTGTTTGCTGGGCTAATGACAGCCCCAGAGAAGATGTCTGACCCTCAGGCTTTGACTAGGGCGGTGGCATTGGTCTAGGTGGGGTGCAGGGGGAGAGATACTCGACTTTTATCAGTAGCTGCCAGTCAAAGGTTGGCCAAGTCAGTAGAATCTTCATGAAAAAAGATTCTTCAAACATCCATGGCAGATCTAAACCTTTAGTATTTCTTTTCAGTTCAGCTAAACTTCAGGGAATGGGTTTAAACTACACTGCTTCGCAGAGTAGATGTTCTGTATGCAACTCACAATGTTTTGCAAACCATGCCATTCTCCTGTTTCAATGGAATGGTCAAATATGTATGACCAGATCCAAATGACAAAAGAGACATGCATACCTATTGGCTTGTCCTGCTTGTGTATCTCTAGGTACCTCATCAAAATTTAGCAGCAATGTACAGAGGTGGTAGCAGCGAATAAGACTGGAAGGAGTTGTCAGATGGATGGAAATGGTTGCTCCTTGTAAGGAGTTCGCAAGGGCAAGTCAAAGACCCTCTAGTGAAATGCCCAGAAGTAGATAAAGTGTAGGGTGGTGCCAAATAAGGAGGAAGGTAAGGGATACCCAAAGGTCAGGAAAGGGATAGAGATTTGAAGAGCAGCATATTCAAGGGGCGAGAAATGAGAGGTGACACAAAGCCAAATGGGCTTTTTATGGAAGGGAATGTGCCAAGCACGGGTGAGGAAGATGGTTCCGAAGAGATGAGCTGAAATCCAGGAAAATGCTAGCAAATGCACACTGGGCAAACTCGAATCACAGCTGAACAATCAATTCTCTGCCCTTCCCCAGTAATATTCAAACACCTCATTATTACTGCATTGAAAGATTTCTGGTTATTTTACATCCTTAAAAGTGGGTAATAAAAAAACTCTTATGCCAAAGGCAGTTCCAGAAAAAATATAATGCCAGGTTTTAGAGCAGCAAGCTACCCAGGCAGTCGCTGACCAGCTTCAGAGGGAGGTAAGCTGTAAGTTCCCTTGATTAATTTAAATAAGATGACCCATTAATCTGGGGTATTAATTATTTATTATTATATCACCAAGGCAAGTTGTGTTGTTGAACTCTTTGTGATTGTGACAGTTGCTCTGTGTAAGCTCTCAATATTACGTAAAACAGGCCAAAATTGTGTTCCTTGACAAGTGCTCACTCGCTCCTGGTTTGAAGAGGCTGATCATCCATTTTTGACAAAGCTACGCACAAAATGTTCAGAGTTCAAAGGTTTGCTGGGTTTCAAAGTCTTGTACATCAAATATAGGGACTCTAGTACGAATCTGCCTTGATGTTGCACATTAATAGCAAGTTGCCAAAACATTTTACATCTTGCGAAGTTATCTTTTCCATTGTTGCAACATAGGGATTGGAAGAATTAATTCTCATACTGCAGGTTCTTGTGAGACAGCAGTAGGATAAAATGGTGCAGGTAATTTATTTTGGTGATTTTGACTGGGACACCAGGGGGAATTACTCTTTGAATAATCCCATGGGATCTTTTAAAACCCACTGCAAATGTGGTTGTGGGTCTCCAAAGGAGATGGAGTATGATAGCTTTGCAACACTTTTTCTTAATCCCAATATGACCACGAGGAAACAGGAAGAGCCCAAAGGCATTTCTCCCTCATCCATGCTCTTTAAAAAAACATAATCCTTCATGGTCCTCTGCAAGCTTCTCAGCATCCTAACATGACTGTTCCTTTGTCATTGCTTTGTAGAAATCACAGTGCTGTGGCCAACAGCACTGTGGGAGCATCTTCACCAGAACACAAGGATTGCTGTAATTATGGCCAGTGTAGATGGTTGCCAAAGGATACAACGGGATAGAGATCAGTTGCTGATATGAGTGGAGATGTGGCAAATGGGAGTTTATTCTGGCATGAGGTTTTGCACTTTGGGCGATAAAATTTAAAGGGACATTACATTACATTGGTAATGGCAGGATTCTTAACAGTATTGATGTGCAGAGAAATCTTGGAGTGCAAGTCCAAAGTTCCCTAAAAATATCTGCATGAGTTGATCGGCTGGCAAAGAAGGCATATGGGGTATTGCCTTTATTTGTTCAGACACTGAGTTCAAAAGTTGGGAAGTTATGTTGCAGCTTTATAAACCTCTGTTTAGTCAAAAAAAACTGATTTAATTAAAATCTGGTTGACCCCTCGCTGAAAGAATATAGAAGTTTTGGAAGGGTGCAGTAGGGGTTTACCAGGACGCTGCCTGGATTAGAGGCCTTGAGGTGTAAAGAGAGATTGGACAAACTTGGATTATTTTCTCAGGAACAGCAGGTGCTGAGGGGAAACCTGATAAGGAGTTTATACGTTGATGAGAGACACAGACAGAGCAGATGGGTGGGACAGATGTTTTTTTTAAAAACATGGGTAGTAGTGCGTCCCTGCCAGAGATGGTAGTGAAGGAAAACGTAAAGGCATTTAAGAGGCTCTTAGATAGGCACATTATTGTGCGGAGAACAGAAGGATATGGATAGTGTGTACACAAAATGGATTTGTTTAGATAGGGGTTTATTTATTGCACTCATTAATTCAGCACAGCCTCATGGGCTGAAGAAACTGTTCCTGTGCAGTTGCTGTTCTGGAAGTCGACGATACTGAATCAGAATCAGAATTAGCTTTATTATCACTGACGCATGTCGTGAAATGTGTTGCTTTATGGCCCCAGTACAATGCAGTAATAAAATAGACTAAAAATTGCAATATGAAATATGTAGACATAGTGAGGTAGTGTTCATGGACTCTTCAGAAATTTGATGGCAGAGCAGAAAAATCTGTTGCTAAAACATTGAGTGTGCCTTCAGTCTCCTGAACCTCTACTCTGGTGGTAGTAGTAAGAAGAGGGCAGGTCCTGGGTGATGGGGGTCCTTAATGATGGATGCCACCTTTTTGAGTTACTGCCTTTTGAAGATGTCCTCAGTGCTGGGGAGGCTAGAGCCCACGGTGGAGCTGGTTGAGCTTGCAACCCTCCCTGCAGCTTTTTCCGATACTGTGCAGTGGCCCCTCGAAACCAGATGGCGAGTCTCCACTGCCTTGTACAGGCCGTTTACGGACGGGCAATAGATGCTGGTCTGGTCTGCAGCACAGAGGTTCCAAAAGGTGAATGGACACAAACTCCGAGTAGCAGGAGGCAAAGGTATCTGTGGCCTTTGAACAAATGGACGGTGCAGCTATGCAGAGGGAGTTGTTAACTTGCTGAAGATTACAGTGATTGCACATCGTAAAGGTTTCACCCAGGCTGAGGTCTGCCAAATAAAACCCCACCTAACGTTTCTTTCTCTTTACAGAAAGGAAAAAAGAAAGCAGTGGCTCTGTGTGTGTCGAGGCCGAGGGTCAAGGGCGCAGCAGGCAGCGAGTGGTGCTCCCTGTCCATTACCCTGGGCGTGTGCACAGGACAAGCCAGCTGACCACCTATCCCACCAGGACTAGCATGGACACACGTGGAAATCCCGTCACGGTGCTCACGGTGGAGCAGCACGGTGACCAGGGGCTGTACCCAGCGCAGTCAGGGGCGTACGTACGGAGCTACCCGCCCGTCCGCCTGGACCACGGCTTGGGCGCCCACCATTGCAACATGGAGCATCGCGCGTTCCCTCAGGCCCACACCTTCCGGAGGGCCAGAATGAACGGGCGGAATTACTCGAGGGCCCCTTGTTTTTCCCAGTACGAGACCATGTATCAGCACTACTTCATCCAAGGACTGAGCTACCCGCAGGCCGAACCCCAGCCAGGCCTCCTCAGCCAGAAGGGGCCCTCCCGCGCCTTTCAGGCTGGCGGCAGCATGCTGTACCCCACCGTGGTCCACATCCCTCCGTCGTCCCACCTAGACGGGGGCAGCAGCTCCAGCTTCAGCTGTTACCACGGCCACCGGTCGGCCTGCAGCGGCTACCTGGCTGACTGCCCGGGCAGCGACAGCTCCTGCAGCAGCAGCGCCAGTTCGGGCCCCTGCCACTGCTCCTCCAGCGACTCCATGCTGGACTGCACGGAGGTCAGCAACCGGGGAGTCTACGGTAGCTGTTCTACCTTCCGCAGCTCCCTGAGCAGTGACTATGACCCGTACGTCTACCGGAGCCGCAGCCCGTGCCGCGCCGGCGAGAGCCTGCTGACGGGAGGGCCACAGGAGGAGGAGGAGGAGGAGGAGGAGGAGGAAATGGACAGCGGTGGCGGCCTGCCAAAATACGGCTGCCACTCCCCTGATACGGGACCCCGGGCCTCTCCCGGGGATCAGCTCTCAGACTGCAGCCTGGACATGAACTATAGCAGCAGCTCCTCGCTGGAGGACAGGGGCCCGGCTGCCCCGGAGGACAGGAGCAGCGCGGCTGAGCAGGCCTGTGCCCGTTGCCTAGAAATGCCAGCTGCTGGCTGCAAGGGGGCAGAAGGCGGCCTCTTCCCCCCGCTCTGCGGGCCTTGCCAGAGGACTGCGTCGCCGATGTTGTACAGCGTCAACGCCGGCCGCTGTTTTCACGAGGAGAAATGGGCGCGAGGCCCGGCCCAGGACTGCACCGTCAGCGTGAGGAACGCCCAGGCTGACGAGAGCCCGCACAGCCCCAGGGCCACCCCCTCCTCGCCTTCCTTGCCCCCCAGCAGCTGTGAACTGGCCCAGCGCATCATCAGCATCCCTGAGGACACGGGCGGCGCCTTCCACAACATTTGCTCTCGGCTCCGCGAGTCCACCATGAGGGACAGCTCAGAGGGTAAGATGGGGCGCGGGTGCACGACGAGTCGGGGGCGAGGGCAAGAGGGGTCTGGTTCGGGGAACACGAAGGCCGAATGGAGACTCGAGATTCTGCGGGGGCTGGAAATCCTGCGTGACACACACAAGGCGTTGGAGGAAGTCAGAGGGTTAGGGAGCATCCGTGCAGGGAATTGAACAATCAGTGTTTCGGGCCACCACACTTCATTAGGACTGGGTGGGCCACTAATCTGTTCTAGAAACCCTGAGAGTTCCCCTCACTGGGGTAATTGGTTTATTATTGTCACACATGCCAGGACGCAGTGAAAAGCCTTGTTTTATAAACCACCCAGACAGATCATTCAATACATAAACACAAGAGATTCTGCAGATACTGAAAATCCAAAACAACACACACAAAATGTTGAAGGAACTCAGCAGGTCAGGCAGTGTCTACGGAAATGATAAGCACTGAATGTTTCGGGCTGAGACCATTCTTCAGGACGTCGTACATAGTCCAGATGCAGGGTTTTGACCCAGAATGTCGACACACGGAATATGCTCGAGCCTCTATGTCCCTCCAGTAGATTGTTTGTTACTCAGTCCATGTATATTTACATGGAGGTCACACACAAGTAAAAGCAGTCACAGAATAACGTTACACGTACAGAGAGGGTGCAAAGCAGGCAGACAATGCCAGGGCCATGATAAGATAGTTTGAGGGGTTAGGAGTTCATCTTTATTGTACAGGATGTCATTCAAGTATAACTGCAAGGTAGAAACTGCCTTTGAGCCTGGTTGTATGTATTGTTTCATTCTTTCCAGCGTTCGACCTGTTTGGAGGGTTGAACATAAAACATAGAAATCTACGGCACATTATAGGCCCTTCGGCCCACAATGTCGTGCCGACCATGTAACTTACTCTAGAAGCTGCCTAGAATTAACCTACTGCAAAGCCCTCTATTTTTCTAAGCTCCATGTACCTATTTAAGAGTCTCTTTAAAGACCCTAGTGTATCCACTTCCACCACCGTCGCTGGCAGTGCATTCCGTGTACCCATTACTCCTTGAGAAAGGAGAATGAATGGGTTTGAGGGTGTATCCAATTTACGAGGCTGCTTTCCTCAGACATTGGGAAGTGTGGATGCTCAATGGAGGGGAGGCTGGTTTACATAGTAGACCGGACTGCGTTCATAGTTCTCTGCAATTTCTTGCAGTCTTGGGCAGAGCTATTCTCATACCAAGCAGTGGTGGACCCTGTTAGGATGCTTTCTATGGTGTATTTGTAAAAATTGGCAAGGATCATCAGGAGCATAACAAATTTGGGGCTCCTCATTGCCCACAAACTTACCAGGGCAGAGGGTTTCTCCATCACACCATGGAGGCTGGAGTTGCTTTCAATGCCCTGTCCTCGACAGAATCCCTCTGTTGCCCCAACACTCAGTGAAACCCAGAGGTTCTTTGCTCCTTTTAAATGTATGGAATTCATTGGGGAAAATATTATTAAAAATGTGAATTAAGGTTGTGTTGTGTCATGAATAACATCCTGTAAACATGAAACTCTTGACAAATATGGGTTCACTGAGTGCCTGAGAATGTTGCATTATGGCATTTTCACGGTAGAACTAAGGGGAAGGAGAATCAGACAGCTGACCAGTTCATACCCCACATTCTTGAGTAATGTTCGCTGAGCTGGGGCAGGAGCAGGGGGTAGGCCAGAAAGCATAATGTCACAGATTCTGCATATCAAAAACAAAAATAGAAACCCCTCTACGGGTCTGCTAGGTTTTGTGCATGTGAGGCCTCCATAACTGAGATTTGACTCATTCTACAGACACACGCCTATTCAATTCATAGAACCATACAGAATGTAACGTGCAGACGTTCCAATAGGTTATCTAATTCCCATCCATCCCACCTGGGTGCACTTACTTCCCAGCGACCCATTCTCTCTCACCTGCCCATCAACTCCACCTGGAGTGTCATGCCATCCACCTTTGCTGGGACAATTTACTGCAGTGAGTTATTCCACCAGCGTGACTTTGAGACAAGGGAGGAAACTGGAGCGAACTCCTAATTGTACTCGTACATTGTGACTGCAGGAAACAGGAGACCAAACTATGGAGAGGGTTTTTTTTGGGTGAAGCCAGGAAGTGATTTTTAAAATAAAAAGTGATGAGAACATTATTGGACTATTGGACAGGGCAGTAGAGGCAGTAGCTGTGTAGGAAATGCTAAACACTGTAGGGCTGGAGGTAGCGGCTGCGGGAAGGGCTGCAAGCTTTTGCCCAGATAGTAATCTACAGGAGAACAAGCTTACTCATTTTATCACAGCTATCTTGCAATGATCTGCACAGCTGGCAGCAGTAGTCTAAGCTAAGTCACACTGATGTATAAAAATCTCTTCACAGTGGCCTCTTTTGCAGGGAAACTAACTTGCATTGGACACGTTGGTCAATACGTATATGTTAATTGCCACAAACTCACCAGCTTCACTGACGGACTGATGTGTGCGAGAGCTAGGAAGTGTGGCCATCAGCAAAGTATCTTTCTAAAGCTTAGGTGGTGATGAGTTAGAACGTCGGAGTCTTGTATCACACTTCAAATGCTACTCACAATGTTGCATTTATTTCCCTGTCACTAACCTCTCATCCTCCAATTCAGTTCGAAACTATAGTAATTATTTTGTTAAGCGTGTTGACATGACATTTTCTAGTAAAATTATAAAATACTGTGGGGGAGGAAGATTGTTTGTTTTTTCCCAACGGCCAGGTATCAGTCATTGTCAGTTTGATCTACTTTGAACTGGGAAGCAACTTTGCTGAGTACTTTTTAACTCTTTACTGTATTCAAAGTCCTGATGTAGCCTGGGTGAAGGATACTGCGGGGTTATTGTAGTGTTCTCGTGCAGTGTGTTGAAACTCTGACTAAACACCAAGTTAAACCGGAGCCAATGAAGACAGAGTCGTAGTAAGGTTAACCATTTACTGTGCACTCTTCCACATTAGCATCGTGTGGTGAAAACTGTTGATAAAAAAAATACAAACATATACAGCGTCTGTTTCATTCTGGAGACCACACGTTCTCTTCCTTTAGCGAGTGTCTCCAGCTGCCCCGAGTAGCGGGCAAGGGGGTCCTGTCAAACTGCCGCCCGGCCAAAGCCCACCCCGCGTTTGAAATTGAAAAGAAACGGCGTTAATATTTTTACTTCAAATACTTTCTTACGAACTTACGGCATTGCTTCTATAATGTTTCTTTGTGGGTAGAAACGGAGCTCTTCACAATCATGCTGCATGCATGGCACCCACCTTCACACCTTCCCGAACCGGAGGTTACACGTAAGACACGGCGAAACCGAAAGTGACGTCATCACATGCCGCGATATACCATAGACAATGAATTTACCTTTGTTGTACTGTAATGTAATTATCAACCTTTAACTTTAACTAGAAGATAGTTACAAACAAATCATTTAAAGCATAGACCCAACAAAGTCAAATAAATGCCTTAAGGGCGACACAGTTATCATATACTCTTTGATTTTAAAGGCAGAGTATTTTAAAGAGAGTAACAGGTAAACTATAGACTGTTAAGTCCAGGACCGAGAGGCTCAACCAACCTAAGCAAAGCAACTGGGACTGTTGTCCACGTGCTTTCCTCGTCTCCCACTCAAGTTAGATCCAAAGGAAGGTCCATGTGAAAGCTAGAGAAAATGATTTGCTGAAAGTAGATATGAATGCTATCTATTTAAATGGCATTTCTGGTACTGGAACATAGAACAGTACAGCACAGTACAAGCCCTTCGGCCCAATATGTTTGTGCTGACCTTTCAGAACAGAAATGCGAAGAAATTTTTTTAGTCGGAGGGTGGTGAATCTATAGAATTTGTTGCCACGGGCAGCAGTGGAGGCCAAGTCATTGGGTGTATTTAAGGCAGAGGTTGATAGGTATCTGAGTAGCCAGGGCATCAAAGGTTATGATGAGAAGGCGGGGGAATGGGAGAATGGATCAGTTCATGATAAAATGGTGGAGCAGACTTGATGGGCCAAATGGCCCACTTCTGCTCCTTTGTCTTATGGTCTTTTAATCTACTCCAAGGTCAGTGTAATCTTTCCTTCCATATATTCCTCTATTTTTTGCTTTCATTCATGTGCTTGTGTAAAAGTGCCTTAAATAGTGTCCCTCCATCCCTCTGCTCCCAGCCCTGGTATTGCGTTCCATGCACCCGTTGCTCTCTGTGCGAAAAACCTACCCCTGACCTTCCCGCAACACTTTCCTCCAGTTACTTCAAAATTATGTCCACTCATATTAGCTATTGCCACACTGGGGGAAAGGTGCTGGCTACCCATTCTATCTATGCCTCCTATCATCTTGCGCAACTCTTTGTGAGGTTGCTTCTCATCGTCCTTCGCTCCAAAGGGAGAAGCCATAGCTTGCTCAGTCCGTCCCCGTAAGACATGCTCTCCACTCCAGATCTCCACACCCTCCCTATTGCTTCAACACTTCGTATACTGAGCTGACCAGAAATGAACACAATACTCCCAAGCGTGGTCTAACCAGAATTTTACAAAGAGCTGCAAAATTACTTAGCAGTTCTTGAACAGTTGACTAATGAAGGCCAGCACACTATATGCCTTTTTAACTGCCTATTACATTTCCCTGTGTATTTCATCTGTTCAGAGCAAGCACAGTTAACGTTTTAGAAGTCTGGTATTCGGGCAATGCATACAACAGCGGTCTGAGTCCTGAATGGACGGGGTGGCAACCTTGTCCCACTCTGCCACCAGTAAGTGAAGCAGCGTTGATCGAAGCCTGTTCAGTAGGCAGATGATTTTTCTAGATCCTTTTTCAGATGATTTTGTGTTCCACATGGAGACACATGAGAATGCAGACGCTGGAATCTGTCTCCAAAGAAAATGAACTTCCAATATTCACAGCATATCACTAGACACTCCATTTCACCCCACCAATGTTGCTTGACCTGCTGGGTTCCTCCGGCAGTTTGATATTTGATTATAGACAATAGGTGCAGGAGTAGACCATTCAGACCTTCGAGCCACCACCACCGTTCACTGTGATCATGGCTGATCATCCACAATCAGTACCCTTTTCCTGCCTTCTCCCCATATCCCTTCACTCCTCTTTAAGAGCTCTATCTAACTCTTTCTTGAAAGAATCCAGAGAATTGGCCTCCACTGCCTTCTGAGGCAGAGCTTTCCACAGAACCCTGTGTTCTGTGTGGAACAAGTTTTCCCTCAACTCCGTTCTAAATTGTCTACCCCTTATTCTTGAACCTGAGGTCATCCGTAATATTTGTAATGGTCTTTTGACCCATTTGCTCAAGAAAGTAGAAAAGACTGATTTTAGTGAATGATATTTTATTGATAATATAGTTGCTATGGTGATACCAAGAAGCATAATTTCTTGATTGTATAATAGCAATTAAACTTAAAAAAATAATCACTGCCGGTAGGGCATTTTGGAAGAATTCCTTCAACATAAAAGTCAAAGTAAAGTTAATATCAAAGTACATATATGACGCTGTATTCTACCCTGAGATTTATTTTCTTGCAGGCATTTATAGGGGAAAACAAAGAAATACAATAGCGTTTATAAAAACTATAAACAACGCTGTCAAATAACCATTGTGCAAAAGGCACAGTGCAAAATTACAGTAAATAAAAAATAATACTGAGAACATGAGTTGTAGAGTCCTTGACAATGAGTCTGTGGATTGTGGAATCAGTTCAGAGTTGAGGTGGGTGAAGCTGTCCACGCTGGTTTTCAGAGCCGGATGATACAGGTGAGAAGAGAGAATGATTTGGATGATGGGGAGCCATTGGTGACAGTGCTCTTTGCAAATGTGCTCCATGGGGGAGGGGGTGGGCTTTGCCTGTGATCGACTGGACTGTATTACAGCAGCGGCTGAAGAAGTTAACAGAAGCTCGAACGAGGATTTAACTGAGAATATGTGATAATCTCTAAAGGCACCAGCACCTGTTCATTTTTCAAAGTCTTTACATACTGGTGCGCTGAAAGCCTACAGTGAACTGTATCTTCAAATTTACTGCTGTTTAGATACAGTATTTGCAGATCTTTGGTATAAGGCAGGTCTAAGTACACTTTCAAAGCAACCAGTGGTACAGTTAAAGCTCGATGAAATTGGCAGCTTAGGAGAGCCGCATGACATTGACTGAAACACACTCATCGATAAAAGCTACTGGATTTTGTTGTTTGCACCAGTGCCACAACTCAAAACAAAACAATAAAAATTCTTAATGTAGCATCTCATTATGCATCTCCAATGATTTGTTCAGTTCATTGATACATTTATGTCTTTTCTTTGACATTTGGATAATATTTATCATCCAATTGACATTTTCCTGGGAGTGTTAATTAGAATTGTCAGAGATACAGCTTCTTGCATACTGTTTGCACAGAACAAGTCATTGCAAAGTGCAGATCAGGTTTCACCTTCTTCGGCTTTTACGTTCCTCCCACTTTAACCCTCCCTGCATCGACCTGATTTCTCCCTCTCAGCGGGATTCACCTATCACATACCAGCTCTTGCTGCACCACCTCCCTCTACCCTCTTGTCCCCGCTTTCTTTCAGTCCTGGTGAGGGGTTCCGACTTCCATTCCGTTCCGTAGACGCTGCCTGATCTGCAGAGTTCCTCCAGCAGAGAGAGAACCTTCCGGGGAGACAGGCTGACAGTTCTGCCTGACGGAGTCAGCTCTTTCCCCACCCTTCTCTTGTCCACCTTTCTGCTGCTTTCCTGCACTTCTGCATTGCCTCCAGTTTTGTTCACTTTGACTCTTGCGGTGCCCCTTTCTGGCCTCCACCCTCTGTTTTAGCAACCCGTTGAAGAAGCTTAATGATTCTGAAACAATGCGTGCACACGGTGTGCACCAAGGATCAGCTTTATTCACCCTGTACATTGGCATTATTAGGAATTTGCTGTGGTGTGTTGCCATGCAACAAAAACAACATTCAACAATTGTAAAAAGATTAAGTATTATTAAAAAGAAAACTTAGTGTTAAAATGCAGATATGGAATAAAATGTGCATAAATACATCAATACCAGCATGTATTTACAATGTGGTTTAAAGTGCTTACAGTGCTTTGCAGTGACGGAGTTATTAGATAGAGGGGGTGGGGTAACTGGAATGGTCGATCAGATTAACTGCCTTGGGAAGAAACTTTTAAGATGGCATTAAACAGTTTGTTTTAATAGCCCTACAGCGCTTTCCAGAATGGAGCTCTTGGAAAAGGCTGTTTGCAGGGTGGGTAGTGTTCACAGTGATTCGAAGAAGGGCCTGCTTCTCTCTCCTGGAAATATGAGGCTGCCACACTAGATAAGAGCCCATAGTGTTACAGGAAGGATACTAGCATGGATAGAAGATTGGCTGACTGGCAGGAGGCGAAGAGTAGCAATAAATGGAGCCTTTTCTGTTTAACTGCTGATTACTAGTGGTGTTCTGCAGGGTTCACTGTTGGGATGCTTTTTACATTATATGTCAATGATTTGGATGGCGGAATTGATGGCTTTGTGGACAAGTTTGCGGATGATACAAAGGTAGGTGAGGGACAGGTAGTGCTGAGGAAGCAGTAAGTTTGCAGAAGGATTTGGACAGATTAGGAGGAGGGCAAAGAAGTGGCAGATGGAATACAGTGGAGGGAGAAGTATGGTCTTGCAATTTGGTAGAAAGAATAAAGGCAAAGATTATTTTCTAAATGGGGAAAAAAAATTCAGAAGTGGATTTGGGAGTCCTAGTGCAGAATTACCTAAAGGTTAACTTTCAGGTTGAGTCAGTGGTAAGGAAGGCAAATGCAATGAGGACTCATTCATTTCAAGAGGACTTGAATGTAAAAGGAAGGAGGTAATGCTGAGGCTCTATACAGTGATCCCCAACCACCGGGCCGCAAAGATGTGCTACCGGTCTGCGAGGAAACGATATGATTTGGAAATATGAAACGATACGAGTCAGCTGCACCTTTCCTCATTCCCTGTCACGCACTGTTGAACTTGAACACACCCCCCCCCCGCCCCCGTCAGCCGGTCCGCAAGAATATTGTCAATATTAAACCGGTCCGCGGTGCAAAAAAGGTTGAAGGCATTGGTCAGAGTACACTGGAAATATTGTGATCAGCTCTGCGTCTCTTATCTAAGAAAGGATGAGCTGGCCAGACAGGGTCCAGAGGAAGTTTATGAGAACAAATCGTTTCTGCTGACCTGACTGTTCACTGTATTTTTTGTGCAGACAGCACATGCCCAAAGACAAGTCTCCAAACGTGCCTCTGGGCATGGGATGTTCCATCCAACCTCTTCACACCACTCCAGACACTTGTGTAGGCATCCCCTATTCACCTGCCTCTGTGTGTGTACCTGCACACCCCACTTGCTGGCACCTGTGCCACATGTTTACGTGATTTGAATAGTGGACTGTTACAGGTACTACAGCATTCCAACCATTCCTGAGAGAGGTCTAGCATCTTCCTTTCAGCAATGTGCCTATATGGTTCAAAAAGTTGTTTATTATAACTGTAGCAGATAAAGTTATAATAAAGTTTATCATAAATTGCTGCCAGATCATCCTACAACCATTCAAGCTTTCGGATGTTATCTCTGTAACTTGCTCATCTCAAGATTTTGTTATATAACATTGGAGCATCACATATGTGTCCTGGCCAACATTTGTCAGATTAACTTCAGGAAATCAGATTACAGTAAATGATGATTTATCTTGCTGCAGAAAAGGAGGCCACCTGGCCAATTTAGAAATGTCAGCTCTCTGTTGAACAGTATAATCAATCAATCTCTATATTGCTGCAAGTCTCTTTCACTCAGATGCCTATCAAATTTTTGTTTGAAATTATTAATCATTTCTGCCTCCACCATCCTCATGGGTGGTGGATTCAAGATCATTAACACTTGTTGCATGGATAAGATCTTCCTCATATCCCCCACTATTAATCACCCCAAGTCCCCTACTATCAGGTAATAATAATTTTCCTTTGTCTACCTTGCTTGACAATATGATGGAGAAGAGTCAACCTGGGTAATCTGTTTAGAATTCTGGGAGGATGTATCTGACAGAGTTGATGAAGGAGAACTAGTTCCTGCTTGTTTTGGATTTTCAGGGGCTTTCAGTAATGGCCTGCACAAGAGGCTGGTTGAACAATGTTACAATTCATGGAACTGAGGTAATGCACTACCATGGAATGAAAGCCGGTTAACAGAGGGGAAATAAATCGATAAAAAGCAGGTCTTTCCCTGGTTGCTGGACTGGGATTAGATGGGAGCTGCAGAGATCTACCTTCCAACTCCAACTATTTACAATCTATAGCAACAATATCCCTGAGCAGAGTAAATGCAACATTGCTAAGTATGCTGGTGAGACAACCGAGAATGTGAGTGATGATGAGAATATAAAGAGGCTTCAAATAGATATAGGCAAAGTAAACAAGCAAACAAAAGCACGACTGGCAGAGAATAATGTGGAAAATGTGAGGTTATATACTGTGATGGAACAAATAAATGGTGGTTTTAAATAGTAAGATACTAGGAGATATGGATACTCAAAGGGATTTTAATGCCCTTTTAAAGAAGTTAAAGAAAGCTAACTTACAGGTGCAGCAGGCAGTTGTGAAGCCAAATGATATGCTGGGCTTTACTGCAAGAGTATTTGAGTGTTAGAAGAAGGGTAACTACTATTAAGTCTAGGTAGAGTTTTGGTCTCTTTCCCTAAGAACGAATATGCAGTTACTGAGTTCATTCAAACGGATACTGTAGGATCAAGGGATATGGGGAAAAGCAGGAGAGCAATGTTGACCATGGTTTTCTGAAAGCACAGAACAGTCTTGAGAAGTGGAATGGCCCACTTCTGTTCCTATAATATAAATAAAGGCATCCGTTAGTCTTGCGAGACCATGGATCTGCGCCTGGAAAGTCTTCACTCTCCAGGGCGCAGGCCTGAGCAAGGTTGTATGGAAGACTGGCAGTTGCCCTTGCTGCAAGTCTTCCTTCTCCACGACACCGATGTTGTCCAAGGGAAGGGCATTAGGACCCATACAGCTTGGCGCCAGTGTCGTCGCAGAGCACTGTGTGGTTAAGTGCCTTGCTCAAGGACACAACACGCTGCCTTGGCTGGGGCTCAAACTCACGACCTTCAGATCGCTAGTCGAACGCCTTAACCACTTGGCCATGTGCCCACACTTCTGTTCCTAGATCTATGTTAAACTTATTGTAAGCATTTATACCTCTATAAAATCTTCCTAAACCTCTCTTGCTCCAAGAAAAGCAACCCAAACTCCTCAATCTCCATCTTGAAGATAAAATCCCTAATCCCTCGGATCATTTGCATCCTTCCTAAAGTGTGGTGGCCAGAGCAGTACAGAGCCCCCACCCCACCTTCTTACTCTGACTTATCATCGTTTTTTCCATTCCTGATGAAGGGACTTGGCCCAAAACGTTGACTGTTTATTCCTTTCCATAGTTGCTGCCCGGCCTGTTGAGTTTTTCCAGCATCTTGTGTGTGTTGCAGGACATAATTCTCTAGTTGAACCTTATCGAACTTATCCTTCTTTTATACTGAGTACTAACATTTATGAAATATAAGGTGCATTTCTAGGTCCTCTTCCAGTGTGTCCTACCACCTTCACAAATGCACACCAGCTTCTGAGCAACCGTGCCACCTCCTTCACCAGCATTCTCTGTGACTCCATCAAAATGTTCAATTAGTTAAAAGTAACCCTTGCTTTACAAATCTATGCTGGTTATCCTTAATTAGTTAAAACCTCTGCAAATGACTGTTCAGTTTTTGCGCAAATAAAGGTTCTAAAATCTTACCCACCACTGACGTTAGTCCAACAGTTACTTGGAACGTCCTTGCATCCTTTCTTCTTGACACTACCACAAAAGTACATTACCTTGAACTTCTTGGCCTCCTGCAGTTGATTGGCAACATTCTTGCTTTTTGCCCTCACAAAAAAGAGAGGAGGAGAAATTTCTTTAGCAAGCAGGTGGGGAGTCTCTGGAATTCATTACCACAGACAGAAGTGGAGGCCAAGTCATTGGGGATATTTAAAGCAGAGGTTGATAGGTTCTTGATTTGTAAGGGCAGCAAAGGTGATGGGAAAAGGCAGGAGAGTGGAGTTGAGAGGGATAATAAATCAGCCAAGATGGAATGGCAAAGCAGACTTGATGGGTTAAATGGCCAACTTCTGCTCCTATATCTTATGATCTCACCCTAAGTTTGATTTTCCTGGTAAATTTTGAAGTTTTAATTTCGTACAATTTACCATGACCTGTTTTATATCTGTGTTTTAACTTATAGCCTTAATCTCATTTGATAATCAACCTTCTATACAGCAGCTTGTCAAACACTTCATAAACTCCACCCGGATTGTATCCCATTCATTAATTTTTCTCTTGTTGCTCTACCAGACAGTTCAGTTAGGTTAGTTATAATCTACGCATGCTCTCATTAACTGGGTCTTGCTAAACCTAGCAACAAGGAATGTCTTTGTATTTCTTCTTGAACATGTAAATTGAGTTTTCCACTTTCCCATCTGGGAAATATCGGAAGGTTATGGCAAACCCTTCGGTTCTTTTCACAGCAACCTTAACTGAAAGCTTTCTGGATTCTGGATCAGCGACTTATCCACGATAAACATAGCAAAACCATCCAGTCTGTCAGTTTCCATTGTCCATCCCCTGTTCCCTCTCTGCTTCTGGTGATATTTTGCTGGCATGCTCCCCTCCCCCCACTGTAAGGAGTTTGTACATTCTCCCTGTTACCATGTAGGTTTCTGCTGGGTGCTCAGATTTCCTATGACTAGGGTTAGGGTTATTGACTTGTGGGCAAGCGATGTTGGCGCGGGACGTGTGGCAAATCTTGCAGGTTGCCCCCAGTACAATCCTTGGATTGTGATGCAGAACAGCACATTTTACTGTATGTTTCGATGTACATGTGACAAATAAAGCTAACCTTTAAATCTGTAATATACTCTTGGCTTTCCAAGTTCAAGTCATCTGGCTACATATATACAACCAAATGAAACAACATTCCTCTGGACCACGGTACGCCCACAGTACATATACCACATGCAGCACCTAAAACAAAATATTACCACAATGAGTTAATAAAATATAATTCAAAATCCACGTGAAGTCACAACATAGGTAAACAGTAATCGGTCAATTTTTGGTTGTCCTAGTGACGAGACCTTGGTGCTGGCAGAGTATTCATTATTAGTCTCACAGTATGAGGGAAGAAGCTATTACCCAGTCTGGCAGACTTGGTCCTGATTCTCCTGTGCCTCCTTCCTGATGGTAGTGGATCAAAGAGATCCTGGGATGTGTCATAGAGATCGACAAAAATGCTTTGGGCCCTTTGTGTACAACTCTGTTGGTAGATGTCACAAATGGGGATAAGGGAGACCCCAATGATCCTCCCGGCGGTTTTCACTGTCTTCTGTAGGGTCTTGCGGTCCAATGCCTTGCAGCTTCCATACCACACAGTGATGCAGCCAGACTGGTCACTCAATGTTGCTCCTGTAGAATGGGGGCGGGGAGCCTTGCACACCTCAGAAAGTGTAGACACTGCTGGGCCTTCTTGATTAATGAGGAGGCATTGTAGGTCCCAGTTAGGTCATCTATTCTGTGCTCACCAAGGAACCTGGTGTTTCCCTGCACTGTATCATTGGATTTTGACAATGTGACTGGTCCACATTGCAAGAAGTTACAATTCCGTCACAACTGTGAAGCATTTTGAGATGTGATGGATTGTTGAAGAGGGTCTTAAGATTTTTTTTAACTGTAAATACTCTGTCCTGTGATTACAAACCAGCCAGGACAGTTAAAGTTTCCTTGATGTTACTGCAGTCATTTTAAAGATCATGTTATATTAACTACAGTATTCCACGTTTAGTTCTTTATCATCTTCGTGACTGATTATTGCCCGCAGCTCAACCATTCCAGTTGAATGAAGTATTGCACTGCATATCAGCTGGAAGTCTGTGACCTTCTGAAGGCATTCAAATGCAAGTGGCATGAGCACCCCCACCCTAAGATCAAATTGCCACTTTACTGTTGGAATTACTTGCGGTTTGGCCCCCAGCACATTGTTAGGTTGTGTTGGTTGTTAATGCAAGTGATGCGTTTCATTATGTATTTCAGTGAGCAGTCAGTGGGCACTTTATCGGGTCCATCTCTATTAGAACTAGGGGACAGGGCCTCGATTCGGGGGAGTAACTGCTTTTCCCAAAGAGTGATGAATCTGTGGAAGTCTCTGCCCAATGAAGCAGTGGAGGCTACCTCAGTAAATATATTTAAGACAAGGCTGGATAGATTTTTGGATAGTCGGGGAATTAAGGGTTATGGGGGAAAGACAGGTAGATGGAGATGAGTCCATGGTCAGATCAGCCACCATCTTATTGGATGGTAGAGCAGGCTCGACGGGCCAGATGGCCTACTGCTGGTCCTATTTCTTATGTTGCTATCTGCTGTACAAGCTGACAGGAAGGTGACAGTAACTCAAGGAACCAAGCTTTACAGCAATGGTGTGCAGAAGAGCATCTCTTAATGAACAACATGTCACAAACACAAGGAAGTCTGTGGATACTGGAAATCCAGAGCAACGCATACAAAATGCCGGAGGAACCCAGCAGGCCAGGCAGCATCTATGGAAATGAATAGACGGTCAGCGTTTCGGGCTGAGACCCATCTTCAGGACTGAGAAGGAAGGGGGGAGATGCCAGAATAAAAAGGTGGGGGGGAGGGTGGAGGGGAAGGAGGCTAGCTGGAAGGTGACAGAGGAAGCCAGATGGGTGAGGAAGGTCAAGGGCTGGAGAAGAAGGAATCTGATAGGAGAGGAGAAAGGGAAGGAGGAGGGGATCCAGGAGGAATTGATAGATGAGAAGAGGTAAAATGTCAGAGTGGGGTAGGGGTGGATTTGTTTACCGGAAGGAGAAATCTTGAACATTAAAGCGGATGGGCTACAACAGCAGAAGACCAAGAGCCTACTCGGAGCTACCTAATAAAGTGGCCACTGAGGGTATGTTTTGATGTGCACGTGATAAGTGAATCTGAAACATCGTGAACTTTTGCAATACTAGCTTTGTGTGGCACAAATGCACATTTGTGAAGCATTAGTTTTTAGAGTACAGTGCACTTTTGAAGATTGGAGTCTAATTGGGAACAGAGCTACAACTGCCCTTGAGCGGTCTGAAAAGATAAAAACGGTCAAACTTAAGTATGCATTTTTAAAATTTAAATCCAGAAAAAATGTGAAGATGAAGGAAGCTGACAGAGCAGCAGTTCAGTAATGTGATGTAGTTTACTTTAAATAAGCAACATGAGAATCGTGCTGATCCACATCAATCTTATTGTGTGGAACCAGTCAGTCTTTTTCAATTAAATTTGTTGATTCTCCAATTATATTTCTCCTTTCCTCCCTGAACGTGCTGACTACGCTGGCATATTGTGAATGACTAATTGATGCAAATGGAAAATAAGAAGATGTATTGAAGATGAGAGGGGATAGGTTCAAGGGAGATGTGAGGGGTCAGTTTTTTACTCGGAGGGTTGGATGTCTGGAATGTGCTGCCTAGTATGGTGAAGATGCAAATATATTAGAGGCTTTCAAGAGAAGTTTAGATAGGTACATTAATATGAGAAAGATGGAGGGTATGGGCATTGTGTAGATAGGAGGGATTAGTTTTGGTGGGTATTGGATTTATTTTTTAGCTGGTTTGGCACAAACATGCTGTACTGTTCCATGCTCTGTGTTCATAATATGCTGAAAATACTCAGCAGGCCCTGCAGCATCTACGGAGAGAGAAATTGGGCTGGTGTTTAGATTGCAGACCCTTCATCAAATCTGGAACGAAAGGTGAGGAAGCATGTGTGTTATAAGTTGCAGGGATGGAGTGACTGACTGTCCATGACGGGTTGGGGACCAAGTGACACAATGCTTTGGAGCTCTCTGGTTATTTGAACAAGGAAGGATATTAAAGAGCTGGGAGAGAAAGACTGGAACCCCAAATAAAATACCCTGGATTGCAAGTGATTTATGGAGGGTTATTTGTGTTACGGGGTGGGGTGGTGGAAAGTGATAAGGTAAAAGGACATGCTTTGCACCTCCTGCAGTTTCCTTCAGAAAAGATTGGACCACACTAACATTATTTGTGACGTGTACATTGAAACATACAGTGAAATGCATCATTTTGCGCAAACAAGCAATGCAGTTCGAGGGTTGCGCTGGGGCAGACCACAAGTGCTGTCGCACTTCCAGCACCCTCAATTCTTCAACCGTAACTGTACATCTTTGGAATCTGGGCGGAAGCCGGGGAGAAGAGACAGCGGTAGGAATCAATCCCTAATCCGCGATCGCTGATGCTGTAAAAGAGATTGCTAACCTCTACGCTACCGTGGTAGAAAGGGAAGAGTGAACCAGTGAGTCACAAGGGGGACAGTCCCTTTGGAAGGATGAAAGAAGAGCTGAAAATTTCTGCATCTTTAAAGAGAGGCAATAAAAATGTAGTCAATAGTGGAATCTCATTGAAGGTAGTGAAAAGTACAGAGGATGAGCCATCGACTGATAGGATATTGTGAGTGTGGAAACTCTGTAACAAAGGGTGAGTCTAGCAGGTCATTACTACTGGGTTTGAGGACTACTTGGAGGGAGGAGTCACAGCTAGGTTGAATCTACTATATGTCACCGTCCATTTCTCAGCTAGAGATATTGAACAGCAACCAGAAGTGAAAGTTGTGGAGGTCCTAATTCCCCACTTTCACTCAGGGAGTTGAGTAGGACAGAATTTTTTTTCTTTTATTTTTTTTGGTCGTTTGCGTATACATTCATTTTGAGATGATGTTGTCGCTCAAGTGCTCCGTACTTGAGAGATATGGATTCCCTGGACCATTCCAAGGAGTGATTCTGAAAAAAGGTGGGAAGGAATTAACTCATTGGGAAGGTACCCAGTGGTATTCTCTCCCCAGCGGGGCTACAAAGACTCAACCATTGAGTATGTTCAAGAGAAAGACAGATAGATGTTTTGTGGTTATTGAATTGAGGGGGTGTGAAGGGTTGAATGAGCTACACTTGCATCTACTTTTCATGGATTTTATTGAACAGTTCAGCCATCAAGTGAGATGGATCGTATACACAGGAGTGAAACGATATGGATAAAATGATTGTCAAAATAATATAAGTCAAAGCTTTCACACACAGTGATTGTCCTGACCTAGAATTCACCTCATGGAAGAACATTGTAATCAAATTAAATCATCTCCTTCACATGGAACATAGATACTTGAGACAGAAAGGGATTGCTGTGTTGTGGGGAAAGAGCCAAGGTATATATTGGACAGGATTTGTCTCGTAAAGAGCTAGCACAGACTTGCTGGGCCAAATGGCCTCCTTTTGTATTTCACATTGAAATGCAGATCAAACCCAGGTCTGCCAGCTGGCTACATTTCTCACCTCGCTCATTTGACACAAATAGGATGTTCTGCATTCTGGAAAGATGAGAGGACTGAGGGGTCAGTCCCTGGAGGGCAGGAATTTATAATCAACTCATTAAGCAGAAAATGCAAATAAACAAAGTTTCCATCTGACAAAAGGCCTGCCCTTGGCAAGTCTGAGAAGCCATTCCTAGATGTGGGTTCATTGTATTCCCAATTGTAACCGTGGTGATGCTACTGATAAGCCCATAGTTTAAATTTGATGGTTGGGAATTGCTGCATTGGCAGATTATTTGTTGTGCAGAGAATCTGACCACTTCTTCCTCAGCCCTTGTTAAAAGTATACCAAATAATAAGTCACAGTTCACTTTACTGTTAGCAGGATGGTTGTTTGATAAAGAAAAACACCTATAGGTTGGAACTTTAAAAACTTACTTTTTTAGTGAGAGTTCATTCCTCTTTGGTAACCATGTTCTATTTCTTCTTTCTGTAGGGTCCGGACCATCCCTGCTAGAGAAAGAGTTTGTCACTGAACAGAACATCTGATATTTTTTAATATATATATAAAAAAAGTATATATATATATATGTGTGTGTGTAAATAAGTACGGAGATACGGGAAGCAATCAATAAAACTCCAAACCCAGTCCTTAACCGACTGTTTTAGCTTTGACAAAACACACAGAAGTGATAATATGGAGAAAGACACCAAATCCGATGCATCTTCCCACGACTGAGTTCGTGCTGCTTGTCTTGTGAGATCAAGATCTGCTGTTATTTAAAACCCTGCTGCCCTTCGTGGCAAGGCAACAAAACTACTGTTGTCGAGGAACATCAGGAATAAACTTTGATCCGTTGTCCAAGGGACTTTTGAGCCTTCTACATGCTCAGGGTTACGGTTGCCTTAGTAAGTCAGCAATATGAAATGTAAGAAGAGCAAAGAGAGAAAGAGTGGGGGAGAAATGAGGCTGCCGAAGGGAAAATTGGAGGGAGGGAAAACAAGTTGGGATGGGGAGGGAAGCGACAGCCATTTTCATGGCTGTTACTGAATGTTTTTCACTGTGCTGTATCAAGAGAACCCAGATTAGCTATAACAAGCACTCATGGAAGCCAAGGAGCAAGCTGAGTGGCACAGCAATGGTTGAGTTAATGTTTAGTGCACCCATATTGAAAGGCACCACAGTAGAGTTTTATGTACACAATAATGCCTTTACTGCCTGACCAATCCATGCAAAGTAACAATTTTGTTGGGTACTTAAGGCACTATTTTATATTTGTAGCACTTAAAAAGATTTGTCTGAAATTTCTTGTAAAGAATTATAAAATGGTCAAGAGTTCCCTCCGTCATTACCGGTTTTTTTTTCTAACGTGTTAAAAAGGCTAGAAATTGTCTGTGTATATTCTGTATATGTATAGCGGCACATTTCATTTATGGAAATATGTTCTCAGAATATTTATTTACTAATATATTTATCTTAAGCCATGTCTTATGTGGAGAGTGTATGACATAATGAAATAATCATTGGAAAATCACTAACATGGGACCTTGTAAATACATGATAATTGCACACAAAGATTAAATATTCTCTGACCAAAAAACTGATTTTAAATTTTAGTACTATACAGTTTTGTAACAAAAAAAATGTACAAATGTCTGTGAAAAATACAGTTTTATCAAGTAAATCTTTACTGACGCTTTCTTGTGGCTCGACATCAAATCTTAATGTGTTTTTGATACTTGTTGCTAATTTCTGTATGCTTGAGTCAAAATGATAGTCAAAATCTTCTGTGCATTTTTGTTGCTAAATGTTCCGTGTGGTTAGTTATCAGCCATTGCTACAGCTGGTAGCACTCGTTTTGAGTCCTAGATAATGACAGTGTTGATCAGCTCTGAGGTGTGCGTAAAATCCAGGCAGAATCTCAGGTTGTAAAAGATGCCCCGTAAAAACAAGTCTTTTCCTGGAAATTTATTGCTACAAATCTTTAAAAAAGTGGGTTTGTGCTCCTGAAGACTAGCTTCACATGTAGCAGGGTGATTGTGTGCACATTACATATCTAGTCACCTTACAAGAAATGAATCTTCTTATTTTCAGGCAAGATCTCCATTCTCCAAAGCAGTTTTTACCGAGGTAAAATTCCCCCAAGAGGTATCAAGAGTGATGTCTGTAAGTGAAAAATTTGTTTGCATTGAGAGTTTCAACTTTGCTGAACTAAAAAAACAGATTGATACTTGATCTTACAGCAACCAGCTATTACAGATGCTATTTTTCCTGAAGATGTAATATTTAAAGGACCAGCGCTCAAAAACTGTACACTTTGTTTCCACTGAGATCTTTGACCTCCTGTGGCCTCAAATACAACATTAGTCTGGGTTGCTTTTTCCATAGAAGGCAACTCAAATCAAGCCACCATCACTATGTTATTTGAAGTATGTGATTGTACTGGAGAAGCTATGGAGATTCATGAGGATATTGTCAGAACTGTATGATTTTAGAGTGAAGAAAGATTGATAGGTTGAGATTATTTTTATTGGATAGTTCAGGAGCATTTCGGGCTGTTCCTACTGATCTCCTCCACATCTCACAGTTTGTTGCTGATTCCCATATTGGGTCATTAGCTGAATTCAATCCAACAAGCACGAGCAATTGCCGATATTTTGAATATTGCAGGCACGCCCAGTGCTGCAAAATTACCTTCTTGACCTTGCTGAAACCTCCTTGGTTCATGCCAAGGGATCATGGCTGTAGATCTGAAGACTTTCTATGATCCTTCTCTACTTGTAGGTACCATTCATCAATAACCCGTATGACTCTTTGATCTCTATGCTTAGAAGCATTCTCCCACCTCCCTCTCATCATTAATTTTTCCTTTCATCCTGTAGGAAAACCTCCCTGTAACTTGAAATGTGTTGCCTGAACCATGAGATGTCGCTTTAAGAGCTGGCTGTATTGATAAGACCTGGTGAACCATATGCCCAAAAGTGAAGTTGTGCAACATTTCAATAGGGGATGTTATAATGAAACTGACAAAGCTTCAGATGACCTGCAATCTAGCTATTTATGCCTGTACCAAGTAGTTTCATAATTCCCACAGAAAGTAAGTCAGACAGAATATTCCCTGCCGCCTCATAGTAAATGTCTTATCTCCGTAGTCGCAATCTTCTCTCTGACAGTTCTGTGTAATACTGAGCAAGTGCTGCATTGGAGAGAGATGGAGCCATCTTTCAGAGGTGGTGTTAAACTGACGACCAAGTTGTTCTCTCATACAAGTGACAAAGTCCCTTTGGAATTATATTAGAAAGAATAAAGGAGCTATCTTGGTAAATTAAGGCAGTGAGATTGATTCTGATGAAAGATCTTTGATCTGAAATGTTAAGAAGTTTCCCTCTCTCTAAAGTTGTTTCCTGACCTTAACGTTTCTAGCATTTTCTGTTTTTGTTTCAGTTAGTGAGCCTGGCTTCTATTTAAAGTTTGATTTGCATGTAGTGTGAGTTAATACATTGAAATGGACAACTAGACTAAGAAGTCATATTAAATGGGAGGATATTGAGAGTGTGGAGGAGCCAAGGGATTTTGGACAATCTGCCAATGGTGAAAGGACAGGTATTTATTAAACAAAGGGCATCATGATTTCCTTTGTTAGTTTCATTAGGAATAAGCAAGATATGTTGGAACAATAGACAGCACCACTTAATGAGCAGTTAGGGTTCTGTGTATCATTCTAGTTTAAGATTATAAACCATCAAACACATCAAATCAGTCCATCAGATCTGCTCTGCCATTTGTTCATGGCTGAGTTATTTTCCCTCTCAACCCCATTCTCCTGCCTTCTCCTCATAACCCTTACCAATCAAAAACCCATCAAACTCTGCTTTAAACATGTCCACTGACTTGGCCTCCACAGCTGTCTGTGGCAACGAATTCCACAAGATTCACCACGATCTGGTTATATATATTTTAGGAAAGTGTTATTGCATTGCACTGGAGAGAAAATGGGATAGTCCAGCACAGGAATTGGCTCTCCAGCCCATGGCGTTGTGCCAGAGAGGATGCAGAGGTTATTCATAAGGATGTTACCAGAACTAGAAAGATTGAATGGGCTGAGGTTATTTTCTTTGTTTTCTTTGGATAAGAGGAGACAGCAAGGAGACTGAACTAGGATGTTACAAAGGACATAAATGGAATTGTACCTTTTTCCCCCTAATCATGGCTTTAAGACAATTGGAAGAATAAGAAGGCAGATAAGGAAACTTATCTTCATACAGAGGCTGCTGAGGGTTTCTGATATGTGGTAAATGCAGAAATCCTCATCACATTTATAAAGGGCCTAGGTGTGTAGTTAAAGACTTATAACCTGTTGTACTAAACCCCCCTTTCCCCCCACCACCACTCAAGACTGACTAAATAGCCTCCTGCATGGTTTTTTTTTCTGTGTTACTCTTATGAAGAGAGGCTGAGTGGCCGCAGAACAGAGCGAGTCCCCCTTACCAAGCTCCCTCTCCTTTCCATGGTGTGTTGCACAGATAGATGACCATGGGAAAGAAATTTTAAAAACCATATAAGACCATAAGACATCGGAGCAGAATCGGGGCCATTCGGCCCATCGAGTCTGTTCTGCCATTCCATCATGGCTGATCCCGGATAGATATATACACACACACACACACACACGCCAGTGCAAAAGGAAACACAGCAAAAAGGGAGATGTGAGATTTCGCTAACACCTTCAGGAGTCCGTGACCACTATTAGACAGCTCTCCAGTGAGAAATTTGGATGAGTTACAAGCCACATTGGTTATGCAACTTGTTAAAAGATGATAAAGAAATTCCATTGATGTGGTTTATTTCACAATCCCAGTATGTTCCAAAACAGTTTTCAGTTAAGTACCCTTGAAGTGTAAATTTCATTGTAACATAGAAAAACACAGCAAGCAAGTGTGGGAAATGCACAGCAGAATTTCGCAGGCAGCAATATGGTAATGACCCAAAAATCCATTGTGATGCTGCTAACTGGGGGATATAGATGAAATAGAATCTTTTTCCCTGTAGTACTAGTTTGGATCTACCACTCTCCTTCAATATATTTCTGCTTATGTCTACTTCTTCCTTAGTCCTCTTAGAACCAGACACATTTGATTTAATGTCTCCATAGCAGGAAGAAGATAGCTTGCTATCCACGGAAGAAAAGACATTTGGAATAAAGCAGGTTCTGAACCATTCTCCTTCCCACTTCTAGAAGAAAAATGTATGGATTTAAGGGACAACTAATATCTGTAGGTGTCAAAGATGGGGATCCTGTCTGGTGCTTAATCACTAATTTACCTTTAGGATTAAACTCTTCCAAGGTAAGATCCATGTCACTAGAAGACCAACTTGCCAAGAGCCTCATTGGTTTGTGGCATCTTTCTGTGCTCAGAGGACCTGCTGTGTAAGTGTATACAACAGTAATTTCACATCTGAATAAATCATTTGATATGTGGCACTGTTCTGGGTGATACGATGAAGTACTTAAATGAGTCAAAGTCAGCCTGTCAACTTAGTGGAGAACGTCTGGTATTGTTTGCACCAGAGCTGGAACATATTTGGAAAGTGTTTTCCACATAAAGCACCCTATTAATTAGCAGCAGATGACTTCTTTGATCTCCAAGTTTTGTTTTCCCTCTGTAACGTCTACGGCTCGGGGAGGTTTATCAGCGCATAAGGACAACAGCTTTCTTGGCGCTACTCCTGCTTTGCTGCCTCACTTCCTGTAAAGTCTCTGTGACGAGAGTGTGGCACATGTGCCTGTTCGATTTCTGGGTTCTCTACAGCTTTTACATTATTTCAGCTCTTATTTTAAATGATACTGAGTGGTGGATTCTGTCTCTGCTGTTACTTCAGCAATACCTCTCCGTGCATTAAGATCAAGGTAAACTTGGGACTAAATTTTCTGCTGATTTCCCCTTGCTTTCCTGTCCTAATGAATAGTCTTGGCCCAAAATGTCATCTCTTTATGCCTTTCCACGGGTCCTACCTGACCTGCTGAGTTCCTCTAGCATTTTGTTTATGTTGCTCTGGGAAATGAACAAAATGCTCTATCAATTATTTTCAACTAGTGAGTTATTTGTGCTGGCATTAGATTAATTTAAGAACAATACTACTGAAGACATAGGAGCAGAATTATGCCATTCAGTCCATGAAGACTGTTCTGTCATTCAATCATGGCAGATATCTTTTCAACCTTGTTCTTCTGCCTTCTCCCCATACCCGTTGATCCCCTTACCAATCAAGAACAGATCAATCTCTGCCTTAAATACACCCAGTGGCATGGTCTTCATCGCTGTCTGTGGCATCAAATTGGATAGATTCACCATAGTCTGGCTGAAGGGATTCCTCCTCAAATCATTTTTAAAGGGACAACCTTTTATTCTGAAGCTGTGCCTTCAGAACATACACACTCCTACTAATGAAAGTATCCTTTCTGTCCACCACTTTCAGCTTCTGGTAGGTTTCAATGAGATCACCTTAGGTTTAAATAGCAAGCAGTTGTATTTTGCAAAGAAGGGACATGCACATAGAAAGCATTTAAGTCATGGTTACATTAACAAAACAAACATCAAACCCCACAGATGCTGGACATCAAACCAGAGAATGATGGAAATATTGGGAAGTTCATGCAGTTTATGTAAAGGGGAAAAGACAAGAGTACATGTTTCTGATTAACAAGCTTCCATTATTGAGTTTGGTTGAAAGGCCACCAACTGAAATATTTAACTTTTCCTGAGCATCTCCAGCTTTCTCTATTTTTATTTCAGGGTTTCAGCATCTGCAGTTTGTTGCCCCTTACAGGATATGAGTCTTGGCTTATTGATTGAAGCAATATGAATAAAGGAATAAGTGGTAACATTACAAATTAGATGCAAAATAACATGTTCATGTGTGTTCTCTATGAAGAGTAAAATTTGAATGATAGATAAAAACCTAGAGTGGGTTGTGAAATCCCTAATTTTCATTACAGTTCAAAGCCACTGGGTCAGGAGGCCCTTCAGCCTATTAAATCCATACCAACCTTCAAGCATTCATTGTATTGTCCCCATATTCCCATCAATACTGTGGAGTTACCAACCGTGGTTTGAATCCTCCTAGAGCCTATACGTTCTCCTGGTGACTTCTTGGATTCCCTAAGGGTGCTTCAGTTTCCTCCCACGTTGCAAAGATGTAGCCAAAGACGTAGGGTTAGTAAGCCATAGGCATGCTATGTTGGTCCCAGAAGCGTGGTGACATTGTGGGCTGCACCTAACACAGTCCTTATTGATCTGATTTGATACAAACAACACATTTCATTCAATATATTGGTATTTCAATCAAAGTACAATCAATAAAGCAAATCTTGTGCCTTTTTTTTCCCTTTTCTGACCCTAGTTTCAACCACTATATACAAATTAAGGGCAAATTGTAGGTTTCTACCTACAATTTCACCATAGGGAATGATACCATTAAGAAAGTCTTTGACTACAAGTACCTCGGGTCAAGAATGATGAGTTTGGAGAAGGACATAAAGATATGGAAGGTGCTGGCGTGGAGGGCTATGAACAACATGAAGGAAATCTGGAAGTCGAACCTGACCAGAGGGCTTAAAAAGAGGATTTTCATAGCAGTCATAGAGTCCATTCTCACATACGGATGCGAGATGTGGACACACACCAAGATGATGCGAAAGTCTGTAGATGGTTGATATACACGAATGCTCCGGATGGCTCTTGACGTGAGTTGGCAACAGCACATGACGAACGTCGAGCTCTATGACGACCTACTGATGCTCACCACTAAAATCGAGGTGAGAAAACTGCAACTAGCGGGGCACTGTCTACGCCACCCCGAGCTACCTGCCAGCCTAGTTGTTATATGGGAGCCCAGGCACGGGAGGATGAACCCTGGGCGCCCTCCCAAGTCTATGGTCAACACGCTCCTAGAAGACAGCGGCGCGGCTAATGTAGATGAACTGAACACACTGATGAGGGAGAGGGAGAAGTGGAGAGTCCATCATCGTGCCTGACGCCGGCCCCCTAGGCCTGAGTTGACGTAGTGGTAGTAGTAGTAGTGCAGGCTTCTTGGTTTAGAAACCTACAAGTGTAAGTTCATAGGTTTGAAGGCCAACAAACCTACAAATTCTGCATGTCTTTGTTATGTGAAAATAATGAAGCACTTGAGGGAAACCCACGGGGTCACGGGGAGAACATGACAGTGAGGCAGTGGCCCTGCCAGATGTGCCACTGTGCCTCCTGGTTCCTCTGCCCTTCTTGCTGCGTTCCTCCAGCATTGTGACCACCACCTCCAGATGTTTCATTGTCATTGGAGCGACCCAGATCATCCCTGTGCCACTCCTGCAAGTTAAGGCTTATACAGGACCTCCTTCAAGCACCATTACCTTTTTGAGTGTCGGTCTATCAAAGTCATGATTTCTAAATGTGCACATTACAAACCTGCAGTATTGTTCATAAATCTTTATGCTGAGATTTTTCAGTACAACTGGATTACCAGCTAAATTAAAACCACCAGACTAATCAAGGTCTCGCAATCTGCTGGAACAGAGTGTGTGTGACTACAGTTCCACAAAGGACAATTAGCTGACTACTGAACTATCCATTGACCAAGTCCTGGTAAAATCAAAGCATGGTGAGTAAAGAGGAATCAACACATTCATTCAGGGCTTGTATTTATTGTTGATTTCCAGCTTTCCTTTAAATGTGGCAAGTTGGAATAGACTTCCTTCTATCATTAAACACAAGAGGTCACCTCCCACTGGTGCTCATCCTTCTTCCCTTTCCCTTATGGTACACTCTATTCTCCAATTAGATTCCTCCTTCTTCAGCCCTTTACCTTTTCCACCCATCACTTCTCAGCTTCTTACTTCATCCCCTTCTCCCCAGCCCACTGAGCTTTCCTCTCACCTGGTTCACCTATCACTTGTTAGCTTGGACTCCTTCCCCTCCCCCAACCTTCTTCAGCCTTCCTTTCCAGTCCTGATGAAGGGTCTCAGCCCGAAACAGCGACTGTTTATTCTGCTGCCTTTCCTGCCAAGTTCCTCCAGCATTTAGTGTGTGCTTCTCCTTCCATCAGTAACTCATTTTTCATTCTCTTTAGTGTGTGCATGGCAACACAACTCCATCTCCACAATTCTGCCAACTCCACCCCTACCACAACATGGCTGAAATGCCTCTATTACCTCAAGGCTTTCTTGGGAATTATGGTGAATTATGGTTAAATTACTGGACTGGACAAATCATCCAAGGATATGAGTTCTAATCCCATTAACTGAAGAATTTGATTTCACATAATTAAATAAATGTGGAAACAATGCATAGTAACAGCAAGTATAAAACTGCTGAATAGTTGTAAAATAATCATCTGGTTAACTTTTTTTTCACAGAAGGATGATGCCTCTGTTATTTAGTTAGCATGACACCAGTTGACTCTTAAAACCTCATGTATGGGTCAACAAGAGCTGTCATTACCAATAATGTCTCTGCCCTATGGTCAAATGAACTATTCTATTCCTTTTCTAGCTGATTTCCCTCCATCTGCCTCACATAAACTTGCATTTACCTAGAGTTCTACTGTCATATCATTGCTCTGATTTTAAAAATCCAGAGCCTTTTTTTCAACTCCCAGTTGTGGCTCAGTTCATCCTCACCAACACCACCTCCCCCACTGCACCCCAAGACCCCATCCACAACACTTCAAACAATTATTTCCTCTAATTTATTTCCTCCTGTCTAGCTGTAAACTCAGTCATGTTCGTCCAAAGCAATGGAATTTTCTTGCTAAAATCTCCACCTCTCTATCTATCTCTCTTCGTTAGGTGCTTCTTAAAGCCCTTCTCTTCAACTAACTCTTTGATCTCTGTTTGGACATCTCTGTGGTACAGTGTGAATTTGTGTTGGCTAATGCTCCTATTAATTGCTGTGAAACTTCACTCTATATTGCATCAGAAACAATGTATAAGTTAATGTTGTTGCTACTGTGATTGGGTTGGAATGTGTTGCTGGTGGATATTTCTGGAACTATCAATTACATAGCTTGTAACACTGTTCAATTTTCTACCTTGGCACTGAGTCCAAGAGTATTCTGTAATGAGGATAGGGGACTGTTTGCAGCCAGTGTCTCAGGTCAATGCTAATCTTAGCTGACATGCTGTAGGTTCTACTCACAGGATCAGAAACAATTTATGATCTTCAGGGAACCTTTCAGCCAATTTTGTCAATAAAATTCCAGCCAAATTTATTGTACCATCAAGCATTTGATCTGTGGCCCTGAAGTTTATGAATCTTCAAGAAACGGTCCAGGTACTAGTTAAATAAAGTTATGGTCACTGTCTCTATCACTCTGTCAGATAGTAAGTTCAAGACATCTACACATTTCTGCAAGTAAGCATTTATCATCATGTCCTCTCTAATGGTTCCACTGTTTATTTGCTACCCCCAGTTTCTTGCCCTTTGCTAAAGGAAATGGGTTCTTCCTATTTCATTAACTGAGCTCCTTTCAGTTTTACACATCTCAGTTCACTTTCCCCTTAAACTCCTCTACACCAAAGAGGTTAATCACAACCCATTCCATCTTTAGTCTTGGTTAAGATTTTCTAGCCTTGGCAAAATCCTTCTAATTCTAAACACAAAATAATCTGCAGATGCTGTAAGAGATCAAGGCAACACTTTCAGTGCGCTGGATGAACTCAGCAGATCGGGCAACATCAGTCAGAAATGAGGAGTCGATGCTTCGGGCCGGAACCCTTCGTCAGGACTGAAGAATGAAAGATGGGGAAGGATTTGAAGAATGCTTGTAGCGTCAGTTGGTAGACGAGTAATTTGAAAGACAAACGGGTGGGGGAGGGGAAGCATTAACATCATAGCCCTGAAAACAATGATTAGTAGAAGACAGAGGCGGAACCATGAGGGAGCTGGGGGAGGTAGTCTAGGTAGTCTCCAGCTCCTTGATATGAACATAGAATTCTCCAACTTCCGGTAATTCCCTCCCCCTCCCTTCCTCTATCCCTATGTCACTCTACCCCCTCCCCCAGCTCCCTCATGGTTCCGCCTCCTTCTTCTACCACCCATTGTCTTCAGGGCTATGACGTCAATGCTTCCCCTCCCCCACTCCTTTGTCTTTCAAATTACTGGTCTTTCAACTGACGCTACAAGCATTCTTCAAATCCTTCCCCATCTTTCATTCTTCAGTCCTGACGAAGGGTTCCGGCCTGAAACGTAAACTCATCATTTCTGACTGATGCTGCCTGACCTGCTGAGTTCTTCCTTCTAATTCTGCAACCTTTCCAAAACAATCACATCTTTCCTGTAATCTGCTCAAGTTGTAGTGAGGTAAACATTCCTCCCTGCCCATATGCTCTCTACCTCAACTAATAATAGAAAGTGTTCCATATCCTTCTGAGCCACCTTAGTTACCTGTCCTGCAACTTCTAATGATCTGAGGGTATTTTCTCCATGGTCTTTCCAGTCTTGCCTAGCACTCAATATCTCCCCCCCCTTCCTAACCTTATTGCAGCTCACATCATTAAATGGGTTTGCTGACTTATCCTTGAACAGATAGTTTAGGTATGCTTTTGTTCATTTTTATATGCCAATCTTATTTGTTTTAAAGTAGTTAACAGCAGCCCTGTATGTTTTAAAAATGCATTTGTTACTTAAGCTCTTTTTCAGCTTTTAATGTTTTTAGTGGCTTCCAAATATCCATTCTCACAGATTGGATATCTGATTCTGGGCCTTCAAAACAAAAGAGAGGATCTCAAAAACAATGTTGACCCTGTCAGAGCTATGAGCTGAAATGTCCGTTCTACAGGAAGTGACCGGAACAGTGACGTTTCAATCACCGGCAGGGAGTAGAATGGGAAAGATCACTGAGGATATCCATTTTTCTCTTGTTTACCGCTGTCCCTGCCAAGACTGATAACATGTCGATGTGACTTCTGCACCAAAGGGTGGCTGTCATCATGTTATCAGTGAGAATTGACAGAATCAATAGCCTTGTTTTTCTCATCGTAAAATAACGTGGATATGCTGCAGCAAAACGGGCATTCATTCTGATCTGTCCACAACAGCACTGTGCTTCCTCGACTGACTTCAGCAGGATACCCTCCATTCTCTTCTGTTTCAAGATGCTCTTAAGCACCCTTGAAGGTTCAAATGGTTCCATTTGATATCACAGAATATATGTGGTATACAACCTGAGATTCTTGCTCTTCCCAGACACCCACAAAACAAGAAACTGCATAGAATGGATGATAGAAGCATCAGAACCCCAAAGCCCCCCTCCACTCGCATAAGCAGCAGCAGAATCTTTGACCCTTCCCTTCCTCCCACACTTGCGCCAGCAGAAGCACTTACTGCCCCTCTCCAACCCCTCATGATACCAAAAGCCCCACACAGAGACCTCCATCTGAAAATCCATCAAGACTACTGTCCATAACCCAACACTTCAGTATCTCAGACAGGCTCTCTCTCACCAGCCAGTGTTCGTCATAAGCCATTCACTTTTACCTCTCCTATTAGATCATAAGATCATATGACATAGGAGCAGAATTAGGCCATTTGGCCCATAGATTTTCAGTGGGTTCCTCGTTCACAGAGTAAGCAAGGTCTCCTTGAATTTCCTCTTTGATTCCTTAGTGAATATATGATAATGGTAGCCCTTGCTTTCCCTCTCTCCATAATTGGAAAGACCCTGTGCTATGTCTATCAAAGTTTCTCATAATGTCAAATGTGAGGCTATACTTCAGCCTGTTCATGTCATGGGAAGACGAATCCAGTCTTCTTGTCCTGTCAGGCACAGTCTTGCTTTTTTGATGCCATCTTGTAGTCCCTTTTCGCATCTTCTGCAAAACGTAGAAAGAACATAGAACGTTACAGCACACTACAGATCCTTCTGTCCACAACATCGTGCTGGCCTTTTAACTTGCTCGAGGATCATTATAGTCCTTCACTCCTACATAACCCTCCATTCTTCTAACATTACTATTCCTATCCAGTTCATCTGCCAAACAGCTTATTCTTCTTTGCTCATGCCTTTTCTTTTCAAGGAGTCTGTGATCTACAGCTACAGCTCAAACTACAGTTCTTCGCAAGGAGTAGGTTCTTGGACTGGCCATGTAGCCTGGTGTTTTGAGATCTCCCGGAGCGGCCTGGTGTTTTGAGATCTCCCGGAGCGGCCTGGTGTTTTGAGATCTCCCGGAGCGGCCTGGTGTTTTGAGATCTTCCAGAGCAGCCTGGTGTTTTGAGATCTTCCAGAGCGGCCTGGTGTTTTGAGATCTCCCAGAGCGGCCTGGTGTTTTGAGATCTTCCAGAGCGGCCTGGTGTTTTGAGATCTTCTGGAGCAGCCTGGTGTTTTGAGATCTTCCAGAGCGGCCTGGTGTTTTGAGATCTCCCGGAGAGGCCTGGAAGATGTGAACCTTCAGGTTGCAGGCCGGTTACTCGCCAATGTTGCTGTCTGAAGCTTCGAGTGAGATTAAGTCATCGGGACAACAGGCAGTGTGCATTGCTGTCAGAAGAACCATTTGTACTTGAGCGATATCTTTCTCTCTCTCTCTCCCTCTCTTCTGATGATGACTGAGAGCCTGTCAGTCCTCGAGTAGGGGGCTTGGAGAAGCAATACGGAAGACTGTAACATCGGAACAGTAAGTTGCTGGTCTCGTGCTCTCTTTGCTACGGGAGTGATCTCTCACCCTTGCTAGTGAGAGAGAGCCTGTCTGTGATAGCGAAATGCTGGGTTATGGACAGTAGTTTTTGATGGACTCTAGGTCAAAGTCTCTTTGGGGGCTTTTGCTGTTGCTTACATGGTGGGGGGAGGGGGGTCAGTGCTTTTGCTGGTGTAACTGGGGGGACTAGGGTGGTCAATGCTTCGGCTGCTGCACGTGCACGGTAGGGGGTCATTGGGGTTCTGATGTTCGTCATTCATTCTTTGGGTTTTTTTTGTTTTGCTGATGTCTGTGAAGAGTAAGCATTTCAGATTGTATACTGTTGTCATGTGTGAAGCCAAGCAGAACTGCAGAATGGATGATGCTATTGAGAGAGATAACGAGAGACAATGGAGAACCATTCAAAATGCTAATAAGGGAGAAGAGAGAGATTAACGAGAAAGAGACACATAATCCAAATGTTGGCGTCTGCCACAGACAGTTTGCTTTGAACCTGAACTGTTTGAAGTCTGATGGACATGTGATACCCCATCAGGGGGATAAAAATAGGTTTGCTAAGGCACAACACACACACCACGAGACCCTGGAAAGAGCATTGTGCCCCACAAGTTGGTGGGAGTTTGGAAGACCGATTCGCGGGAATCAGTCAGAGGCTCACTGGGCATAAAGGTACGATCGGTGGTAACCTGGTGTGTGTCCGCCCTTGCCCGGGTGCCGGATTCACCACGGAAGAACGATCGCATCTGGAACGGAGGGGTCACAGTCAGTGACCACAGCGGGATCAGAAGGCATCGAGAAATTTGCCTGAAACCAACTGCATCTCTCACGCTCTCTCTCTCTCTCTCTCTCTCTCTTTCTCCCCCCCCAACGGTACAACAACAACAACGATTACTTCGAACTGCACTAGACTGAATTGAACTCTGCTTCACCTTAAGACTGATCATTTTATCCCTAGACTGCGACAGAGCTTGGTTGATTCCTATTACCCTTTTTCTGTGTATATGTGTGTATTATCATTGCTAACCTGTTACATTTATACCCTTTAGAGTACTGTATTACTTATTTCTTTAATAAAACTTTATTAGTTCCTAGTAATCACAGACTCCAACGAGTGTTCCATTTCTGCTGGTTTGACAACCCAGTTATGGGGTACGTAACACTATACATTCGCTGATATCAAATTGAAGTTGGAGCCACTTAAATTGTTCAATTCTATCTTCCCAAAAACAATCATGGGGTGAGATTTGTTATTTTATGACAGCTATTATTAACCTACTTTTCTTCACTTCACAACTTGTCTGATCTTTTTGCTTCTATCCTGAACTGATATGCTTCTGTTGAAATGCTATCGTCTTAATGTGTTCAGTCTTTCTGTCTCTACAGATGTTATCTGACTTGCTAAGAATTCCAGTAATTTCTGTTTTTGTTTTACATTTGTAACGATGATCTTGAGATGTAGGAACATCTCTGCTGATAATCTGAGCCCATCATTCGGATATTTGGAACGAAGTAGAGCCTGAGGCAAAAGAATTCAATTTACTTTGCACTGTTCTGACCCCAAAGTCTTTAAAGAAGTCCTTCTGGGAACAATGATCTTAACCCCAAGCCAAACAAATCCCAAGGTGCAAATATGGAAGAGCTAAAGAACAGACATGCTCAGTTCATTTTCATTACTCTGCAATATGTAACAAATTTCTTTGGAATAAGAAATCATGTGCTTCCTTCAAGTATTATATGGAGAGCTCAAACCCAATTTAAATCTGGCAACACTGAGATCTTTGCCTCAGGGGCTGACGTCAGGTCATCCTTCAAGAGGGTGAACTATCACAAAGCGCCAGGCCCCGACGGTGTACTTGACAGGGTATTGAAAACCTGTGCTGACCAACTGTACAAACACACACAAAGTGCTGGAGGAAGTCAGTAGGTCAGACAGCATCGACGGAGAAAATAAACAGTCGATACTTCAGGTTGACTCCTTTCATCAGGACTCGACCTGATCTTTACCTTCAACCTCCTGCTGCTGCAGTCTACTTCAAAAAGGCAAAAATCAGACTGATTGGGTAGCAGTCAGATTAAGAAGCGAAGGGCGAGCTACCTCAGCAATTATCGGCCAGTAGCTCTAACATCTGCTGTGTTGAAATGCTTTGAGAAGTTGGTATGGCTAGAGTTAACTCCTGCCTGAGCAAGTAATTGACCTAGGTCTACAGCAGACACAATCACACTGGCTTTGGAGCACCTTAACCTGCAGGCTGCTGTTTATCATTTACAGCTTGCTATTCAATACCATCGCCCCCTCAGTACTCATCAACAAGGTTATAAACCTGGGCGTTTGAACTTCCCACTGCAACTATGTGAATCGTTAGTAACATTTCCTCCTTGCTGATAATCTATACAGGCTCACTTCAAGAATGTCTGCTCTACTCTTTCTACACTCATCACTGTGCAGCCAAATGCTATATATAAATTTGCAGATGACACGACTGTCGTTGACAGAATCTCAAAAGGCTTCGAGGATGCGTACAGGAGCGAGATAGGTCGGCTAGTTGAATGCTGTCACAACAAAAACTTTGCATCCAACATCAGTAAGACCAAGGAGTTGATTGTGGATGTCAAGAAGAGGAAGTTGGGAGAACACATACCAGGCCTCACTGAGGGGTCTGTGGTGGAAAGGGTATTTGTATTTGTATTTGATCCTCCACAATATTCCGCGTGGGAATTTAACCTGGATATGGCAGTGTGTTTTTTTTTTTACGAGGTCGAGTTGCGAGCTCCACATCAACCCGACACGGATGGAGAGCGCACTCGGGAGCGGTCTGTCACTGGATCAAACTGGGGAACGTCCATTCTCGAGCCCGGCGCTGATCTCACTGCGCCACCAGCCGACCTCATGTCAACATGCCTGTGGGTCAACATGTTGGAAGATCTCAGAGGATTGATGTCATCATAAAGAAGGCATATCAGTGGCTCCATTCATTAGGAGTTTGTGAGATTTGATACTGCATGTCACCAAACACTCTTAAATGTCTATAGATGTACAATGGACAGGATTCTGACTGATTTGTATGATCCTTCCAATATGTAGGATTGCCAGAGGCTGATAGATTGTCTCCATTCAGACAAATCCCTCCCCACCACTAAGGACATTTTTGAAATGCAGTGCCTTGAGATAGCTACACCCATCATTAAATGCCCTCAACATCTGGGGTATGCCCTCTTCTCGTTACGACCCTTGGGAAGAGCTACAGGAGGCTGAAGACCCACACTCAACAATTTAGAAACAGCTTCTTACCCTCCATCATCAGATTTCTAGAAGGTCCATGAACCCATGAACATTACCTCGTTTGCCTGATTTATTTATTTTGTAATTTATAGTAATTTTATGTCTTTGCTGTGTTGCCACAGCTAAACAATAAATTTCATGTCAAATTAGTCAGTATTAATAAACCTGATTCTGATTCTGCTGATGAAGTACAGCTCAAGAGGGCATTCAGTCCATCAAATCTGAGCCAGTTCCCAGCAGCCTTGGGGCTTACCCTCTCTTCTTCCCTCTCTTCAACTGGGCTTTGATTATTTTGCCACTGACCTACATGAGGGATAATTTGCACAGGGGAGCCAGTTAACCTATAAGCTCTTTTTGTGATGAGGGAAGAAATGAGAAGAACTGGCTGAGAAAACTCATTGAATCACAGAACATGTAAAGGCAGCACTGATGTCAAGATTGAACCCTTGCCACTGGAGATGTGAGGCAGCAGCACCACTTGGTGCAATACCCTGTCACCTACAAGCTTTGGTACTTGAATTAATGATAATTGCTATTCTGAAGGTTTATGATTTTCAGATCCAAATGTCAAAACTACATCCCTTAGGAAAACCTAGTAGTATCATTTTTTAAATTTCTTCTGTAATGTACTGGCCAAAAGGGAAGGCACACACACTGAACTATCACCATGGAGATACAAGAGACTCAAGATGCAGGAAAAACAGTCCTGATGAAGTGTTTCAACCTGAAATGCAGACTGTCCACGTCCTTCCATAGATGCTGCCTGACCTGCTATGTTTGTCCAGCATCTGCAGTCTCTCTTGTGACAGACATAAAGGAACTGGAGGAACTCAGCAGGTTAGGCAGCATCTCAGGTGGGAAATGGACATTCCTCATTTCAAGTCACTAGGGCTCAGCACCTTTGACAGAATCACAAGTTAATTTCTATTCTTTTTATCAATAAAAGAAGTAAGAATGTTAATTAAAGTACCAGAGTCCTGAATGAGAAGAGCACCAAAGTTGAAAAACTCCCACCATAGAAACTAGATTCCGCCATATCTGGTTGAATAAATGTGTGCTATAGTAGCCTGACAAAATCCAAAAAAATTTTGAAACCAGGTCATTCTTGCACTAAGGCATTATGATTGTGATTTGGCCCAGAACGGTAGCATAGTGGTTAGCGTATTGTTATCGCAGCATCAGTGAGCTGGGTTCAATTCTGCCGCTGCCTGTGTCCATGTGGGATTCCTTCTGGTGCTCCATTTTTTAAACCATTCCAAAGACGTATGGGTTGGTAGGTTTTCTGGGCTCATAGGTGTAATCAGGAGGCGCAGGCCTCATTGGGCTGACAGGGCCTGTTACCAAGCTGTACCTCTCAATAAAAATGAAATATATTCTCTTTGAGGAACATTAAACATTGTCGCTTGCTACAGGTGTTGACTTACGCAAAGGCGTCAGCACAGTAGAATTGCTCTCTTCATCACAGACTCAGGACGGCATGGAGGTAGGGTCAGACGGCGGGGTAGTAAAATAAGGCCAAGAGGAGGAAAGTTATTTGGTAAATGGTTGCCCCCTCTCTGAAGCCGGAACAGACTATTTGCATCCTATGACCCCTGCTAATTTCAAGCCGCAGTTATTAGTTCACAGAAACCTCAACCTGTTCCAAGAGCTGCCGTCAGCCAGATTGCATAAAGACAATCACTTTAGGGAGTGATATTCAATAATCACCTGGGGGATACTTTAAGTCATGCAGATTTTATTACAGCACTTTCAGCACGAGGTACTGCTTGTCAAACTGTGCGCTGATTAGACAGGTCGTAAATCACAGCCTTTTGATCTATTTTCTGCCACTAGGTAAATAAAATATGCTGAGCACGTTGATAAGGCCTTTAGTTGTGCAAAATATGACATGACATTGCCATTAAGGCAAATCGCGACAGCTTGCTTTCCTGATATGTGGTGTCTTTGCCAGGAAGTGTGAGCAAACTTTGTGAAACAACTCAGTATACAGTAATATGTTATCTGTTATTTGATCATGAATCTCAAGGCAGTATATGGTGACATAAAAATTTACCTTGATTTTTATTTACCCGTTGGAAACAGTTGCTATTGAATTTTCCTTAGTCCAATATTTAGGCTTAGTGTATTGGAAAACAGCCACGGGGCAGCAACAATCTAACTTTGAAGAGTGTACAGACTGTAAAAACAAAGGCAGACTGAATGAGGTTAAGGACCACAGAATCATGGAGTCTTGTGGCATGGAAACAGGTCCTTTGGCCATTGAGTTGGAGGCAACCAACAAGCACACATTTATACTAGACCCTACTTCTGTTATTCTCTCCACGTTCCTATCTGCTCTCTCTGGACTCTACACCACTTATCTACATAAGTGAAAATGAGCCACAATCAGACCGTGCAGACTCCATGCCAACAGTACTGGAGGTCAACACTGACTCTAGGTGTCTAGAGCTGTACAGTAGATCTACTCACTTGACTACCTTTGATGCCCAGGTAGGCTTTGATGCATAGACACACTTTGGATCATTGGATATTTGGACACACATTGGATAATCCTCCGAGTCTTGTCTGTAACAAACAGAATTAAGGTCCCATACATGGTCCCGCACTGGAAGTCTGTCACCCATGTACAAAGTACACAACAATTCCAAGTGATGAAGTTCACTCATTTGCACACAAAACCACACAAAGTCGGGAGGAGGAGAAGATGGTGGTGCAACGTAGTGCGCGCGGCCTGTCCGGTGAATGATACCTGTAATCTGTCAAGTAGGGGACTGTGCACAATTCTGATCTGATGGAGACAGACGTGAGAGTACGGAGGAACATCTGGAGAAACCTCTGAAATGCCCGCTTCGCTGCCGCTGCTACTGTGTGGTCTGGAATCTCCGGAGGAGAAGGCCTCGAATCCTTGGCTTTGCTTGTTTTGGCGGCCGGGGCAAGGTCGAAGGCTCTCGGCAGAGGATGGCGCTCGGGAGGCTGTATTGGAGAGGCTGCTCAGAAGCTCAGAGTTTTCGGACAGATGGACTCAGTGTCGGCTGTTGTCGGGTGCTTCCAATGCATCAGCAGTTGTCAGCGCCTGGAGGTTTATAGCAGGGAGTTTCTCCCTTTTGCCGCCTTGGGACTTGGGAGTCGATCGGGACTTTGAGACTTTTTTTTTAAACCATGCCCATGGTCTGCTCTTCATCAAATTATGGTATTGCTTTGCACTGCTGTAACTATATGTTATAATTATGTGGTTCTGTCAGTGTTAGTCTTTGGTTTGTCCTGTTTTTCTGTGCTATCACTCTGGAGGAACATTGTATCATTTTTTAATGCATGCATGCATTTCTAAATGACAATAAACGAGGACTGAGTGTTCTCATAATCTAAAAAACATCTCACCATAGAAGAGAGTTTTTAGGCCAAAGAGATTTCCAAATGGAGCTCCCGGTAAAAGGAGCTCAATATTAGTTTTAGCCAAATTTCTGTCAACTTACACTGATATGAAAAGCTTTATTTTCTTTAAGAAAATTATTTTGTCAATGGTTAATGACAATTGTGGAACTTATTACCAGTTAACACAGTTAACTCTTGATGCTATCCAATCTGGATTTCTGGTAAGAGGTCTTTTCTTTCCAGAGATGCCTAGCCTTGGGAATTGTGTCTTTTTATGGATCTATACTCTGTGTCCGCTTGAACTATGGTGGAATACTGCTCTAACAAACAGATACGGCTGCATTGTCGTCCTGTTCCTATAGTGTTGCCAGTAGCCAGATTTGTGAGGTCATTAACCTTCTCAGCGCTTGATTATCTTCCCGAAGTGAAGATCTGAAGCATGCAAGGTTCTGACCCCAAAAATTCTTTCTCCCCCGAACAGATGCTGCTCAGCTTGCTAAGTACTCCAGCAGATTATTTGCTGCTCCAGATTCCAGAGTGTGTTGTCTCGCATCTGAACCGTTGTCTCTACCCTCCGCTGCTGCGAGCGCTACTTAACCTAAAGGAGATTAAGATGAAGAGGGAGCACACCTCAGCAATAGTGGTGATAGAAAATCTGCCTAATGTCAACCCCAAGGCCACAGTAAGCAGAAGAATAGGAATCTTCTGGGGAATCTCAGTAATTATCCAACATCCTATCTGCCAGGATTTCTCCCTTGCCCCCAAAGGAACTTTACAGTAAAGTAAATCAGTTCTAATCTGAAAATTTGCTGAATCAGCTTATCAGCAGCAGCGCGCGGACTTCAGTGGAGCAGCAATTAGCCATGGCTTCAATATCCTTTCTGGAGTCTCTGTTTTGTACTTTGCCTCCATCCATCACACTCCAAAGCCCCAAAGTGAAAGTAAATACCAAAGAAAGGATCGACATTCCACACAGCCTTCCTCTGATATGGAACCGGGTAGTCATCACACCTGCTTTCTCGCTGACAACAGTGGACCGCAGCAAGTGTAAAACGTCTGCCTGTGGAATGCCGGGCATCCAGAGGCTCTCTAGTTTAATTCCCCATTGCCCTAAGCCTAATATTGCTCCAGGGACTCTGAATGAATGTTACCTCAGCCCTGTCCGAACAACTCTCTGAGCAAATGCAAAGATGATCTGTGAACGTCTCCGGTTGTCCTGTTGCTGGTGGGTGTCAGAACGGTCCTCGGTGCACGTACGGCTGAGGTCGCAATGGTCCTGCAGCCAATGTCACTGGCACTTCACACTAGCCTCTCCCTTCGTGCAGCCCCATCACTACCCTGAGGATTCCACTGACTGCCGCCAGTCTTTCTGAGGAGCTGTCTTGTCCTTTAAATATGGTGCAAAACCGGCCTCTGGTTGCTATGCAATCCACTCAAATCCATGAGAGCAGGGGTCAGGCTGAAATAAATAATGACTGCGTTTGTGAACCAATTCATTCTGGGTTTTATGAGACTTTTGGAGGGTTGAAACTACCTAAGGATGGAAACAAAACTGCTTGTAGCTCAGTGCGGAGTGTGCATAGCTACCTCACCGGCATACATCACTGCCGTACATGTGAGCGTAACATTATAGCATGTTTGATCCACTGCGTGTTGTGCACGTTCTTCTACTAAACATGGCAAGGTATCATAGCAGTAACCACATCGCTTTGCAATGCCAGCGATTACTGATTGGGGATCAGTTCCCGCTGCTGCATATAAGGAGTTCGTACGTCTTCCTCGTGACTACTAGTGTTTCCTCTGGGTGCTCCAGTTTCCTCCCACATTCCAAAGATGTATGGTTAGGGTTAGTAGGCTGTGGGCACGCTATGCTGGTTCCAGAAGCATGTCGATACTTGTGCTCTCTCCTGTGCAATCCTCACTGATTTGATTTAACACAAGTGACAAATTTCACTGTATGTTTTGATGTTTCGATGTACTTATGACAAATCAAGCTAATCTTTCTCTTTATTTTCCAAAGAACTAGGAATTCAAAGGGGCATCTACACTGCATTGGTGATGAGAATGAGATGGAACTGAAGCTGGCCAATGCAAGACATCTGACAATTACGCTGAACTATGCTATGATCAGGGTGGTAAGATGACTGGAGGCTTATGGTTAGTCACAGTTGTATTCATGCTCAAAGCACAGGAAATATGATTAACATATGTTTTTTCCCTTGAGAATGGACACTAACTGTTAAAGTGGGAAGAATCCAATATGGCTGCTGATCCATCTCAAGAGCTTCGGTGTCAATAATAAAATGCATGAGCCTCTCAGATCTTAGGTGGATAGAGTGGAGATGTTCTTCAGACCCATGTTGGAGTTAAGCGCAGAAATGCATCTTCTCAGATGAAGTCATGAGAAGACACCCTTATGGACAGAGCCAGGCTCAGACATGTAGACACACCAGCAGGCATTCTGGAGCCACTCTGTTCAAGATGCTCATTGAGGTAAGTGCCAAAAGGATTGCAGCATCACATTAATCCAACATCTTTGAAGACAGCAAGAGCTACAAATTCATACTGTCCAACTGCTGCTGGACAGGTTTGTATGTATTATTCTACATAAACTGAAACAATCTAAGTAATTACTGTACAAGATAAAAATGTTTCAGTTAGCATACAAAATCACTGCACAAATTGAGGTGGCTTCCAAAGATGCTAAGGAATTTTAGTTATCTGTGTCAATGCTGTATCATTTTGGGCAAATGATAGTCATAGTCATAGTCGTAGTCATACTTTATTGATCACGGGGGAAATTGGTTTTCGTTACAGTTGCACCATAAATAATAAATAGTAATAGAACCATAAATAGTTAAATAGTAATATGTAAATTATGCCAGTAAATTATGAAATAAGTCCAGGACCAGCCTATTGGCTCAGGGTGTCCGACCCTCCAAGGGAGGAGTTGTAAACTTTGATGGCCACAGGCAGGAATGACTTCCTATGACGCTCTGTGTTGCACCTTGCTGGAATGAGTCTCTGGCTGAATGTACTCCTGTGCCCACCCAGCACATTATGTAGTGGATGGGAAACATTGACCAAGATGGCATGCAACTTAGACAGCATCCTCTTTTCAGACACCACCGTGAGAGAGTCCAGTTCCATCCCCACAACATCACTGGCCTTACGAATGAATTTGTTGATTCTGTTGATGTCTGCTACCCTCAGCCTGCTGCCCCAGCACACAACAGCAAACATGATCGCACTGGCCACCACAGACTTGTAGAACATCCTCAGCATCATCCGGCAGATGTTAAAGGACCTCAGTCTCCTCAGGAAATAGAGACGGCCCTGACCCTTCTTGTAGACAGCCTCAGTGCTCTTTGACCAGTCCAGTTTATTGTCAATTCGTATCCCCAGGTATTTGTAATCCTCCACCATAGTAAATAAGGCAGCAGCTCCAATGTCAGGCCCAAGACACAAAAGAGTTGTGCAAAAGCAAGATTATGTTGGTGAGAAGGGTAAAATAGAGGTTATAAGATCACCACAGCATGGTGGGCTGAAAGGCTGTACTGTGCTGTATGTGCTCTATGTTCTATGTTTCAGAAAAGTGAAGTTGAGTGAACTTATCCCCTTTTTTTGCAAGAGACTGATAGTTGAGAGGCAATAACTGTTCCTGAACCTGGTGGTATGAGTCTTGACGCATCTGTGCCTTCTTCCTGATGGCAGTGAGAAAGAGAGCATGTCCTAGATAGTGGGGGCAGAGGGTCTTGATGATGGATACTGCCTTCTTGTGACGTCTCATGTAGCTGTGGTCAGTGGTGGGGAGAGCTTTACCTGTGAACGACTGGGCCATATCCACAGTGTATTTATAGATACACTATGTTTTACTGTATCTATAAATTCTACAATGTTATTGTTAGGTTGATTGTATCTAATGAGGACCTTATATTTCACCAGTATTTCTTTAGCTTTTCTCTTAATTTTCTTGCCTGGGTGGACTATTTCTGTTCTTAAGGTTTCAATTTTGTTTCTTAATCTTTTCTGCCATTTCACTGTTCTCATTTCATTACTTGGTTTGGGATTTCTTTTAACGAATGTCTCTATTGCTCTGCATTGCTGTTAATACTGCACAGCATGTTATTGTGTGTCGTTCTTAAAATGTTTCAAGAATATTATTATTTGCTTTTTTGTATTTGCTCTGTTTGTCTTCTTTTTCACATTGGTTGCTTGACAGTCTTTCTGTGCAGTTTTTAGAAACAAAGAAACATAGAAAACCTACAGCGCATTACAGGCCCTTTGGCCCACAAAGCTGTGACAAACATGTCCTTACCTTAGTAATTACTTAGATTTATCCATAGCCCTCTATTTTTCTGAGCTCCATGTACCTGTCCAGGAGTCTCTTAAAAGACCCTATCATATCTGCTTCCACCACAGTCGCTGGCAGCCCATTCCACGCACTCACCACTCTCTGCATAAAAAACTTACCCCTGACATCTCCTCTGTACCTTCTTCCAAGCACCTTAAAACAGTGCCCTCTCGTGTTATCCATTTCAGCCCTGGGGAAAAAGCCCCTGACTATCCAATGCCTCTCATCATCTTGTACACCTCTATCAGGTCACCTCTTATCCTCCGTCACTCCAAGGAAAAAAGGCCGAGTTCACTCGACCTATTCTCATAAGGCATGCTCCCCAATCCAGGCAAAATCCTTGTAAATCTTCTCTGCACCCTTTCTATGATTTCCACATCCTTCCTATAGTGAGGCAACCTGAACTGAGCACAGTACTCCAAGTGGGGTCTGACCAGGGTCCTATATAGCTGCAACATTACCTCTCGGCTCCTAAACTCAATCCCACGATTGATGAAGGCCAATGCACCGTATGCCTTCTTAACCAGAGTCAACCAGCGTAGCAGCTTTGAGTGTCCTTCACACTGCCAAGAGTCTTACCATTAATACTATATTCTGCCATTATATTTGACCTACCAAAATGAACCACCTCACACTTATTTGGGTTGAACTCCATCTGCCACTTCTCAGCCCAGTTTTGCATCCTATCAATTTCCTGTTGTAACCTCTGACAGCCCTTCACACTATCCATAACACCTCCAAACTTTGTGTCATCAGCAAATTTTATTAACTGATCCCTCCACTTCTTCATCCAGGTCATTTATAAAAGTCACGAAGAGTAGAGGTCCCAGAACAGATCCCTGAGGCACACCACTGGTGACTGACCTCCATGCACAATATAACCCGTCTACAGCCACTCTTTGCCTTCTGTGGGCAAGCCAGTTCTGGATCCACAAAGCAATGTCCCCTTGGATTCCATTCCTCCTTACTTGCTCAATAAGCCTTGCACGGGGTACCTTGTCAAATGCCTTGCTGAAATCCATATACTCTACATTACTGCTCTACCTTCATCAATGTGTTTAGTCATGTCCTCAAAAAATTCAATCGGGCTCGTAAGGCACGATCTGCCTTTCACAAAGCCATGCTGACTATTCCTAATCATATTATGACTCTCTAAATGTTCATAAATCCTGCCTCTCAGGATCTTCTCCATCAACTTACCAACCACTGAAGTAAGACTCACTGGTCTATAATTTCCTGGGCTATCTCTACTCCCTTTCTTGAATAATGGAACAACATCCACAACCCTCCAATCCTCCGGACCGCTCCCGTTTTTCAATTATTCTATTGTATTTTTTTGTTCTACTGTGAATGCCTGCAAAAAATTAACCTTAGAGTAGTATATGGTGACCTATCATATACAGTACGTACTTTGATAATAAATCTACTTTGAACTTTGTTCAGAATAATTCAAATGAACTGCTTCATCTGTGGGTGGGATATAGAACAGAATATTGAGAAAGATTTTGTGACTAAATATATTCCTGGAAAGTGTACATAAAATAGTTGACATAAAGTGTGTTTGAAGGGAGTCAAGAAGTGATAACCAGTGAGAGCAGAGATAAATGCTACATCAACAAAGATCAAACATCTGCTGAGTCTCCTGTATCAACAAAACAGATAGAGTTATGAAGAGGTTTTGACAGTACTAAATGTCAAAACAATTGTAAATATTATTAACCAGTTTCAGGATTCCTTGTCATTCAAAAGGGAAAAACTACAGTAAATGTAATGGAACTTGTATATGTTGTTGTCCGAGTATGAACAGACCTGAGAAGATCCTTGTGTATTACTTTGGACACAATTTTTCTTCACTGTACATTTGGAACCCAGAGGTTCCATGGTGCACAGCTCAAGAACAAGGGCAAGGAACTAACGGAGCATTGGGAACACACAAAGCACCTTTCATTCACAAAAGTTGCTGCTACTTTCATCTTGCCAGCCCTGGTGAGAACACGTAGTTTTGTTGTTCTGCTTTCTTTATGTGAGAACAAATTATATTTCTCATAATGACCCCATTCATAGTTTAACTTGGTGGTCACTAGCGGGTTCTGATGTCTCTAAAGGACCTCAAAGGACAATTCTTTTGTGACATGCCCTTTTATAGTTGACACTAGTTTAGTAAACTTCATTTACTGTTAAAATGTTATTTGTCCCTGGATAACAAACAGGTCCCATTTTCACAATTCTATTTATAAATCCAAAAATACACAAAAATCGGTCATTATGTTAATTATACCTCCATAGTATTGTAATGAATGGCATCAAAATCACCTAAGATTGATAAGAAAGAACAATCATTAAATGTGAGTGAGGAAGAAAACTAGTTCTGCTACTCATAAGAATGATGCGCGTCTGTATGAACTCAAGATGGCGCTGGAGAGTGGCGACTCTATGTGCAGCCCCCAAGGGAATTATCAGATATTCCTGTTTAGGATACTACAGCTGAAATCTACAGTCACAGTTATTGGTGTTTCAGTAAGTAACATTGTTTCATGATGTTTAAAAAATCTATTGATTTTCAAAATCAGCAGGCTCTGGACTGCAGACCACCCGGGTAGCAAAGGCAGTATTCCTTTAAGAAAGTGAAGTCACCAGGCTCAGATACAGGTCAAACTGAAACACAGGGGGTCCTGAGGCCCCAGTGCCCCACCATCCTCCAGGTTAATGTACAGTTTCTGGAAGTTTGCTGTACCAGAGGGACATCAGGGACTGCTGTGTACTTTGCTTCATGGAGAGATGGCTTCCCCTCAGCACTTCAGCGTTTCAGCCCAAGGGCCTCACCTTCCATTGCATGGACCGGACAGCAGTGCCAAGTAAAGGCAGAGATGGTGGTGTTTACTTTATGATTAACAGCATGGTCAATAGACATGGTGGTTCTGTCTCAGAGTCAGGTTTAATGTCATTGGCATATGTTGTGAGATTTGTTCTTTTGCGGCTGCAGTACATTGCAGTACGTAGTAATAAAAACTATAAATTATAATAATAAGAACATATATAAAAACATTAAATAAGTAACATAAAAAGAAAGGAGAAAATACTGAGGAAGGGTTCATAGATTCTTTGTTCATTCAGAAATCTGATGGTGGAGAGGAAAATACTGTTCCATAAACATTGAGCAACACACACAAGATGCTGGAGGACCTCAGCAGGCCAGACAGCATCTATGGAAAAGAGTACAATTGACGTTTCAGGCCGAGACCCTTCAGCAGGACCCTTTGCGCACCCTGAAACATTGAGTGTGTGTCTTCAGGCTTCTGTAGCTCCTCCTTGATGAGAAGATGACAGGTACTGGGTAATGGGTGTCATTAACAATAGATGCCGCCTTTTTGAAGGCACCCTGGATGCTGTGGAGGCTAGTGTGGTAGTGTAGTGGGTGGTGCTTGTTGCTCTCACTTACAGCTTCCACCACTGACTTATGAAAAGGAGGGCTGAATGTGTCAGTCTCCCCCTGCCAGTACACTGCCTGTCCAACAGCAAGCCTCATGTAGTGCCTCCTCGCTGGCGACACACGGGAACTGAACTCCTCTCGGACTCAGGCTGAACTACAGAGGGCGAGGAGGGGGTCCGGACCCTGCACACATAGCACGCAGGCCCACCAATATGTGGACACGCCCTGATACTCGTGAACCAGACCCCCTGCTATGGGTAGATAGCCTCATTACCTTGTGTGTAGCCTCCGGAGAGGCGAAGGCTGCAGGAGTATACCAAAACAGAAAATCTGGCGTGGAGCCTCTGAGGTAGCTGGACGATTTTGAATATCCTTCTGGCGGTTTCTGCAGCCAAGCTGGTGACAAGTGTATTGCTTCATAAGGTTTCCTTTGGACTACACTGGTGAGGCCAAGAGTGGGGTCTTGATGACTGGGCATCTCAGGATCTCCATACCTTCTGACCAGGCTTGTGCTGATGATGATTATTGAGACAGACAGATGCCAACAAAAATATTTTTCTAAAATATGCTTTTATAAAGAGCGGTGCAGAGGAGACTTACTAAGGAGAGGACACTGCCTGGACTGGAGGGTATGTCTTACGAGATTGAGCGAGCTAGGGCTTTCCTCTCTGGAGTGAAGGAACGATGAGAATTAATTTGATCGAGGTGCACAAGATGATAAGAGGCAGAGACAGAATGGAGAGCCAGTGACTTTCCCAGGCTAATACAAGGAGGCATAATGTCATGGTGATTGGAGCAAAGTATAGACGGGATGTCAGAAATACGTTTTTTTCATTATCAGAATCAGGTTTATTATCACCAGCATGTGACGTGAAATTTGCTAACTTAGCAGCAGCAGTTCAATGCAATACATAATCTAGCAGAGAGAGAAAAATACTACTAATAATAAATAAAATAAAACATAATAATAAATAAACAAGTAAATCAATTACGTATATTGAATAAATTATTAAAAAATGTGCAAAAGCAGAAATACTGTATATTTAAATAGTGTCCAAAGCTTCAAAGTCCATTCAGGAATCGGATGGCAGAGGGGAAGAAGCTGTTCCTGAATCGCTGAGTGTGTGCCTTCAGGCTTCTGCACCTCCTACCTAATGGTAACAGTGAGAAAAGGGCATGCCCTGGGTGCTGGAAGTCTTAAATAATGGACATTGCCTTTCTGAGACACCGCTCCCTAAAGATGTCCTGGGTACTTTGTAGGCTAGTGCCCAAGATGGAGCTGACTAGATTTACAACCTTCTGCAGCTTCTTTCAGTCCTGTGCAGTAGCCTCCCCCACTCCCCATATCAGACTGTGATGCAGCCCGTCAGAATGCTCTCCATGGTACAACTATAGAAGTTTTTCAGCGTATTTATTGACATGCCCAATCGCTTCAAATTCCTAATAGCATATAGCCGCCATTTTGCCTTCTTTATGACTACATCAATGTGTTGGGACCAGGTTAGACTCTCAGAGATCTTGACACCCAGGAACTTGAAGCTGCTCACTCTCTCCACTTCTGATCCTTCTATGAGGATTGGTATGTGTTCCTTCGTCTTACCCTTCCTGAAGTCCACAATCGGCTCTTTTGTCTTACTGACGTCGAGTGCCAGGTTGTTGCTGTGGCACCACTCCACTAGTTGGCATATCTCACTTCTGTACGCCTTCTCATCACCACCTGAGATTCTACCAACAATGGTTATATCGTCAGCAAATTTGTAGATGGTATTTTTCACAGAGAATGATAGGTGCATGAAACACCCTGCCAGGGGTGGTAGTAGAGGCCGATACAATGTGGGCATTTAAGAAACTCTTAGACAGATGGATGAAGAAAAATAGAGGACTATATATATCACAGTGAACACTGGCAACAACTGAACCTAGGAGCGGAGGAACGACAAATTCCCAGGTAGAGATGGAAACAAGAGTTTATACACAGGAATACCAACAGAACATAGGTGACCGAGCAACACTGCAAAAACAATCATTCTCAACACTGCAAAAACAATCATTCTGGAACGGGTGCTAATCAGAAGACCACTATAAATAATCACAAAACGCAGAAAATGCGAGCCAATCACAATAAATGACAAGGTTAAACAAAAACCACAAGGGCTTAACAAATCTTGTTAAGACAACAATTAACAAATGTAGATGCTGGAGAAACCTAGAAGCCTAATGCTCTATGGGTTTATGCAGAGGCCCGCAAGACTCATGACAATGTAGGAGAGAATAATTAGGTTGATCGCAGAGTAGGTTAAAATGCTACATTTCTTGGGCCAAAGAGCCTGTACTGTGCTGTAGTGTTCTATGTTCTATAGCCAAATTTAGCAGATGCAGCAGAAAATTCAGACCAGATAACCTGTAGAAAGAGCAAAGCTTTTCTGATTGAAATTAGTATGAGGGTGTGGGAGCTAAAACTTGAATTCCTGAATCCAAAAAGGGCAATGCTACTCCAGAGCTTCCTGCCCAATCTTCCAATCTACCTTTTGACTTTGATTGCCCGAAAACGTTACAATTTTATCCAGATTATATCCAGAACATTTCTGCCAAGTATTTGTATCATATATCCTTGAGCGCAAATAGCAACACATAAAATTGGATATTGTAAAGGCATAAGTGTTGAAAATCCCACGAGTGCAGAGCTAGAAATAGGTTACATTTTGCTATTTATTCCATGCAGGTTATACCAGTTAACTTTGGCTTTGTCTTGTTTTTATTTTGTCTAATTCTTTATTCTCAACAGTAAGGACACAAGCATATTCCTGTGGTCCCATGAGGTTTTCTTGGAGTGGAACATCTCAACCACAATCCTACTGCCGTCCACTAGGTGTCAGCACCTTCCTATTAATCTGTTAAAACTTTGCATGCAAGAGATGCATTCTCCACATGATAACAAGCAGGTGTGTTGTATTTATGTGTTTCTCTGTATAATATATAGTGTTAAATTACTCTGAACCAGAATATAGCAATACAGCTCCACATGATCACCGAAGAAATAATTTCCTTCCTACTATCATCTCCCTTGAGTCCTGCTGGCAGCCATCTTGATCAGCATCTTGTTTACTTTCCCTGCAGTTCAACAGCTGAAAGAAAAGCCCTTTGAATTCATTCGCTGTGCCTCTTTATGCCCACCTGTTCACTAGTCCCCATTCTCCTTCATGACTACTGTCTCAAGCTGAACTTACCTTGTCATATTCTTTGATTCTGAGCAGGGTCTCTCATCCTATCCTTCCCCTGAAAAATGATTAACGGGTCACCCACTGCAAATGTCTACCTTCGTTCTTCTGCATGGCTTCCAGACCCAACTGCTCCATTGCTCTCTAGTTGTTAGGATCCTCGGCTTAGAATAGCGTCAATGTTCCTGCAGTTTTGCCCCAGTGGTAAATCAGCCAACCATGAGCAGCTATGGGACATTTTCCTCCATTAAATGCGAGCTGCTGTGGCCCGCTGCTAGTGACACCTCCCTCTCCATCTCTGTGTCAAGGCTGACAAGCCTCAATAGCTGAATAACCTCAATGATCTAAGTTGAAATTAAAGCAATTTGTTCAGCAGTACTAATTCATAGTTTCTGGTTTACTAATCATAGTCTGGCACTACCTTGAAAGCTGGTTCATACCAGGTCATGTTTGCGGGAGTGCAGGAAACAGAAGTAGGGGAAGTTATATGGGAGTGCTGCAAACAGAATCTTGCAAGTTTCAAGGGAGAACAGAATCTGGGGCCCCAGCGAGTGCACAGCAAATCTGGGAAATGAGGCTCAGGAACGTTGCCAGTGAGCACAGTGAGTGGTTGTGGAGTGCAATTAGTTGCTTCTCCGTGAAGTGCGATTGCAAAATTGGCTGGCGAGCCAAATGTAGAACCACTGGGATTTCCAAATGGCCATGATGGTTCTAGACTCCTCAACCAGGAGATAAACTGTCTCAAAATAAGGGATAGGCTGCTTAGCACTGAAATGAAAAGAAACCTCCTCTTCGGTTTGAATCCAATTTTGGAATTCTGTACCCTGGAGGCCAATGGAAGCTCAATTTATTCAGAGTGAGATTGAAAAACATCTGGTTTTTATGGGGATCACAGGATAAATTAGTCCAAGAAAGTGCATCAAACAATAACCTGGACAAATGATGGATACGGCTTGTGAGGCCAAGTGACATCATCCTGCTTTCTCCTTTTTATTCTCTCTTGAAAGAACACAGAGAAAATTTAATCAGATATTCATTCCCATTGATGTCCTAACATTACTTTGGCTAAGATGATGATTCGGCTTAAACAGCCTTTGAAACATTTGATTTCAGGTGACACAGACTCGGTTTACCAGTGAAAACTAAACACTGGTAAACAGTGGGTTGCAGGAACTTGGGTGAGGAATGAGAATGACTTGGATGCTCCGAGTGCTGGCACTGACGTGATGCGCTGAATGGGAAATATGAAGAGGAGCCATTGTTAGCTCTGCAGAAACATCAAAGTGACAGGGTGTGGCTGGGAAAGGAAGGAATTGCTGCTAATTCGCTGACTATGATTGGATGGATAAAAAGGGAACTACGCCACAGTGGTCCAATGCAGTTTGATGTTTCGAGGCTCTGGGGGAGGGTGAAGTAGTTAACTATCTCAAAGGTCGGTGGTAGGGCATGAAAATCAAAATGGCCTGAATAGTTGCAGTCATGTTGGACAGTGATAGTCTTCTTTAAAATGACATTCACCAGATTTTGAGGGGTGTGGAAACCCCCCTAATGATATCACAAGGTGTTCCATCAGAATGAATGGAAAACCTACAGAGGGGACAAGTTTACACAGTTGATAGTTTTGTTTGGTTATAAGACCATAAGAGGGAGGAGCAGAATTGGGTCATTCAGCCCATCAAATCTGCTCTGCCATTTCATCATGGCTGATCCATTTTCCCTCTCAATCAAATTCTCCTGCCATCTCCCCATAATCTTTTACACTCTGACTAATCAAGAACCTATCAAACGCCACCTTAAGTACACCTAAAGAATTGGCCTCCACTGCTGTCTGTGACAACAAATTCCACAGATTCACCAGTCTCTGGCTAAAGGAATTCCGCCTCGTCTCCTTTCTAAATGGATGCCCCTCAATTCTGAGGCTGTGCCCTCTGGTCCTAGACTCCAACATCCTCTCCACATCCAATCTACCTTGGCCTTTTACCATTTGATAAATTTCCGTGAGATACCCCCTCATTCTTCTAAGTTCCGGTGTACAGGTCCAGAGCCATCAAGTGCTCCTCATATGATAACACTTTCATTCCAAAAATCATCCTTGTGAACCTCCTCTGATTCCTCTCCAATGTCAGCACAGCCTTTCCAGCATTCTGTTGGATCACGCTTCACTAGGATGTGTGTGAAGATGTGGTTGAGGGAGAATGTAATAGACGGCGGATGAGTCTGAGGAGAGGCATGGCTGACTGGGGCATTCGGCTACCAGTAGCAGAGGGACACTTGACCCAGGTGTTCAGTAGACAGCACCAGACATCACAGAGACCAGCTCAGCTTCATCACTGACCTGTCTACCTCCCCGAGGAGACTTCGCATATCCATTCTGGTCCTTTGACTCTCTCTGCACTGACAAGCAATGGAAGTCTTTATTTGTTCTTTCCTTTCGACCTGCAATAAAGCAGCCCCAGGCCTGACTGAAGGGATGGGACACCATGGAGATATGAGGTTCGGCACACTCACCAACACTTTAAGCTGGAGAGTGAATTCCTGTTTCAACATTCAAGATTCAATGTTATTTACCATATGTACATCAAAAGATGCAGAAAACAACACACATCAAAGTTGCTGATGAACGCAGCAGGCCAGGCAGCATCTCTAGGAAGAGGTGCAGTCGAAAGATACAGAAAAATGCATTACCACCAACACTCCTGAGAGTGTGCTGGCGGCAGCCGCAAGTGTCACCACACACTGTGGCGCCAACATAGCATGTCCACAATGCTTCACAGGACAACAGAACACAACAAAGCACAACGCAACAAGCAACAAAACAACAACAGCAAAACCATCCCTTTTCCGCCCTCCCAGCAACATAAGTGTGCAATCCTCTAACTCCAAGACAGTTCATATTCTTCGGCCTCTAGCCTGTAGCAGACCCAGATTGGGACTGGGGTTCAAACATGGACGTGTAGATATTGGGCCTTCAACTACCCCAGAGGACTTGTGGAGACTCGCAGACCTGCAGCACCAGCCGACGGGCTTCGACATCTGGACTTCCAATTTGTCTCTTGGGCCTCAGTCTTCAGAACCAATGATAGGGCATAGTGATCACTGGACACCAGGCCTCGAACTTTGGACTCGCTGACGCCGGCACACCAAAAGCTCGGACTCAAACTCTGGTCTCTCTGATTTCAAAAGCCAAAGGTTCACTGAACCTCATTCCTCCTGCCTGTACAGAACTCTGACTCCAAAACACTGACCTTTCAACCATCTACACTGGTCTGTTGGCTGGATATCCCGGACGGTTCCATGATGTCTCACGTTTGCATCATTGTCATTCAAACGCAGGACCGACGGTTAAGAATTAAGACTCCGGCCTGTCCTCTAATTCCCTCACATCCCTGTCCCTAAAACCCTAACCTGATCCTAAACTCCCTTTCTGTCCCCAAAACCATTCCCACAAACCCAAAATAAGCACTAAAAAAAACAACTGAAACTGAGCCACAACCTCAATGGAGGTTGCAATTTGCTGCCATCTTGAGCTTGTTTCAGCATGGATTCCAGCCGCATTGCTTAGCTGAGGAAATGTTTGAATTCTCTCCAAGAGTACTTTATATACTGAACAATAAAAACAATAAAGGCTGTTATCCATTCTGTTGATTTTAGAGTCTTTTGGCAACAGGAAACAAACTTCCACCTGGACTATTTCTCACTGACATGTTGAAAGCCATATCCTGGAACCCTGCCTTTTATTCCTAAGTACATAATTCCTCATGAATGTTCAGGTAAAGCCAATCATCTGGTTCTAACCAGACTCCTAGAACCTCCTGTGCTTTGTAAAGTTACTCCTAGACAAAGCACATGGCTGAAATCTTACCTAAAAATGAGCTTTATTCTAATAAGTTATGATGTTTTAAGTTACAAGCTGTGATGACAGAAGTTGCCACCAAAGCCCCTTCAATGTAGATAAGAGTGGATGCTACACCCTTTGGTCTAGGATGACCTTAAGGGAATGTAACATTGTACATAATAACCAGCATAACACTGGAAAGCATTTTAAGCATTGGCCTTAAACCTGAAACTTTGCAGATTGATGGAAATGTGCTGGTCTGGCCTCAAAGAGCCAGATGACATCATTCAATGTTGTAAGGAGATATGACAAATATGAATTATGAGTAGAACAATGGAAACTTGGAGATCTTGGGAATAGAGAACAGATTCCTAAAGTTTCCTAGTAGATGTATTGGGAAATCTGCCTACTGAACCTGAGTGTGGTAAAACTGTGAGGGAGAGAGCTAGAATGCTTCTTCCTCCCTTCCTTCCTTGTCCTGATGAAAAGAATTGGCTCAAAATCTCGACTGTTTATTCCTCTTCATAGATGTTGCCTGACCCACTGAGTTCCTCCAGTATTTTGTGTGTGTTACTCCAGATTTCCAGCATGAGTAGAATCTCTTGCGTTTAGAAAGAGAGAGCTGAACTGTTTGGGATAATTTGTATTCTTGATGTAATAAACTGTTTTAGCTGCATTTTTGTTAATGTGTTTAATTAAATATTATGTATAATAATTAAAAACAACCAGTTCATATTTAGTTGTTTTTATATGTCTTTATCCCAGACCTTCACAAACATTTCAACATCTTGTAATGGTGATTTAGTCAGGGGTCATGAATTCATTTAACTTCAAAGCATTCTTGCAATGTCTGTAATTGGAAGGTCTTGTTTTGCCGATTGGGGCTATAGAATCATAGAGTCATAGTCATGCAGCAAGGAAACAGGCCTTTCAGCCCATCTGGGCCCTGCCAACCAAGATTCCTATCTAAGTTAGTCCAATTTTCATTCATTTTAAATTGAATTAGATTATGAGGACACACAGTCCTCTTCTTATTGTCATTTAGTAATGCATGCATTAAGAAATGCTACGTTATTCTTCCGGTGTGATATCACAAAACATAGGACAGACCAAGACTGAAAAAATGAACAAAACCACATAATTATAACATATAGTTACAACAGTGCAACAATACCATAACTTGATGAAGAACAGACCATGACACAGTAAAAAGTTCAAAGTCTCTCAAATGTCCCACATCTCACGCAGACGGGAGAAGGAAGAAAACTCTCTCTGCCATGCCCGACCACAGTCTGACTCTGAGTCATCCGAAAACTTTGAGCCTCCGAGTACGGAGCACCATCTCTACCTGAACGATTCGACCTCTATCTCGGTCGCCAGCAGCAGGCGAAGCCAGGGATTTTGTGGCCTACCCTCCAGAGATTCTCGATCGCACAGTAACAACAGCAGCGAAGGGGCGTTTCAGAAATTTCTCCAGATGTTCCTCTGTGCTGTCACGTCTGTCTCCCATCAAATCAGAATTGTCCACGGCCCCTATTTAACAGAGACGATATCATTTTCACCGGAGAGCTGCGTGCGCGTGGCGCGCTGCTATCCTCTCCTCCCGCCTTTAATGTGGTTAATGTACCTGCCTCAACCACTTCCTCTGGCAGCTCATTCCATATACTGGGTGAAAAAGTTGCCTCTCCGATTTCAATTAAGTCTTTCCCCTTTATACCCTGCAATTTTGGACTCCCTACCATGGAGAACAGTGTGTACACATTAACCCTATCTACGGCCCTGGTGATTTTATATGTTACGACATGCACCCAACTGCGCCAGCTTCCAGGCTTTACACACTCTAACTCTCCGGAATATGGATAGCTGGTGCGGCCCTTTAAAAGTTCACGACTGTCCTGCTAATTGGCAATCATGTCTTGCTCGCCAAGAATTGAGTATTTTTAAGAATACCTGGATGGAAACATAAGCCCTGCTAGTGATATTGTCTAGCCTTTGTTTTGTGCTCAGTTCTCGATCCAGTTTGATACCGCGTCTCGATCCTTGCTCCGGATACTCCAGCATCTGGGTCCAAACCATCCTTGTCAAGGACTTGCATCACATTATAAACCTCTAATCAACCCTAGAACTCATACGCTCCAATGAATAAAATCCCAATATCCCCATCCTATCTTCATCATTCACTCCCTCGATCCAAGCAGCGTCCTTGTAAATCTCATTTGCACTCTTTCCAACTTAGCGGCATCTTTACTATTACAGGGCGACCAAAACGCCACACAATATTCCAAATGCAGTCTCAGGAACACCTTGTACAATTGCAACATAACACCCTTCTTCTACAGTCAAACGCCCTGACTGATGGAGGCCAGCATGCCTGACACATTATTCACCCCTCTTTCTGTGATACCACGTTCAGGAAGCCATGTACTTCTTCTTCTGGGTCCATCTGACTAACAGCACTCCCCAGGGTCCCACCATGGCAAAACTCCTACCATCATCCTCCTAAAATGCAACACCTCACACATATCTGAACTCCACTTGCCATTCCTCGGCCCAGTTGTCCTGCCGATCTCTATAAATCCTGGTGACCCTCTTCATTGTCTGCAACGTCGTCAATTTTAGTGACGTCTGCAAATTTGGGTTAGAACTGGTTACACAGGGGAGGTTCTTAACAATGTACACACTCAGGTATGAGTGGAGTTAGCGAGGGAATAAGCAGTAAAAGGGAATATTTATCATTATTATTCCAGCCCATGATAGAATCAGTGAGTCACATTTTGAAAAGAGGCCATAAGCCCACTGAGTCTGTGCTCGTCATCAAACAGCCATTTTTATACTAATTCTGCCTAATGCATTTTATTCTACCCAGATTCTGCAATTTACCTGAGCATTAGGGACAATTTAGTGTCCAATTTACCTTACAACCTGCATAGATTTGGTATGTTGAGCAGATTAAACTTCCCGGGCAAATCGTGTGCACTCACACGAAGAACATGCAAACTCCACCCAGACAGCACCTACGATAGAGATCTCTGGAGCAGTAAGGCAGCACCTCCACTAGGTGATCCACTAGGTCTACCTCCCGATATTCAAGTTTTAAAGTTTCAAAGTATATTATCAAATAAGATATAAATTATACAACCTTGCAATTTGTTTGCCTACAGGCAGCCACAAAGCAAGAATCCTGAAATAGCCCTATTAAAAAAAATAAAGACCAACACCCAATGTGCAAGAGAAAGAGGAGAAAATCAACAAATCATGCAAATAAGAGAAGCAAGCAACGACATTCCAAACCAAATTGAGTCCTTAGATCTAAACCCCAGATCAGCCAGGAGTAGGCCCAAAGCCTCGGTATTAGTTCATCATAGTAGCAGGCATGGAGCACAGCAGCCAGGGCAGTTTTCATAGCTTCAGCGCCATGGAGAGAGGAGTGAACATTGCGGAGAGTGAGTGAAATCAGCTCTTGCTTCCAATCCTGACACCTTATCTTTCTGGTCTATCTGGGCCAGCATTCAAATTGTCCAAACAGCGTATCATGCCTTGCATTAGGACTGCTGCAGTGAAAGGCTCCGGGCCTAGTCCACACTTGCCCAGCAACTCACTCTAGGCCCAGATTTCACTGCCCAGCCTAAAGCCACTCTCAAGCTATGTAATAAGTATGATAGTCACTCTCTCAGACCAAGGGCTCAGGCCTCACTGAGTTGCTAGCTGTTTTTGGCTTTAGTGACCGGAGGTAGGACTGGCACAAGGAATTAATCCCAGATTTCCTCTCAGAATCTCCACTCTGGATTCCTGTTCCAGATTATTCATCACGGACTCTGCTGAAAGCATGCATGCATTGACATCAATGTCACTGTGATGACCCGAAACCAGCCTTTGGCCTCCCAAACCCACTGGTGAAGTATGTCTGCGGAGACCAAATAGCAGAGGTTAATGAGTCCTAGTGTCCACAATCAGAATCGAGTTTTTTTGTCATTGACATACTGTATGTCATAAAATTTGTGCTTTTGTGGGAGCAGTACGGTGGAGAGAAAGAAGCTGATCCTGGAACATGAAGTGCGCATCTTAAGGCTCCTCTGCCTCTTCCATGAAAACAATTATGAGAAGGGGGCATGTCCTGGGTGGTGGGGGTGTTACTTTTTTAAGGCATCACCATTTGAAGATATCCTTGATGGTGGTGATAGTCCATACAGGGAGGAAAATGAAAGTCTACCCAAAGATTTGCCAGATTTAAGAACTCTTCACCAGAGTGCCTTAAATTAAAGTCCATCAAATGTTTCCAAAGAGAATTTGATGCTTATAACAGCAACTGCTGAGAAGCAAACAGGAGGTCGCTAAGAAAAGCTTGGGATTTAATAGGTCACTTTTCCTGCTTTCTGGGAACAAACAAAAATTTGGAAGAAATTATAACAAGATCAAAAATCTGTAGAGTGGCTCATATTTTATCACTGAGTAAATAGACAATAGACAATAGAAGATAGGTGCAGGAGTAGGCCATTCAGCCCTTCGAGCCAGCACCACCATTCACCGTGATCATGGCTGATCATCCACAATCAGTACCCTGTTCCTGCCTTAAATGGGGAAGATCTTGACTGACGCAGAGAGTGGATTAAAGTTGAAAAAGTCTGACTTGTAGTTTAGTTCGCCAGTGTTGTTTATCACTGTTGTAGATACCTTGACGGAGGATTTCATCCTTCCAATGCACTACTTGTAATGCCATGCAGGAAAGCACACTGCCTCACATCAATGCTAATTCAACTTCACCCTGATTTATCTTCAAAAGGTATGTATCATGTCCCCTTTGGGAACGAAAGCTGCCTGAACTTAGAAAATGAAATAAAATCCATTACAGTGCATGTCAGTGCATGAATCAGATTATAATTAATAGCATAGTACAAACTCTCCTGAGGGTGTTATGAGAAGTGGTCCTCAGATTGGAATATCTGCCGTGTACTATGGAGAACAGAGGGGTAAGCTTCACACCATCTTTGACATCTCTGCACGTAGTCAGCAAAGGTAACTTTCCACCTGTACGTGAGTTGTAGAACTGGTTTGCTGAAGATTTGAGCTGAAGATAATTAATGCTTTCATCTGTTAAAAGGTCACTGACTGCTCTGCTTTTAGTTTCACAGTGTAGGAAATGATTAAGTGGTGGATGGTTAAATTAGCTAGTCACATAAATATCATGGCTTTAGAAATGTTTGGAGCTGAGTATCCTGTGCCACCTACTGACCCCGTCAAGCAGCCGTTATTTCTAAGGAACTGCTTTGGATGGTGAAGGAATACTTGCACTTGCCTGGGTAACTGCAGCTTCAATAACCCTCAGCAACATTGTCCAGGATAGTTCAAGATGAATTCATAGTTCAAAGTAAATTTATTATCAAAGTACCTATGCTGTGTGTCACCATAAACTACCTTGAGATTTAGTTTCTAGCAGTAGAGCAAAGAAATACGATAACATCAATGGAAAACTGCACGTAAACAATGACTGACAAGCAGCTACTGTGCAAGGGAAGACAAACTGGGGAAAGATAAATAGATACTTGCATAATACTGCAAACGTGAGTTGCAGAGTCCTTAAAAATAGGTTGTGGAATCAGTTCAGAGTTGAGGTGAGTGAGGTTATCCACACTAGTTCAGCAGCCTGTTGGTTGTAAGGTGAGGAACCAGTTTAAGATGGTAAAGTTCAGTGAGTACTTGCTGGTGGAAAATAGAACAAAGAAAACAACGAAATACTTTTTAAATCACACTTTCTGTGGTAAATGATCACTGCACATAGCCTATAACTTCCCTGTCAGAGTTCAGCTATGGAACAACCTGGCATTCTTGCAGTGTGAACTGAGTGCCAGAGGGCTTAAAAAGAGGATTTTCATAGCAGTCATAGAGTCCATTCTCACGTACGGATGCGAGACGTGGACACTCACCAAGGCTATGCGAAAGTCTCTAGATGGTTGCTATACACGAATGCTCCGGATGGCTCTTGATGTGGGCTGGCAACAGCCCATGACGAACGTCGAGCTCTATAACAACCTACCGATGCTCTCCACTAAAACTGAGGTGAGAAGACTGCAACTAGCGGGGCCTGTCTACGCCACCCCGAGCTACCTGCCAGCCTAGTCATCATATGCGAGCCCAAGCACGGGAGGATGAACCCTGGGCGCCCTCCCAAGGCTATGGTCAACATGCTCCTAGAAGACAGCGGCGCGGCTAATGTAGATGAACTGAACAGACTGATGAGGAAGAGGGAGAAGTGGAGGGTCCGTCATCGTGCCCGACGCCGGCCCCCTAGACATGAGTCGACGTGTTAGTAGTAGTAGAACTGAAGTCCCTAAGCCAGCGAGGTCTGTGCCTGAGAATGTAGAATAAACCAATGTATGGCCATTGCTGGAGCGGTCTTGCAGGCAATTCCATACGGCAGAACTGAGGCGAGGCGGGTGGCGGTGAGGCAGAGTTGACATGGAGCCTGGGTCCAAGGTTTGATAGATTTAAGTGGCCGAGCTGAATTGGAGAGGTCACATACAGGCTGAAATGAAGCAGCAGGGCTCAGGCACGAGAGCATATCAAAGTGGCGGTGTCCCAGTCTGAGAACAAGGTACAGCCTGAAGTCTGAACAGTTTAAGTGCCAGGCTAAATTGAAAAGGTCAGGGTGTCAGGGCTTAGGCGAGGGATGGGCCAGTTTTGCCTGCCACCCTGCAAAGCCTGTTCATCCCTGCACTGAACTCCAGCTCACTGCTCTGTAAGATTTACTCATCTCCCACTGTGCTGAGGCTGCGGCCTGCAGCTGTTGGGCTTCTGAATTGGCTGCAGTGATTTCTGACTCACTTTGGTGAACTTCTGTTCTGAATGCTATTTGCTTATATTTATTGTTTGCACGATTTTTTCCTTCTGCACACTGGGCTTTTGACGGCCATTTTTTAATGGGTTCTATTGGGTTTCTTTATTTTGTGACTGCCATGGTTGTATAAAGTTTCCATACTTTCATAAACAATGTACTTTTAACTTTAGTAACTTTTGCTGAACCTGCTGGAGTGGAACCTAAGGCTAAGGGAGCTTGGCCTGGATGGTGGGGGTCCTTGAAGATGGATGCTGCTTTCTTGTGGTGGCGCTCCTTGCAGGTGTGCTCAATAGAGGGCTTTGCTGAAATAGATTGGGCTGATCCATCACCACCCAGTCCGTCATAGTGGGATAGAGTAGCCCCCTTGTCCAACATCCAACCTACCAAGTGTGCAAAGCTTTATACATAACACATCCCTTCATATGTGAAACTTTAGGAGAAGACCCAGAGTTGCAAGAGTAACAGTATTGAGATCCACTGTCAATTAGTGTGGGAATCCTCTTTGATCATCTTTGCCAGTCGTATACATCCCCTTCCATTCATGACTCAGTCAAGAAGGAATGCAGAGTTTGGTCCAATCTTTTGCGATTAGTTCTGCTTCTGCAATCAGCGTGCGCTGCGGCATTTTTCAATTTCGCTTGGTGCTACTCTTGACAACCTTGTTGATCCATGGTTAATCCCCTGGCTTCATCGCGACAGCAGAGAATGTGTGATGTGCTGGGCACGATGCGGTAACACAGAGTGACCCTGCTGTGACTGCCTACCTTCTCCACACTGTTATCCGGTTGCAGAGATCAGGAGGTGTGACAGGAAAAAAAATTCATTTGCGCTAATGTTGGCTCTGAGATGGCTCAGCAAAGAAAGATGAACTCGGTTCAGATAGCCTAACGCTCGGACTCAAGCCTGCAATCTGGGCAGGGATGATTATAGACCGAGGCATTGGACTGAAGCAGTGGAAGGGCTGTGTAACAGAAAAGGAGATGATGAAAATTGGCAAGGGTAACGAGAGAAGAGCCTGACAAGATCTGAAAAAGGGAAACAGCAGCATGAAGCTCATTTCACCAGTCCAAGCACAAACAGGGATATCAAAATGCTGATTATTTGTAATTACCACTCCAACCAGAAGAATCATTGAAGAACACAAATTGCAAATAACCGTGCCCATTTCTTCAAATAATCACACTAGCATCCTCTGCTAGGATAATGCAGGGATACATCAAATTAATTAGCATGGCCTGGAAAAAGTGATCAAAAAAAGTAATGATGGGTCCCAGACAGCAAGTATCGAATGTGAAGCAATCAAGCAACATAAACCAGAACGGAATTTAAACCAGGTAACCCAAAGATCAGGATTGAATTAATCTGACTGTATTTATCTTGTTTAAAAAATGTTGTTGTAGGCACAGTAATATTGATTCCATATACACAACATTTATAAATGCCAGATGGGTTAGGAAAACATCTGCAGTGTACAACTCTGTAGGCATTTATCTGCTCAACAGCTACAATCTTCAATAGCCACAAAGACCTGCTTTTATTTACCAGATTCATAGGAAAGTAGTTATTTTCCCCCTACAGATGTTCTTTGTGGGGGATTATTAGTATTGTGAATCCACAGTAAAAACAAGCCTGTTTATGATGTGATTATGTGACTTGTCCTCAGAATATCAAATGACAATAATCACTTCAAGAAGCCACTTCTCTCATGTTGAAAATGCTCCTTTTGTACTCTGGCAATGCTCGTCAATATGGGTTAACTTTTATGTCACTCATCCCATATGGTCGAGAACAGGGGTTCCCAAACCCTTCTATGGCATGGTCCAACACTGTTAAGCAAGGGGTCCGTGGAACCCAGGATGGGAACCCCTGGTCTAGAGGAAGGAACACATCTACTCAGTTTTACAAAATTAGCTTGTGGGATTGTTCACTTATAACCCAACTACTGATTCATCTTGAGAAGGTAAGATGATTATCTGGGAAGTTCCTACACTAACAACTTAAGATAAATTTCTATAAATGCAGAGTGGAGAGTATCCTAACATGTTGCATCATAGCCTGATATGGAAATACCAATGCCTAGGGATGAAAAAGGCTACAGATAGTGGTGGATACAGTTATTAAATCACAGACAAAGCTCTCCCCACCTATGTTTACAGGAAGCACTGTCATAGGAAAGCAGCAGCCATCATTAAAGGTCCCACCATCCAGGTCATGCCATCTTCTGTGGACTACCATTGACAGGTTCAGGGATTACCTTACAACCATCAGGTCCCTGAACTTACATAGATAACTTCAATTGCCACTACCCTGAACTGGTCCTAAGACCTACAGACTCAAGTTCAGAGGAACTTCTGGTTGGCCCCGTGGTTCAGCTCAGAAGAATGTGATTACAATGTTTCAATGGGTTAAAAACTTGAGTCTGCATCAGGCTGAGACTGAACCAGTTGCTGATGAGCTGCCCTCGATTCCTACTGGTCTTACAAAGCCAATCTTGCTGGCTCGCTTGCGTTTTTGAGTAAGGTCTGAATGGCGGTTATGGCCTGAGGCAGAGAAGTGCAGAAGCTCTGCCCCTGTAGAGGCAAAATGGTGTGGGTAGGCTTTGGCTTGGGTCAAAGCTGCGAGGCATCTTAACGGCTTCCAAACATCACTAATGTTCACAGCGTACATAACCTTTAAAACTTGAACTAAAAATTTACAAATTAAAAACTATATATTTTTCAAAAAGAGGCAACTTAATCATTTAGAAATAATTAAAAACATTAAACTGGGAAAAAAATAATTTAGTAATAATTTACCCTCTTTAGCTTTGAACTCAAAAGCCTGAAATTCCCAATGAAGACAATGAGGCAGGTCTGTCTGCTGTTAGACAATTCTCCACAGTAAAGTTGGAGAACCTCAACAAGACTGAGCTCCACTCTTCTAATCGTACACAGAGAATAATGTTTGGTGCATGAGGTTCATGCTGGTTTCCAGAACAGCAGTCGCTTTTGATCTCATCCTTTTCATATTATTCCCCATAACTTGTTCTCTTTATCAACATCCCTTTGAATCTCTCTGCCATTAAACTTCACTTTCTCATTACAGAACCAATTAATCTACCATTGGGACTTCACATGGAGTTTCACACAAGTATAATGCCAGATGTATCTTTCACTCTCCCATGCACAACATCACAATCACAGAAGCCTTAAGACTTAATAAACTTTGAACAATTGAATGTCAGTGATTTGGGAATCACTAACTCCAGTTGGCAAGATCTGATCTATAGGGCCAAGAGTAGGCAATTTAGCCCTCAAAGTAATTCCTGCATCAACGAGATTGTGGGCAATCTGCGCCCTTACTCTATGTATCTGGCTTTGGGACTATTTTCTTCGTACCTACATTTGGTATCTATCAATCTCATGTTTACACGTAATTGTTGTTTATAAAAGAGAACTCCAAATGTCTTATGTGCCGGAGTAGTTTGTACTGTTGCACTGAAAGCCTGACCCTAATTTTTAGTAATCCTATGCTACTCAACCAGTGGAAACAATTTGTCCTGTCTGTCAAGGCAGAAAGAAAGAATGGCTTTTACATATGCAATACTGATTTCTTAAAGTTGTCATAGTTGGGGGGAAGGGGTTATGTAAGGAAAATAAACACCCATTAAATGCTCTCAAATGCTCCTAAACACCCATTAAATGCTCTCAAATGCTCCTAAACACCCATTAAATGCTCTCAAATAGACTCTGAGGATCAAGTCCAGCTCCTGGCCTTCAGGTGTAGGTCAGCTACTAAGCCCAATGGAACAGTTTCTACTGTTCTTCTGACAGGAGTGGAGGCAAAGATGGGTTACCGGTGCCTTAAAACCAGTCGCTTTGGTCAGATGGGACTCATCAGCCATGGTTGGCAGCTCATCTAGGAGAAGCGACATTCTGATCTCAAACCTCCGCTGCCTTGCGGCTATACCCACTCATGGGGAAGGCTTCGGGAGTAAACTCTGAAGAAAAATTCATTGCTTGGGTCCCTAAGGCAGTCCTATGTTGAGTTCAACACTGAATGGCAACTCCTATAACTCCAATGGTGCCGAGGAGGGCCTCGCAATCCCATTCCATATGCCTATGAGATCCTAAAATACTTGTCCGATGAGCTACTTTAGCATTGTAACCACAGTTACAATATAATCTTTGTATGTATTGTAGAGTTACAAAGACAGCAATGAACAGGGTGTTTGGTCAAGTCATGCAGTTGTGTTGCGATTGATCAGGGTTTGAATGTTGGCTTGGACAATAAGGAAAAAGGCTTGTCTTTAGAACTGGCTAAGGACCCCAACATGCACTGGCTAATTTTAACATCTCACCCTGAAGACAGAACTCACTCATCGCCAGAAAGTCAACTTAGTCAACTTAAAGTCATTGAGATGTTGCTGTGAGAGAAGCTAGAGGTTTTGACAAATAATCTTCATTCTGATGAGAATCCAACATTCAGCTTAACATGGATGGATTATGGCTGAACTTACTTCTGTCTCACCACTTTAACAGCATCTTCAACAGACATTTTTCACTTCAGTGTCAACAAACACCTCACCCCATAGAAGGTATCCTATGCTATAACTAAAAATGGGAAGTGCTGGAAATAATTTAAAGGTCAAGCATCATCTAGAGACAGAAAGGAATTTGATGTCCCAGATCAAAGACTATTCAGCAGATATGGTGGTAGTATCCAAGTTGAGCTGGCTGAATCAGAGTTCAGGGCCCTGAGTTCAAATTCATTTAGTGGTAACTTTTAGTTTGGCCTTAAACACCCACCTGATTCACTAATGTTCTTTTGGGCAGGAAAACTGCCTTCCTGACTGTATCTGGTCTACTAGTGTTTTTGGATTCATCTATGAGCTCCACACTAAAGAGGCCCAGCAAGTCCTCCTCACAGGGAATGAATACTGGCCTTGCCCAGATCCTCATGATTAAAAACAATTATAGTTTTTTAAAAATGGTTTACAACATCTGTAGTTTATTGTTATGCTATCGATATTTACAATGAACCAATATTAAACAACAAAGGAAAAAGATCTATATTCTCAATGGTTGAAAACAATTTCACCCAAACAACATTTAATGACTCACTGCTAGCTTGTGAATCAAACTTGACATGACTCACACCATATCAACTTACACTCCTGATTAAGTCACTAGGTGGTGTTCAGTAGTGGGAACACTGACTGATTTCCCAATGACTTGGGAAAGATTTGTACTAGCTGTGATCTCTCAATTCAACATTGACGATGTCAAACTTCAGACTCCCTGTTCTCATTGTTAAGCTTTGGAAGGGCTCTGTCGGCAAAGTTAAACCCTCTCCATACACGTCATTCACAAATAGAACTGCTGTTATATTGGCATGCTAGAGTGGTCGGCATCTACCTTCACAAAGCCAAAGGAAAAATAGCACAGCAGAACACCACCAGTAGGTTATTCTGAATGACCCTCAGACCACAGGAATAGGAGAGGCCATTCATTCCCTCAAATAACTTTTGGTGTTCAATGAATTCTTGGATGGTCTTTACCTCAACTATTTGCCCATGATTTAATTCCATTCCCTTGACACTTCACCCAACCAGTATTAACCAACAAACCAACAAACCTTTGACTGGAGCTTACCCTTCCATCGCCTGGTCATCCCAGAGTCTATCATACCTGAGACTGCCGAAAGATTAATAATTAAACAAAGAAAAATAAGCAAATGCAAATAATCAAGGAAAGGCCATTTGTCCAGAGCATGAAATACATACTTGCAGGTGGAGAAAGTAAAACTATAAGAGGGAGGAGCAGAAATAGGCCATTCGGCCCATTGAGTCTGCTCTGCCATTTCATCATGGCTGATTCATTTGCCTCTCAACCCCATCCTCCTGCCTTCTTCTGTAACTTTTCATGTCCTGACTAATCAAGAACATATGAAGCTCTTCCTTAAATATACTCAATGACCTGGCCTCCACAGCCGCCTGTGGCAACAAATTCCACAGATTTACCACCCTGGCTAAAGAAGTTCCTCCTCATCTCCACTCTAAATGGATGTAACTCTATTCCAAGGCTGTGCCCTCTGGTCCTAGACTCTCCCATTATAGGAAACATCCTTTCCACATCCATTCTATTTAGGCCTTTCAACATTCAATAAGGCTACGTCCACACTACACCAGATAATTTTGAAAACGAAGCTTTTTCTCTTCGTTTTGACCCTCTGTCCACACTGAAATGACGCTTTCATCCCCCGAAAACGGAGATTTTTGAAAACACTCTTCAGAGTGTGTAAATTTGAAAACGATTGTTTCACGTTGTAGTGTGGATGGGGTAAACGGAGATATCTGAAAACGCTGTCATGACAACACCACAAAAACAATGCTTTTTCTGCTTCTGCTTGGCACTGCGAGACAGCCGTTATAACGCGCAGTTGGTGTGAATGGCGTGAGAGTTAAATTGTAAGTGAGCTTTTTTGACTAGATCCCCTAAATTGATTTGATTGAGTCTATCTATAAAAATATTAATGTCAGAAATACTGCGCAGTTCTGGCTGCAGAAGATTCCACTCTCTTGTTGATCTTGGGTAGAGGACGGCTTCATGCGTGTGTTGTTTACTTTATTGTCTACGTTAATAGTTTGTTTGGAATTAAACATCTCCACTGCTTTGCTGACTTTGTAGTCATTTGTAACTCGCAGAAACAGCTTGACCTCATGCCTATCTAAACGAAGAAGTCCGGTCTGATTTTTCTAGTGGAGGTTTTCTTTGTATTCCCCGAAGACATTGTTGAAAACTTCCTTTCGTTGTTGTTGTTGGTACTCTAGTTTTATTCTATGGAAATAGTACAACGCCGTCGCGGAAACGTAAATATTACAGTTTGCCGTTTCCGCTTCGCTTGTTTTCTGTAGATGTGTCCGCGCATGCCCAGTAGGAGTAGCTTCGCCCAAATATCCGTTTTGGTGTGGACAGAGATATTTTGAAAAACGCCTAGTGTGGACGCCTGTCGTTTTTACTCGAAACCAACGTTTTCAAAATTACCCGGTCTAATGTGGACGTAGCCTAAGTTTCAGAGCCATCAAACGCTCCTCGTATCTTCTCCCCGTCAACACATGGGTTTCCTCCAGGTGCCCTGATTTCCTCCCACTTTCTGATGTCATATGGTTAGGATTAGTGCATTGTAGTAATGCTATATTGGCACTGAAAGCATGGCGATGCTTCGAGGCTGCCTCGCTGATTTGATACCACACAAAACACTTCACTACATATTCCAATGCACACGTGACAAATAAAGCAAATCTTTGAAGATCCTATTGTGGAAGATAGCAGTGGAGTAAGTAAATGCCATTCAGAGAGCAAAGGCAAAGGGTGAGAAATCTGTGTACATTAACAAAATTCCGAATGCACAGTGGAGATAATGCCTGTAACCGTGCAGACTGGCACATGAGTATGGAGCTGCTTACCCTGATGCAAAGATGACCCTTACTCTAATTCTCAAGGAGTTATTTCACCGAAATAGATTTGACTTGGAGGAGGAGGGACGGTAGTTGGCTTGCAGGGGAGAAGAGTGAACAGAGCTCAACAACGACAGCACACTGTAAGGTTGCAGTGTCTCGAGAGTAACAACACAGTCAAGATACTCGAGTGGGTACAATGAATGGAGAGAGCTTATCGAGGGAAGAGGAGGAAATGCAGAGAGGAGTGCGCATTTACAGAAGCAGAAATGAGGTGTTTCCAATGAGTTAATTAAAATGGGTCTTTGCAAGTTTATGATTCCAACAGTGGATTGTCACCTGAGCAAATACAAACACAGAAGGGCAATGGGAGAAGGAAAAGAAAGGAAGGCGATTTCGAATCTACATACAGCTACACAGAGTTGATGCCCTTCACTGTCCAAGGTTGTCCCAGAGCATGTTGCAGCCAAAGAAGTATGATTGTATAGCTGTTGCTGAGATCAAATAGGATCTACGTCAATAATTGTTTCAGAGAGCCAACATTGGTATAAAGGGCTGAATAGAAACCTTCATCTGTAACAATACATAGCTTCTACCACTAGACTGACACTGGTGACTCAAGATTTAATATTCAAGGTACAAACTTATTTATCACATGCACATGGAAATATACTGTGAAATGCGTCACTTGCCTTAGCTACTGACACACCTGAGGGTGCGCTAAGCACAGCTTGCAAAGGTTCTGGTGCCAACTATGCTCAACAGAACACAAAGCACAACAAAAATAGGACACAACAAGCAGCGAATCGACAATAGCAAAACAAGCCCCTTTTCTCCATCCCACCCACCCACCCACAGGACCGTCCCACAACCCCAGGACAGGCCACTGGACCTCCAACTTCCATGCTTTAGTCATTGGGCTTCGAATTCCAGACTTCCGACCGACCTCATGATTTTACCACTCAGAGAGTCGTAACCATGGACTTACGGAGTTCTGAACTTCTGCTTTGAAGCCCAAACCTCAGTGCTCAGCGCTGAACTCAGGTCGTGGAATCATTAAGGAGGTATGATCCAAACAGGCTGAGCACAGTCAGAGACTGAGCTGGTGGTGTGGAGGACTGGTCAGCGCATAGTCTATACGTGAGAGGAATCAGGCACTAACTCACTTAAAGTAAAAAGGCTATTGTGGCTGATGAGCAAAAGCTTGGCCAAAGAGATAGATTTGAAGAAATGTTTAAAATAATTTAAAAATTAATAATTAAATAATGAAGTAATATGAGGAGGGAGGAGAAGATGGCGGTGCGACGGCAGCACGCGTGGCCACTTTGGTGATGATGTCTGTTATCTATCAAGTAGGGGACCGTGCAAAATTCTGATTTGATGGAGACAGACGTGAGAACAAGGAGGGACATCTGGATAACTTCTGAAATGCCCGCTTCGCTACCGCTGCTACTGTGTGGTAACCGGAATCTCCAGAGCAGAAGGCCCCGAAATCCTGGGCCTTGCGTGTTTCAGTGGCCGAGGCGAGGTTGAGGGCGCTCAGGAGGCTGTATCGGAGGGGCTGGTCGGAGGCTCGAAATTTTCGGACAGATGGACTCAGTGTCAGCTGTGGTCGGCTGCTTCCAAGGCATCGGCAAGTTGACGGTACCTGGAGGTTTATGGCAGGGAGTTTCTCCCTTTTGCCGCCTGCTATCGGGGACTCGGGAGTCGATCGACTCGGGGACTTTGAGACTTTATTTACCGTGCCCTTGGTTTGTTCTTCATCAAATTATGGTATTGCTTTGCACTGCTGTAACTATATGTTATAATTATGTGGTTCTGTCAGTGTTAGTCTTTGGTTTGTCCTGTTTTTCTGTGATATCACTCCGGAGAAACATTGTAACATTTCTTAATGCATGTATGCATTTCTAAATGACAATAAAAAGAGGACTGAGTGTTCTCATAATACAAAAGGTTGGGAAGAGGAATGAATGACAAACTCCGGAGCGGAGAGCATCGATGACTATGTGTGCAGCTGGCAATCTTTCTCTTTTGCCCGTTATGCTGCTGCAATTTAGGGCTGTAATGAAGGTCCTCCGCCTCTGGTGGCGCTCACGAATTCCATGACCATGTCAGTAGCTTCCTCCCCGTTAACTATCAGTCATGTAAGTCCCGGGTGGAAACTCAGGAATACCGCCACGCACAGATATTCTTCATTGCTGTTTCCATAACGGTCTTGTTTGTCCAGTCCGGGTTGTTAGCCCTGAGCTGAACCCCTAATCCTGGAGGATCTGTGGACACTCCTAGTCTGGCCTTTATCCTTTGACCTGTTTGGCATGGGTGACCCTACCAAGAGCCAAAGCATAAAGCCCCGACTCCAGCCAGCCTAGCTGTCCGGGTCGTTGAAGCATGCAAGCCTCCAAACCACAACAAAGTTGTGATCTTCTTGGAGGGCAGCTGGCAAGAGTGGGCAAGAACCGGAGGAAATCACAGAGATAGCCAAGGTTTTGTCTTCCTATTGTTCTACTGAAGGAAAAAGTCCAGGAACTTTGAAGTAATCATGAAAGACTAAAATACACATTGCAATGAGAGATAAAAGAGGCAGCTAAAATGATTTATTTTCCCAGTGAACTATTTAATATGTGAAGGCACAAGTTGAAATTTCATTTTTAACTCGAGTAGCTCAATTATACAGTTTATTACATTAAGCACACTTTCAAAAACAGATCAAGGCAAGTTTAATTTGCTGTAGAGTTGGAGTGAATTAATGTGCATCATTTAGAAAATGCAGTGCGATTTCATGCAAACGTGTAGAACAAGCACAAAGAATGTGCGAAAGGTGGATTAGAGGTCAAACAGATTGGAAAACAGCTGAAATGAGATTTATACTCTCTTTGAGCTTCACAGAAGCAGTCATTAGATTGAGTACCTGCAGATTAAAAGAAAATCAAATCACTCTAGCATTTAACGTAATAAAGCTGAGACTTCTTGTGACGATGGGAAATTTCCTAGTTCAAAATTACAGAGGTTTTGACTATGCAGATAGGGGAGGATGTTTCTATAAGTAGAAAGGTCTAATACCTCATATTTCATCTGGATAAGCTCCAACCTGATAGTGAACATTCATTCTTCTAACTTCCAGTAATCTATCCTCCTCCCCCTTCTTCCATTCCCCACTCTTATCTCTTCTGTACTCCTCACCTGGCTAGCACCTGCCCCGGGACCCCTCCTCCTTCCCTTTCTCCCAAGGTCCACTCTCCTCTCATATTAGATTCCTTCTTCTCCAGCCCTTTTCCATCTGTCACCTCACACCTTCTCACTTCATCCCCTGCTCCCCAGCCACCTATCACCTTCTAGTTTATAATCCTTTCCCTCCCTTCACCTTTTTATTCTGGCACTTTCTCCCTTGCTTTGAAGTCCTGACGAAGGGTCTTGGCCAAACACGTTGACTGTTTACTCCTTTTCATAGATGCTGCCTGACCTGCAGAGTGTCTCCAGCATTTTTAATGAGTTGTTCTGGATGTCGAGCATCTGCAGAATCTCTTGTGTTGATGAGTAGAGCTTATAGATTTAAGATAATGGCGTAAAAACAGGAAGATGGGAAGAAAGGGAGACAGTATGACTCTGTTTTGTTGGAACATCCCTGAGTAAACAGTGTCTCCAAAAGAACTTCATGCTCTATGAAATACATTACCATTCACTGAGCAGAACCACAGGCACGATTGGGAATGATTACTGACGGAAAGAAGCGTGCTTGTGTGATTGTGTGCATGTTTGTGAACATGCATTGATTGGGACCTCGAACCTCTGACCAAACGTGATGACCTGAAGTCTACCTGCATTCTTGGATGCTGGAACCCTTCAACTACAAGGAGAAGGGGCCGAGAGAGGACAGAAATTAGAATCAGAATCAAGTTTATTATCACAGACATTTGGCATGAAATTTGTTTTTTGGCAGAAGTAGAGAGCAAGACATAAAATTTATTAGAAATTGCGATAAGTAAAATACATAAATAATGCAAATGAGGAATGGTGAGGAAGTGTTCATGGATTTACGGACCATTCAGAAATCTGACGGCGGAGGGGAAGAAGCTGTTCATAAAATGTTGAGTGTGGTCTTCAGGTTCTTCTACCTGCTCCCTGATGGTAATAATGAGAAGAGGGCATGCCTTGGATAGTGAGGGTCCTTAATAATGGATGTTGCCTTCTTGAGGCAGTGTCATTTGAAGATATCCTCAATGGCAGGGAGGGTCGTGCCTATGATGGAGCTGGTTGAGTCTACAACCCTCTACAGCCTCATTCAATCTTGCACATTGGAGCCCTTGTACCAGCTCAAGATGCAACATGTCAGAATGCTCTCCATGCTACACCTGTCGAAATTTGCTCCAATATTTGGTAACATACGGAATCTCCTCAAACCCTGAATGAAGTACACCCAGTCGTGTGCCTTCTTCATGACTGCATCAATGTGTTGGACCCAGGATAGATCCTCTGAGAGATTCATGCCCAGGAACTTGAAGCTTGGAGCAGATGATGGGGGAAAGCAGTATGTCCCGACGTGTGGTGGCAATATCAGAACGCAAGTGCAGAGGAAAGACAGGCTCCGATGTCGAGATGGCAACGAGAGTTTATTCATAATAATTCCAAAGGAATGTTGACGGCTTGGCTGAGCAACACCATGAGAATTAACATTCTCAAAACTAGGACCCTGCGACTAGCACTAATCAGGCATCTGTTTAAGCAATACAGGTAGCACAGAATCCCTGAGCTTATCGAAATAAACGTTGCGCGCTTAAACAGAAGGCACCAGGAGACCACATTACAAAGAACAACTCGCTCAAGGAAAACACAAGGAATTCCAAACAATTATCAACCGTTGTGAAACAACAATGAACCCATTCAGGTGCTCTAAAACCCTTGGAGCACAACGCTCTCTGGCACCCCGCAAAGGCCCAAACTACTCATTACAGCAGTTGCTTTGATCTGGAATACATTGTCAGAAAGTGTGGTGATCCAATAACATTCAAAATGTCATTAGTTATATACTTGAAAAGGAAAAAAAAACCTAGTACCATAGAAATACAACGCATTACAGGGAATAATTGGACAGGGTGATCAAGTTGGACCAGCACAATGCGCAAAGGAATGTTTTTTATGACACAATGGATTCTGGTTAAGTTAGCCACAGCTGGTTATTCAATTGAGAAAATAGCAAGATTACCTTTGGTTATTTGGGACACCTGTTCCGTTTAATTAGTGCAGGAGACTGTTGCCGAACAGTTTCTAACTAGCGTCAGTTGTGTGTACTTGCATGGCCATTAGGCACAACACCGTACTTCGAGCAAACATTTTTTAACTAGTATCAGTTGTGTGTGTTTGTGTTCAAAAAGCAGCGATTTTGTCACTGATAGTTGGCAAGAAATAAGCAGTGAGACAATTCAGAATCATTTTGCTCACCGCGTTTCAAGCCTTCAGGTTTGGAGATGCCAGAAATGGCCAAGAGTGAAAATGAAACAATTTCACTATTTCAACAAGTTAACAATTTGAAGGTATCAAAAATCAACTTGAATATTACAATGAAAATGAAGATTTGGCAGATGCAATCGTTGACAGCATTGTATGAAGGCAGTCCATGATCTGCACTCAATGTATGCGATGATTTTGTTTGTTTACAGTCAAAAGGACGCAATGCCGATGAATTCCTGAATTGATTAGTACATTATTATTGCAGATTATAGTACTGCAGTAGTATTGGTAGTGTTCTAATTTGTTCTGTATTTCATTTAAATATATAATGTGTTACTCAGTTTATACCTTTTTAACAATTTGCACACCTTGCATGAAACTTTGGCTAATTAGAGCAGCTGTTTATTTGAGCCAATATTTTCTGGACCCAATGTGTCTCAATTATCTGGAATCCACTGTACTGTGATAAACAGCCTTCCACTTACTTGGCTTCACTGGATTTGCTCATTAGATTTTAGCTTTGAAGTTTTATATTCTCTTCACACAGACTTCTTTCCTTCATGGTCACTATGTTCCTGTCATTACGACTGGCAATTTTTGACAGATGCAATATTTAGCACTTTAATAGCTGCCAGAAATTACTGCACCCACATGTAGCATTTTACAATGCCCATAATTTAAATAGATAGAGAGGTAAAAATGTCCCCTTCATCTAATTGCAGCAAAGATACAAAGGCCTTGCTGAAGTTCTATTCTGCCTTTTATCACTGGGGAAAAGAAGATTTCTCCAGTTACTGTTTCAAAGCAGTCAGTTTCTGAGAACTCCTTTGATTGAAACCAAACAAAAGAATAAAATGTTTCAGTGCAAAAGGAAATTAAAGCCTAATGTACCAAACTGGGTTTCTCATCAGTAAATGATTAAAAGAGATTTTCTTTGGAGTTCCAAGCCTTGTTAGCACAGCAGCAGGCTAATTTAGAGAAATTATTATTCATTCTTGAGATTTGGCATTGATTGGAAAGTATGAGATTTATTTTCCATCTGCAACCAACGTCAAGATAGTTGTGGTGAGCCATCTCCTTCCTGAACTGCTGTAGTTCACATGGTGATAGATACTTTCACAAGCTGGAAGATGTTGTGCAGTCAGCATTGGTGGTACCTCTGCAGCGTTTTGGGGTGCCAGCTGTAAAAGGCGCGGGTTTCAGAAGCATTGAGGAAGACAGAGATTTCTGCCACCCGGTAATGTGCCAAGCTTTTATAGATTCACCAAGTATCCTGACAGATTGCATCAGAGCCTGGGGTGCCCAGGAACTGAGAAGTCTACAAAAAGTGATGGGTACAGCCCAGACCCATCGCATGCAAGGCCCACCCCATCACTGAGCTCATCTACAATGACAGCATCCATCATCAAGGACCCCAATCACCCAGGCCATGCTCTACCACCTGACAGATGGTACAATCACCCAGGCCATGCTCTACCACCTGACAGATGGTACAATCACCCAGGCCATGCTCTACCACCTGACAGATGGTACAATCACCCAGGCCATGCTCTACCACCTGACAGATGGTACAATCACCCAGGCCATGCTCTACCACCTGACAGATGGTACAATCACCCAGGCCATGCTCTACCACCTGACAGATGGTACAATCACCCAGGCCATGCTCTACCACCTGACAGATGGTACAATAGCCTTAGGTCCCATACCACCAGGTTCATGAACAGTGATGACCCCACAACCATCAGGCTCCTGAACCCGTGTGGATAACTTCAGTCTCCTCAACGCTGGGCTGAATGTACAACCTAGAGACCCATTTTCAAAAACACTACAACTCGTTTTCTCAAAATTAATTATTTACATTATAGACAATTTGCCCAAGTTGCCTTCTGCACATTGGAATTGAACCCAGATCACCAGCGCTGTAAAGCATTATGCTAACAGCTACTGTGCTGCTCTGCAAATGCACAACACAATTCAACGGTCTTTATATTTTGGTGAAACTGATGGAGAAACCAAGAAACTGGTTGCTGACTAAATTGGTGGCCAACTCCGCCAGTAGAAGAACATCTCATTGTTTCATTAAGTCTTCATGAAGAACACTCTTAGAAGAAGATTACTTTTTAAGAATAGTCTTGCCTTCCTGTTGCATTCTCCACAGAACCTTTTACAGAATATTGCCAACTATAATCAGATGCAGTCAAATATAGAGCAATGAATTACCTGCGGGTAGAACCCAGTGAGGTGATCAGCACCTACAAGGGTAACAAAATGTCGACAATTCTTCTTGCTGTTTCACCCACCGAGTTCTCACTGCAGATTATTTGTTGCTCCAGACTGTAGCCGTTGTGGCCTTTTCCCTGTCTGCATTCAAATACGGAAACTGAAGCCAAATTTATCCCTACATTTAGGTAGCTTCTGAGTCTAATGGTGGAATCAGACATGCAAACTGGATACATTCAGGAGGCAAAATCATCTTATCAGCTCCAGAATAAAAACCATATTTTTCCCTGATCTCACACCTAAGTTTGCTTTTATTTGTATATACTGTACAGTTAAATTCACCAAACCCATCCTTACATTTAAGGGCAATGTGTATTGACAATTGTAAGAACATTGGAATATTAACTACAGTACTGAGTACCCTAGGTGACAAACACTCTGAGAGGTTTATGGTGCGGGTAGGAATGGGGTGATGGCAAGGATGAGTGAGTGGCTGCAGAGATGGTGCCGGGGGCACGGTTCCTGGATCATTGAAACCTTTTCTGGGAAAGAGATGGTCTGTACAAGAGGAATGGGTTGCACCTGAACTGGAGGGGGACCAATATCCTGACTGCAAGGTGTGCTGATGCTACTCAGGAGAGTTTAAACTAGTTTCGCAGGGGGCTGTGAACCGGAGCCCCAGGTCAGTAAGGGAAGGATCGGACCAGAAGGTAGATTTCAGGGAAAGTATTGAAAGGCGAAGTTGAAAAATTAGGAATGATGGGTCAGATAGTTTGAAGTGTGTATATTTTAATGCTAGAGAACTTAGAACGTGAATCAGTACATGGAACTACAATGCTGTAGCCATTACTGAAACTTGGTGAAAGAGGGGCAGGAATATGTGATTAACGTACCAGGTTTTCAAAGTTTTAGAAAAGACTTCCCTGCCAACACCAGGGAATTGAAAGAGGGGTTGGAGTTGGACTGCTAATCAGGGACAATATCACATCTGCACTCAGGGGAGACATAATGTAGGGGTCAGACATTGAATCCATTTGGGCGGAATTCAGGAACAGGAAGGGTGCAATCACACTGGTGGGACTGTATACAAATGCCTTCCCAATAGCCACCAGGACATTGAGGAACAGATACTGTACGTAATCAAATTAAAGAAATGTGTAAAAATAATAGGATTGTTGTCATAGGGGATTTTAACTTCCCTAATATGAACTGGGACCTTCTTAGGGCAAGGGGTTTTGATGGGGCAGAAGTTGTTAACTGTATCCAGGAAGGTTTCTTAAATCAACATGTGGACAATCCAACGAAACGAGGGGCTATCATGACCTAGCGTTAAGTCATGAGGTGCAGGCCAGGTGACGGACATTTCAATAGGTGAGCAGTAGGGAACAATGACCACACCTCCTTAATTTTCAAGGTAACTATAGATAGGGATAAGTATGGTCCTTTCAGGAGAGTTTTAAATTGGAGTAAGGTAAATTACGAGGGCATTAGGCAGTAACTAAGGAGCATTAATTGGGAACACCTTTTCTCTGGCAAGACCAAACGAGGAAGGTGCTTAAAGATCGATTGTGTAGAGTTCAGGAAAGGTATGTTCCTGTTAGAAGGAAGGACAGGAAGAAAAGATGGGAATATCTGTGGAGATGATGAAGAAGAAAAAGGAGAAGTGTGTAAAGCTTCAGAAGTCGGGATCAAATGAGGAGTATAAAGAATCCAGAAAAGAACTAAAGAAGGGAATTAGGAAAGCCAGGAGGGGCCTTGAAAAGTTCTTGGCAAGTAGAATTATAGTGAATCCTATACATCAAGAGCAAGAGGATAACTAGGGAGAGGGTGGGACCGCTCAAGGATAAAGCAGGGGAACATTTCCTTGGATGCGGAGAATGTGAGTGAGATACTTAATGAGTACCTTGCTTCAATATTCACCAAGGAAAAGGATATGGAGGACCAGGAGATCAGTGCTGTGTGTATAGATACATTAGGGTTGTTTAGAGGTCAGGGAGGAGGAAGTGTTTGGCCTTCTAATAAGGAGGTTAAGTCCCCAGAGCCTAATGGAATTTACACCAGATTATTGAAGGAAGCAAGAGATGAGAAGGGACCCTACCAAGTATCTCTGTGTCCCCTCCAGCCACAGGTGAGGTCCCAGAGGACTGGTGAGTGGCTAATGTTGAACCTCTATTTAGGAAGGGAACAAGGGAAAATCCTGGGAACTATTGACTGGTGAGTCTCATGTCAGTTGTAGGGAAATTGCTAGAGAAAATTCCCAAGGACAGGATGTACGAACATTTAGAAACCCATGGCCTAAGTAGGGAGAGTCAGCATGGCTTTGTGCATGGTAGGTTTGCCTTACCAACTTAATTTTTGACAAGATGACGAGAGAGGTTGATGAGGGTAGGACAGTGGGTGTTACCTACATGGATTTTAGTAAGACTAATCCAGAAGATTAAGATGCATGGGACCCACTGCAAATTGGCTGTTGGGATTCGGAACTGGTTTGCACATACAAGGCAGAGGGTAGTGGTTGAAGGGACTTATTTGAGTTGAAGATCTGTAATTAGTGGTGTTCGGCAGGGATCTGTGCTGGGTCCCCTATTGTTAGTAATCTATATAAATGACCTGGATGAAAATGTGGATGGGTCATTCAGTAAATTCGCCGATGATACCAAAATTGGTGGAGTTGTGGATAGTGTACAAGACTGACAAAGAACACAGCATGATATAGGTTAGATGCAGGTATGGGCTGAGAAATGCCAGATGGATAACTGGGATAAATGTGAGATGCTGCACTTCAGTCGGGCAAATGCAAGGAGACAGTTCACTGTTAAGGACAAAATCCGTATCAGTATTGCTGAGCAGAGAGATCCAAGTCCATAGCTCCTTGAAAGTGGTGACACAGGTCGATAAGGTGGCTAAGAAGGCTTATGGAATGCTTGCTTTTATTATTCGAGGCACTGAGCTCAAAGGTCATGAGGTTATGTTGCAACTTTATAAAACTCTGTTTAGGCCGCATCTGGAGTATTGTGTACGGTTCTGGTCACTCTCTATGGGAAGGGCGTGGAAGCTTTGGAGAGGGTGCAGAAGAGGTTTATCAGGATGCTGCCTGGTTTAGAGGGCATGTGCTATCACGAGAGGCTGGATAAACTTGGGTTTTCTCTGAAGTGTCGGATGCTGAGGGGAGATCTGATTGAGGTTTACAAGCTTATCAGTGGCACAGATTCATAGATAGAGAGTATCTGTTTCCCAGGGTTGAAATGTCTAATACCAGAGGGCATGCATTGAAGGCAAGAGGGGCTAGGTTCAAGGGGAATGTGAGGGGTAAGTTTTTTACTCAGAGAGTCATGAATGCCTGGAATACATTGCCTGGTATGTTGGTGGAGGCAAATACATTAGAGGCTTTTAAAAGATGCTTGGATAGGCACATGGATTTAAAGAAGATGGAAGGATATGGATATGTTGTAGATATGAGGGATTAGTGTTTGGGTGTTTTTGATATGCTTTTTAGCCGGTTCAGCACAACATAGTGGGCCGAATGGCCTGTTACTGTGCTGTACTCTTCTATGTTCCGTGTTTTACTGATTTAGTAATTACTGATCAAAGTAATATTCATATTGTCAGTATTGCTCCTCCCTCCGCATCATCCTCAACAAGGGGGCCCCCCTCCACCCCGAGGCCGTGTGCTGAGCCCAGTGCTGTACACGCCGCTCATACGTGACTGCATGGCCGAACACCCGAGTTATCACATTGTCAATTCACCAATGACACGACAGTGTTGGGGCTCATCACCGGCAATGATGAGGTGGCCCACCAGGGGAGGTGGAGGTCTGGTGCCAGGCAAATAACTTCTTCCTTAATGTCCACGGGACAAAGGAGACAGTTATCGTCTTCAGGAGAACTCACATCCCCGTTTACATTGGAGACACAGGAACGGAAACTGCGAGTACTTTCAAACTCCTGGGAGTGCTCATCTCGCACAAACTCCCATGGTCCCAGAACACGTCCTACACAATCAGGAACGCTCAACAATGCCCCTGCTTTCTGAGGAATCTGATGAGAGGCGAACGATGCACATCTATACTCATGTTATTCTACAGATGTGCAGTAGAAAGCATCCTAAGAAGCTGTATCTCTTCATGCTACAGAAACTGCACTGCAGCGGGCAACAACAGGTAGTGAAAACTGACCAACACATTACCAGTCTACCTGCCATCAAGACGTATATATAGAAAGGTTCCAGAAAAGGGCTAGTAACACCCACCCACCCTGCTCATGGACTGCTTCTCCCACTCCCATCAGGGAAGAGGCTATGTAGCATCCATATTAGGACCACCAGACTCCAAAGCAGTTACTTTCCCCAAGCAGTAAGTCTGATCAACACCTCCTCCCACTGACCCACTCCTCCACACCCCCAATCACCACTACATTATCATTTTTAGTCAGTTATGTACAGACACTCCTGTGCCTAGTGTCACTCTATGGACATATAACAATTCATGTATATAAGCTGTCTTACTTCTTTCTATTTATTGTGCTTTTTTATTATAACTGTGTTCTTTATCTTACTGTGTTTTTCTTTGGTGCTGTATCGGATCCAGAGTAAAATTATTTCATTCTCCTTTACACATCTGTATTGGAAATGACTTTAAGCAATCTTGAATCTTGATATAATATATTTTACTCCATTAAGAAGGAGCCAATTCCTCTATAAAGCAATCCTGGTTGCTTATTGCTGAGGATCAATATTACCTCATTCGTCAACATTTCGAACTTTACTTTTCCCTGCAAGGATTTCAGCTTGTCCTGACTTTTGTTACCTCAAGAAGGTTTGTTTAGATGTGTGTGTGTTTCAACTCCCTTAACTAATACGATACCTTGGTTGAGGATTCACACTATAACCACTCACCAATACTTTATTGGCAGGTCTGTGTGGGGCGCCACTCTTCGCAAAGACACTAGAGCAATGTGTGGTTAAGTGCCTTGCTCAAGGACACAAACACGCTGCCACAGCTGAGGCTCGAACTAGCGACCTTCAGATCACTAGACGAATGCCTTAACCACTTGGCCACGTGCCCAACCTTCAGGGCATCAGGTGTGCAGGAATATGCTGGACTTCATGCCAAAGAGCATCTCAGCCTGAAGATTTATCGCAGCTTCCCTGCCAACACCAAATCCAAACCCTGGAATCTCACCACCTCCACCCCAGGATCAACCAGAGATGCCTGGGGATGCCCACGTTGTGAGAATTAATTCCAAAACCTATTCACATCCGGGGACTTCCCTCCCTGACCCAAAGGTCATCAGGTGTGAGGAAGAACGTGGTCATTTCTCTGCCCCCCCCTATCCTGCATTAGTTCAGAAATTAAAACAGTTGGACCACCTATACGCATAAGTTTCTTCCAGATAGATTGCATTAAACAAATTGTTGCATTGAGGTGTTCCACTCAATCTCAGTGCTGACCCCACAGTTTCCACGTGTAACAGTGGTTGGGAAAGGTGTGGGGAAGTTCACAATAATTTAGTAGGAGGGAGGGGATTGGAAAGTCAACTCATTAGCTATATCCTTCAGTTCTGCTCACAGATTTGGAGATGCCGGGCAATTTTGGAAAGAATTGTAGTTTTACAGTGAGCGCATTCCAGCTCATTATATGGAATAGCGAGCAGATGTAAAACCACAAGCAGCCAATTCCCAGCAGCTGTTGCAAAGCCCACAGCTGGCCCAAAAAGAAACCCCTTCAGCGAATTAATTTCTGGAAGCTAAATTAACCTCTAATCACACACAGCAAACAACTGGCTAGTTTCACTGACGAGAAAATAGTCAAATTCAGTACTAGAGGTACTTCCTTAAGTAAGTTAACTGTGGCCAGCAATACTTCTTATTAATAAAACTAGTACCATTTATGAATCTCAAGAAATTATTTTCCATAAAGTGGGAGAATAGAATGTAAAGGAGAACATAAATAGGGACAAAACAATAAAATACGTCAAACTGCCAAGTAAAGACCTGTCAAATCTTAGTAATATGTACTTAGTAAAGGTAGTATTCTGCATTATTTCCAAGTGTTCAGTTATTCCTAAAGCAATCTTTGCTCATATAGGTGAAGAACTACATCAATGGCTTAAAAATATAGAAGGATTGCACACTAGAATTAGAATCAGCTTTATCATCACTCACATTGGTTGTTTTTTGACAGCAGACATAAAAAATTTACCGTAAGTTACAAGAAGAGATAAACTATAGTGAAAAAGAGGAATAGTGAGGTTGTGTTCATGGCTTCCAGGAACATTCAGGAATCTGATGGCGGACGGAAGAGTGTGTTCCTAAAATGTTGAGTGTGTGTCTCCAGGCTCCTGTACCTCCTCCCGGATGGTAGTAATGGAAAGAGTGCATGTCTCAGAAGGTGAGTGTCCTCAATGAAGGAAGCTGCCTCCTTGAGGCACTGCTTGTTGAAGATATCCTTGATGGTGGGGAGCATTATGCACGTGGTGGAGTGGCTGAATCGGCAACCCTTTCCATCTTTCCATCTTTCCATCCTGTGCTTTGGGGCCTCCACTGCAGGCAGTGATGCAACCAGTCAGAATACTCTCCACCATACATCTGAAGAAACTTGCAAGTCTTTGGTAACGTGCCAAATCTCCTTAAGCTCCTAATGAAGTATAGCCGCTGGCATTCCTCCTTCGTGATCGCATCGATATGCTCCCCATGAAGAAAGCGATTGGTGAGTCAGGGGTTTTGGAATGACAGACCGAAGTAAGGGTGCAATAAGGTTCACAATGTTATCGGAACAAAGGAGATTGGATCACTTGGGACTGTTTTCCCTGGAATGTAGCAGGATGAGGGGTGGACTTATAGAGGGATATAAAATCATGAGTGGCATACACAAGGTGGATGGTCACTGTATTTTCCCCAGGGTGGAGTAATCAAAGACTGAGGTGATAGGGTTAAGGTGAGAGGGGTAAAGATTTAAAGGAGACCAGAAGGGCAAGTTTGTCACGTCGAGAGTGGTGGGGATGTGCAACAAACTACCAGAGAAAAAGTCGAGGTAAGTAAAATCTTCTGGTTAAGAAGGCACTACCGAACGTGTGTGGCAGCTTCTGGTAGTCAATAAGCTAAGAAATCTGACTAAAAATGTCACTAAAAATATCTTTTCTGAGGTAAATTGTGTTAAATTATCAACACAAACAAGGAAGGGGTGAGTGATGGCGTGGCGAGTTTGGGAATGAGCCATGATGATGTGTTGCAGAGGGAGGTACGATGCCCATACAACTGGCCCGGGAGCATGGCTGGATCACTCTGCTGCCAAAAGGAGAAGTCGAGGCCCAGACAGAGAACATTCGGTGCTCGTTCAACTGGCCTGGGAGCGAGATTGGATCGCTCTGGGCACCAAGTGATTTAAAGAGCTTGAGAGTGGATTCAGGCTGGCGACGGAATCTGGGCCTGAAATGAGTCACTAGGTGGCGTAGTCAAGGCCCGTGGCCTTTCATAGCAGTGGTGCCTGGGTCCTAGGGCAAGATACAGTGCACTGTTTAGACAATTTAAAGACCGGCTCTGATCGGAGGAAGGTGCTGATTTAGCTCGCTCTCCATGACCTTCACTCCTCTCTCCAGGGCACTAGAACCTTTCGCTTTCCCACTGTTGCATCAATTAAAACGCCGACCCAGATAGACTGGAAAGGGTCTCAGTCAGGACGAGATCCGATTTCGCTCGTTCTCCGCGGTGGTCATTTCCACGGTACTGAGGCTATGAAGACTGCCCCAGCTGCTGTGCTCCATGCCTACTAATATGATGAACTGATAAGCGAGGCTTTGGGCCTACTCTGGGGTTTGGATAAGAGGACTCAATTTTGGTTCAAAATGCTGATATTTTTCACTTCAATTGTTTGCATTATTTTTAATTTTGTTTTTCTTTCTCTTGCACTTTGAGTGTTGGACTTTTACTTTTATTTTTATTCTTTTTGTTTCTTTAATTACGTTCTTTCGAGGTTTCTCGATTTGTGGCTACCTGTGATCAAGCAAACCTCAAGGTTGTATCATTTATACATTCCTTGACAATAAATTAATCTTGAATCTTGCATTACAACATTTGAAAGCTATTTAGACACAGCCTCAAAATAGAGGAGCGTCCTTTTAGAACGGAGATGAGGGGGATTTTCTTTAGCCAGAGAGTGGTGAACCTGTGGAATTCATTGCCACAGGCGGCCGTGAAGGCCAAGTCTTTATGTATATTTAAGGTAGAGTTTGATAGATCCTTGATTGGTCGGGGCATAAAGGGATCCAGAGAGAAGGCAGGAGGGTGGGGCTGAGAGGAAAATTGGATCTGCCACGATGAAATGCTGGAGTAGACTCGATGGACCAAATGGTATAATTCTGCTCCTTTGGTCTGCAGGGATGAGTTGGGCCAAAGGACCTGTCTCTAGCTGTATATAATGTGGGAATGTATGTGAGGAGCTGATTAGTCACTTATATGATAATTGCCTTAGCCCACTGTGGAACGTTTATTCCTTCCATCCTATGAAAAGTTCTCAAAGGTTACGCACATACATGCACACACATTCAGTAAATATTGTAGATCCCAGCACTGTTCATATAACACCTCCGATGGAAGAATTTCCATACTGTCTCACAAGCAATATCAGACACCAAACACAGAGGAGGATATTCAGGCTGACATCCAACATTAGAATCAGAAATGTACACTCGGGCCACTTTATTAGGTACACCTGTACAATGTTCCCTCTAATTTGAAAGGACCAGAAAAATCTTGTGTTGTGCAATTGATTGCTCAGTGGCAGCAACATGTGCACACTGAGTTTTTAAGTGCAAGTAAATATGAAGCTATTCTAAGGATTCTCGGAATAATTCTAAGGATTTTCTTGCAGTTGCACTGCCCTGACCTCATGAACTTCCAGTGTAGCAGTTTCTACTGTTTCACTAAGCCATTCTGCTTTAAATGAACCAGCAGTTCTTTTGCACTTCATGGCCGTTGGTTCTTTGGAATTCAGTGTAGTGAATCAATAATTTCTTCAATAAAAGCAGTATAAATAAGACAGTTCTAACATCTGTAGACAAATCATCACAAACTCCACATTATCACATCGCCCACATCAGAAACCGGAAAAGGAAATGTGGTTGTGTACAGTCATGAAATATTCTTAACTCATCAATGAGGTAGAGGGTGACTACCTTTCATGCACAGTTTAAATTCCTTTGTGTGCTAGAAGCAAAAGATGTGTGCACGCGCACATGTGCGCGCCTTAGAGGGAATACTGCACCTATACATCTGCTTGTTAACGCAAATATCTAATCAGCTAATCATGTGGCAGCAACTCAGTGCATTAAAGCATGCAGACGTGGTCAAGAGGTTCAGTTGTCATTCAGACCAAACAATCACAATGTGAAAGAAATGTGATCTAAGTAACTATTATCTGTGGAATGATTGTTGGTGCCAGACAGGGTGGTTTGTGTATCTCAGAAACTGCTGAGTTCCTGGGATTTTCATGCACAACAGTCTCTAGGGTTTACAGATAATGGTGTGAAAAACAAATAAACATCCAGTGAGTTGAGTTTCTGTGGGTGAAAATACCTTGTTAATGAGAGGGGTTAGAGGAGAATGGCCAGACTGGTTCAAGCTGACAGGTAGATGACAGTAACTCAAATAGCCATGCAATACAACAGGTGTGTGCAGAAGAGCACCTCTGAATGTACAGCACATCAAACCTTCAAGTGGATGGGCTACAACAGCAAAAGACCACAAACATACTGTACATTTGGTGGCCACTTTATTGGGCAGCACCTGTACCTAATAAAGTGGTCACTGAGGGTAGATTTTGCGAGCATCTTAAAAGAAAAAAGGAACTTCGGGTTTCTTCAGACCAACAATTAAATGTCCACTTCACCCAAACACTAAAAACCCACGTCTGCATGACTTCCATCTGCAGTTCCTTCTTGTGGCATTTGTCAATAGGTAGGATTCGTTATGGGAAGGTTCGATTATTAGTCGGAGAATCTGGCTCTCGCATTCATTTCGTTGCAACAGGAGAACCCATCAGTTGCAGATAGGTTGGGTTATTTCTACTGAGTCAATGGAAAAGAAAGAATTTCATCCATCTGCTGCAGTTTAACATGAGAAGACCCACAGGATCACTTAAAAACATTTTCTGATAGATATGTCAAGTGTGGTGGAAGTGGTCACAGCCAACTCATGTCATTTTTGATCCATAGCAGTCGGAGAGTCATCCCCTGTTGGACAAACTTGTCGTGCACAATGTACCTTCTGTAATGGTGGACCGTGCACGAGTTCCCAGGAGAGCAAAGCAGCCCGCATTCTTCCCCAAGAAACAGGCGCAGCAGTTTCTCCCCATATCTTTCAGCTGTTCTTTCTGGTGTTTTGATATCTGGTGCTGTGGTCTCCGCAATCAGTTTCAGAATGTACAGATCCCCACATGGGATACATTGAGTGGAGGCGCAGTGAACAGGTGGGGTCGACCACAAAAAAACACATCCCACTTGTTCACTTCAGAATCCTAATATGGTGAGAAATGAGTGCCAGTGTCTGTGCAAGATACAGGGAGACAGAGACAGAGAGCGAGACAGAGAGAGAGAGACAGACCGACAGACAGAGACAGGGACAGAGAGATCGGCCAGAACAGGGAACCACCATAATTCATAGTGCAAGAGAAAGAATTGTATCAGCTATTGCAAGAGAAATGAGAAATGAAGGCTAATTTAGTTCCTCTCATGGTATATTTAAGACCTTTCAGCCAATATATAATTATTGAACTGGTGCGGTATATTTCATGCAGTTTATCAGCTCCATACTTGGTTAAAGTCCTCCCAGCAATTTGCTGCAACATCTTAATATCCACTATTCCTGTTTTACTTGTATTAGCAAATTTAGCAATGTTAGTTACAATATTCAGTCAAAATGAGGTCCATACATAAATCCCTGTGGAACTGCACCCACCATCTCTGTCTTTCTCAATCCACATTTTATCTTGCACTTTTTACAATAATTCATGCTTTCTTATTGTTGGGCACACCTTCTTGCTTCTTGACCAGTTTTACATCCCGCCCTGGAATCTGGCTTTGTCACACTGCTTGGGAGTATTGATTCATGTCAGTGCTGAGGTGGATAGTGGTAACATTCATGTAGAGTTCCACTAAAGGTTCAAACAAACATCTTTCCTCTGAGTTCTGTATCTGCTGGATCACAGCTAAGGCAGGGACCATGTGTACTGTAGTCTTGTTTTCTCTCAATCCATGACGATTGCTTCTTAGTAAGTTACTCTTACTTTTCTACCACTCAACCACATCACCTTCAAGATACCTTGACACAAAGACCTCCTCTTTCTTCTGCCACATACTTCTCTTAAATTGTGAGTGTCTGCTAAAAGTAAACAGGAATATATTTTCTCTAACATGAGCAAACCTTGACCCATTATCATACTTTTATATGTTGAATGGTAGAGTAATAAAATCACAGATTGATTTAGCATGGAAATGGGGCCTTTGGCCCGCCAAGTCTGCACTAATTATCAAACACTGATTTAAACGAATCCAGTATTATCAACTTTTACTATTCTTTCCCCACACCTACAAAGAATTCGAAAATCATTCACAATGTAAATTTGAGACCTTACAATGTTCTATTTTACTGATTCACCTCAAGTTCCAATCCATTTGACCAACATGAACTCAAGGCTAATTATCACCTCAATTTTAATATCTGAAACATTTATCAAAAATGGAGCAGGTTTAAAAAATATATTACAGGTAAAACAGTGGAGGGCATGACTGAAAGACTGAGCAATTTAAACATGAGCTGCTGCAGGGTACGATGTCAATATAGGTCCCTCAACAGCATCCTGGTGTATGGAGCATCATTTTCTGGGTGGGACAGGATAGAGTGGAGGCTGGTGGGTAAAATAGCCTTGTTGGGACTTAACGCCCTCTCTCTCTGTAGCTGGATCTTGGGCTTCTTGACAGAAGACAGTCCGAGTTGGCAGCTACATCTCAAGCTCCATCACGCTGAGCACAGGGCTGTGTGCTCAACTCACTGTTGTTCACACTGCTGACTCACGTCTGCACTGCCAGACCCATCTCAAGCCACATTGTTAAGTTGGCTGATGATACAACAGTGGTCGGGCTCATCAGCGACAATGATAAGTCAGCACACAGAGAGGAGATAGAGAAGCCTGTCAAAATGTGCGAGACCAACAACCTGAGTCTCAACGTGGACAAGACGGAAGTGATGATTGTGGACTTAGGAAGGCCCAGGTTGACCACTCTCCGATGCACATCAAAGGCTCCATCATGGATTGACTGAAGAGCACAATGTTCCTTGGTGTGCACATAATGGATGATCTAATCTGGACTTACAACACCTCCTCATTAGTCAGGAAGGCACAGCTACACCTACACTTTCTGAGGAGATTGAGGTGTACAAGGCTCATTGTAACAACTTTCTACAGGAGCACCATCAAACGTGTCCTGCCTGGGTGCATCATTGTGTGGTACGGAAGCTGCAATGCATCGGACCACAAGAAATGCTGAAGGACCTCAACGGGTCAGGTATCGTCTGTGGAAATGAATAAACAGTCAATGTTTTGGGACATGAAGCACTGAGTTCAATGAGAGTGCATTAAGCTAGAATAAAGTAAAACAGAATAAAGTGTAAGAGCTACTGGAAAAGTGTTGTGCAGGTAAACAAAAAAGTGCAAGATGATAACAAGGTAGATTGTGAGGCCAAGACTCTATCGTATCGTACATGGTCTGATAACAGTGGGATAGAAGCTGTCAATGAACATGAAAGTACGTGCCTTTAGCTTTTGTATCTTCTGCCTGGTGGGAAAGGAAGGGTGAATGGAGTCTTTGATTACGCTGACTGCTTTACTGATGCAGCGAGAAGTATAGACAGTGTATACAGAAGGGAGGCTGGTTCCTGTGATATGCCGAGCTGTGCCCACAACGCTCTGCACTTTCTTGCAGTCACATGCAGAGCAGATGCCATAACGAGCCGTTATGCGTCCTGACGGAATGCTTTCTTTCAAGTAGCGGTAGAAGTTTGTGAGTCGTTGAGGAGATGTCAAATTCTGTTAACCTCCTGAGGAAGCAAAGGTATTGGTGATCTTTCTAGGCCATGACATCAGCATATTTGAACCAGAACGGGCCACCTCAGCCACCATTGATGTTTGTGCACTGTAGCCCTTTCTGAAGTCAATGACCAGCTCCTTTGATTTGTTGGCATTGAGAGAAAGGTTGTTACTATGGCACCATGTCACTAGGTTCTCGACCTCCTCTCTCTATCCATCTCGTCATTGTTTGGGATGCGGCCCACTACAGTGGTATCATCTGCAAACTTGTACATAGAGTTAGAGCAGATGCTGGCCGCACGGTCAAGAGTGAAGGGTGTACAGGGAGTAGAGTAGGGGGCTGAGGTTACAACCTTGTGGAGTGTTAGCGTTTAGATTAATTGTGGTGGAGATGTTGCTGCTGATCCTTAATAATTACGATTTGTTGGTCAGAAAGTCAAGGATCCAGTTGCAGAGGGAGGCACTAGCTCCCTGAGTCCAGAATTTGGTGATGACTTTGCTTAGCAGCCAAAGAAACTACTGTTGTTAGAGTTTAGTGATCTAGGGTGGAAGAAGCTTCTGTGAAGCATAAACACTTGCATTAAGCTTTAGTGCAAAGTGGCCTTTTTCTCTGCTTTTCATTCAATGTCATTATAAGCAGCCATAGGCGACAAGAAGTATCTTTGATCCATTGCGTGCCAGTAGAGTGTGCTGGTTAATTGAATATCAGATAGTTCTGAGCTGCTAGTTTCTTGAGACATAATTCACTAGATTCCAAACAAATGGTTTAACAGGATTCTCCGGAGGGAGAAAGAGAATTAGAGGTCCAGAATTTCCATGTGTCCCACAGAGAGGTGCCAGGAGAATATCTTTGGCTAAGGTTTGGATCCTTAGCTAGGCCTGTATGTTGGGAGTTCACCCTACAAGGATTCACAATAAACATTCATGATGTTAAAGGCATTTCTAATATTAGAATTAAAGAACAAATTAGATGAAGAAAGGATCCTGGCGTATATGATGAATAATCTCTTCTCAGGTTTCCGGCTGCGTACAGGTATCGATTATAACTGACGTTTTGATGACAAGCCCTGCCACCTTCATCAGGGATGATGGCTGATGAAAATGGCAGAGTTTGTCATCGAAATGTCAGTTATAATTGATACTTGCACCTGTCTGGAAGCCCTAGAACAGTTTATTCATCAAATTAGATATTCTAATCCCAATCCACCTGCTCTTTCCCAATTACTAATACTTCCCTTTCCAGTACTTTTCCAATTTAAATGCTGGGACTATTTTGTCCAAGTTAAAACAACCAACACACCAAAATTTTAAACAAAATTTAAAATATCATGTAAAATTAAATTACTTCTGAAGTAGTAAAACTCAACTACTTACAAAACAGGGTAGTTCTGCAGTAGTCCAGAATCAAAATTAAATATAAGACACTAGATCTTTAAAATAAGTACAGCCAGAATACTGTGCAGTTCTTCCGACACCATATCTGAACTACTGAGCAGAAAGATCATGGTCCTCCGCTTACTGCGCAGTGGAATCCTGGCCTCTTCCCTCTCTGACTGATGGAATGCCACCCTTGGTGACCTGCCACGATATCCAAAGAACAGAACGTGGTCTTGAACATTGACAGCCTGTGAGCTGATGTGTAGCATATTATATACCTTCAGCTTTCACGGAATGGTTTGGCATTTAAGCTATGACCCATTGTTTCAGAGCAGAGGTTTTGATCATCATTGAGGACCTTACGTAAAAAAGAGAAATAACGCCATGTAGGCAATTAGGTGCATATTAATTTTATAAGAAACCTGACCAAGTAGCAAATTTTTGTCCCTATTCTTGAATTATCATAGGGGTCTCAATTGCAAGGGACATAAAGTAAAACTTGCATTTATGGAGCACATTTCTGGAAAAAGCTCATTACTGCCAATTAAATTCAAAGTTTTAAGCATGGCAAATACTGGAAACTTTGAGCAACAAGTGCTGGAGAATCTCTGCCAGTCAGGCAACGCCTGTGGAGAGGAATAAACAGTCAATGTTTCGGGGGTCTTGACACAAATCTGTCCTCTCCATAAATGCTACCTGGCCTTTCTGAGTTCCTCTAGCATTTTTGAAATGCAGTGTTTTACTAGTGTTACTCAGAAAACCAGAAATCGCACGAATAATGACTAAAACCTGATTTACCCACGGTAGTTGGATGATAAATATTAGCCTGTGCAGCTGCTGCCCAGTTCTTGTAACTGAGTGTGAGAGGACAGATGGGATTCCTCCAAATGGTGGTTCCTTTGAGCATGTTGTACTTCATCAGAATGGCCCCAAATTATTTTTTAGGTCCCTGGAGAGGGACCTGAACTCACGGCCCCCAAACTCAGGAAGAAGACTGGATCTTGACAACTACAACACACTGTTATTTTTCTTACAGTGCCAGACTGCTGCATGCAAACTCTCTTCTCGTCATTGCTTACAAAGAAACAACGGGCCTCAGTGTAAACAGCAAAGTCTGCAACATTGCTGCAAGTTATCAAATCCTGCAAGTTATCATTCACTATTCTTGGAGTGAAGTCTCTGGGTTCTTTGTTCAATGGATACATTTCATTCTCTCTAATCAGACGATGTGTGTCCCAGTGGTGTAATGGCATCCACACTGGACCTTGGGTGAAAAGTCCCAGGTTCATTACAGCTGGCTCCTTGCATGAGTTCCACCTTCCTGTGTTGAGTGCCGATCTTGCAACTTGGCTTTATAAAACAGACAAATGCTAAAGAAGCAGCAAAATTGCTGCCAAATGAGATGTGGGAGGAACTTTACTTTTTCTTTATCAGAAGGCATAGGGAGAACATGCCTGCTGTGCAAAGTGCTATCAGCATGTAAACATCACCTGTCAATTACCCCAAGAGGAAGGCATTTCACTCTCTCTGCTCTCAGAGTTACACAAAGTGCTGGAGGCACTCAGCAGGTCAGGCAGCATATACGGAGAGGAATAAAGGGCCAATGTTTCAGGTCGAGACCCCTCATCAGGACTGGAAAGGAAGAGGGAAGAAGCTATTTTGTGATCATTGTTGTAGCGTGGATGAAATCACTGGAGAGACAGAGTCACTGGTAGATACAAAGCAGCTTCTTTATTCGACACAACAAGGTACAGCAGGCATCATACGGACGGAGACGCTTTCGGTGGAAAGGTCTGCTAGCCCAGTGTGGGCTCGATATTTATTTGCTAAACACAGAAGGCAATCGCTACTTACAAAGTTATAGACAGTGCATAGACAATGCTTCCTTTTGAAGCTACATACAAAACATCACACCTTCTGACTTCATCCTTTCCTCCTGATGCCAACATGTCTGGGTTGGCGCTCGCGGCCTTTAGGAATGCAAGTTAAATCCACAATACATTTATTTTGGTACTTTACATGCTAGCATAGAGTACAATTCATATTTATAAATTATAGATAAAACTGTCTTCGAGACTACAGCATCTGGTCAAACTATTGCGTCAGCAGCGTCTGGTATTCACAGCTTTTAGGAAATGCATTGTTATGAACTCAATCCACAGTATTTTGTCAAACAGAAGACTGGTGGCAAGCTATCTAAGTGTAAATAAATCATCTACCCAAAAACTCTCTTTAACAATCATAACTAGCAAGTAATGGAAGTCACTGCCCCGTACTCATCCAGCGGTTCCAATGCTTTCTTGCCACAGCATTTCTGTGTGCAGTTGCATTGCAGACAAAACAAATACCACTGGAGGACGAGCTCTATCCACTGAGAACATGATTGGTGGCTCCAGTGGCCAGCCTATACCCTCATGGTGTGAATGCAAAATGGAAATGATGCTCTCACACAAACTGAGACCAATATTTCGTTGGCACGTTTCGCTGAAGGAACCCTGCAGTATTCAGCAGGTTTGCTAAGATTCAGGTTAGTCTGCTGCATTCCGAAGGCAACACAATTGACAGCGAATGACCAACTGCAACATGGTATTCAAAGGCAATCCTGGGGCTGAGTCCCACAGCATCTACATTGTGGGGATATGATATTGACTCAACCAACCACATGACTATAAAAGAGATCAGAAGCTATGGCAAGTGGCCCACCTCTTTACACCCCAGAGCCTTTTCCACAGTCTACACACTTCTGCTGGCTACTGCAGGAGTCCTACAATGAAATATTCCCAGCACCTGCAGAATCTCTTGTGCCAATCAATTACTTGTCTCATTTTGTGCCATCTCTATTTTGCATGCAGCTGAACAGAGTACAGATTGGCTATTGGAGTCACCAAGAAGGTTATCAGCTGATAGAACTTGTTCCTTAATGGCTTCGGGTTTGTTGTGGTGGCTCAAATTCAGCTGCACACAGGACTGCTCTGGCAAGAAGGCATTATAAAAGCCCGCTGGGTATCGGACATAGACTTGCAGAGGTGTGTTGGAATATGCAACATTTGGCAGGACATCCTTAAGTGTTACATCCACTGTCAGCGTAGCATAGAAGCAAAGCGTACTAATCACAAATATTTTCACCAAACTAGTCACCAAGGCTACTTCAACAACCCCTCCCAAACCCATAGCTTCTGCCACTAAAAAGGTTGAGGTGATGGTCATAGGAAAATCACCAAATGCAGGTTCTCCACTATGCCACACATCATTCTGACGTGGAACTTGATTCCTCTTGCATGCTGGGTATAAATCCAGCAAGGTCAGGGCCTGTGGTTCATCCCTAATAATGTGAAAAAATTGGTAACCACTGCAGCCATTCTGGTGAAGGTACTCTCGGAAGACCGGGCAAGGAGTTCCATGACTGAGAGCCAGCAAAGATAAATTAATAGGTATGATCATTGTATGGTCCTCGAGGAGACAAAGTCCTGTCACAATAAGGTCACACTCTATCATGTGAGTCTACTGCCATGCTAAGTGGAATAGAAAAGACCTGGCAGCTTGAAACTTGGCATCCAGCAGACACTATGATCCAACAGCAGTAGCAAGTATGTATGTACACCACCTCAAACTAATGGATCCACACACCCTTCACTCTACCATTCCCCTCAGGCCCAGTGACCTGACTGGTTCACTTAAGGACACAGAGAGTATGCTGAAAGTAGCACCAGGCATAGATAAAATGGTAGCTGGGAAACATGGATTACATCTGGGCTGAACAGAAAGCCAATGGCCACAGACAGCATTGAGTTAAACTTCAAGTTCAAGTGTAATTGTCATTCAATAACACACATGTAAACAGTTAAACCAAACATTGTTCCTCCGAGGCCAAAGTGCAAAACACAGTTTATACAGTCACACACAGCTCATATAGATACAGTAGCACATACAGTCACAGAAATAATACTTTTACTCGTCCCTGAGTGACATGCCCCGAAGATCAATGGTGCATGGGATGTTGAGCCAGAGCCATGTTTCTGCAAGAACAAGCGTGCAGCAGTTTCTCATCTCGTGCTGGGTCAGCTGAGGGTAATCCGGATTGTCTTCCAGGGAGTGAACACTGGAGAGCAGTACCAACGGAAGAGACAGACTGCAGGGGCCAGCCCCCGACCCTGAATAGGTTCCAACGTGCCCGCACACCTCTTTTCTCTCCCACACGGGCTCCTCCCCTGAGCGGCTGTAACAAGCAACACCATGACATGAGGGGCTCATCTGTGCGACAACTAAGACCACACAGTTCCCCTGCTGTCAGCCTCATCAATGAGCCAGTGAAACAGATTTGCAATAGTTTGTATTTCCAATGTACAACAGAATCTTGCGGTCACAAGAAAATCTTTTAGGACACATATTTGCACCATTTGTTGGACTTGGAGAGGCTGCTGCAACCAAGTGCACAGTCATGTTGCTGGAAGAATCACCTCTGACTACAGGAATCTGAAGACACACATTCAATGTTTTAGGAACAGTTTCTTCCCCTCCACCAGCAGATTTCTCAATGGACCGTGAACCCATGAACACTCTCTTTTTGCACGACTTATTTTTGAAATATATTTCTTTTTTTTTGGATGCTTTAATCAGTGAAATGGATTCGAACATTGGCTCGCATCGTCTCTAAGTTTCTTTGCCTCGAGGTTTGCGCTTGCTGCTTCTTGGAATCTACTTGGAGACAGTAAAGTGCTGGATCACTCAATTGATCTCCAAACTGGAAATCGCAGGCTGTAGCAGTTCCAGAAATACATTCAAGATGAAAAGCAGCTGTAAAAGAAGTGAAATAACTGGTTTTATGGTCTATCCAGAAGATGTAGACCAAAGGAGCGTTGTACGCAGGCACCATCTTGACCACAAAGGAAGATGGTTGTAGTTGTCAGAGGTCAGTAATTCCAATGACAGGACATCTCTGCAGGGCAGTGTCCTGGCCCAATGCTCTTCAGCTGCCTCATTAATGGCATTCCTTCCACAAAGGGGATGTTTGCTGATGGTGTCACCTTGTTTATTTCCTCTTGCAATTCCAATGCAGGTGAAGCAGTTCATGCCACTACACAACACAAACTACAATAGACATCATAGTCTGATAAACAGCAAGTGCACTTGTTCCAACAAAGTGCCAACCAATGACCATGTGTAACAGAGAGTTTGAGCCACCTACTCCTGATATGGCACGACCATTATTGACAGCAACAACATCCTTGCACTCATCATTGAATAGAAACACAAATAGACTTGCCACGTAGTGCCATGGCTACAAAAGTAAGTCAGTGAGTGGATATCCTATTGTCAATGCCTCCAAACTCCTATCATCTGGTATCTAATTGTTCAGAAGCTCTGAAGTTTTGGCATCTAGCTTATTCATTGGTCAGAGAGCAAACTGGGTCTGCACTACAAGCAGTGGAGTAAGGATAGACAACACTAGAACATAGGAAGGTGTCAACAGACAAGTCACTGACCATAGGATATCCATCCTCTGACATACTTTTGTAGCCATAGTACTAATAGTATGTGTAAAAATAGTGAGATAAAATATGCTGTGCCTTTAATAGGAGTAACATCCAATGGCTTGGAAAATCTGTCGAAATCCTGAATATGCCAGATGATTAGAGCTTTACTGTATCCATAAAGCACAAGTGGGAAGCAGGAAGAAATACACTTGGATTATTACTTGTAATTATTATTTGTTCCTATGAACAAAGGACAACTCTTGCTTCCTTCTAGGCAAGACTAACCAAAAGCCTTGGAGTTCAATGCTTCTCATGGTCTTATTAATGTTCATTATAATTGTTTGGATCACTGCAGGTCTAGCATTCAATATCATCCAGAACAAAATACTCTGCTTCTTTGACATGCATCCACCTAGTCGTTGACTCCCTCCATCGTCACAGCACAATGCAGCTACCCATCCAAACACTGGATGAATGGCTGCAGGCAGACAGAAGGAGGGTATAGTTGGCCTTCAAACTCTTGACTGTAGTCTGCACCATGACAGCAGAAACCTCAGCTGACTTATTGTAAAAGTACAGCAACAAATCCAGCATAATGCCAGAGAATAATGCAGCCATTATGAAGGAAGACATTCTTCACAGAGTCATTATCACTCCCCAGAAGGGTGCCTCTGCAGACCTAATGATCTACTGGAGGGCCAGCTGCTGGGTGGTATTAGCACGCTCCGAAACTTTCTGAAGACCGTTCAATGGCGGTCTGCATTTGTGTGGCAGCATGCAGAACTTACATTGCACCTTTCACTTTGGCTGGCTGCTGCTTCTGCTGTGATGGACCATCTAAACGCCCGTTCGCTGCTGTCGTTACTGCGTGGTCGGGAATCGTTTGGAGGGTAGGCCTCAAAATCCCCGGTCTTGCCTGCTTTTGGCGATCGAGAAGGAGGTCGAATCGTTCGGACAGAGATGGCGCTCAGTACTCGGTGTCGGAGAGCTGATCAGAGCTCGAAGTTTTCGGATGACTTAGAGTTGGATTGTGGTCGGCATGGCAGGGAGAGTTTTTCTTCCTTCTCCCGTCTGCTTGAGATGCGGGACATTTGAGAGACTTTGAACTTTACTGTGCTCATGGACTTCTTCATCAAGTTATGGTATTGTTGCACTGTTGTAACTATATGTTATAATTATGTGGTTTTGTCAGTTTTTTCAGTCTTGATCTGTCCTGTGTTTTGTGATATGACAACGGAGGAAATATTGTATCATTTCTTAATGCATGCATTACTAAATGACAGTAAAAGAGGACTACGTGTCTTCACAATCTAATCTAATCACAAGAAGGGCCCCAAGTGCGCAGTTGGAGTTGGCCACCATTTAAACCCTGGAGGGGATCAAATCTGAGCTCCTGTTGATAGTGGTCTTCACCATGCCCTTTCACAGTGAACGGAGGATACCTGGAAGGTTTTGCAATAAGCCATTCATTTGATTGTCCACTTTCATCAGACTTCACCTGTAGTTGTGCCATCAACGCTCTTTGGTAGAGGTATTCAAGATCAGTGGTCCCCAACCACCGGGCCGCGGACCAGTACCGGGCCACAAACATGTGCTAACGGACCGCGAGGAAATGATATGAAATGATATGAGTCAGCTGCATCTTTCCTCATTCCCTGTCATGCACTGCTGAACTTGAAATAACCTACCAAATCATACCAAATAACACATAAAACCCAAAATAACAATCATGTACAGTAAAAGCAGGAATGATATGATAAATACACAGCCTATATAAAGTAGAAATAATGTATGTACAGTGTAGTGTCACTTAACAGAATCAGGAAGATTAAGCCAAAACCAATTTGTAGAAAAAAAATCGACCCACACGCGCACGTCATGTATTCGCACGTCACGCATGTGCACACAGGTGCCTGCGCAGGGCTTCATGGTTATGTCATGGTTATGGTAGTCTTTCTCGGGGCAAACACAAGTGTCCCGTATTTGACTGTTACTTTTGTCCCTTATTTGGGAGTGGGAAAGTTGGCAACCCTACTTGAACACTGCCCCCCCCCCCCCCCCCCGTTGGCCGGTCTGCAAGAATATTGTCAATATTAGACCAGTCCGTAGTGCAAAAAAGGTTGGGGACCCCTGTTCAAGATGATGAGAGGCATAAATTGAGTAGATACCAAGAAACTTTTTCCCAGACCTGAAATGGCTTATACAAGTGGCTTACACATTTTAAAGTGATTGGAGGAACTTATAGGGGAGATGTCAGAGCTAAGATTTATACACAGAGAGTGGTGAGTGCATGAAGCTCCTTGCCAGGGGAGGTAGTAGATAGATTAGGGGCATTTAATAAACTGTTAGGTAGGCACATGAATGATAGAAAAATAGCAGGCTATATAGGAGGGAAGGGTTAGATTGAGTTTAGAGCAGATTAAAAGTTAGGCACAACATTGAGGCTGTGCTGCGGTATTCTACATTTTATGTTTAATTCCAGTTCTCAAGTAGGACCTTACCTAAGGAGATGACAGCTGCAGTTCTTCATTCTCTCCCCTGAATTCACCTGTGCAATCTCATTACCTGATGCAGTGACTGTAAAATGCCTTCAGCACTGTCTCCTTGCACTCCCTACACTGCCTGACCAGGAGAAAGTTATATTTAAGGAACTGCTTTGGTGGCAAACGTTGCTGAACAGGAGGTGTCTATTTAACAGTCTCTAGCAAGCATATCAAAAGAGGTGAGAAGAGGGGTTTGGTTCGACTGCATCGTCACCTTCAGTGCTTTCAGCTGTACCGCCGGGGACAGCTTTAGCAATGAGCTTTCCAAAAATTGCCGGCACCTGATCAGGTGATTCTGTTCCCTTCTGTTTTTCTCCTGCTATTTTAGTCGCGCGCCTTCTGTCCCTGCAGGAGTGAATGATGCATGTACGGGTGATGTGTCTGATATAACAGAATATTTCATTGTGAGATAGCTGGGAGTATGCATAAGGAAAGTTGAAATATGCGTAAGAACAGAAGAAAATAGGAGCAAGATAGGCCTTCAAGCCAGCCCCACCATTCAATATGATCCAGGCTGATCTACCCCAGGCTTCAGCTCCTCCTCTGTGCCATTTCCTCGTAGCCCTCAATTCACTCATCTTTCAAGTTCTTATTGTTGTGTCTGTGCACAGCTACATACCAATTAAATAAAAGCAAGCACACAGGAGATGGCAATAGCTGGTGTATTCACATTAAAGTGAGAGAGAGAGAACAATGCGTAAGAAGAGACACAGATTAATATGCATGCATAAAAACAATCCATACATAGTGTTAAGGGGGGCGGGGGGTCATTGCTTTAAAAGAAATAGATCCATACATTACAATTCCTCCCCCTTTAGATTAATACAACATGAAACTGTATATGTACAAACATTCAATTTCTCTTTCATAAACCCATATTCCAAATAAACATGTTTTCACAATAGCAGTCCATAATTAACCTCACAGTTCTAAAGGTTCAGTCTTTTGGGTGGCACTCTTTTTTTTTCAAGAAAGTGCCTCTGGACCTGTGGAGAGGCATCAGGTTCGGTAGATGTCTTGTCTAGGACAACGTTCTAGGTTTCTGGTATCATGTTGCTATCAGTGGCCTGATCATCACTGAGAGGTAAGTCCGGTGACTACAATGTGTCCATCTTATTGGATGCAGTTGACTCAGGCGTGTTCTTCGGGTGAGCATCCAGTATCATATGGTGTCTCCATGTCTGATCTCCAACGTCCACTGTGCACATCAGTGGTCCAGTTCTTGTAGCTATCTTACCGGGTTTACATTTGTCTTCTCGGTAATCATGCGCTAGGACATCCTGTCCAATCTTGAAGCTCCTTTCTCCTTGGCAACTGGCGGAACTGTTTATTCTGCACTTCCCTCCGTAGATTCGGTTTCAGGAGGTCGACATGAGATCTCAGATTCCTGTTTATGAACAGCATTGCAGATGTTTGATTTGTCATTGCATGAACAGAGTTCTGGTACACAAAAAGGAAGATGTCCACCTTGTGCTGTAGAGAAAGGCCCTCCTTGTCCATTGCTTTAATGGACTTCTTGAAGGTCTGGATAAACGTTTCAGCTAACCCATTCATTGCTAGTTGGTGAGGAGTTGACTTAAAATGTCTGATGCCATTTTTCTTCATGAACAGTCTGAATTCTTCTCATGTGTATTGTGGTCCATTGTCACTCACAATTTGTTCTAGTAAGCCATTTCTGGCAAAGATAATCTCAGAGTGGAGACAGTCTTTTCTGAGTTGGTTGACTTCATTGGTCTCCAGCCACTTTGAATGAGCATCCAGAGCAATCAAAAACTTGGAGTCCATGAATGGCCCAGCAAAGTCAATACGCACTCTTTGCCATCGTAAGAACAGCTACTCCCAGGGGTGTAGTGGGGCTTGTGGGGTTTCATTTTGAACCTTTTGGCATCCTGAACAGCTTTTGGTCAAGTCTTCAATCTGTTTATCTATTCTCGGCCACCATACATAGCTCGGATGAGGCTCTTCATCGTACTGTACCTGGGTGTCCTTCATGCAGATTTTCTAACACTCTGGTGCTCTTCATCATTTTTCCCAGTCATGATGATGCCATTAAAGTAACGTATTCCTGGGGTATCTTGGAGCACTTGGTCCATTGCTCTTGGCCAAGTTGCTGGAGCTGATGTGACTCCAAAGATGAGATGATTATACTGGAACAGTCCCTTGTGAGTGTTGATTGTGACTCCTCAGTCTCCATTTGCAGATAGGCATGTGACAAGCCAATCCTTCAAAATCTCTCCCTGCCAGCCAAAGATGCAAAAATGTCTTCTATTCGTGGTGAGGGATGCTGCACAGAATGCAGCACTGGGTTGATGCTCGCCTTGAAATCCCCATATATGCGTACAGTTCTGGACTTCCCTTGCTTGGACACCTGGACAATGGCGTAGCCTAATCACTCCACTCAACCATAGGGAGAATTGTAGATGTCTCCAAGCTCTGCAGTTCAGCATCTGTTTTAAGACATAGTGTGTAATGCTCTGGACACGCTTCATGGTATCTTGGTGTTGCTGTTTCGAACAGTTCAATTCTGGCCTTTATGCCTTTGAATTTACCATTCCTCTTCTCACTCATCTTCTCACCAGCATTAAGCAGCCGTGACAGTCTCAGATTAGTGCAACCATTTGGGCTGCTGTTGCCTGTTGATGTCACACTGAGAGCTTTGATTGATTGTCAGTCTAGCTGGATTTTTCTCAACCAATTATGTCCGAAATTACTGGCCCTCCACTTTTCCATACATAAAGCTATAGCTGTTGTGTACGTATAGCCTCCATACGTCACATTTACTTTCAGTTTGCCTTTTGGAGACACTTTTTCACCTGTGTAAGTCTTTATCATCACTGAGGTCTTCTCTAATAGTATCTTCAAAACTAGTCTGTTATAATCAGCCTCTGGAATTATGGACAAAGCTGATCCTGTATCCAGCTGCATTTCCAGTTTTACACCAGACACATTTCTGGTGATCCAGATAATTTTGTGCAGTTCTAGGCATGACAGTTCAACCTTTGTCAGATTCTACGTTGTCTGATTCTGTTTTGCATTTGGTAACTTTATGCATTTGCTTAGTTTTGTGCTTGAAACTCCTCACTCAGTTGTGCTTTTCGTCTGTCTTGCACATTCTCATAATGTAACCTTATATGTGACCCTTTCTGCAGACTGCTTCTTTGAACCAACAATTATTTGCATCATGGGAGGATTTGTTGTATAGATAACATTTTTGGCTTTTTGCACCATTCGGGGGCATTTTGTGCATTTCACAGTCAATCCCCTTATCTGTAGTCCTGCTGCATCCTTTCCTGCAGCCTCTAATGATATTGCAATGGTCAGTGCCTGTTCTAAGGTTAGGTCTCTTTCGGACAGTAGCCTCTTTTGAGTGCTTTGACTAGGCACGCTACATACAAGCCTATCCAATGCATCAGAAAGTCGATCTCTAAAATCACAGTACTGGGAAAGTTTGCGCAGTTCTGCAATGTAATAAGAAAGGCTTTCATCTTTTGACTGGTTCTTTTTGTAAAAACTAAATATCTTAGCTATTACCAGCAGTTTAGGGCTCAAGTGATTTTGTAAAATTGTAACAATTTCATTGAAGTTCTTGCTTGCTGGCTTTGCAGGGGTTACCAATTTGTGTAAGAGACTGTACGTTCTTGCACCCATTAATCTAAGAATTACAGGGGCTTTCTTTTGCTCCTCCACATTGTTTACTTTACAACACAGTTCAACCCCCTCGATATACAACTCCCAGCCTTCATTAGGGCTTATCAAATTTGTCAACTTCCCCGAATGAAGCCATTGCCACATTATTTTCACTTTAAATGCAGCGCGCGTCATTCCATTCACTGTTACACATGCGTTTCACAAATGACGTGACTTGGTCCAACCAAGCAGAATTCACTGCCAAGGCGGCCCACCAGCACCTTTACTTCCTGAGAAAACTAAAGAAATTTGGCCTGTCCCCTAAAACCCTCACTAATTTTTATAGATGCACTGTAGAAAGCAATCTTCTAGGGTGCATCACAACCTGGTATGGAAGTTGTCTTGTCCAAGACCGAAAGAAGCTACAGAAGATCGTGAACACGGCGCAGCACATCATACAAACCAATCTTCCATCCCTGGACTCACTTTACACCGCACACTGTTGGAGAAGTGCTAGTACCCTCCAAATATCCGGGCCTGCCTCTCGGTTTTTTTGCACTACCTTACTTCCCATTTTTCTATTTCTATTTATGATTTGTAATTTAAATTTTTAATATTTACTATTTTTAACTATTTTTAATATTTAATATTTGTAATCCAGGGAGTGTGAAACGCAGATTCAAATATTGCTGTGATGATTGTACTTTCTAGTACTAATTGTTTGGCAACAATAAAGTATAAAGTTTGTTAGTGTCCGAGATGGCCTTCGCTGTACTGTTTAACTCTCAGTGTCACAAAAAGCTGTGGGTCAATTGTTTAAGAAAAATAACCAGATGGCTTGAGTCGCAAAAATAAATTGAGGTACTTTTATTTACCTCAAAACAAGACAAAAACTGGGAAAAAAAACGATATATATACGTCACCCTCAGACTAAACACCAAAGAAAACTAACCCCAAAGCCTGTCTGTCTGTCTGTATCTTGTTTTACAGCAGTTGGCATCCAGCTTAATGGTGCATTACCGCTACCCTCTGCTCCAGAATGTGCACTGGACATGCATTCTAAATCCCTTCACCAAATCGCGCGCACGCGCGCGCACACACACACACAAACCTACACTTCACCCTCCCACCTTTGACCATCCTAGTATCCTATTCCTGTTTATTCGTCATATTCTATAAAAAACCCCTGTAACCCTTAAAAACGCTAAAAATACCCGGACTTGTGCTCTCTCACCCATGCCCAGCAACCCTTTTAATGTGAATTCCTGCATCCCCAACTCCCTTAATTTATTTCTCATCATCTCTCTCTGTATCCCATACTTCCTGCAACACAAAACTATATGTTCTACTGACTCCTTTTCCTGACATTCCTCACACCTACCCTATCATTTTCAATGTTTTGTTTAATGCACAATGCCCCAGCCTTAACCTAGTCCACACAATTTCCTCTCTTCTGTTTCCATTACCTACCCTAGTAACTGCAACACTCTTTTGTATTTGATATAAATGCCTCCCTTTCCCCTCCCTGTCCCATCTTTCTTGCCACATTCGGTTGACTTTTTCCCAGATTACACACTTAACCTTTGCTTTACTGATACTAATGTGCATTTCCATATTTTCTTTCATTAACGCCCTCTTTGCCAACTCATCCACCCTCTCATTCCCCTTCACCCCTACATGTGCTGGAACCCATAGAAATTTTACCTGACCTCCCTGATTTGCAATTCTTGTAACTAACTGAAGGACTTCATAAAGTACATCTTGCCGACTGTTCATGTGAAAAGACCTTAAACTTGCTAGAACTGAGGATGAATCTGAACATATCAATGCTTTGGCTTGTCTGGCTTTCTGCACCCATTGCAATGCAACCAACACTGCCAGCATCTCCACTGTAAACACCCCTAACTTATTAGATGTTCTTCTGCTGATTCCAATTTCTTTTGCTGGTATTACCACCCCAAACCCTGTCACTCCTGTTTCGGGTTCCTTCGCACCATCCGTATAAATGTGAGTATAATCACTATACCTTTCCATCACATGACAGTTAAATGCAACCCCAAAGCCTTGGTAACCTGAGGCTTATAACTGCTAAGCCCCTCCCCCTAGAACAACCAAAAGCTAATTAACTCAATTATCCAATTAAAGATGGTATCCTCCACCATCAGCACACTTGTGCAGGTTGCTGCTGCCTCGATATGAGACAGCTCCATGAAGCAGCTCTGTTTCAGACCCGGTCACTATTACTGCTGGAGATGAGTGTTTTACCGAGTGCGCCGTGTGCCGTCTGTAGGTAGTGACGGGCCTTCGTCACACGCTGTTTTGTCCCGCAACTGTAAGTGTAGTTGGTGATATTCCCTGACATTTAGGTTCAGACTCATCAGCAATTTATTGTGTCTGTGCACAACTGTCGTCTCTTCTTTGTGTGCCTTGCGCGTTACACGCTTGGGCGATCATGGCTTTCCACGTCGAACGATCCCTCGCAGAGTCAATGATATCTCGCGCACTTAGATCTGTTAGTTCTTTCACAGTGTCCATATATTTTCTTCTTTGCCTTCCTCTACTGCGTTTCCCAGGCATACGGCCTTGTAATGTAAGGCATTCTATTTCTCCCTTTCTGATGACATGGCCCAGGAATTTAAGTTTCCTCTCATTTAATGTTCTCATTAAAGATCTTTCTATATGGGCATGTTGGAGTACTGTCTCATTAGTTACGCTATCTCTCTATGATATTTTCAGCATTCTTCTAAGAAACCACATTTCTGTTGCTTGTAGATTTCTTTGGAGTTCTGGTGTTATAGTCCAGGTTTCGGAAGCATACAGCAAGATTGACCAGATGTAGCATTTTAGTAGCCTCAGCCTTGTTGTCATAGAAATGTGTCTGTTGGTAAAAATGGGTTTCATTTTTTGGAAGTTGGTTTTGGCAACGACAATTCTTTTTATTTCTACTTCTAGCATCTTGTGATATAAAGCTACCAAGGTAATTAAAGCTAGTCTTTAGTTCAATCTCTTGGTTACCGATGTACAGTTGGCAGTTGGGAGTATCCTGCTGTTTTGATATTACCATACATTTGGTTTTTTTACAGTTGATAGTTAGACCAAAATCTGCACTTGTTTGTACTATGTCCAGGAGGATTTGTAGGTCGTCTGCAGCACTTGCTATTAGGGTGGTATCATCTGCATATCTTCTATTGTTGATGTTAACATCTCCAATTTTTATCCCACCTAGGTCTTCTATTTCTCTGAGACTTATTTCACTATAGATATTAAATAATTCAGGTGAGGCAACGCATCCCTATCTAACTCCTCTTTGAATTTTAGTCCAACTGCTTATATTATCACCAATTTTTACTGCCGCCACTTGATTCCAATATAAATTTTGAAGCAGTTGTTGGTCCCTTCCGTCAATGTTTAGTTTAGCGAGAATTTGAAATAATTTTTCATGTTGCACTTTGTTGAATGCTTTAGTGAAATCAATAAAACATAAAAAGACATCATTTTGATATTCCATTGCCCTTTCTGAAAGCATTCGTAGTATGAAAATTGCATTCGTAGTTCCTCTATCCTCAATAAACCCATATTGAAGTTTAGGTGTTTCTGGACTTGTTTTTAATTCGACTCAGAACAATTCTCAACAAAATCTTTATTATGTGACTCATAAGACTGATTGTAATATAATTTTTGCAGTCAATAGTTCCAGGAATTTTTGGCAGAGTTATAAATACTGATTTCAAGAGAACATTAGGCAATACACCAGACTCATATATGCCATTAAACAGTTCAAAAAGAATATCTATGCTCAGATCTTCTAGGGCTTGTATCATTTCCACTGAAATTCCATCAGGTCCAGTGGTTTTACCATGTTTCATGCTTTTCATTTCTTTAGTTATTTCTTCTCTGGTAATAGGTGGGCCAGAATTAGGGTGTTTAGGGTTTCTCCTCTATTATCCTCAAACAGCTGTTCTATATACTGAATCTACCTCTCACATACTTTATCTGGGTCTGTTAGTATGAATCTGTCTGCTGATCTTATGCATCCTGTAGAGGAGGTTTTCTTAATTCCAGTAATTTCCCTAATTTTCTTGTGCATTTCTTTGCTGTTGTTAATATGGCCTTCTACTTCATTGCATTTTTGATTCAGCAATTCTTCCTTTGCAATATTGCACAATTTTCTGGTCTTTCTGTCCAGTTCTCTGTATTGCACTTCATTATTCTTCACTGACCTTCTTTGTTCCATCAGATCCAGAATTCCTTGGGTTATCCACCCCTTGTTGGTGTGGTGGATTTCTTGTACTGGGATTATCTCCTCTGCTGATTGCTGTATAGCATATTTAAATCTTTCTGGTAAAGTGGCACAACTATGTATATATTAAACAAAAGCATGCACGCAGGAGATGGCTTTAGCAAGAGAAAGTTTAAAAATGATATGGGGGGGGCAAGTTGTTTTACACAAAGGATGATAGGTACCTAGAATGGGCTACCAGTGGCAATAGTGGAAGAAGGCAGTTTGATGGAGTTTCAGGGGCCTTTATATAGACACAGGCATCTGATAGGGATGGAGGGGTATGGACAATGTACGATGTATAAATTGGCATCAAGGTCAGCCAGGTATCAAGGGATGAATGTTCTGTCTAGTGATAACATGTAGAGTGTGGACCAAATGTAGGATTTGTGTAAATGTAAGCTGGATATAGAAAGATAGGTAAGAGAACTAATAATATCTGTGGTGAGAGAGGAGAAACAGTCAGTATAATTACACTTCTTTGGCAACTTCAGGGTCCGATTTGATTTGTTTACTGTGGAGTGGATATAGTTGAGGAGGGAACAGATAGAAGTATATAAAATTAGGAGAAGCATGGATAGGATAAATAGTAAAAAAAAATTCTTTTAATGGAGGCATGTACCTAAAACTTGAAGGGTAGGGTTAGAGTAAGGGTATAGGATCTGAGGTGGAACTCCTTTGCACCAGAGGGTGGCTCATGGAAATCTGGACTCATATGAGTGGATGGCGGGAGGCAGAGCTGAGCACTTGAATCAACAGTGCATGGAATGCTATGGACCAACTGTGGTAAAGGGGATAGGTCTAGGTAGGTGCTGGTTGGTCAACATGAACATAGTGAACTGAAGAGCCTGGTTTTGGCTGCATAACAGCTCTGTGACTCCAGGATTACTTATGCTGATAAATCCTTCAATACAGCAAATGTACCTAATCCTACAAGGTGCTCTTAAAAATAGGAATCCAGCAAGCTAATCATAGCACTGCAATTTGTAACTCCTTTGCTTCCCAATTTCTGCCCTAAAATGGCCATGTCGGTGCAGAATGTCGGATGAAATCTTGGTTAAATGTGGGTAGGCTTTCTGTAAAGCTCTCTGGCACTCAGAACAGAACGGTGTAATGTTATTTTAATGCCAGATTCACCGAAGCCATTTTATCAGATCAACATCTTCCTGCTCTTCACTGGAACGTGTTTACCAGAAGTTAACTGCTGTATTCCCCATACTTTAGCTGTGACATCAATATATACATCAATGGCTCAAAAGTGCTTTGAGATGTGCTCAGTCCAGAAAAGGCACCAGTTAAAATGCAACTCTTCTTTCATACTACACAACTGAAAATTGGGGGGTTTTCTTAGAACGAAATGGAGTATTGCCTTCAGTTTTTGTTGCCTCAGTCTAGAAAGGATGTGGAAGGTTTAGGGAGGGTGCAGAGGAGATTCACCAGGATGCTGCCTGGATTAGAGTGCATGTCTTATAAGGGTAGGTTGAACAAGCCAGGGCTTTTCACTTAGGAGAAAAGGACCATGAGAGGCAACATGATAGAGGGGTGCAAAATGATAAGAGGTATTGCATGAACACAAGAGATTCTGCATGTGCTGGAAACCCAGACAAACACAGCTATGGACTGGGATAAACAGTCAACGTTTCAGGATGAGACCTTTCATCAGGGCTCAAGACGAAGGGTCTCAGCTTGAAACCTCAATGGTTTATTCCTCCCCGTAGATGCAGCCTAACCTGCTGAGTTTCTCCACCATTTTGTGTGTGTTGATAAGAGGTATCAAACAAGTTGACAGTCGGAGGCTTTTTCTCAGAGCAAAAATAGTTAATATGAAAGGGCATATCTTTGAGGTGTTGGGAGGAAAGTGTAGGTGGGGTTTCAGAGATAAGTAGTACACAGAGAGTGATAGGTTATCCCTAGATCATTTCATGGGCAGTTCATCCGAGCCTGCACTTGTTAGATTTGCAAACCTGCTACTGTACACTGGGATGATGCCTCTCCTCTTGGAGAATTATAAGTAAACTTCGCCTGCATTGTCCTGGAGTCATCGATTGCTCCTGGTTTCTCAACACGAACGTGGCTAGTGTTCAGTCCACAAGAGAGACCTTGAGGTCTGGTTCTCAGCTCTGTCCCCATCACCTTTCTGTCTGTGGTCTACTGCACTGTTATACTGAAGTTAAATGCAAGTTCATCTTGTGTCTGAGCATGTTGCAGTTTTCTGGGCTCGGTGCCAAGTTCTCCAACTTCCATGTACATTTTGACTCTTACAGATCGCTGTCAAACTTCCCTGTGTGTCATGTTCTGAATGTAATGTGAGAGGGCATTGTAGTAGATGACTTACAAGCAAAATAAGCAGCAGCACATTTGTTCCTCACCTTTCCGTCTCTCGTGTGTGTCGTTCTCGGCCATGCGGCTGCCCAGTACCACAACTGACGACGAGGTGGCAAGTCCTCAAGGAATATTTATTGTTTTGTTCCCTTCAGCAAGAAAGGCCCAAGTAAAAGGAAAGTGGGCGAGCGAAAGGAAGACGCAGCACGTCATGGGAACTGTGGTGAGTGATTGGCTGCAAGAAGCATGACGAGAAAAGAATCCCGGGGACGGAATGAGAACGGGACAGTTGAACAAAACAAATACGAGGGATGGAGGATAGAACTCATTAACTTTTCTGGAATGTGATTGTATTTGAGAATGGTGACAATGTTTGGAAGTATGGGGCTGTACCATGAAACGACTGAGCAATGGAGTTCATATACTGAAAAATATGAATATTTTGCACTGGCGTCAAATTCCAGCGGATATTCATGTTCCAACTTCTCTGACTGTCATGGGTGCAAAAGTGTTTAATTTATTACGCAGTATAGTACAAAGTGCTAAGCCCGATGCTAATCTTTATGATGTCATAGTTAAAGTTGTAAAGAATCACTTTTCACCTAAACCTTTGGTTATTGCCGAGAGGTTTAGATTTCATAAAAGGAATCAAGAGCAAGGCGAGCCTATTTCACAGTTTGTGGTGGTGCTGAAGCAATTGTCTGAATACTGTGATTTTGGGCAGTCGCCGAATAAGGTTACGCGACAGTCTCATATGTGGTCTGAGTAGTGAGGCAACTGAGAAACATTTGCTTACAGAAGACAAATTAACATTACAGAAGATTAGCACATCTATGGAGATGGCAGCTAACAAAGCTCAGCTATTAAGCAGATCTTCCCAAGTTCATAAAGTTTTTACTGACTTAAGAATAAGCACCTATTGTCAATCACTGTTACCGTTGTAGCAAAACTGGGCATTCACTTAAAGAATGATGGTATAAGGATATAGATCGCCGAAGCTGTGGCAAAAAAGGGATATATTGAGCATGCCTGTAAAAGTGAAAAGACTCTGTCTACCAAAAACTTTGTGATTTAAAAAAAAAAGTTTTGGGAAAACAAAAAGAAGCATGTGACCAAGATGGAGCATACTGAGGACAGACTGAGTGACTCTCACTCTGTGGTTAAACAAACTTTACATGTTTTTTATCTGTTTCAGGACACAAAGATGGCTATTGGGTGCCTCTGCAGTTGGCTGGGACCACAGTGTGGGTGCAGGTGGACACGGCTGCTGCAATGGTGTCCGAGACCGTTTACAAGGAGAAATTGCAGCATCTCACCCTGGAAGGGGTAAGTTTTACTTCAAAGACTTCGTGAGGCCATTCCAGTGAGAGGAGGAGTACATATTTCAGTGGAGCAGAGAAATAAACTTCTATTGTACATTGTTAAAGGCAGTTATCCAGCATTTCTGGGCCACCCGTAGTTGGAGTATCTCAAACTCAACTGGCTCAAAGTGCACTTCATTGGTGGGAGTGTTGGTCTTCACGAGGTATTGAAGAAACACACAGAAATATTCAATGGAGAACTGGGCATTCTGAAAGGAATCATCATTAAGCTGGAGGTAAGACCAGCTCAATATGCCTTCAAGCCAAATGTAGAGGCTGAATTTGGAAGACTGGTCCAGAGTAAGGTATTGGAACCAGTGCGTGTACGTAAATGGACAACTCCAGTGGTTCCTCTCCTAAAAACAGATGGATCATTAAGGCTTTGTGAAGACTTCAAGGCAGCTTTGTCACAATCTGGAGCACTCACGCACTTCAACCCATCATTGCCCGTACAGCTGGCCTGCGACACATCACCCTACAGTGTGGGGGCAGTTATCTCACACATCATGCCACCGGGTGAGGAGCCTCCAGTTGCTTTTGCATCAAGGACATTAAGCAAGGCAGGAAGCAACTATGTCTAGATTGAGCGGGAAGCACTTGCAATTGTCTTTAGAGTTAGGAACTTCCATCAGTTCCTCATTGGTCAACAATGTACACTACTGACAGATCATCGCCCCGTGGTGTTCAATTTTTGGTCCGCATGCAGACATTCCTTCTCTAGCTGCTAGTCAAAAGCAACTTTGGGCTCTGTTACTATCTGCACATCAGTTTGATATAAAATACAAGAGGTCTGACCGTGCACCATTCAAATGCTGATGGACCATCCAGACTTCTCTTAGCTATTCCCAGAGCCATCCCCAAAAGTGATCTTTTACAGCTCTGATAACTGTGGCACAAGTCTGGAAGCACCCAGGTCCTGACCCTGATCTATCTAAAGTGGTGGACATAGTAACTCATGAATGGAAATGAGAGCCAACCATAGAATTGCAACCTTCCCACTCTCGATGGAAAGAGCTTACAGTCCAAGCAGGCTGTTTGCTATGGAGATCCCGTGCTGTGATTCCTGCACCATTAAGGAAGTAAGAGCCTGACAAGCTACATGCAGGACACTGTGGCATCGTTCACATGAAAGAAATTGCACACAGCTGCTGCCGGTGGCCATTGAAGAGAAGACCAAACCATTCCCACGTTGTCAGCAAGTGAGAAATGTTCCTCAACGTGCTCCTTTGCAACCATTGGGAATGGCCTGAAGAACTATGACAGAAGATTCACATAGATTTTGCAGGACCTGTAGAAGGTCACAGGTTCTTGATCATAGTGGGCACACACAGTAAGTGGCCATCATGAAGACTGCTACATCTGAAAAATACATCGAGGAGCTATGTTCCATCTTTAGCCGTTTTGGGCTTCCTCAACAGCTCAAGGCGTTTATGGAAGCAAACAGTATTCAGCACATCAAGTCAGCACCATACCATCCAGCCATCCTCGGTGAATGATTTGTACAAACAATGAAACAAGCCCTCAGGACCTTAGTGGGGAGTGGATCCCTCAACGAGCTTCTTAGAACTTTCTTGCTGACATACTGCAACCCACCTCACACCACCACCAAAATGTCTCCAGCCACTGAACTGACAAAAAGATAGCTTTACACCTGGCTTAACCTGTTAGACCCCCCAAACCCAAAACAGATTTTGCTCAATGAACAGAAAACCCAAGCAGATAGACGTGCTGAAGCAAAGCACAGAACATCACAGCAGGAGAGAGAATACCTGCCCGGAACTACATCTCTGGAGCGAAGTGGATAGCTGTGATGGTGTTGGCACAAACTGGTCCTGTGCTGTACACAGTGGAAACAAGTAACCACGACACCTGGAGGAGGAACGTTGATTAGCTGTTGCTCACATCTGAGGCGACGGAATACCAACACAATCTGTCCAATCTGCAACCAGTTGTAGAAATGGGAAAGGATTCTGAGACAACAACTGTAGAACCTCCACTGAGATCAAATGACACAGACACTGCTCCCCCACCACTTGTGCTTCCTGAGGTGGTCCCCTACTGACAATGCAGTGCCCAATACAAGATTTACAGCACCAAGAGATAAAATGACTTTGGCATCGTCCTCAGAGGAATAGGTGGCCTCCAGACAGATTGAGTCTCTAGTTTAGTGACTAGCCCTCGGCACACAGGGGCAGAATAATCCCCAGGGTTATGTCTGGGCATAGAGGCAGTCTACCCTCTTTCTCTAGTTTAGCGAAAAAAAATGTTTTTTGTATTGTTGGTTGAATTTGATGAATGCACTATTGAATGTTAGTAGCTCAACAGGTGGTCTGTGTTTGGTAAGGGGGAGAACTGTTAAAATAAGGGGAAGGGATATGTGATGTAGCTATGTAGGTTTTGACCCTTATGAGTTTCTGTCAAGACTAGACTCTTATCAAGTCTTGCGTTGTGTGCTGAATGTAATGTGGGAAGGCATCCTGGGTAGATGACTTACAAGTACAATAAAGAGTGTGGCACATTTGTTCCTTGCCTCTCCATCTCCTGTGTGTGTTAATCACGGTCCCCCAGCTTCCCAGTACCAGAAAAATAACACAATCACCTTCTCCTTCTTTCTGTCTGTATCAGAACTGGCATTTGCTGTCTCTCAGCACTTTGGCTCATTTTTTCTTATATCCATTAACTCTGATCTGCTATCCATGTTCTACAGCTTTGCTGTTTAATTTGAAACTTAATGAGCCATTAACTGGTCCCGGAAATCTAATCAGTCTCACTCTAACGGAGATATTCCATTTGTTCTTCACAGTTCTCCCTAGCCTTCTCGGTTAGCTGTTCTTTTTCCCTTGGCATTGGTATTAGGTTAATATTGTCACATGTACTGTTCTGTACGTCTGCCCTTCCCAGTTCTGATAAAGGGTCCTGGACCCAAAACATTTCACCTTCCACAGATGCTGCCTGACATGTTGAGTCTTTCCAGTGTTTCCTGGTTTGAACTCACTCATTATGTTGTGAATAAGTTAGAGATTATGGTTGGATTCATGATCCAAGATAAGTTAACTACACTCACCCAGGAAAGCAAGCAGGAGACGTTCTGCCCCTGCAGCCCGTGGTTCGTGAAGTGGAAGGAACAGATTAATGTGCACCTCATCTGAACACTGGTTAAATACATCATCAAACGCAAGTGTCATGCATCCACGTTCAGATAGCCTACATTCATACCTAGGCTATTAGAGGTCATCCCTGGATTAAAAGTACCTGATTTATGGAAACCACTGCACATGATTAAACTTGCATTATATTATTGAATTCAAACACCTGACGTATGCATGTTTGTTCCAGTACACAGCAGAACAAGTTTCTTGTCTCTCGCCTTTTTCCGATTGTTCTTTCTTATTGGCCTTGAGTGTTTTCAAAGTCATTCATTACTCTACTGTGGAGATATGGTTATCATAGTAAGTGTTTTTTTATGAACTTGCTAATTTTCGGACAAAATCCTGTATAAATGGGACCTGTTGTTATCCAGGTGTAGTCAGTTTCTGGGATTACGCTTCACTTACAGCCATTTGAGGAAAGTAACTATTTTCAGCTCAGATTTGTGTGACTGAAAATTAGTAACTTAACCATGAACCCTTTGGTATGACAGCCCCTCTTCACTGTTATGATGATGGTACTAGGACCTTAAGGAGCATAAGACGTAGGAGCAGAATTAGTCCATTTGGCTCATTGAACCTGCTCTGCTATTCCATTATGCTGATTTACTATCCCTCTCACCCCCATTCTCTGCCTTTTGTCCACAACCTTTGATGCCTGTCAACTAAACAAGAACCCATCAACCTCTGCTTTGAGAACACCTAGTAACCTGGCCTCCACAACCAACTGTGGCAATGAATTCCACAGACTCACCACCCTCCGGATAAATTAATTTGATCTGGGCCAGTATTCTGCCTGCTGCATTTGTTAATTTTTACTTGGTTTATGCCCATTTCAGAAGTCCGCTTTGCAAGCTCAATGCTGTCCTGAGTAATTGCTATGGGGAGTATGCAATGCTGAAGGTGCAAGCTCTCGTATACACCTGCAGAGTGAGACAAAAGGAATCCAGTGATACTGTTCAAAAAAGAGAAAGGAATTCTTCCAGATCTATGCCTCAATGAATACCAGCAAATATAGATTGGCTGGATATTTATCTTAATTTCTTGCAAGACAGCAAGGCACACACTTCAAAAATAATCCAGAACATAAAGGAATTTCTAGCAGCTGAGTATGCAAGATCTTTAAAGATCAGACAAGTAAATATCACTGGAATCCTTTAGATATTAAAATTCCATAATAAAATTTCATTTCATTTGTTTTGATACAATATTTTGACTCATCCATGTTCAAAAAAAGTTGTAAAACATATTAACTTTCTTATTCAATGCCAGTTAAGCCCAAAGGTACAGAAATTCACCAATAACACCGTAAAGTGCGTTAATACTGCAAAATGGGGATTCAGTACTTTGGGTATACTGCTTTGAAATGCTGCCCAAAAATGCTGTTTATTTCTTATTAAAGCTATTGGTAAAACTAAACCAGTTTAAGAAATGTTTCTCAACTATGTTTGGCATTCAGGGAAAACAGCCTTAAGCTTTCAATTGTTTCCTAATTTTTTTTCTTGATAATTATCTGGGAGCAGTGGGGTTACTTTGCAGTGTCTTCAGGCAAGTTCCATAGATATCATTAGGCTGCTTGTGAACATAGAGGAATGCTTAGTTTAACTTCTTTCATCCTGAAACACAGTTATTTTCTGGGAAAATTGCCAGAAACCTTCTCTATTGCCCCAACTTCACTCCCAACTTTTCAGCTCCTCAGATCCTGGTCCAATTTTCCTTCCTCTACCCTGTTCAGACTCAGCTTTCTAGCAAGAGTCCTTATGCATTCCCTTTCCACGAATATTTCAAATCCGAAAACATTGAGAATCATTACCTACACCTGTCTTCCCTTCTTGAAGTCAACTGGCTTTTTAAATTCAATTCATCACTTTTCTCCCTAATTTAATTTATTCTTGTTGTCCTGCATTGTGAACTGCCTACTTCTTTGTTTCTCAATTGGAAAGCAGTGAAAACTTTATACAAGTTCCTCCAAATCAATCTACAGGAAATTATGAAGTACTATTGAAGCTAAAGTTACAAATGTCAATTACTATTAGATTTATTCTATTTTTCCTTTAATCTTTTAATTCCTTTTGAGTTCTTTTTACAATGGACCTTGCATTATCATTTCACACAGTGTCCTAGTTGAATCAATCTGAGTAGTGTCAAAGGTTGCCGTAAGTTGCAAGGGAATATAGATAGGTGTAGAGCTAGGTAGAGAAGAGCAGCAGGAATTCAATCCAGAAAAAATATGAAATGATCACCTTAGAAGACTAAACTTGAAGATGAAATGCAAGGTTAATGCCAAGGATTCTTATAGTGTGGAAAAATAGAAGCATCTTGGGATTTAAGTTGCCAGACAAGTTGTTAGGGTGGTTAAGAAGGCATATGGAGTACTGGCCTTCATTAGTTTGGGAACTGAGTTCAAGAATTGCAAGGCAATGTGGCAGCTCTGAAAAACATTGGTTAAACACTGAGAGGATTGTGTTCAGTACTGGTTGCCTCTTTATAGGATGTGTGTGGAAACTTTAGAGAGGGTGCAGGTGAGATTTACAAGGATTAGAGAACATGTTTTTTGAGGAAAGGTTGACTGAACTTGAGCTTTTCTCTTTGGAGTGAAGAGGAGATTTGATAGAGATTATTAGAGGCCATACGAAGTGGACAACCAGCATCTTTTTCCCTGGATGGCCAATACCAGAGGACATCCTTTCAAAGTGAGTGGAGGAAATTTTAGGGGAGATGTCAGAAGTAGGTTTTCTACATAGAGAGCAGTGGTGCCTGGAATATACTGGTGGGGATGGTGGTAGAAGCTCATATGATGGGTGCATTTAGAAGACTCTTAGGTAGGTATATGAATGTACGATAAATAGAGGGTTATTGGCTGTGTAGTAGGAAAGGATTGGATTGATTATGGAATAGGTTTATATAGGTTGACAAAACATTGTGCATATTCAATCTGATTTTTTCTGATTGTGAAGTTCAGCAAAAAATAATATGGCTGAAGATCTCAGCTGGTCAAGGTGAACGTGGATCAATGTGACATTGTACCAATGGTTTATGACACCAAGAAGCAGGATGAGGGTTTGCACTGGTGATTCCATATCCAGACTTCTCCTGGTTCTGCCCATTACTGGCAAATCTCGACAACATAACAACCAGTTTTAGGAGGTTACAGATACCAAAATTATTTGGAAAGGGAAAGCTTCCAAAAGAAGATCATTAATAGGTTTGAAGGGCCAAAAGGAAAGTGAGATTCGTTTTAGTGGATCACAAAGGTAATCATAGGATCGAACTTGTTAGGACAAGTAAGTGCTTTCTCTACAATAGCCATTTTTGAATTGACTCTATGTTGTGTACTCATGGGTGGGTATCTAATGGCATGGACCTAGGAGTAGGTTATCTGTACACTATTTCTTCTAGGGTGTAGAGCTAGCTGCAAAGCAAGAAGAGTTAGAAGTGCATATAGATCAAGCTTTTAAAACAAAGCTCAGATTATCTTAACCAAAGTGTTAATAAAAAGGCTGACGACATTTTTGGGCTGATCTATGGATAAACCTCACCGGAGATTAGTAAGTTAAGGCTGCAATAATCCATAGAACCAAGTAGTAAAACTGGGGCCTATAACATCAGGCCTCACCATTGCATAGTTGTATTTTCCTGAAAGCATAATATTCTTCCAAGAGCATCTGCCTCAGATCTAACTGAAGGGTGTCATCTTGAGAAATGATTGGTAGCTTGGCAGATACGGAAGGAACTATTTCCTAATCAGAAGTCAAAATCTTTGAAACATGAGTGAATGCCTGAAAAGAACAGGGAGGAGACCAGGAGACTATCTCTACTTGAGAGAATTCACATACACACAGTGGCCACTTGATTAGGTGCATCTGTACACCTGCTCGTTAATGCAAATATCTAATCAGCCAATCGTGTGGCAGCAGCTCAATGCATAAAAGCATGCAAACATGGTCTAGAAGTTCAGTTGTTGCTCAGTGCAAACATAATAGCGGGAAGGTAATGTGACCTAAATGACTTTGACAGTGGAATAACTGTTGGTGCCAGACAGGGTGGTTTGAGTGTCTCAGAAACTGCCGAGCTCCTGGCATTTTCATGCACAACAGTCTCTAGAGTTACAGAAAATGGAGAAATATCAAACAAAAAATCCAATGAGCAGCAGTTCTTTAGGCAAAAAATGCCTTGTTAATGAGAGGGGTCAGAGGAGAATGATCAGACTGGTTCAAGCTGACAGGATGTCAACAGTAACTCAAATAACCATGTGTTACAACAGTGGTGTGCAGAAGAGCATCTCTGAACACAGAACACATTGAACCTTGAAGTGGTTGGGCTACAGCAGCAGCAGAATACCACGAACAAATAGTCAGTGGCCATTTCATTAGGTACATGATGTGCATAATAAACTGGCCACTAGGTGTACGCCACCAAGTGGCAGAATCAGGGCTTGCATTGGGGATTCCACACCCAGCATTTACCTGGGTCTGCCCATTACTGGCAAATCTTGACAACATATGCAATCAGCTTTAGGAGATTGCAGGCACCAAAATTATTTGGAAAGGAGAAGCTTCCAAAAGAGGATTATTATTAGGTTTAGAAGATCAGTAGGTTTCAATGGAACACACATATGATCACTGCATTGGATGTAATAGGCCAAGTGGGCTATTTCTCTACAATAACCATTTTCAAGCTGGCTCTATGTTCGATATCCTTGGGTGGGCATCCAATGGCATGGACCAGGGAGAAGGTTATCTATTCACTTTCTCTGCCAAGCTGGGCACAAAGCAGGAAGAGTTAAGAAGTGAATATAAATGGAGCTTGTATATAAAAAAAACAAAGATCAATTGAATTTAACCAATGAAGGTGTGCTAAATTTTAACAAATTTAATGAAAATATAACCACATTTTTGGGCTAATGTATGGATAACCCTCACTAGGGATTAGTGAGTTAATGCAGCAATGATCTATAGCACTAAATAGCAAAACCTGGTCTGTGACATCTGGCCTTTGCCAGTTCATAGTTGTATCTTCCTGAAACCATAATATTCTTCCAAGAGCATCTGCCTTAGAAAAATACCTTCTTGAGAAAAGAGTTTTAGCTTGGCATGTACCACAGATACTCTTTCCAGGCCAGAAGTCAAAACCTTCGGAACATGAGTGGATGCCTGAAAAGAGCAGGAAGGAGACTGAAACAACAGGAATTCTGCAGATGCTGGAAATTCAAGCAACACACATCAAAGTTGCTGGTGAACGCAGCAGGCCAAGCAGCATCTGTAGGAAGAGGTGCAGTCGACCTTTCAGGCCGAGACCCTTCGTCAGGAAGGAGACTGACTCTATTTGAGGGAGTTCACCTAGATGACAGTCCTGTAAAATTCATGTTGCACTTTTCGATACAAACTGATAGACATACAGGGAGATCCATAGCAACAGCAAGAGTTAATGACCAAGATGCCTTTTATTGGCAAAACGATTATTTACTGGATGAAAGTTCAGGTATTGAAAAGTCCCAAAAAGTGGTGTCTAAGTTAAGTGGACAATGGGAAGTTAAGGTTGGAAAGTCATTGACTAGCACCCTTTCTATACAGTATCTAATGGTTGGAAATAGCTAATTAAAATATGATTTATTCATGAGAAAATCCTAGTTGTTCAATGTCTCAGTTTATGCAAGAAGAACTGTGATCATTACTTCTTATAGGAAGCAACTTTAAGAATCTACAGAACTCAGGTTATGACACCTGAACATAAACTAAAATGATTAGCATACTTGCTTCACACCGTCATAGGTCTGAATTCCACTCCCCCAATACACAGCTCAATCCTTTCTCTCCCCAGATAAATGTTTTTACACAGGGTAGCCTTCACACTGATGGCACGAACATTGATTTCTCATTTTCTGGTAACTGCCTTTCCTCCTTCACCATTCACCATTCCCCCTTCTCCATTTATGTTTCCCTCTCACACCTTCTCTTCCTACTTGCCCATCACCTCCCTCTGGTGCTCCTCCCCCTTCCCTTTCTTCCATGTTCCTCTGTCTTCTCCTATCAGATACCCTCTTCTCCTATCAGATACCCCCTTCTCCAGCTCTTTGTCTTTGTCTCAAGAGAATCAACTTCCCAGCTCTTTACTTCACATCCTCCCCTTCTCTCAGTTTAACCTATCACTTGCCACCTTGCCCTTCTTCCTCCTCTCCCCCACTATCTTATTCTGACTTCTTCACACACACCCCCTCTTCCTTTCCAGTCCTGATGAAGGGTTTTGGCCCAAAACGTCAACAACTTATTCCGATCCATTGATACTGCCTAACATTCTGATCTCCTCCAGCACAATGCGTGTATGGCTCTAGACTTCCAGCATTTGCAGAACCTCTTGTGTTAATGCTTTTACAGTGATGGGTCTTGCAAACATTTGGACCAGACCAAAGATTTGCGAGGCCCATCAGTGTAAATGCTTTGCAATCCCATGCAAGAAGTTTAAAGCCGAGCTAGTCTCAAGAGAACCTTAAATTGTTTTTAATAAAATAGCAGGGTTTGAGAGCATGAGTCTTCACAATGTGGCCTCCTGAACCCATTCAGATAATCGGCTTCAATGACCTTCACTGTAATTTATTCCACATGTCTTTACCCTTTGTATAAATTCCGTGACTGTCCAGAAATCTTATCTAGAGACAAACTGCGTAATGCGATGGCAATCTTTCCCTCTTAATTCTCATGCTCATTTACTTGAAAATACAACACACCACGCTTTGCTTTTCTGCTTCAGGTACAAAGCTTTAGTAGCATAACCTAAACATTAAACTTACTTCATTCTTTGTCTTGAAGTCCAACACTCTGAACAATGTAAGGCACCATTCAGAATTTTAGCAGTTTATTATAATTTTGTTGTTTTCCAATTGATCTGCAACAAATGCTGTTAGTAACAACTTGGAGATATATAAGAATGCTGAACTTCAAAGTCTAAAGATTAATTTCTCACTCATTTAACTTGTGCACTTCCTTAATAAAGTACAATGTTATAACTTAATTTTCCATATGGTATTTCATTACTTTTCAAATCATAGAAATATTTTTAGAAATACCTTCCTGACTGGGGTCTTTCCTTGGCTGGTCATCCAGACTGGGTTTAGTGTAAATTGAACACACATGCATTCTATGTGGCTCAAAGTATAAAAACCCGGATCATTGTTTATTAACAGAAGTTTTTTTTCAATCACCTGGCAATTTAAGAGACCTAACTTACTTCTTAAGTTTGGATTGGAACAAAATTCAAGCTGTCTATTTGCTTAATAGAGATTCACACAAACTATCAGACAGTTTATAAAAATGGGGTTGCTCTTTAGCCCCCGCATTTGTACCTTTTTAAGTTTCCTTGTATCCCTACCTCATAGAGCTCTCACTCTGTCTGCCTGTCATTGACCTATCTTGCAGATGACTTCTACAACTTATCCCCATGATAATTATGGCCTCACCCACTCAGAGATATTCCCTTTGTCCTATCTATTCCACCTCCAACCTTTTCTGGGACTTAAAACTAATTTGTTTTCCTTTTTTTCATCCAGTTCTGATGAAGACTCTTCAATTTGACATGTTAACTCAAATTTTTCCTTCCACAGATGCCTGAACTACAGAAAATGTTCATCCTTTGCTGTTTTCAGCTTGAACAGTTAACTGTGTTATCTATCATTCAGACTTTAAGCATGTCATCAATCATTTCTACATTGCCACTGGGTCAAAAATTCCAATCATTCTCTACCCTAAAGAGTGATTGAAAGCTAGCTGCTAACTAAATCCTGGACAGAAATTGCTAGATTTTTAAATGTCAAATTAATTGAAGAATATGAAAGTTGTTGGAGCAAAGTTCAAAGTAAATTTACTATCAAAGTACGTACATGTCACCATATACTACCCTGAGGTTAATTTTGTTGTGGGCATTCACAGCAGATACAAAGAAACACAATAAAACCGATGAAAAACTAGACTCAAACAAAAATGGACAACAACCAACATGCAGAAGAAGACAATTTGCACAATTACAAGAAAAAAACAAATAATAATAATAGTAAAATAATAAGAGAAATACTATTGAGAACATGAATTGTAGAATTCTTGAAAGTGAGTCCACAGAATGTGGAATCAGTTTAGTGTTGAGGTGAGTGAAGCTATCACACTGGTTCAGGACTCTGATGATTGAGGGGCAATAACTGTTCCTGAACCAGGTGGTGTGAGTCTTGACTCTCAAACCATCAGAACCTCCTTCCTGTTGGCAACAGTGGGAGGAGAGCGTGGCCTCGATGGTGGGGTTCCTTGATGATGGATGCTGCTTTCTCGTGGCAGCATAGTTGTGCTCAATGGTGGGGAGGGCTTTTCCTGTGGAGGACTAGGCTGTATCCAGTACTTTTTGCAGACCTTTCCATTCATGGGCATTGCTGTTTCCATCCCAGGCCATGGTGCAACCAGTCAAGATACTCTCTACTGTGCATCTATAGAAGTTGGTCAAAGTTTTAGATGACATGCTCATTTTACGCAAACCTCTAAGAAAGTAGAGGTGCTTCCATGTTCTCTTTGTAATGACACGTACGTGCTGTTTTCAGGAAAGATTTTGTGATTATAATCCAAGGAATTTAAATTTACTGATCCTCTCCACCTCCGATCTCTTAATGAGGACTGGCACCCGTTTCCATAAGACCATAAGACAAAGGAGCAGAAGTAGGCCATTCGGCCCATCGAGTCTGCTCCGCCATTTTATCATGAGCTGATCCACTTTATCCTATTTAGTCCCACTGCCCCGCCTTCTCACCATAACCTTTGATACCCTGGCTATTCAGATACCTATCAATCTCTGCCTTAAAGACACCCAATGACTTGGCCTCCACTGCTGCCCGTGGCAACAAATTCCATAGATTCACCACCCTCTGACTAAAAAAATTTTTTCGCATTTCTGTTCTGAATGGGCGCCCTTCAATCCTGAAGTCATGCCCTCTCGTACTAGACTCCCCCATCATGGGAAACAACTTTGCCACATCCACTCTGTCCATGCCTTTTAACATTCGAAATGTTTCTATGAGGTCTCCCCTCATTCTTCTAAACTCCAAGGAATACAGTCCAAGAGCGGACAAACGTTCCTCATATGTTAACCCTCTCATTCCCGGAATCATTCTAGTGAATCTTCTCTGTACCCTCTCCAACGTCAGCACATCCTTTCTTAAATAAGGAGACCAAAACTGCCCACAGTACTCCAAGTGAGGTCTCACCAGCGCCTTATAGAGCCTCAACATCACATCCCTGCTCCTATACTCTATTCCTCTAGAAATGAATGCCAACATTGCATTCGCCTTCTTCACTACTGACTCAACCTGGAGGTTAACTTTAAGGGAATCCTGTACGAGGACTCCCAAGTCCCGTTGCATCTCAGAACCTTGAATTCTTTCCCCATTTAAATAATAGTCTGCCCATTTATTTTTTCTGCCAAAGTGCATAACCATACACTTTCCAACATTGTACTTCATTTGCCACTTCTCTGCCCATTCTTCCAATCTATCCAAGTCCCTCTGCAGACTCTCCGTTTCCTCAGCACTACCAGCCCCTCCACCTATCTTCGTATCGTCAGCAAACTTAGCCACAAAGCCCTCTATTCCATAATCCAAATCATTGATGTACAATGTAAAAAGACGCGGCCCCAGCACTGATCCCTGTGGAACACCACTGGTAACCGGCAGCCAACCAGAATAGGATCCCTTTATTCCCACTCTCTGTTTCCTGCCAATCAGCCAACGCTCTATCCACGTATGTAACTTTCCTGTAATTCCATGGGCTCTTATCTCGTTAAGCAGCCTCATGTGTGGCACCTTGTCAAAGGCCTTCTGAGAATCCAAATATACAACATCCACTGCATCTCCCTTGTCTAGCCTACTGGTAATTTCCTCAAAAAATTGTAATAGGTTTGTCAGGCAGGATTTTCCTTTAAGGAATCCATGCTGAGTTCTGCCTATCTTGTCATATGCCTCCAGGTACTCTGTAACCTCATCCTTGACAATCGACTCCAACAACTTCCCAACCACCGACATCAAGCTAACAGGTCTATAATTTCCTTTTTGCTTCCTTGCCCCCTTCTTAAATAGCGGAGTGACATTTGCAATCTTCCAGTCCTCCGGAACCATGCTAGAATCTATCCTCCTCCTGTAGTCAATGATCAGCTCTTTGGTTTTGCTGTCACTGAGTGACAGGTTGTTGTGGCACCACTCAGCCAGATTTCCTTGTATGCCGAAGTGTTACTACAGTAAAAGGTCATGGCCTTATTGAATGATAGAGATGACACAGGAGGCTAAGTGACCTACCCATGTTTCTATTTCTTCCTTAACAACAATCAATTAAGGGTTTCAGCCCGAAATGTCAATTGTTTATTCACCTCCATAGATGTTGCTTGACTTGCTAAGTCCCTTCAACATTTTGTGTGCATTGCTCAAGATTTCCAGCATCTGCAGAACCTCTTGTGTTTACCCGTTTCCCTGTGTGGCTGCGATGCTGCTGCAAGTAGCTTTTTCCTTATACCTGTGCCTGACCGTGCTTTTGCACATGGCAATAGACTCAACTTGAATTTGCACCATTTAAACAAATATTGCTGTGTTCCTACTTCTCCTGACACCGTACTTGTCCATGTTTTGCTCTATGTGCCATCTTCTAACCCACTCACTTAACTTGTTTATGGTCCCTTGTCATCTCCGTGTCCTCGTCACAGCCTTCTTTCCCTTCTGGCTTTGTGCTGTCAACACACTTGGATACATTTCAGCTGGTTCCTCCAGCTAAATTATTAGAGTAATTGTAAATAGCTGAGGTCATAGCACTGACCTCTGCGGCATTTCAGAAACTATTGCTCACCAACATGAAAGTAACTTATTTATTCACACCCTGTTTTCTGTCAGCTAACCCACTATGCTTATTCATTACAGACAAGAGAAAAGCTGCAGATGCTGGAAATCCAAGCAAGACATACAAAATGCTGGAGGAACTCAGCAGGCCGGGCAGCATCTACGGAAAAAAGTAAACTCGACGTTTTGGGCCAAGACCCTGTGGCAGGACTGGAGAAAAAAAGATGAGGAGAAGATTTAAAAGGTGGGGTAAGGAAGATAAAAAAAAAATCACAAGGTAATGGGTGAAACCGGGAGGGGGGAGGGATGAAGTGAAGAGCTGGGAAGTCGATTGGTGAAAGAGATACAGGGCTGAAGAAGTGGGGAGTCTGATAGGAGAGGTCAGAAGGCCATGGAATAAAGAAAAGGGGGGAGTAAAGGACAGAAAAGATAATGCTTATTCATTACCCAACCAAATGATAACCTTTTTGACTCTTTGAAGAAACATGCTCAAAGTACACATGAAATAATGAAAGGCCACTTGGTCCCTTCAATATTTTTGACCATTTCATAGTTGATTTGACTGTAAACTCAATATAACACTTATAACAATATAACACTTCCATCTGCCACCAGTAACCTTCCACCCATGTTCTTAACAAGAATTTAGCTACTTCTACGTTAAAAATTTTCAAGGACTGTTTCTATTGCTCTTTCAGGAAGAGAGAGACTTCAGGACTCTCTAGGAGGGGAATAAAAAGGCCCACATCTCTATAATAAATGGTTAAGATTCTTTTTAAACAGTGACTCTTACTTCTAGGCCTTTCAGTAAGAGGAAACACCATCTCCACCTGCACCCTGTCAGGATCCCTTAGGAGCTTATATGTTTCACTGTAGTTTCCCTTCAATCTTCTCAAGCCCAGCAAACCCAAGCCCAGACTATACAATTGCATAATGTTTTTTAATAAAGTGCTGCTCAACATTTCCTTATTAATAGACCTTGGCAGTTTTGCAACAACTGATAGTGGACCAATTGGTCTACATTTCCTTTTTTTTGGAACGTAGATCAGTACAGCACAGTACAGACCCTTTGGTCCATGATGTGCCAAACTTTTAACCTACACCAAGGTCAATCTGCCCTTCCTTCAGAATCAGATTCAGGCTTAATATCAGCAGCATATGTCGTAAAATTTGTTGTTTTTGTGGCAGCAGTACAATGCAGTACGTAATAATAAAATTGTAAATTATAATGAATAGTATATAGAACGATAAATTAAATTAAGTAGTGCAGAAAGACAGCAAACAAGTACTGAGGAAGTGTTCATGGGTTCATTGTCCATTCTGAAAACTGATGGTGGAAGGAAAGGAGGTGTTCTTGAAACATTGAGTGTGTGTCTTCAGGCTCCACTTCCTCCCTCCCACAGAGCCCACCATTTTTCTTTCATCTGTCTGCCTATCTAAGGGTCTCTTCAAAGAGACCCAATGTATCTGCCTCTACCACCACCCCTGGCAGTGTGTTCCACACATCTGCCTCTCTCTGTGTAAAAACCATCCACCTCCCCCCATACTTCCCTCCAATCACCATAAAGTTATGCCCAGTCCTTGTACTCTGCTTTCAGGTTTGATGCTCCAAAGTGTATCTCTTCACACTCTTCCGGATTGAACTCCATCTACCACTTCTTAGCCCAGGTCTGCATCCCATCAATGTCCCATTGTACATACGACAACCTTCTACACTATCCACACCAGCAACCTTCATGACATCTGAAAATTTACTAACACACCCTTTGACTTCCTCATGTCAGTCATTTATAAAAATCACAAAGAGTGGAGTACCCAGAACAGATCCCTGTGGAACACCGCTAGTCAACAATCTCCAGACAGAATATTTTCCATCTACTACCACCCTCTGCCTTCTGCAGGCAAGCCAATCTTGTATCCATATCACCAGGTTTTCCCTGGATCCTGTGCCTCCTGACTTTCTAAATGAGCCTACTATGGGGAACCTTGTCAAATACCTTTCTAAAATCCATATGCACCACATCCACTGCTTTGCCTTCATCAAAGCAGTGGATGTGGTGCATATGTTTTGTCATTTCCTCAAAGAATTCAGTCAGGCTCATGAGGCATGACCAGCACTTCACAAAGCCATGCTGACTACCCCCAATCAGAATATGCTTCTCCAAGTGCTCATATAATTAATCTCTAAGAATCCTCTCCAATGGTTTGCCCACCGCTGACAGAGGACTCACTTGTCTATAATTCCTTCATCATCATTATTATGTGCCGTGTTGTATGACGTGGGCAATCATAATCCTTGACCATGATTGTTCTTGCCAATTTTTTTCTACTGATGTGGTTTGCCATTGCCTTCTTCCAAGCAGTATCCTTACAGCCATCATCGATACTTTTCTGAGATTGTCTGCCTGGAGTTAGGGATTGCATAACCAGGACCTGTGATACACACCATATGACCATCAGCCACCTGCTTCCATGAATTCATGTGACCCTGACTGGGGGAACTAAGCAGGTGCTACACCTTGCTAAAGGGTGGCCTGCAGGCTAGCAAAGGGAAGGAGCACCTTATACCTTCTTTGTAAGAGACGTGCCTCCACACCACTACCCATATCATTCCTTGGGTTTCTCTATTTTTGAACTAAGGAATAACTTTCATCAATCTCCAATTCTCTGACACTACTGCTGTGGCCAGTGAGAATGTAAAGACCAACACTAAAGATGCAGCGGTCTCTTCCCTCAATTCCCATAGTCACCTGTGGTATATCCCCTCCAGTCACAGGGACCTATCTATCCTAATGCTTTTCAAAAGTTCAAGCACACCCACCTTCTTAACCTCAACGTGTTCCAGCATATCGGCCTGTTTTACACTGACCTCATTATTTGTCAAGGTCCTCTCACTGGTGAATACTAAAGCAGGTTATTCATTAAGGACTCCCCTACCTTCTCCCACTCCAGATATGCTTCCCCTTTAATCCTTGATCGGTCCTACCCTGACTCTAGTCATCCTCCTGTTCTTCACATAGAGCTTGGGGTTTTCTTTAATCCTACACACCAAGGCCTTCTCATGTCACCTTATAGCTCCCCCAAGTACACTCTTAAGCTCCTTCCTGGCTACCATGTGTCTCTCAAGAGCCCTGTCTGATCCTCATTTTGTAAACCTTAAGTACACTTTTCTTATCCCCTTGAACAGATGATCCACATTTTTTGTCAACCAATGTTCCTTCACCCTACAACCCTTTCCCTGCTTTAAAAGGACAAAGTGATTCAGAATCCCATGCAAATGCTCACTGAACAACCTACACATTTCCATTTTACATTTTCCTGAGCACATCCATTCCCAATTTTTCTGTCTCCTTTTCCTGAACAGCAATGCAACATTTGCTGTTTTATTACCTACTGGGACTATTCTAAACTCTGGAGAATTTAGGAAATTCACAACCAGTGTATCCACTATCTTTCAGTGGCCTCTTCTAGGACCCTTACAATAAAGGCTGATGAGTCCCAAGGATGTCCCAATGAGTCCCAAGCCTTTCAAAACAGTAGTTTCATTAATACTTTTTTCAATACTAATTTACACTCAGGGGCCACTTTATTAGTTACACCTGTAGGCCAGTTGATTAATGCAAATATCTAACACCCAATAAAAGCATCCAGATATGATCAAGGGGTTCAGTTCAAACATCGGAATAGGGGACAAAATGTGATCTAAGTGACTTTGACTGTGAAATAATTGTTGGTGCCAGACTGGTTTGTTTGAGCATCTTAGAAACTGCTAACCTCCTGGGATTGTCACACTCAACTGTCTCTGGAGTTTACAGAGAATGGTGTGAAAAACAAAAAATATATACAGTGAGCGGCAGTTCTGTGGGTGAAAACGCCTTGTTAATGAGTGAAGCTCAGAGCAGAATAGCCAGATTGGGTCAAACTGAAAGGAAGGTGACAGTAACTCAAATAACCATACGTTAGAACAAACCATCTCTGAACTCACAGTTCGTTGAACCTTGATGTGGATGGGCTACAGCAGCAGAAGACCAGGCCAAGTTCCACTCCAGTGGCCACTTTATCAAGTATGCTCCTGTAGTTAATGGAGGGGCCACAATGTATGTCCCACATTCACACCTTTGTTCTTTGTTCCATCTGAAATGTCTTTCATGTCCTTGACTGACCCTAGCATGTTAAAAATATGTATTAAGATAGAAAGCTACAGCTATTCTGGGGGGTGTCATTTGTGACACAATTGTCAGCACTCCTGTGAAGTGTGTGTGTGTGTGTTTGTTCCACTTCATGGATTTGAGCACAGAGCTTGAAGGTGGCATCGTATATCAGCACACCTAAACTGAAGGTCCTATTTTAACCAGCACTATGCTAAAGAATATCAGGGATGCAACCCCAGAGTCCTGATTATCTGATGTTGTTAAACCAGTTTACTTACTCATTATAACATTGCTGATGTGGAAGCTTAATTTGTGTAGATTGACTGCTGCGCCTTCTACATTCTAACAGTGACTACACTCTCTCCATCTGCCACAAAAATTGTTTTTTTCTGGTGGCCTGCTTCTTAGAGCACCTTTACTCTGTCTGCCATAAAAGGTGGGTTTTCCCATGGCCACCCATTTTAATTCTACTTCCCATTCCCATTCCAACATGTCAGTCCTCTTCTACTGCCAAGATGAGACCACTCTCAGGTTGGAGAAACAATACCTCACATTCCATCCGGATACCCTCCAACCTGACAGCACAAACATCGATTTCTCCATCTTCCAGTAATTTCTCCCCTTTCCCTTTCCCTTTCTCCATTTCCCTGTTCTGGCTCCCCTCTTACCCCTTCCCTTCCCCTCACCTGCCCATCACCTCCCACTGGTACTCCTCCTATCCTTCCCTTTCTCCCATGGTCCACTCTCCTCTCCTGTAAAGGTTCCTCTTTCAGTCCTTTACCTCTTCCGCCTATTAACCTCCAGCTTCTCAGTTCATCCCCTCCCCCCCACCCACCCACCTCACCTGTTCTCACCTATCTTCAGCCAGCTTGTACTCCTTCCTCTTCCCCCACCCTCTTATTCTGGCTTCTTTCCTCTTCGTTTTCAATCCTGATGAAAGGTCTCGGCCCAAAATGTCAACTGTTTATTCCTCTCCGTTGATGCTGTCTGATCTTCTGAGTTCCTCCAGCATTTTGTGCATGTTGCTCAGGATTTCCAAGGTCTGCAGAATCTCTTGTCTTTATGATTTACTGCACTCCAAAGGTTTTTTGTTAGCTGCTAAATCCTATAGGATCTTCTAGAAGAGATGCAAAAGGCATTGCACAAATGTGTGTCAACCCTTTTAAAGAATTTCTTTTGTTCTTATCTAATGGAATATCTTACTGTGCCATGGAACTTTTATCGTGCCATGGTCTGTTCTTATCAAATTACTGTATTGCTTTGCACTGTTGTAACTATATGTTATAATTATGTGGTTTTTGTTAGTTTTTAAGTCGGTTTGTCATGTGTTTTCGTGATATCATTCTGGAAAAACATTTTATCATTTCTTAATGCATGCATTACTAAATGACAATAAAAGGGGACTGTGTGTCCTCATAATTATCATAATCATATCTATCCAATACCGTTAACATCTAAATATTATTTACACAGGCAGTGTAATATAACAATTGATTACTAAAGAAGTACTTTTATTGGCAAATCTGAGACGTTGGTTTGAACAATTTCTTCATTCATCAGTGAGTATGTTTCAATGAAAATAATGCATTGCCTGTGATGTAATTTGGAACGTCCTGGGGTTTTGATGGATATCAGTTCTTCCTTTCTGCAAAAGTTTGTAGATGAAACTAAGAAGTGTTGCATTTCCAAAAGTTGTCCATCCAGGGTCACAGGCTGGCAAGCAGTGATTGCATACTAATGAGAGTGGCCTGTGATGCAAAAAACTTTGAGAGGAGATCTTCACTACTTCATGATGTCAGTACTAAAGATAGGATAAAGAGAGGAAAAAGAAGGCAAAAGAGGTATTATCATTCTATTTTTAATACAGGATATAGGCTTGCATGAAGAGTAATTCTACATGGCGAGCAGAAGCAAGAAGAAGGGAAATATCTCTGCATTCGCTACAAACTACCAAACAGTGTGAATAACATGCAGCAGGAGATTATCAAACAGTCCAGGTTGATCACACCAATTATCCTGAGGCATTGAAATTATTGCACAGAATTCATCTTTCCCTACTTGCTTATGGCTAAAACAGCACTTATAGATTGAATTTGAGGTCTGTAATGGCCTTTTCAGAGAGAATTTGTTTCAAAGGTAATTCATTGTAACTTATAACAAGGGCAGTATGTGATGATATGGTCCATTGTTTGATCTAGATAACCACAGTAAAAATGACCATATCAATGTGTGGGAATGGTCCCTACAGCACATCTGCAACCACCAGACTATTAAGAAGGTGTCTTGATATCCTCCCCTGATAGATCTTTTGGTGAACAGTGCAATTGACTGGAATGCAGAAGCAACAATTATTGTCTTGGGGAGAATTTCTTTCAGGGCTCACTAAAGCCACGAATTCCTGCAAGTCAGCTGCTGATTCTAAGCTCTTCCTTCAAAGGCTGGCGAGAAGGTATGTATGCATTTGCCGACACGGAACGGCTGAGTGCTGCAGATAGTGAGGGCTGAGACGCGTCAAGAGCAACTGCAATCTTATCCAGAATTGTCTGTTCCTTCCAAGTCATGTGTTTATCTTCTCTGTTTCCCTCCAGAGTGTTTGAAACACTTTGTTTAAATGCACTGCGTGCAGGGCAGTGCAAATAAGGTATCAACAGGAATAAAAATCAGAATTATACTTAAATGCAATTGACAGCAGCATACTTTGTTTCAAAAAATATTTAAGTTAGCTTTATAATGCAGTATCATGCAAACCGCATGATGTACTTAGCACTTTAAACTTACGCAGGACAAAGGATGAGTCCCTTTGTAGCTCGGTGTGACTGTTGTTCACCCGTTTTCCTGGAGCTTTCATTTTATTGGTCGCCGCGATCACGCCACTGACTCCCAAGAGTATTTCATCCTTTGACAGGTTTCACCTGCAGACACGCACTGTTTATGAAAGCACCGGTGCCATGCTCTCAGGGTGTTCTTTTAAGAACAGAGGATGATTTATCAAGGACGTTCCCTTGGGTAAGCTTAAGTACCAGCTGTGCGATAGCCAGAGACAAAAGCTGCCTTAGCTGTTGAAATTACAGGTATCGCTGATTACAGAGTCCGTCTTCGGGTTACACCTGGGTAATAACTGCATGTAGGTTTGTGGTTCACACGCAGGCAGACAGGGTGGAGTTTGTTCTCTGGTACTTCAAGGAGATTCTTAATTTATGCTGAAAGAAAGTATAATCCAGGTATAAATATCCGGTCGCGATTGATGGCGGTGTTGAGAGCACCCCTCCTCATGCAGCGAGGAGAAGCGCTAGGCAGTCGCTGCCCCAGCCGCGTTCTTCACCAGGACTGACTGACGGATAATTGCTGGCGGTACGGGTCTGTTCACTTAGTAGTTGACCGGACTGACAACAAAGTTTCATTAACAAACTTACTGGCACTTTCGTGCTGTTGGAAAGCAGTTCATTCTGCGCTGTTTGCAAAGCAACGCACGTATAAGGAGTATCTAAGACTAGTAGTTGATAGTAGACGGCACAGAGGAAGCTGGAGGGTGTCAGCGAGTCAGGCAGATGAGGGGTCTGAACCCAAAACAACTTCCCATTTCCCTCCTGGTCCACAGTGGGATGCTTGCCTCCAGCTTTTTGTATATTACTCCAGATTACAGCATCTGCTCTCTCTTGTGTCTCCGTTTGATAGCAGGGGAATGGGGAGAGTGCTGGAAAATGGTTTAGAGTCAGCATGGACGTTGCTGGGCTGAAAGGCCAGCTTATGTGCTGTCTGACTATAGCTGCAAACAGCCCTCATCAGACCTGCAAAGTAAAACAGAGAAGCTTCAATGTTCAAGATAGATTTCAAAGTAAATTCAATATCAAAGTAGGTGCATGTCACATTGTACTGTCCAATGATCCATTTTCTTGCAGGCATTCACTGGAAATAAATAAATACAATAGAATTTATGAAAAACTGTAAATAACAGAGAATGCCAAATAACCAATGTGCAAAAGAAGATAAATCATGCAAATAATAAATAAAAGTAAGTAAATAATATTGAGAATATGAGTTCTAGAATCATTAAAAGTGAGTGTATACATTGTGGAGTCAGTTTAGTGTTGAGGTGAGTGAAGTTTATCCCTGTTGGTTCAAGAGCCTGATAGTTCAACCAATCACCTGGTATGATGGAGGCGTGTTCAATCATAGTGGCGGATCCCCTAGTAGGCTCAATGACAAACTACTCTAAATAGCTATCTCTTAGACATTTAACAAATTCACTCTCTTGAAATCCATTTCCAACCTGATTTTCCCAATTGACCGGCATGTTAAAATCTCCCATAACATTGCCCTTTTGACTCGCCTTTTCTACTTCTTGTTGTAACCTGTGGTCCACCTCCCTGCCACTGTTGGGAGGCCTGTATATAACTGCCATCAATGCCCTTTTACCCTTGCAGTTTCTTAACTCAACCCACAAGGATTCAACATCTTCCGATCTTATGTCGCATCTTTCTACTGATTTGATGCCATTCCTTACCAGTAGAGCCACACTACCCCCTTTGCCTATCTTCCTATCCCTCCGATATAATGTGTAACCTTGGACATTTAGCTCCCAACTACAATTATCCTTCAGCCACAACTTGCCCCAGCATTTACTGTGTAGTCCTACCCCTATCTGACTTCTCAATGTGAATCACTTCACATACATCTGGAATCTCCGGAGCTGAAGGCCCCAAAATCCTTGGCTTTGCGTGTTTCAGTGGCCGGGGAGAGGTCGAAGGCATTCGGCAGAGGATGGCGCTCGGGAGGCTATATTGGAGAGGCTGCTCAGAAGCTTGGAGTTTTCGGACAGATGGACTCAGGGTCGGCTGTGGTCGGCTGCTTCCAAGGTATTGGCAAGTTGACGGTGCCTGGAGGTTTATGGCAGGGAGTTTCTCCCTTTTGCCGCCTGCTATCGGGGACTCGGGAGTCAATCGACTCAGGACTTTGAGACTTTTTTTTTACTGTGCCCATGGTCTGTTCTTTACCAAATTATGGTATTGTTTTGCACTGCTGTAACTATATATTATAATTATGTGGTTCTGTCAGTGTTAGTCTTTGGTCTGTCCTGTTTTGTGTGATATCACTCCGGAGAAACATTGTATCATTTCTTAATGCATGTATGCATTTCTAAATGACAATAAAAGAGGACTGAGTGTTCTCATAATCTAATATCCAGAACATGCCTGAAGTGAGTCTACCAGAGCATTACTGACTACGCAAGAAAAAACAGCATTGACTATACCAGTAATGGCAGTAACCCTTCCCTCACTGATGCTCTGTACAATTTTAATGCACACTTTGAAGCCAGCAACACAATACCGGCCACGAAAACTACCCCTTTCCCTGGTGAGCAGCCACTATCTGTAGCAGATGTGAGAAGGACTCTGCAGAGAGTCAACCACCACCCCCCCCCCCCCCGCCCCGTAGGGTGGCCAGGCCAGGAAATCTCCCAGGCTGAGTACTGAAGGAATTTTCACCCAGCTCACTGATGTCTTCATGGACATCTTCAGTGCATCGTCCACCCAGACTGTTGTCCCCACATGCTTCAAATCAACCACATTCATCCCTATACAGGTACCAAAATATTCTACACCTTCAGATCTAAATGACTACCATCCGGTGGCACTGATGCCAATCATTGTCAAGTGTTTTGTATGGCTGGTCATGGCACATATCAAAACCTGCATACCTGCCACAATGGGCACTCACCAATATGTTTACCGACAGAACCACTCCATGACAGATAGCATAGCATCTGTTAATCGCCTGGCTGTGATACACCTAGAATACAAGGGCATTATGTCAGAATGCTCGATTCCAGTTCAGCATTCAACACTATTGTCCCACAGATCTTGGTGAGCAAACTCCTACTCCTCAGTCTAAATATACTGTGCAACTGGATGCTGGACTTCCTACTGGACAGACCTCAGCTAATCAGGATACATAACCACCCCTCTCTCCCCGGTATCTTCAACAAGGGTGCCCCTCCCAGGGCTGTGTGTTGACCCCATTTCTTGTACACTGTGTTCACACATGGCTTCCATGGACAAACACCCGAGCAATCACATCGTTAAGTGCGCTGATGACATGACAGTGGTGGGGCATATCACCAATAACGATGAAGTGGTCTACAGGGAGGAGCTGGAAGAACTCAACCTCTTCCTCAATGTCAACAAGACAAACGAGGTGGTTATAACTTCAGGAGGACTCACACCACTCTTTACATCTGTGGCACAGCAGTGGAAACTGCAAGCTGTTTCAAACTCCTGGGAGCGCACATCTCTCACAACTTCTCATGGTCCCAGAAAGCATTCTACACAATCGCCGACGCCTCTGCGTTCTGAGGAGGCTGAAGAGAGCTAGACTATGCACACCCATACTCATTCTACGTCATTCTACACATGCGCAGAACAGAGCATCTTAACAAGCTGCATCACCGCATGGTATAGAAACCGCACCACAGCAGACGGGAAGGCTTTACAATGGGTAGTCAAAACTGCTCAGGAGAGAGGTTATATCGCATCCATACCAGGGCCACCAGTCATAAAAACAGCTACTTTCCACAAGCAGTAAAATTGATCAACACCACCGCCCACACCCCCAACCATGGCTACTTTATAATTTCCCATCAGTAACCTTATGTACAGACACTCCTGTGCCTAGCATCACTTTATGGACAACCAATCCATCAACGTTTATAAGCCATCTTACGTATTTATGTGTATGGTATTTTTAAAATTATTATTGTGTTCTTTATCTTATTGCGTATTTTTGTGCTGCATCGGTCCAGAATAACATTTATTTTGTTCCCTTTTACACTCATGTACTAGAAAAGACAATAAAAAATCTTGAATCTTGAATAAGTTCCATCTACTAACAATCCACCCGACTTTCCGTCTGAACTACTATACATTCTGCTGCAGTCTTAGACCCTTTTCCTCACTATCCAGAATGTCACCACATTCTGCCAGTCCTGTCACCCCACCCCTGACTCTCTCTCCTGTTATCACAGTATGCTTGGGATGGATGGTGGGGGCAGTTAATATTTATCATAATTTCTGGTCCAGTCTCTAAGAATAGAAGTGAATTTCAGAACTGGAACACCACAGCACAGTACAGGTTCTTCAGCACATGAGGATATATCTATCTTATAGCCTATTCTAAGATCACTCTAACCCATCCCTCTTACGTATCCCTCCATTTTTCTATCATCCATGTACCTATCTAAGAGTTTCTAAAATGTTCCTAATGTATCTGCCTCTAGCATCATCCATGGCAGGGCGTTCCTTGCACCCATCACCCTCCTTGAAAAATCCTACCTCTGACATCACCAATATACTTTCCTCCAAACCCCTTAAAATTATGCCCCCTCATATGCGCCCCGGGAAAAAGTCTCTGGCTATCCACTCGATCCATGCCTCTTATCATCTTGTACACTTCTATCGAGTTACCTCTCATTCTCTTTAGCTCCAGACAGAAAAGAAATCCTCTTTTATGATCTTCATAAGACATGCTTTCTAATCCAGGCAGGAGGAGAAGATGGTGGCACGACGCAGTGCACGCAGCTCTCCGGTGAAATGATATCGTATTTGTAAGTAGGATGCCGTGCACAATTCTGATTTGATGGAGACAGACGTCAGAAGCAGAGAAATTTCTGAAATGCCCGGTTCGCTGCCGCTGCTACTGTGCGATCGAGAATCTCCGGAGGGAAGGCCCCAAAATCCCCGGCTTTGCCTGCTGCTGGTGACCAAGGCTGAGGTTGCAGCGTTCGGCAGAGATGGTGCTCGGTACTCGGTGTCGGAGGGCTGATCGGAGCTCGAAGTTTTCGGACGACTCAGAGTCGGACTGTGGTCAGGCATGGCAGGGAGAGTTTTCTTCCTTCTCCTGTCTGCATGAGATGTGGGACTTTTGAGAGACTTTGAATTTTTTTACTGTGCTCACGGCCTCTTCATCAAGTTATGGTATTGTTGCACTGTTGTAACTATATGTTATAATTATGTGGTTTTTGTTAGTTTTTCAGTCTTGGTCTGTCCTGTGTTTCTGTGCTATCACACCAGAGGAACATTGTATCATTTTGTATCATTTCTTAATGCATGCATTACTAAATGACAATAAAAGAGGACTGCGTGTCCTCATAATCTAATCTATTCTAATCTAATCCTGACGAAGGGTTTTGGCCTGAAACGTCGACTGTACCTCTTCCTAGAGATGCTGCCTGGCCTGCTGCGTTCACCAGCAACTTTGATGTGTGTTGCTTGAATTTCCAGCATCTGCAGAATTCCTGTTGTTTTTAATCTAATCTAAACCTCTTTGTACCTTCTCTAAAGCTTCTACATCCTTCCTATAATGAGAGGACCAGAACTAAACACAATGTTGAAACTATGGCCTAACCTGGGCCGGCTGGTGGCTCAACGACATCGACGCCGGACCCGAGAGCAGAGGTTCCCGGGTTCGAAACTAGTCGGGTCCGCTCCTGGGTACGCTTTCCATCCGTGCCGGGTTGAGTGTGGAGATCGCAGTTTGACCTCGTGAAAATAAAGGGAAAATACTGCAAGAAAATGTCTGTGTGAGCAGCGGCGCGCCACACAATCTCTCTTTCTTGCTCCGCGCCTTGTAAAAGTCATGAAAAAGACATCATCACGGACGCACGCATGGATGAATGCACGGACACGCAGACGCACACACACAGATGCGCACTCATGCAGGCACACGCCAAAAAAAAAGAATTTATGGCCTAACCAAGGTTTTATAGAGCTGGAATGTGACTTCATGGTTCTTAAACTCAGTCACCCATCTAAGGAAGGCAAACACACCATGGGCTTTCTTAACAGCCATATCAACTAAAACACTTGAAAACTTCTACAAATGTACTGAGGAGAACACTCTGGCTGGCTGCATCACCATTTGGTATGGGGGGGGGAACTACTGCATAAGATCAAAGTAAGTTGCAGAAATTTTAAAATTAGTCAGCTCCATCATGGGTGCTAGCCTGTGTTGTATCCAAGACATCTTCAAGGAGTGGTGCCTTCGGAAGGCAGCATCCATCATTAAGAGCCCTCACCACCCAGGACATGCTCTCTTCTCATTGTTACTGTCGGGAAGGAGGTACAGAAGCCTGAAGGCACACACTCAGCAATTCAGTAACAGCTTCTTCTCTTCTCCCATCCGATTTCTAAATGGACATTGAACCCATACCCCCTAATGAACACTACCTCACTACAAGGAAACCTCAGATGGCTAGAATGTGCAGCAGATATTCCAGTCCCCCATTTTCACCAGTGCTGGGATGAGCTTGCCCTTGCTGGATGTTGAGAGCTGTTGTACCATCCAAGCTGAGAGCTAAAGCATTGGAGGAGCTACTTGCTGGTTGTCTTGTCATAGTCAAGACAAAATGAAAGGGTTGGCTTGAAGCTTTGATGGCCTGGGATAAATCAGCAGATCAAGCAGTTTGTTCGGGATACCAACACATCCAAAAGAACTTTAAACTTAAATTGGGCAATTTAGAATTTACTATGCTGTGGATGTGTGTGTATATATATTCTAAATTCAGCATGTGATGGCTAGTTACATACTGCATTTGAGTTTGAGTTGAGATGCATTCTTTATTGAGTGGGGTGTGTATTTAATACTTCAGTAATATTGTAAATATATTGTTTGATTAAGCACTCTTTGTTGTTTACATTAAGTAAAAAAAAACTAAATTTACGCGAGTTAGTCCCGGCTCCTTGTTTTTCTTTCAATTAGTTTTTTGTTTTGAAGTTACAAATCAGAACACAAACCCCAGCATGTGGAATGAGAAGGTTGCTGAAGGATACACCTTGGCACTGGAAGTCTATCTACAAATCCCAGCCCACCGGCAGTAGAAATACAAGCAGTATTCAGGCAAACCTGATTGATGACCTTTTGCTCTTGTTGACAGTTCAATCGAAGAGTCAGCACGCTGTATGCCTCAGGCAGCAGGGGAGATACATCAGAAACTCAATTTACAAAATAATTTAGATCTTTAGACAGATGGACCACATTTAATAAATTCAAATCAATTATAATGCTACTGAAGTGAGCAAGAAATGTATCTCCCAGTCATTTACAACAGGAACATTTACAATATAAGAATGAAATAGTTTTTCATCTATCAAATTCCTTGACTGATGCATCTTGATATTTGTTGCTTAGATCAAGGTCGATTTTCATTCTAGCTACAAGTTGGTTGATTTATATCATAATCTTGTTTAAAGATTAAGCTGAAGAATTCAATGATTCAAAGTGAAACAGCCACATAAAATAGACATGATAACATGTTCACACATAGCCAACATTAAACGTTAGCATTCTGCTTCACTGCAAAATGACATTGGCACTGGAACAATCAAAGTAATCAGAGGGAACCTGTTCCGACTGGGGCTGTGGATAGGCATAGGAAGGAAATGTGTCCTACTTCATTGACAGAGCTCTGCCGACATCTGTAAACACAGCAGGCTACAGGGGGACTGCTTCACCCAAGTACAATGTAGTATCTGAACTGTATTAGATATCATGCAAGAATGTGGCAAGTGTCCATGTGGCCAATTGATCTTGCAGTGAATTGACTGGGCCTCCTACACGTGAAAGCCCCTCTCCTTTTTTGCGGGCTTTTGAGGGTGCACATCTACACCACAATACACCTACCACCACAATAGGTCTCACTGGCTCTCCTTTTAGCCTTGAACCACCTGGATGACAGTAACACCTACACCAGGCTGCTGTTCATTCATTACAACATTCAACACGATCATTCCCCAGGTACCCAGAGCCCAGTTCATTGCTCCTACCTTGTAGGTTGCCCAGCGTGTACTGTGCCTTAAGTGACTCAGTAGAGCTCCCTAATCCTACTACTCCCTTATCTTTCTTGCTCCGTGCGTAGGTTACAGTATTGGCACAGCAAGCAAACCTGGTCGGCCTCACTGGCAGCTTTGAGATGGGAGACAAGGGGCCTCGCCAGCAGCAAATGCAAATGGCACAGTCAACACTATACATCAAATTCCCATTCCTAATGTGTGACTGAGGCTTCACATTTCACAGAACTGCCTCCTAAATGGAGTTAGCTATCATTGTGATGTGTAACTGTAACACTTTATAGTGTTTGTAGTGATGCACTAAATCCTTACCTCACCTCCTTCCACATGTTCCTTTCCAGCTCTCAGCATCATACAGCACAAGAATCAGGCCATTCAGCCCACTCTATCCATACTGATCAGCAAGTATTAATCCTATATCCTAGTACTTGTTGAGTAAACCTTTTATATCTTGACAATTCAGGTGCTCCTCCACATACTGCTTAAATGTGACAAGATATACTTTATACTTTTTATACTTTATACTTTATTATTGCCAAACAATTGATACTAAAACATACAATCATCACAGTGATATTTGATTCTGCGCTTCCCACTCCCTGAATTACAAATATTAAATATTAAAAATATTAAAAATTAGTAAATATTAAAAATTTAAATTATAAATCATAAATAGAAAATAGAAAAATGGAAAGTAAGGTAGTGCAAAAAAACCGAGATGCAGGTCCGGATATTTGGAGGGTACAGCCCAGATCCGGGTCAGGATCCGTTCAGCAGTCTTATCACAGTTGGAAAGAAGCTGTTCCCAGATCTGGCCGTATGAGTCTTCAAGCTCCTGAGCCTTCTCCCGGAGGGAAAAGGGACAAAAAGTGTGTTGGCTGGGTCGGTCGTGTCCTTGATTATCCTGGCAGCACTGCTCCGACAGCGTGCAGTGTAAAGTGAGTCCACGGACGGAAGGTTGGTTTGTATGACGTGCTGTGCCGTGTTCACGATCTTCTGCTGCTTCTTTCGGTCTAGGAACCTGCTTTCCTCATCCCCTCACATATCACGTTCAAGATTCCAACCACCCTTTGGGAGAATTTTTTTTTCTCCTCAGATCTTCATCTCTTCCCTTACTCTAAGCCTTTCACCCTGTTTATGAGGAATAAATTTTTCTGTCAACCTCACTTAATCCCCGCATGATTTTGTTTACCTCTTTCAGGTGTCCCTCAGCCTCTTCTGCTCCAAGGGGAATAAGCCCAGCCTCTCCAGTTTCCCCTCCAACAGAGCTATTTCATCCCGGGCAACTTCCTGGTACCAGGTGTTGGACAGTAACCCAATCACAGGCAAGGACATCAAACCCAGTAAATATGAATGCTCTCTGACAATATTGTACTCCTCAATACAAGAATATATCAGCTGAAGATGAAAACTAAGTCCAAAGAATACACATCCGGTCCTGATATGATCTTCTTCTTGGGCCCTTACCTCACAGTTGAGCATAGGCTATTGATGACCTCCCGTCACCATCGCCCAAAGTCAATGGTGTGGTTGGAGTTCATCAGTGTTTCTGTGATGCACTGTGCCCACTGTACAGGGTATTGGCCTGTACAGCATCACCAGAGCCCTCTTGGCTGCCCTTACCCGTTGTCACCTCTCACAACAGGGACATAGGGTTGGTCTTTGAGAGGCTTACTGATATGATGCCAAACTCTTTCTCGTTGATCAAGAAAATCAGTGGAAAAACTGGAGATAGGATCACATGTTTTTTTGTCATTTGGCGCCTGATGGTGAACATATATTGGGCAGGCTATATTTTCCGAGTGTTCTGACTGAGGGTTTCCTTGTACCTCTTAAGTCTGCCAAAAAAAGATCTGAAATAGGAATATGTTGCACATGTTTACCTCATTATCACAAGAGTCAGGAGCACTCCAGTGCTTATCTATGCTTTCTCAAATAAATACATCTTAATTTTCTAAATGATCATTCCTCCTATTTCCATTGCTATTCCCTTGACACACATCTAGGAGCAGCTGTGTTGTGACTGAAACAGTCAAGATTATTTCGAATGCTGATGTTGCTTTGCCAACGTCTGTGCTTAAATAAACACAAGGTAAATTATCTTCAGAAGTGCAGTAAGAACCAAGATGGAGAGAATGGACATCATCAAGTAGGTTATCCACAGTGGGTGATAAGAAAATGTATAAGTGACCACATTGCACTTCTCATAGTCCTAAGATGTGCGAAGGTTCTATACAAGTGATTAATAGCAATAACAAAGACATGCAGAGTAGAACCCCCCCCCCCAAAGAGAGTTTGCAGAGGTGTGTGAGAAATGAATGTTGAGCCATGGAGAAAGGAGTTTAAGAAGTCCATCCAGTTTCTTAGTTGAGACACACACAAAATGCTGGTGGAACGCAGCAGTCCAGACAGCATCCATAGGAAGAAGCACAGTGGACGTTTCGGGCCGAGACCCTTGTCAGGACTAACTGAAAGAAGAGACAGTAAGAGATTTGAAAGTGGGAGGGGGAGGGGGAGATCCGAAATGAAAGGAGAAGACAGGAGGGGGAGGGATAGCGCGAAGAGCTGGAAAGTTGATTGGCAAAAGGGATACAAGGCTGGAGAAGGGAGAGGATCATGGGACGGGAGGCCTGGGGAGCTGTAGTAGCGGATCTAGGTCAAAATGTGGTGGAAAAGTCGAAGGGCCAAAACGTCGACTGTGCTTCTTCCTATGGATGCTGCCTGGCCTGCTGCGTTCCACCAGCATTTTGTGTGTGTTGCTTGAATTTCCAGCATCTGCAGATTTCCTTGTGTTTGCGTTTTTAAATTAACTACTGCGAAGCCTCTTCCAGTGATGCCTACACTGAAGAAATTTAAATCTTCTCTTCGGCGGGAGTTTAGTGAAATCCTCTCTCACTGCTCCCCATCTATAATTTCTTTGGCCCTTCAACCTTCCGACCACATTTTGACCCCGACCCGCTACTACAGCTCCCCAGGCCTCCCGTCCCATGATCCTCTCCCTTCTCCAGCCTTGTATCCCTTTTGCCAATCAACTTTCCAGCTCCTCGCGCTATCCCTCCCCCTCCTGTCTTCTCCTATCATTTCAGATCTCCCCCTCCCCCTCCCATTTTCAAATCTCTTACTATCTCTTCTTTCAGTTAGTCCTGACGAAGGGTCTCGGCCCGAAACGTCGACTGTGCTTCTTCCTATGGATGCTGTCTGGCCTGCTGCGTTCCACCAGCATTTTGTGTGTGTTGCTTGAATTTCCAGCATCTGCAGATTTCCTCGTGTTTGCGTTCTTAGTTGAGATGTGGATTTTAGGAAAGTGAACACCAGCAAGGAGAATTCATAGAGTAGTTCCCAGTTGTCTAACTACATTTCACTTGCCTGGAGCTAGAACTGGAACAACACACAATGCCATTCAGAGTAGTGGAAATCGGAAGAAGTTGAAGCAGTAAAGTGGAATGGTGAAGTAACATAACCTGTACGCATTTTAAACCTGAAGCCTATGTAAATAAGTTAGGAGTGGTGTGATGGTTGAACATAAGGCATGGTTAACAACAGATTAGAATTCAAATAAACTTTCAGATAGTCGTCAGAAACATTGCCTTTCAGTATGTTTTGATTCATGTTAATAACCTGGCCAGGTTTATAGAGTAAATTGTTGGGAATAAAGGGGACAAACAGTTAAATATACAGAACGAAATAGGGAGGTGAGAGGCAATTGAAATTTAACAGAGGTATATGTTTTGGTAGAAAGAATAGGAAGATATAAATGTTATGTTTTAAATGGAATTAAGGGCAAGGAGATATCTAATACACCCACAGAAATCCCATCTCCCTTGACTGCTCAGCCTTGATGCATAATCTCATTCATTTCAAACGTAAACTACAGTGGGCAGAGCGTCTTTGGCCGAGACGATAACATTTCACAGTATATTTCTGGAGACGAATGGGAACAGCTGAATTTAGGTGTGTGGACCTGAATCAATATTAATAACCGGACTGATACACATTTACCCTAAGTGAAATGTTTTAAATAATTTCAACAAATGCTGCACTTTGAAAGAATTATGAATAGTTGTCATTTTGAAGTTAGTGCTTTCGAGATGAACAAGTTACAATGGAGATATCTGTTCCAAACATGACAGTACAGGATGGCTGGGCTAGTAATTTATTTTACACCTCTGTCCAAGCTCCACGAGCTCCAGCTTTTAGATGCTTTGGTCTTAGGGGAGTTAACATCACAACTAATTACATTAAATTTACAGCATATATAGCCCCCCCCCCCCCCCCCCCCCCCCCCCCCCCCCCCCCCCCCCCTTTGCTGAAGTGCCAAAGAGTGATCATCTCTCGTGAGACACAGTGTAATCCCCTCCCTACCCTTGATATTCCCACTGATGAGTCTCAATAACCCTGTGCTCACCAATGACCAGACACCCGACTGGAATAGACGCATGAGTACATGTCTACACAATTAGATCAGAGGCTGATTCACCTTCTGACACTACAAAACTATCTTCCAAGGGACAAGACAGGGGTGTTAGGGAATATTCTCTATTTGCTTCAAATGAGTATGGCTCTCCTACACTGTGCTATCCAGGACAAAATACCTCACTTCGTTAACCTTTCTAGACATTCATTCCTTCCACTGCTGGCAAGGTGCTGCAATATGTACCATCTATAGTTTTTGTAAGGGTCCTTCAGATTCCATTACTCTACCTACAAAACTGAAGTTATATATACTCAATTTGGGACCTTCATGGTTAAAAGTTTAAGAACCACGTTAGAGGTCCGTGCAAAGAAAAGCTGATCTATGCCCATCGATTCTCAGGGAGCAGCTCACTTACTTCTTACTTCTTAGACTTAAATTTTAGGTTTGTTTTTTTTTGGAAAAAAAATCAAATGTGAGAATGTAAACATTTTATGTCACTTCAGGCGTTGAGAATTGTCATCAGGATTCAGAAAGATGAAAAGTCAGGCCTGAACTACTTCCCGTCAATGTGTGACTCAGATTGCCCTGGATGTACACGTTTCTCTGGGTCGAGAGGCTGCAGGTTCAAATCCCAAGCCAGGAAAGTACTGGCAGCATCTTTTGTTTTACTTTTCTACTGAATTCTAGAAAGCTAGCGTTGAGAGTATATTTGAATACAACTCAGATTCTACTAATCTGAGTTGTATTGAAGTGTGCTTTCAATGCTAGCTTTCTCTGCGAGTGCAAAAATAGGTTGCTGTTTCATACTCGAGTGCTTTGATGATGGTATGTTGAACAAAGAATCTTTCTTTGCAGCCCCATGGAGATGGCATTGGAAAGTGGAGGAGGGGAAGCACATCAGAATAATTCTTTTGATAAGAAAATCACATTTTTATTTTCTTTTATAGGTTGTTGCTGTCCCAAGTAACACCAGCATTTATTGCCCATATCTCATTGTACCATGGAGAGCATTCGACCTGCTTGCATGACCATCTGGCATGGAGGGGCCAATGCACAGGATCGTTAAAAATTGCAGGGGACGGTAAACCCAGTCAGCTCCATCTTGGGCACTAGCGTTCTCAGCAGTGAGGAAATATTCGAAAGGCAGTGCCTCGAAAAGGTGGCATCATTGCTACCATCGGGGAGGAGGTACAGGAGCCTGAAGACGCACACTCGATGTTTTAGGAACAGCTTCTTCCCCTTCACCATCAAATTTCTGAACAGACAAGGGACCCATGAAAGCTACCTCACTATTTTTGCACTGCTTATTTAATTTTGTTCTGTGTATTTCTTACTTTAATTTATAGTGTATTTTGTACATTATACTCTACCGCTGCTGAAAAGAAATACACTTTATGACACCAGTCGGTGATAATGACCTGATTCTGATTCTGCACTGAAGATGTTAGCGGTGCACTGTATTCTTGAACTGCTGTAATCTGACCAGTGAAGGTACTCCCGCGGTGCTCTTGGGAAGGTTGTTCCAGGATTTACACCGGCGACAATGAAGAGGCAGTGCTATATTTCCAAAGCAGGATAGTGCGTGACCGGAGCCTGGAAATGGCTGCATTCCCAAGCACTTTCTGCCTTTGGAAAAGTAACATAGGAACTAGTCCTTGGTGGATAGCAACACACATCAAAGTTGCTGGTGAACAAGCAGGCCAGACAGTATCCCTAGGAAGAGGTACAGTCGACGTTTCGGGCCCAGACCCTTCGTCAGGACTAACTGAAAGAAGAGCTAGTAAGAGATTTGAAAGTGGGAGGGGGGAGGGGGAGATCCGAAATGATAGGAGAAGACAGGAGGGGGAGGGATGGAGCCAAGAGCTGGACAGGCGATTGGCAAAAGGGATCTGAGAGGATCATGGGACAGGAGGCCCAAGGAGAAAGAAAAGGGGGAGGGGGAAAAAACCTGGAGGAAGGGCAAGGGGTATAGTGAGAGGGGCAGAGGGAGAAAAAGGAGAGAGAGAAAAAGAATTTGTGTATACTAATAAATAACAGATGGGGTACAAGGGGGAGGTGACCTCCTGTCCCATGATCCGATCATATCTGTTTTCCCAATCAACTGTCCAGCTCTTGGCTCCATCCCTCCCCCTCCTGTCTTCTCCTATCATTTCAGATCTCCCCCTCCCCCTCTCACTTTCAAATTTCTTACTAGCTCTTCCTTCAGTTTGTCCTGACGGAGGGTCCCGGCCCGAAACGTCAACTGTACCTCTTCCTAGAGATACTGCCTGGCCTGCTGCATTCACCAGCAACTTTTATGTGCATTGCTTGAACTTCCAGCATCTGCAGATTTCCTTGTGTTTGCCTTGGTGGATAGAATGGGAGTCGAAGTCAAAGTAATTTTATTATCAAAGTACATAAATGTTACCATATACAAAACGGAGATTCATTTTCTTGCAGGCATTGACAGGAAACTAAAGAAATACAATAGAATTTATTTTTAAAAAACTATACGCAAACGAAGACTGGCAAACAACGAATATGCACAAGAGGTCAAATTGTGCAAAAAAAAAACCTGCTGAGTCTGCTGCCAAACGTTGGGATTTCCAAATACTCGGATGGCAGATTATTGGAGTTTTCCTGCAGTCATACTTGGGACTCATTCATTTTTACCAATCAACTGCTCTGCTTGCAGTGGAATGCAGGGCCAACTGCACATTCATAATTAGTTCAACAGGTTCTGCTTGATTATAAAGCTTGAGTGCAAAATTTCATCCCGCCCTTAAAAAAAAGTCAGCCTGTACAGATTAGTTGACAGACGCAGATTTGGATAGCTCATTAGTACAAGGTGTGAAGAATCTGTATCAAAGACCAAGTATTAAAAATAACCAGGGCCTTCCTTACCCCTTTCCGTGTACTGAATGAGTAAGTTTTTCCCAGATGAGGCAAAGTAAATAGGCGGAATTCCTGGAAGATGAACGAACTATTTTATTCAGCACGAGCAGTAATGTGAAACAGTTCGTGCAGGGAGCTCTGGGAATACTTCTGAGGAATCTCAGTTCTTGAACAGATGCAATGTGTTAATTGATTAGCAAGTGGGAGCTCGGCTAAGTTGGATCAGCAAAGGAATGAAGTCAAGGATCGTGTGTGTACAAGTAAGAGAAACATAAACTGCTGCTACTCCTGTTCTCTCGATTTGCATGCTCTGAGCTGCGCCATATGACAAGGGACAGCGAACACTTCCCTGCATCAGAAATTTCACTCTGGAGGAAGGCTGGCGTTGCAAGATCTTATTTACTCCTGTCAAAAACTGGCTCTGGTCTCACAATCCCGCAGAAATAAGCCACTATGTACCAAAGGGTCATTGTGGAGCTCGACATGCTGCCTGCTCAATGGGACCTTTATCTTCGCCGCCCAGTAACTCTTGTCCTTGGGCTTCACCATTCTCCGTTGTATGACTTGGCCCTATTTTCATTAGAAAGGTCAATTTGAATAGTTCCTTCACAATCCTGCACCACCTCCTATCACAAAACACCCTGAACTTCTTGGTGTGACCCTCAACATCATTCATACAAAGGTAGCCAAGTCAAAGCATCATGTCAGTAGTTATCTCTGTGCGATTTCTTCATTTGACTAGAGTAGCAATTTGTTTAAAGTCAATTTATTATTAAAATACCTATATATCACCAAGATGTTCATTTTCTTGCATGCATTTACAGGAAAATAAAGGAATACAATGGAGTTTATGAAAAACTATAAATACCAAAGCCTGTCAAACAACCATTATGTAAAAAAAGACAAATCATGCAAATAATAAAGAAAATTATGTTATTTTTTAGGTTGAGTGAGAGGTAATTTAGATGGTACCTAATACATAATGGCCTCAAGAGTTTTGCTGCTCTGTGTTCGTTCATATTACAGATATTGAACCACTTTTTAAAAACGTATTCATTATTCAAAAGCTGGGTGTCACTTGCGAAGCCAGCATATATTACACATCACTACTCCCGATCCATAAAACAAATTAGAACACTCAGGGAAAAGTATGCAGGTTTTGTTTGAAAAGCATGGGGTAAATGCAAAATCAATCTGCACAATGTGGATCATTTGAGACAGTCCCACCCATTGTTCCAGTGAATGAGTGAAATCTATAGAGGAGGCTCTCTCACCGGATACAGGAAGCACTTGCAATTGGTTATGTACAAATGCAAATTAATAGAGTTATTTCAGTAGATAACATTCTGAAGTGCAGTAGGAGTAATCAGACATGTCAGTTCTGGGTCATTCGTAGGTAATGATAGGCGTAATTCATCAACAACGTGTACCTGTTGAATCTTGTGATCATCAGGTGAACGATGTAGACTCTAGACTTCACTCATACACCTATGTCTCTGTTAAAGTTGAGCCTCTGCCATTGTAATAGTCGACAGCAGTTCATAGTTTTCTCAACACAATGGATTTGCATAATATCGTTAGTGAGCATAGTTCTGTTGAGATGCCACCTCCGGATCTTGCAACAACTGTCTTCCTCCAGGTTGGAAATTCTGCTGCCGAAAACTGTTTCTGGTTTTTGTCATGTTGTGCGTGCAGGAAAAATCATTTTATTTGTTTCTTATTTAGTGATACAACACTGAAACAGGCTTGTCTGACCCAACGAACATGGGCCGTCTAACTGCACCCATTCGACTAGTTAACCTATGAACTCGTATGTCTTTTGAATGTGGGAAGAAATCGGAGCACCTGGAGGAAACCTACATGGTCACGGGAAGAACATACAAACTCCTTTCGGGAATTGAACCTGGGCCCTGAAGCTGTAAGACATTGTGCTACCCTACCGTGCCACCCCAGATGTGGACACTACTTATCCTGCAAGCTGCCTTTTCCAAAAGCTCCCATCTGGAAAGTGTGAGAGGGCTATTAAAACAAAAAATTCACTCCATCTTAAAAGTTTCTTCCCCCATGCAGTTAGTCTGATCTAGTTAGCCCCCCCACCCCTCTCTATCTATTACCTCAGTCACTGCAATGCACTGTAAATCTTTAAACCACTTTTTATAATGCTGCTTACATAGTAAATGCATGTTGACATTTATATATTTGTATATATTTTATTCCAGATCTGTACTTCAATCTCAAACGTATTTTTAGATAAATCTTTATTCTTTATAATTGTTTAACATTGTTAATTTTGTTGCATGTCATGCCAACACACCGCAGCAAATTTTAATGCATACAAATGTATATAGCAAATAAAGTTGGTTCAGTGCATGCAGCTGAGGAGAACAGATGTAGAAGTAGTTTATATTTTTTTTCCTGTTTGAGTTTCTCAATTGTTGGTTCAAATTAGTCAAGCTTGCACTTGTCAACCCATTAACACATAGCAGTTGCTCAATCACACCCTCCTTTAGCCATGCACTGTCTCGGCCTCTCCCCACTCTTGTTTCTGAGGTAGATGCTTTAAGGCTGCTATGGAAACTCCCAAGCAGACATTCCAATGCAGCACAGTGAGAACGTCACACTGCTGGAGGTACCTTCACGTGGGTCTCAGCAGGTCAGGCAGTATCTCGGGATGAGAATAAGCAGTTGAGGTTTATTCGCCTCCATAGATGCTGCTTAACCTGCTGAGTTTCTCCCGCATTTTGTGTGTGTTGCTCTGGAATTCCAGCATCTGCAGAATCTTTTGTCCCAGGAAGACTTCCAGTGGCAAGGCCACATATCTGGTAACTGAACAACAGGGGAACGCAAAAGCAGTAACTGTTGCAACCACTCAGCAGATCTGCTGACATCCGTAGTAGAGAGAAAGCTTGTTGCTTTAAACAGAGAAGAGTGTTTGCATCCAAGTCTGTCTAAACGGACGAGCCATTTCGCCACGTGCAAGAACTGTGAACTGATCGTTGAACACAGAACATAGAATAGTACGGCAAATTACAGGCCCTTCAGCCCACCATGTTGTGCCAACCCTATAAATGACTCCCACGTCAGTCTAACATTTCCCTCCAACATAGGCCTCCATTTTTCTTTCAGCTCAGTATTTACCTGCATGGTAACCAAGACTTTCAGAAGTAACCAGCAGATGTGTGATATTCATCCATTCTTCCATGCTCTTTCTACTGAAAATTTGGCATTCTTCACTTTGTTACCTTTGGGCAACTGTCACCCTTTGGAAATCCCCTCTAGTGTGTGAGCCTGAACAGTAGATACAAGAGTCCACACCCCACAGTGGCGAGCCCATCCTGCAGTTACATGGAGACACAGCAGCCAGCTGACATTTCCCTTCCAGAATGGAAAGATGCTGCTGCAGGTAGTATTGCTCTGAATGCTTCATCTGGTCAGGCTCACCAGGGACAGCATTCAGAACAACCCAAAGGTACTTAGTTATCATCCAGATCCTTTGAAACATCAAGATCCACTGGCCTGAAGATGAAAAGGTGACCTGACCTGCTTATTACAATCCTGAAGGCCACTTACCCTCTCGGTTCATGCTAGCAGCCAGGAGAGCAATCCAATTAGACCCCTCCCCTTCCTTATTTCCCTGCACCCCTGCGACTTATTTTCTCCTTCCCATGCATATAATCTCCACTATCATTCTTCTGCCGCTTGCCTATAGTAAAGGGGAAATGGTTACAAGTCAAATTAAGCTGTGAAGTAGGTCTTTGGGATTTGGCAGGTAAGCTACATGGTCACGCGGAGAACAGGCAAGCTCATACGTACTTCATGCAACTTCTAGCCGTAGAAAACTGCGGACCAAATGTGAGTAGGTTAGAATGGGCTGATGGGCTGAAGGGCCTGTCTCTGTGCGATATGACTCCATGGCTCAATGACAACACTTGAAGTCAAGATCGAATCTGGTCCCTTAAACTACCATGCCACCTGCTCTTAGGTAATTGGCAATTCCCCTACCGCCCGCTCCCACAGGGTAGATGAGCCATCCCAGGCATGGACTGCCATCCCTGACTCTCACTCCCTTTCACCTGGAGGCCGCTAGCTCTGAGTGAGAAGATGCTGGAGCCCCAGGTTATCAGATTATATGCCATTTCAACCACTCAACACACAGCAGAGAAGTGTTACACTTCCATTTATCTGCCCAGCTCTTGGAATGAACCTTAAACCTACTGACTTCCAATCCAAAAAAAGCCAGAGCTATCATATAAACAAAACATGATCCACATGAGCCATATTCAAATTTTACATATTTTTAATTCTTCCTATTGCAAATGGTTTTCTTGTGATTTTGAAATAAAACAATGAATATGAGCACACACTCAATGACCACTTCAAAAGGTACACCTGTGTATTGGTCCACTAATGCAGGTATCTCATCAGCCAATCACGTGGCAGCAACTCAGTGCATAAAAGCATGCCGTAATAGTCAAGAGATTTAGCTGCTGTTCAGACCAAACACCGGAACGGGGAAGAAATTGTATCTAAGTAACTTTGACCATGGAATGATTGTTAGTGCCAGACAGAATGGTTTGAGTATCTCAGAAACTGCTGATCTCCTGGGACTTTCACACACAACAATCTCTAGAGTTTACAGAGAATGGTGTGAAAAAACTAAAACATACGCAACAGTTCTGTGGGTGGAAGTATCTCGTTAATGAGAGAGGTCAAAGGAAGAATGGCCAGACTTCAAGCGGATAGGAAGGCGACAGTAACTCAAATAGCCACACATTACAACAGTGGTGTGCAGAAGAGTATTTCTGAATGCACAACACATCAAACATTGAAGTGGACGGGCTACAGCAGCAGAAGACTATAACCATGCACTCCTGTACCCAACAAAGTGGCCACTGAGTGGATTTGTGGGTGATAAGATGATCTGATGGGAATACAAATCATGATGCATTTTTTAAGTTACATACATCTCAGTTATTTCACCAGATAATCACTTCACAAAACATTAATCTGTCTTTAAAATGTAAAACATTGCCCACAAGAGCTGCCAATGGTAAACTAATAAAGTTGCTATCAACTTCAGTGCATTTAAAGAGATGGCATATCCACAATGCAGGCCAGGAAGAGGCAGGTGTGAATGGATTGACTACTCGCGGTGCTGCTTCACATCATTTTAGTCAGTCTGAACTAGGCTGGGAAATGAGAAAATGCAAATTTTCCATTGACCTCGTAAATGAAACACTTGTATTCCTTTGCTTATCAAATCCATAACACTTGGAAATTCAAAAGCAGCACAGCTGCGGGGAGGAAACTGGGCACATAGAACATGGAACATATTACAGAACTGGGCACATGGAACACGTTACAGAACTGGATACATGAAACCTACTACAGAACTGGGCACACAGAATGTGCTGCAGAACTTGGGTGCACAGAACGTGCTGCCCAATTGGGTGCGCAGAACATGTTGCATAACAGAGTGCATGGAACATGCTGTAAAATACAATAAGAATTGCTATTTCTACTCATTTCCCAATAAACATTCTTAATGTATACAATATAAAATTATGGTATATTTAGGACAGTGCTTTGTTAGGACAACCAAGGAAATTAAAGGCCAATTTGACGATGTTAGATACTGTACCTAAAAGTGGAATGTAAGAAGATAATTTTTGTATGTAGTCATTGCCGATGTGTCTTTCTCAGGCTATAGATTCTTTGCTCCTGAAATGTATCAAACCTTTGCTGAGTATAAAAGAGTTTATCCAGTCCAATCCTACCTGTTGCTGATAACTACTGCAGGTAAAACATACCAGCTGACCTCTTGCCATTGGCTGAATGAATGGAATGGTTCCTTTTATGGTCGGCACGGGATGATGAACCAAATGGCCTCCCTCTGTATTTAGTCCGATGAAAGCACTTGTACAGCAGTGTGTAACGTGGTACACAATCTGCTGCCAAATGCAAACAGTGTGGCATGGATGCACCTTCGTGGCAATTAGCAATCTATTGCTCATCTGCATATCTTATGCTTAATTAAAGAGTAATTGTTTGGGCAAATTCCTGTCGTTTCCCCTGAGGTTATAAATAGTGCAGCAGTAATTTACTTTCTCTACTTAGCACTGTTGTAAAAAGGTATTTTGCCCGCGTAGCAAAGCAGGAAGGCTGAAGTACAGATTTCAAGTGTAGACAGTCTCGTAATATGCTGTTAGAAATTTAGAATTTTACAGTATAGGTGGTGTGCTCCCTCTGTCTTCTCTGTCACAAGGTCATCCACGAACCCACTTGTCCAAGTAGACCCATTGTTTCAGCTTGTTCCTGCCCCACTGCATTTCTCTATCTCTGGAGACAGCTTATCCACAGTTGTCTATTACAGACCCATGGACTCTTACAGCTACCTAGTCTACACCTCATCCCACCTTACTACCCGTGAAAACGCCATTCCCTTCTCTCAATTCCTCCATCTCTGCCACATCTCCTCTCAGGATAAGGCTTTTCAATCTAACTGCCCTCCTTCTTCAAAAAAAAGGGGCTGTCCTTCCCCCACCATCACCATTGCCCTCAATCGTATCTTTTCCATTTCACCCACATCTGCTTTCATCTCATCCTCCCGCCACCCTACCAGGAATAGGGTTCCTCTTGTTCTCACCTACCACCCCACCAGCCTTCGCACCCAGCACATAATTCTCCGCAACTTCCGCTATCTCCAACGGAATCTCACTACCAAACACATCTTCCCCACGCCCCCACTTTCTGCTTTCCGCAGGGATCGCTGCCTATGTCCATATGTTCCCTCCCACTGATCTCCCTCCTGGCACTTAGCCTTGCAAGTGGAACAAGTGCTATCCCTGCCCCTACACTTCCTCCCTCACTACCATTCAGGGCCTCAAACAGACCTTCCAGGTGAGGCGACACTTCACCCGTGAGTCTGTTGGGATCATATAATGTGTTCGGTGCTCCCGGTGTGGCCTCCTGTATATTGGTGAGACCCAACGTAGATTAGGAGACTGCCTCCCCGAGCACCTATGCTCCCTCAAAAAAAGCGATATCTCCCAGTGGCCACCCATTTTTATTCCGTTTCCCATTCTTATTATGATGTGTCAATCCATGGTCTCCTCCTCTGTCATGTTGAGGCCACACTTAGGTTGGAGGAACAACACCTTATTTGGGTAGCCTCCAACCTGACGGCATGAACATCAATTTCTCAAACTTCTGGTAATGTCCCCCTACCTTCACCATTCCCCATCTTCTCTCTCTCACTTCATCTCCTTGCCTGCCCATCACTTCCCTCTGGTGCTCCTTCCCCCTTTTCTTTCTTCCATGGCCTTCTGTCCTCTTCTATCAGACATCCCTTCTCCAGCCCTGTATCTCTTTCACCAGTCAACTTCCCAGCTCTTTACTTCATCCCTCCCACTTCAGGTTTCACCTATCACCTTGTGTTTCTTTCTCCCCTCCCCCTATCTTCTAAATCCACTCCTCAGCCTTTTTTCTCCAGTCCTGCCGAAGGGTCTCGGCCCGAAAAGTCGACTCTGCTCTTTTCCATAGATGCTGCCTGGCCTGCTGAGTTCCTCCAGCATTTTGTGTGTGTTGCTCGGTTTTCTGCATCTGCAGATTTTCCCTCGTCTGTCACTGTTTTCTTCCCTTTCCTAGTCGTTATTGCATCTGTTTTCATCAAACATTCAGCCTGCACATCTGTGACAAAATAAATTGTTAGCTGATATTTTACAGACAATTCTCTCACCCTTTTGTTAAGAAACTGAACTTTGGGTCTCCCATTCCAGTGAAGACCTCCCACGCAAACCCCCCCCCCCCCGCAAGCCATCAACAGCAGGAAGGCCATTCGGTGACCTGAGACACATGTCAATAGCTCAGGAATAGCTGAAGATCTGATCCTGATCCGTCTCTTACTGAAAAACATACTGCCAGCATTCTACACATGGGAAAATTAATTAAAGCACGCCAGCCAAACACATAACTCAACGTGCTTTGAGTTGATGGAGAGTTTATGGAGAACCCTTAAAGTTTATTAGAAACATAAGAGGCAGTCATGCTCTTGGCATGGAATGTTATTAAGAAAGAATGCGGATCACAGAATTAGGCTCATTGCGTTATACCCCGATGTGTGGCCTATACTCTTCGCGGGTGAGACTCATTGGCAGAAGAATGTACTTACAGAATCACCACAGTTTAACCATGAGTGAGCATCTGACACATCAATCAACTAAAAATTAGTTTCCTGTAGTTTTAGGCTTCAGAACATATTTTTTGTCTCATTGACACGATTAATTACTGTTAATATACAAGTTTATTTTTAATTGGGTTGTTCTCTGACCCTTACCTGATGAAGAGGTTCTCTGATGTGTTACTCAGTACTCCTGTGCAGTGCCCTCTCCAGAGGCAGCATCACAGTCGACGATAACATCAGCAGTTCAGTCTGATATTAGAAATAGTCAGTAGTGGCAATCATATTAGCAGATCTTATATTGGGAGCACTTTAGTTGGGCCTGGGAGACTTTTACCATCTTAGAGGCATTGCAGCACAGAAAAGGGACCTTCAACTCAATGAGCCTCCATGAACCATTAAGAGTCTGAGGTAGCACCAATGAAGACACTTCACACAACAGAGATGCATGTTGTCATAAAATCCCATCACTCTATGTTGATGTTAGGAGGATAAGCATTTCTGAAGCTCATAAAACATCACAGCACAGTATAGGCCCTTCGGCCCATAATGTTCTGCTGTTCTTTTACCCTGCTAAGACTAATCTAACACTTCCTTTTGACATAGCCCTCCATTTTTCTGTCATCTATGTGCCTATCTAAGAGTTTCTTAATGTCCCTGCCTCTACCACCACCCTTACCCCTCTCTAAAGTGGGGTAAAGTGACAATCCCACTATACTTTTCTACAATCACCTTAACATTATGCTCCTTCGTATTGGTTATCTCCTCCCTTGGAAAAGGTCTCTGGCTTTTCACAATCTATGTCTCTTATCATCTTGTACACCTCTGTCAACCTCAACATCCAAAGAGAAAAGCACTAGCTCTTTCAACCTAATTTGATAAGACACACTCTCTAATCCAGCAAGTGCCCTGGTAAATCTCACCCTTTCTAAAGCCTTTTACATCCTTCCTATAATAAGGCAACCAGAACTGACCACAATACTCCATGTGTGGTCTAACTAGAGTTTTATAGAGCTGCAACATTATCTCGTGGCTCTTGAACACAATCCCCCGACTAATGAAGGCCAACACATGATATGCCTTCTTAACCACCCTATCGAATTATGCAGCAAATTTGCGATATCTATGGACATGGACTGCAAGATCCATTTGTTCCTGCACACTGCCAAAAATCATGCCGTTAACTCTGCACTCTCCCTTCAAATGCAAATTTCCACAACGAATCACTTCACACTTCTCTGGGTTGAAGACTATGAACTACGGAAGGCCATGGGCCAGCATGTCAGAATGGGAATAGAAGATGAATTGAAATGGGAGGTCACTTTATTGAGCACCTTCACTCCATCCACCACAAAAGGTGTGACTTTCCAGTGGCTAGTTCAACTTGAATTCCCATGTCCATTCAACACCTTACCTCTTCCATCTATCACCTCGTAACTTCTTACTTCATCCCTCCTCCTCCACCTTTCCACCTTCCTCCTCACGATTTCACCTGCCAACTTACACTTCCTTCCCCCGCCCCCCCCCCCAAACTTCTTATCCTGGCTTCTGCGCTCTTATCTTATCCAATCCAGATACAGGTTCTCGGCCCAAAATATTGAATGTTTATTCCCCTACACAGATGCAGCCTGACTTTCTGAGTTCCTCCAGCATTTTGCTTTGTGTGTATTGCTCAGGACTTCCAGCATCCGAAGAATTACTTGTGTTTGAGAATTTAATCTGGGTTTTTTTCTCAGGAGAAAGTCCTTCCTACGTTACTACAGAATTAATGCACGTTAGTGAATTCTTCATCCTGTATGATCATTGGATTGGCTGCATTCTTGCTTCAGTCTTATTCTTTGCTTAGGCCACACATGGAGCCTGATGGCTTTGAACTGCAATCAGTAATTCAGTTCGATGTGTAACGTGGTGCATGGCCAAGTAGTTAAGGTGTTGGACTAGTGATCTGAAGGTGGTGAGTTCGAGCCCCAGCCGAGGCAGTGTGTGGTGTCCTTAAGCAAGGCACTTAACCACACAATGCTCCAGTCCACCCAGCTAAAAATGGGTACTGGCAAAATGCTGGGGGTTAACCTCGCGATAGACTGGCATCCTATCTGTTGGTGGGGGGGTAAGTCTTGTACTCTCAGTCACTTCACGCCACGGGCACCGGCCTGATGAGCCTATATAAGGCTTGGGACAGACCTTAACTTTTTAACTCAATGTGTAACATTGAACTTGTAACACAAACTTTGTCACTTTAAAGATTTATTTCAAAACACATCAGGGCATTAAGCTATCAGATACAGAATCTTTTTCCTCTTGAAGCATATTTTGAGTAATTCAATTGACTCATGGTGTTGTTGCCTATTTCTCGCTATCCTGAAATGGTTGTTTTCATGGGTTTTTGTAGTGGTTTCCCTATGGCAGTTTTCCCACTGTGTTACTCATTAATTGGCAAAATGTGATAGGAGAATGAAAAATAAAAATGGAACTGACGCAGAAAACAAGGCATGAGAGGAACAGGAAGCATTACAACAGAAGAAACCCACAGCTGCATGTGGCACTGCACACAACACTTTGAATTGTGTCCAGATACCTGCTGTAATGGGTTTCACAGAAGAATCAAAGAATGTTTACACTTTGGAAGGACGCACTTGGCGCACTGGGTCCATGATCTAAGAGTAATCCAGCTGGTGTTACTCACTATATGTCTCGCTACAGCACGACAAATTCTTTCCTCCCAGATATGCATTCAGCTCCCTGTTGAACACTACAAACAAATCTGCCTTCACTACTAACTGTTCAATCCTATCATTCGCCAGTCAAAAAACAAACTTTTCCTTATATATTTCTTATTGTAATTTTTAGTGTTTTATCTCTCACACTGTAATGCTACTGCAAAGAAAACAAATTTCACTACGTATGGCAGTGATAATAAACCTGATTCTGATTCTGAATAACTAAGTCTATTTACTCAAGGAAAGGAAAACTTGATGCTGGAGAAATTGCAAAACATTATATTTTAAGACATGCAAATTTATTAAAACACTTATTTAATAAACTACAGTACTCTTCATAATTTAAGTTGTAAATATTGACATCCCATACATATAGAAAAAAGGAATAATTTACTGTACAAATTATTGCTTATAATATCTTCATATATAATTCCACTTTCTTAATGGAGAATGGGAGACATAAAAGGAGCTTAAGAAGTTCCCCGGTAGAATATAACTTTACACCAGATATCTTCGTCTTATCTTCCAAAGCATGACCAAGTATAAATGAAGATAATTTCAGTTTCTAAATGCTTTAGAAATATTTATGTATCCAAAAACACATTTCTCAATAAAATAAATTCCACATTTTGCAACTTCTTTCCAGGAGAGACTTGTCTCATTATATTCTCTCTATAGTTTGTAGCAAGTGTCTAACACTTATAGACAATATTCTGCCAAGATTAGCATTTGGCACTTTTGTGGAGATTTATATTAACATATCTGGAAAGGCCTAACAAGAAAAAAGCTTAATTCCATTTTCTTATGATCTTGGAAAGGAATTTCTCTCCCCACAAACTCTTTCCACTTGTTTTTTTTTTGCTTATTGTAAAAGGGATCGGTGGTATTCCTGGCAATGATTTCCAACATAAAAGAGAATGCAATCCTCCCTTTAATTTGAAGATTGGTTCTAAGTGCTTCCCAACCATCCGCTATCTTAAAGTTGTTGAACTGTGTAAAATGTACCTTATGTTTACTGCCCACTTTGTTTAGGATTAATGGTAATTTTGACAGGTATTGTTGTTTGCTTTCCTCAAGATGGCCAAGGGCACTTAATGAAAAGTGATCTGATGCAATAATTGGATTCAAAGCCCAAAAAAAAGGAAACGCAGAAAATGGGGCCATCTGGCTGTCTATCCGACAATCCTCTCAACAGTGGCTCAGCACTTCCAGATGACCCTGGCCCAAACTGAGGTTAAGGGTAATCGGAGTCTAATCACAAGGTATACAAAACACATTGTCAAATTATAATGATCATAAGTTCCAATGTAGCAAGTGGAGCCCCTCTTTAGTTTTAGAAAACAAAGCCTAAAGCAACACTGAAGGAACAGTCCTTAGAAAAATTAAGACGGGGTGACAAAAACAAATTGGGACAAGTGACTGATTTATGCAAGGATGCTTTTCATTATCCAGTGACCACAATAAAATCCAGTATATGAATCTCTATTGGATACCAATTTTGCAAAACTGGCCTTTTCAATGCATTGTAACTTAAATACCAATATGATCTATATAATGCAGATTAAGAGTGTATTATACACTAGAATTTAAGGTTTCATGACTCATAGAATTATTGTGGTATAAAAGTAGTCTATTTGGCCCCTGAATCCACACCGTCTTCCAGTAAAGCAATTTCAACCCATTCTCCATTTTTCTTTCCAAAGTGTATTCCTTCAAATGCCTATCCAATTCCCCCTTAAGAACTCTAATTAATTTGTTTTCAATGAATTTCAGATATTAACAATGTCAAGACAAGATTTTCCTCTCATTCGTCTGGGCCTTTTGTCCAGAAGATTGAATATGTGCCCCATTTCTGAACCGTCCTATCATGGTGGGATAACCGTCCTATCGTCCTTTCCTGTGGTTACACTGTCTCAGGTAATCATGCTGATATATCAGCCTCTGCCAGTGTAATATCCAGTAGTCCGGAAATCTACTAGTCCTGCACTATCAAAGCTTGCTGGATAATTAGAATTTTACTGTAGATATAGGAATTCTTTCTTGTTGACCTGACATGTGAATTCTGTATCTATCTTCCCTGTGTGGGCTCTCTAGCCTACTGAGAATTTCCATTTTACTTAGTATTCATACAGACTACTGACATTCGAGTCCATTCAGCCAGCGTGTCTGTTCCAGCTCACACAGCAATCCTTTTCTCTCCACTAATTTCCCTTGCAATCTATATTCACTATATTCCCTTCTCACCATTCCAAAGATTCTATCATCCATCTGCACTAGGAGCAGTTTACAGTGGCCAATGACCACTCTATATAGAATACCACTGGACGTGGGAGCAAGCCAAAGTATCTAGAGGAAGCCCATGCGGTCACAGGGAGACCCTGTGGAAGCTTCACACAGGCAGCACCACAGGACAGGACTGACCCCAGGTCATTGCAGCTGCAAAACTGTGGCCCGACTATCCATGCCATTATGTCAGCCGTTTCCTCCCCTTTAACATTATCCATTTATTCCAAAGTTTCTGATGGTGTCAAGGATCCAAATCTCAGTACAAGAGCCTTACGCCTCAGTGTCGGATCAGTAACAAGGCTATGTACAAGGGTAAGGGAGAAATTATAACTGAAGATGGATAACACAAGGTACAGTCTATGATTATGGGGTGTGCAGTGGTTTGATCTATTATTGATTGCCTCTGAGATGGACATTTATGGCCTCAAAAACCCCAGCTATGTTTATGAATTTTAAAAAATGCCATTGATTGCCCAGATTTCTCAGAGGCCAGTCAGTCAAACTTCAAACTGCATCTTGACTGCAGAAAATTTCAGCTTGTTGGAATTTATTCCACTGAACCACATTAATACTGTAATGTTCACTTAATAACAGCTAAAATGGAAAAGTCTGGGGCCAGGGCAATGACATGCTCTCAACCAAAGTGAGATAACTTGAGGCAACAGGCATTGTAGGAAAAGCAGGGCCAATGATCTCAAATGAAAAATCAAATGAGCAATCACTAGGCCTAACTACATTCCAATCAATACATCATCTTGTTCCTGATAAAGACAATGAAATTTCCACAAGTCCAAGTTCTTCCCCCACACTAATGTTAACAAAAAGAAAATCAGGAAAACATCCCATGCAAAGTAAGGGACAAGACCTTAATTATCATTGCTCAATTACCCTAATTAAAAGCCAACTTTGGTAGAAGAAAGGACAACAGTGCATGTAAGAACATGCCAAGTATGCAGATTTGTTTCTTCTCAAAAAGCTTGAAAATTCGTGTTGCCCCTCACATACTAAAAGTAATTAAAAACTCTTCCAGAGTTTGAAATGTATTATTAACGTGTAACTTCAAACTGGATCCTACTGGCAGCACTCTAAGTCCTGTATTGCAACATGAGAGACCTTGTATTGTTCACAGGATCCTTTGAAGAAATATTCAGGAATCTTACTGATGACACTTTCACAAATGGGCACATAATGCACTTTCACAATAACGCGGCCATTTAAAGCACACTTCCAAAGTCCAAAACTAAACTTGGTCCTTTTACTGCTGGACTTCATTCAGGCTGTAAATGTCAAGCCAATACAAGAAGATGATTATTTAGGGATGTCAAAGGACTGAATCCATATTTCTGTGTGGCTCTGTGCCTCTATCCTGTTCAATAACCCGTTTCATGTTACATCTCTGAATATTAAATGTACTTTCTCATTTTGGACTAAGTCTGCATGGACTTACACAGCAACATACACACCTGTGCATTGGAATATCAAGGAAGCTCTTGTTTACATTTTTGATATGTTTTTCACACCTTTTACTGGATACGTTTCACATGAGGTGGATATTGTTTCATTTCCCCCCACAGTAATTTTTCTTAGTATTACCAGTGTTCCTCAAAAAAATAATCCCACAGAGTTGTGAGATGACATAGGAAGATTCTGGCACTTTGCCAGTCAGTTCTAGCACATGTCAACATGCCATCACTCATTAACTCTGATTAGATGGTGGTTTAAAGAGCCAAATGCTGCAAATACATTCAAAATTTTTTCTCATAAAATAATTTATTTCAACCTTGCTCAATTTCAGTGCATTTATGATTAATGTAGCTTAGGGGTAAAAACAATATTTTTCTTAATCCTGTCACAATATATATACAACAAAAGGGAGAGGTTTTTAGCAACTAGCAACATTCACTTTGGCCTTTGATGTATTGAAAAGGCTGACTGTTTGTAGCAGATATCTGAGATATTTAGCCTGAGGTTTATTAGGCTTTGGTCTATCTTTAATGTCTGGCAGGGTGTAATTTCATGCATGACTAGCCCAGAGCTCCAAACACCGACATTTACCTCAGATGTGAAAGACGCCATTCTGTCTCTATTCAGGTGCTGTTCTGGTGCTCTGTACTGAACCCCCACAATCAGCAGCACTTCCTTCCGACAGAGAACCTGTACATGCTCTTCCTTGCGTCACACTCCCATTGAATTACTGTTAAGGGTTCTCTTTTTTGGTAAATTAATATAAATCTTGACATCCCCAGCTAAATTAATCAGTTGCCAGACTAAAATAGAACATAGAACCCAACAATACAGTAACTGCTCCTCAGCGCATTATGTTGTGCCAACTTTCTAAGATCAATTTAACCCTTCCCTCCTACATAGCTTTTCATTTTCCTATCATCCATGTGCCTATATTAGTGTTTCTTAAATGTCCCTAATGTATCTGCCTCTACCACCATCCCAATGGAAGTATATTGACCCCTTGACAAGCATGAAACAAGTGCTGGACATGCCCTCTTGGGTATCGAGATGGAAGACCACCTTAGTGTAGTACAAACTTTTAAGAGAGACAGACACGGTAGATGTTGAGAAAGCTCCAGATGGGGAGACCGGAAGTAGGGATGTAGTCTCAGGTTGAAATAATTGCCATTTTGTATTGAGATGAGAAGAACTTATTTTTTCACACAAAAACCTCTAACCCAGCAACTAATGGATGCTCAGACAGTGAATGCACCTGGTGCTGAGAACTTTGCGCTTTAAGGATTATAGGGATTTGGTTAACACCATGCTAAGTTTGAGGATCAATCACGATCTCGGTGCATGATGGAACAGGCTGAAGAAGGTATTTCCTTGTACCTATTCTATTTTAATAATTTACTTACTTAGGGCCTTTCCAGCCCAACAAGCATCCACTTAGCAACCCACCTACTTAGCCCTAGCCTAATGATAGGACAATTTATAATGACCAATTAACCTACTAACTGGTACATCTTGAGAATGTGGGAGGAAACTGGAGCACCAGGAGGAAACCCACACGCTTATGGGAAGGACAAATAGCCTCTGACAAACAAGTCCAGCTCCTGGCCTTTACAGTGGCTTAGCTACTAAGCCCAGTGGAGTCATTTCTACTGACAGGAGAAGGGTCAAAGCTGGGTTACTGGTGCCTTAAAACTAGTCACTTCAGGCAGATGGGGCTCATCAGCTGTGGTTGACAGCTCACCTAGGAGAAAGAAAACTCTGATCTCAAACCTCTGCTGCCTTGCAGTTATACCCACTCATGGTGAAGGCTTTGGGAGTAAACACCGAGGGAAAAGGCCAGAGTTGGAACCCCCAAGGCAGTCCTACATCAAATTCAATCTTGACTGGTTCAATCTGAACTCCTGCGATGCTACTGGTACCAAACTGTATCGGTCTCTGCCGTTCCTTTGGGTTCTTCAGATGCATGGGAACGGCTTGCTCTCCATATTGTACTGCCCAAGCCCGCGTATCAAGACAGCTAGGACGCAATATCCATGATCAACTCAGACTGACGGAGGCCCTCACTCACATGGGAAGAACATAGGAACTTCTTACAGAAGGTGCCAGAATTGAACTCTGAACTCTGAACTCCAGAGAACGCCCCGAGCTATAATAGTGCTGCACGAATCACTATGCTACAGTGGCAACCATATTTTTTTTAACAAATCTGTATCATACGTTTTTCACACCAAAGCCCAATATTAGGGGAATTAGTATCCTACATATAAAGAATGCTTAAATATACTTCCAAAAGAGATGTGCTGTAAAGAAAATGTTGTGGCAACTTTTATGGAGCAAGTTGATGAGAATGTGTGTGGGCCATCTCCTGTACGGTGACTGCCTGCTGCCTCAGGCCCCAGCTCCATGTTTCTATCCTTCCACATCCAACAGTAGCTCATCCATCAATGATAATGAGGCGCCAGTCACAATTTCAGGCCAGTGTCAACACTCCCTCTACCATATAATGGCTCTGCACAATTGACTGGAAACAAAGAGTTTACATCATATGGAAAGGGCTTAATTAAGTTTGAACTTCTCACTTCTGTGTAGAATTTCTTCCTGCATTTGTACTTAATGATACTCTTGTACAGATAGTCTTCAGGACCTTGATGTATTAATGCCTCCCTGAGCAGTGGATGCTCTGCCTGACTTACTGATGATCTCAACCAACAAAAATCAGCTTGAAGTCCTTCTTTGTCTTGGTGGTGGTTTAAGTGCTTTTTCTTGGAGATAAATGTGCAGAATTTTCATCTTTACCCAGGGATATGAAGGAGAGTATGGAACAAGTGTTGAACAAGAGTTAGATGCTTTCTTCTTGTAGGGAAAGTCAACCCCAGTCATTAACAGTTCTCCTTGTGAATCCTGTAACACCTTAGTGCCAGTGATGAACTAGGAGAAGAAAAAGGGTGCCAGGTGAAGTGTCCACCAGTGAGATGTTAATAAAGAGAGGAGTAAATGTAAATAAATAAAACAAAATTATGTATACACACACATACACACACACACACACACACACACACACACACACACACACACACACACACAAAAACACTCCTTATTTTGGATTTAAGCTTTTCTAAAGAGGCAGGAGAGACTTGATTATCGTTTCAGTTTGGCCATATGGAGACAACCCCAGCATAACTAACCCATTACCAGCTTACTCAGCCAGACCAGAATTGCCAGCTGTAGCAAGCATGGAATTACGTTTTGCACAAAGTCCATTCGTGGGTTTTTATTCCCAATGGATTGCTGTTATAGACGTATAGAGTTGAATATATTCCTGGACCCTTCCTGTGATTCTTTCAATGTCCTGCAATCTGCTTGCGTGTCATACATCAAAGACTTCAAAGGCTAAAGTGAGCCCATTTTTGCTGCTTTTGCAACAATTTCCTGCAGGAAACTAATATAGTCTTTTCCCAGAACTTGATTGTTCAAGAATTTAAGAGGAGGTTTGTTGTGAAAACATTTTAATCTTCTGCAGTTGACAAGAAATAACCCGTAGAGTTCAACGAACTAGTGCAGACAAGCATGGACTAGAAGAGCTGTATAGTCCTGGCATTGATTTGACAGAGGAATCATCTGCAAAAGTGTTCTTGCTCGAAGAATTGATTTGACACCAACCTGAATCAGTATCTAAGATTCTGGGAGTCAGATGAGCTAACTGGCCATTTAATAACTGGCCCAGTAGATCTTCAAGCAAATATCTATGAACTGTAGAAACACCTTGTACCAACATTTCCAAGATCTTGGATTTTTATTGGACACTTGCTTTGGAGATGCTAGTCAACTGGTCTGATGGTGTTTCGAAAGGACATGCAATAATGCCTGTGTCTGCTGTGAAGTGCTTAATTCAGTGAGCTTAAAGTCATCTTCACAATGAGGTATCAAAGTGCCAGATGTTGCAACTGAAAGATAAGTTAAAGGAGCTTTCATGGCGAGGACTAGTGGTGGTCTCTGTCATTGCAGTGGGTTAGTCACCCACAAGTGGACTTCGATCTCCATGTTGATCCTTCAGCTTTTTCTTGAAGAACAGTATGGTTGAGGGTTTGTACGTGATGACCCAGGGTTCAGATGGGGATGGCTGGCTGCAGTTTTCCGAACTGTTCTGTGCAGGAATTCTACGAGATCTAAAGAAAATAAAAATGACATTTTAAATATTGAACTGCATTTATTTTCAATTCTTAGTCACTTTGCATCTCATTACATTAATTTTAATAATATTTTCCATTCATCACATGCAGTCACAGGTCCATTATCACCTAGGGAGGAGGGGAAAGGGATATTGTTATGGTATTCACTCCCTTCAGAATGAATATGAATCACTCATGGCATTCATGGGCATAAGGGGATAACTTCACATAGAGAGGGATAACAATTGCTTGAATTGTCCCAACTCTTTTGACCTATGGTAACTATATACACTCAGCAGCCCCTTCATTGTATGCCTCCTGTACCTAATAAATTGGCCACTAAGTGTAGGTTTGTGGTTTTCTGCTGCTGTAGCCTACCCACTTCAAGGCTCAAAGTTTTGTTCATTTAGAGGTGCTCTTCTGCACACCACTGTTATTTTTGTGGTTATTTGAGTTACTGTCATCTTCCTGTCAACATGAAGCAGTCTACCACTCTCCTCTGACTACTATCATTGACAAGGCATTTTCACCCACAGAACTGCCACTTACTGGATTTGTTTTGTTTTTCACACCATTCTCTGTAAACTCTAGAGACCGTTGTGCATGAAAATCCGAGGAGATCAGCAGTTTTTGAGATACTCAAACCACCCTGTCTGGTACCAATAATCATTCCACAATCAGAATCACTTAGATCATATTACTTCCCTGTTCTGATGTTTGGTCTGAACAACAACTGAACCTCTTGAACATACTTTTATGCATTGAGTTGCTACCACCTGATTGGCAGATTAGATATTTGCATTAATGAGCAGCTGTACAGGTGTGGCTAATAAAGTGCCCACGGTATGATGTATACAACACAGAAATAGGTAAATTTGACATATTCAGTCAATACCAAATCACAGAAAAATTCCGTATGCTGCTGATTAATTTTTCCCTGTGACCTATTCTTTGCGCATTCCATCAATTCTCCCTAGCAATTCTACCACGCACCTGCACATAAGGGGATAATTATTTACAGGCGTCTATTAACCTGCCAATCTACTTTTGAGATCTGGAGCTCCCAGGAGAAATCTATGCAGTCACAGGGAGAACCTGCAAAGTCCATACCATCAGTTCTTGAGATTTGGATCGAACTGAGGTTGGTCGATTTGTAAGGAAGTAGCTCTGCTAGCTGAACCATGGTCCATCTTAGGGCCAATGCGTTAAACATCTTAATTAAACATGGATATAATTGTCACACAAACCAAGTCAACATCAGCTAAGGAGATGTGACAAGAACTTTCCTCCAAATCACCATCTTTTCTTCCATTATTTTTGATAGGTTATCATTGTGTGGTTTTATCACAGTTATCTCAGCTAGCAGAAGAGCTCAGAACTCCGCAATGGATGGTCCCAATCCCAGCTGCAAAAGGAGGCGGGTTTGGCAAGGGGCTAGCACCCCATCCTGTCAAAACCCAGTGCTACAGAAATGGCAACAGAAGCTCCAAAGGTATCATCCCGGGAGAGGAAGGATCTTCAAAGCTGGGCAACATGCACAAAAAATGCTGGTGAACGCAGCAGGCCAGGCAGCATCTCTAGGAAGAGGTACAGTCGACGTTTCAGGCCGGGACCCTTTGTCAGGACTAACTGAAGGAAGAGTTAGAAGAGATTTGAAAGTGGGAGGGGGAGTGGGAGATCCAAAATGATAGGAGAAGACAGGAGGGGGCGGGATGGAGCCAAGAGCTGGAGAAGGGAGAGGATTACGAGACGGGAAGCCAGGGAAGAAAGAGAAGGGTGGAGGGGAGCCCAGAGGGTGGAGGGCAGGCAAGGAGTATAGTGAGAGGGACAGAGGGAGAAAAAAGAGAGAGAGAAAAAAAGGGGGAAAAATAAAAAATATATACTGTAAAATAAATAAATAAGGGATGGGGTGTGAAGGGGAGGAGGGGCATTAACGGAAGTTAGGGAAGTCAATATTTATAGATCTTCAAAGCTGGGCTTATGTCTTTGGATGACTAGAAAGACTTCCCCCAGGGAGAGGAATCCGGGGAGCTGCTATTTACAGCCTATACCCCAGCAGGGGTGATGGGCTTAAGGAGGAGATAAGGCCAGGGATCTTGTTCGGGGTCCAGGTAGCTCATTGTACCGAACCAAACTTACAAGGAAGATTCCACTTTCAGTTCAAAGTCCCTGAAGTAGGATGAGGAGCCACATCACACTAACTCAAAGTGTCAATGAATGACAAGAGAGTTCAAACAAGAGCGCTAGTGATCAGATGACATTATGGGTTGAGAGGGGTCACAATCTATAATTTCAATTGCTGTTCCACTCCATAAATACTGCCTGACCTGCTGAATTCCTCCAATGTTTTGTGTGGTGCTCTGGGCATCTCATTGAAACCTATGGTTTATTTAGAGGCCCAGACAGAGTGGACATGGAGAGGATGTTTCCTATGGTGGGGGAGTCTAGGACTAGAGGGTGCAGCCTCAGAGTACAAGAATGCCCCTTTACAACAGAGATCAGTAGGACTTTCTTTAGCCAGAGGGCAGCGAATCTGTGAAAGTTGTTGCCAAAGATGGCCGTGGAGGCCAGCTCACTGGGTGTTTTAAAATGGAGGTTGATAGGTTCTTGATTAGTGAGGGCATCAAAGCTTATGAGGAGAAGGCAGGAGAATGGGGTTGAGAGGGATAATAAATCAGCCATGATGGAACAGTGGAACAGGCTCAGTGGGTCACATGGCCTAATCTGTTCCTATGTCTTATGGTCTCATGGATTTCAAGCATCTACAGAATATCTTGTGTTTATGATGAACAGCTGATCAGCTAAAACCAATCAAGAAACAGTATTTTAATAAATAGCTTAACATTGGCCTAGATTTTGCAGGGAATCCTCATGAAACTGCTGACAATTCTCTGTGAAACTTTAGGACGCTCACCCACAAATAAAGAGTTCCTGAACCTGCAGTTACCCATTTGCCATTGTTTGCCTACCTGCTCTTCAGTGTCGGATGGCTCATGGAAGCACTCCTTGAGTACCACAGAGTGATCATAAAGTTTCCCCGTCACACATGCTGGGGAATTTATGAACACCCTGTGCTGGTTTCAGCTCATTGTAGCAAATGTTTCATTGTCAGTTAGATTGGAGTTGTAATGAGGTATTCAGATCAAAGTTAGTCCTAGTAGATACTTCAAATACTGTGAATATGATTAATTTGTAATAACACAAAATATTTTTAAACATTTTGAAGTATTAATGCCTTTAAGGATCTTTAATGTCAATAGTTTATAATTGTTTTTGTACGTCTTTTGACAGTTTTGACTGTTCTGGCCCATCTGTGGGTGTGGCTTAGCCAGCTGTCAAAGCTTTCTCACCTTTTTTTATATGGGTGGAGCTTGCTCTCCTCCACAATGTGTCCCAGATGGCCCATCTGGTGCACAGGGCCTCATGGTGAAGGAGTCAAGCACGTTCATGTTGCCCTTGCAAACTGCCGCTGCCTCGGCCGCACAAGGAAGCATGTTTGTACTTTATCTTGGCAGCCTGGGGTGCATATCAACTCCGACCCATTGAAGCACCAAGGCCTGAGGTATCAGACATTACAAATCAAATCTAACCCTAATCCACTTACAAATTGATTTTCCACCTATTGATAGACACTACACATAAAGTTGCATTTATTGGCATTATTTTTGTGGTTTGCTTTACACCTGGAATAATAATCGGAACAGCAGAAGCACTCTCATCACTCAGCAGACATCAGGAATCTGCCTCGTGCCCAAAACAGAAAATCTCCGTGAAAAACATTGAACCACAAACTCAAAACGCCAGCTTTTCTGATTTTAAACTTTAAAAGGATCAATGGATTGTTCAGGCCACTGCCTTCTTTGATGATTATATCTGTTCAAATGCCAGAGGCTCATCTGTGGTTGCTGTGGTCAATGGCTGGTTTGAAGGCATTTACAGGCGGGAAGGAACTGAAGGAACTCCAGAGGCTTTCAGCCCCATTATCAGGTATAATTATAAGCTGACAGTCCCGTCATTTTAAAGTCTTTACTCTTACAATACGTGAGGATGAAACTAAAGAGAGGTATTGCCATGGAAACTGTTGAACCATCAAAGGCCAAGTTGAGCTCTGTTCTTTACATTGAATGTACAAGTGCTTGCATTTAATTTGCCTAAGACAGAAAGCCTGCCAATTGTGCAGTTAGGGGTGACACTGGGGCAAATGTAAAAAAAAACTCAACTCGCTGGCTGTTTCTTCAGTTGGGCTACCTTGTTGCAACTTGTCCTGTTTTACTGAGTAATAGAGGTCTTTTCTGACAAACCACCTCTTGGAAGAATACCTAGTCAGCAGTTCAACATGCCCAGAATTAAAACAAATAAAAGAACTTTCAAATGCTCCCAATGCTGTCTCTAGTTTTGAGATAGTGTAGTTTCTATACACATCAATCCCCCATCTCCAGTCAGAGGTGGTTTGTACTCTAGCTTAAATGCTGATCAACGCCTCCACCCATTAACCTATCCCACCACCCCACCACTCCCCTCCACAGCCCCACAGCGCCCTTTCTCCCGTCATCTCCACTCTTTAATCCTGGTGTCAGCAAAAAAGGGTGTTACGTAATTCTGCATGTTCCTCGGAGTATTGACTCTGCAGTTGTAGATCATTTTACGCCAGGAAAAGAGTTATTAGTCTAACATCAAGAACTATTCAGGGAGGCAAAGGACCTAGTCCAACTTTATGGATGTTGGTAATTTAGAAAGAGTAGAAAAATTAGTTATAAGTAGAGACTGCTGTTTGAAAAGGCCATGCCATGGTCTCACAGCTTCTTGGGCGGGAGGTACAGAAGACGAGTCCAACACTACTTCCCTTCAACCACTCAGTTCTTCTGCCAACCTACACAACCCTAATGACTACCTCTATATAGCAACACTATGTCCACTTAGACCACTTTGAACCACAATTGTTGTTTTTCCTGTAGAAAATGACGTACAATTTATGTTCATATTTATCTTGTGAATGCTGCTCATGTACCCGTGATACTGCTCCAACAAATTTGATTGCACGTGTACAACATGTACTTGTGCATGTAATAATTAATGATAATAAATATTATAATATAACAATACATTTTAATTATATTACATATTATATTACAAATATAATAATATATTCAGCTTTGACTTTGCCAACGGTGGAGACATAGAGGGCATCATCATGCTGACTCTCAGAGCAATCCCAACCCCCATTTATTTCACTGTTGTCTAAACCCTGACACACGCCCACTAATATTCCGCAACACACACAAAATGCTGGAGGAACTCAGCAGGCCAGGCAAGCATCTCTGGAAAAGAGTGATCAGCTGGCGTTTCAGGCCGAGACCCTTCATCAGGAATGGGGAAAACAAGATGAGAGGTCAGAGTAAGAAGGTGGGGGGGGGGAGAAAGAAGTACAAGGTGGTAGGTGACAGGTGAAGCCAGGAGAGGGGGAGTGGTGAATTAAAGAGCTAGGAAGTCAATCGGTGAAGTAAATGAAGGGCTGGAGAAGGGGGACGGGAGAGAAGGCCATGGAAGAAAGGGAAGGGGAAGGAGCACCAGAGGGAGGTGATGGACAGGTAAGGAGACAAGGTGAGAGAGGGAAGTCGGAATGGGGAATGGTGTAGGAGGGGTGGACAAATTACCGGAAGTTCTCCAATTAATATTCACTCCTGTTTTTCCATCACTCAACTGAGGGTAACTTCCCACAGCCATTTAACCTACCAACGAGTCAATCTTTGGGAAGTGAGGGAGCAAACGGGAGCATCGGTGGTCGCACAGGCATCGCCAGAAGTCAGGATCGAACCCAGATCACTGGAGTCTGAGCCAACCATATTACCTACAACTCCATTCTTGTCAGGGCAAAGTGAAAAGGGAAAATAAATCTACATTTATGTAACACCTTTTACAACCTCACAATACAGCTGATCAACATCTTGGAAGTGTGGTCTTGTTCTTATATTGGAAGGGAGCCAGCTGTCATGCACAGCACTCACTCACTACATCGACTCAGGCCTAGGGGGCTGGCGTTGGGCACGATGACGGACTCTCCACTTCTCCCTCTCCCTCATCAGTGTGTTCAGTTCATCTACATTAGCCGCGCCGCTGTCTTCTAGAAGCGTGTTGACCATAGTCTTGGGAGGGCGCCCAGGGTTCATCCTCCTGTGCTTGGGCTCCTATATGACGACTAGGCTGGCAGGTAGCTCAGGGTGGCGTAGACAGTGCCCCGCTAGTTGCAGTCTTCTCGCCTCGATTTTAGTGGACAGCATCGGTAGGTTGTCATAGAGCTCAACGTTCGTCATGTGCTGTTGCCAACACACATCAAGAGCCATCCGGAGCATTCGTGTATAGCAACCACCTAGAGACTTTCGCATAGTCTTGGTGTGTGTCCATGTCTCGCATCCGTACGTGAGAATGGACTCTATGACTGCTATGAAGATCCTCTCTTTAAGCCCTCTGGTCAGGTTCGACTTCCAGATTTCCTTCATGTCGTTCATAGCCCTCCACGCCAGCGCCTTCCATATCTTTATGCACAGCAAGATCCCAAATATTAATGCCCAGATGTTATTTTGGTCATACTGGTTAAATTATAAGTGGTCGTCCCAACACCAGAGAGACCTTTCTGTCATTATATAAAATGATGTTGTGGGATTGTTCATTCTCTGAACAGGCCACACCAAAGAGACATCACATCTGACAGATCATGACTGTATCAGTGCTACCAAAGCGTCAGCCATGTCTTTAGAGTCTCCAACTCATTGCATCCTGACCCAAAGCCAAAAATCTGAGCCGGGGCTGGCAGTCTGTAAGAGCCCATTACTGGATTTCACTGACTCTCAACTTAAAAAAAAGAAAACTTTGTTCCTCTTCAGTTTCTCGTGTGGCGGGGCAGAGGCAAGAGTGGAATGGTAAAGAGAAATCACTGAAAATGGTCACTGATGCATCTAGAACATGACGAGCACAAAGATGACATTGGGCTTGGACTTCATCGGCTGGGATCCAATTGGCTGACATTACCAAATATTATTCTCTTGACCTCACTATGAAGGGGACAGGCGCCTTCTGGGTTCTGTCGTTTTCAAAACAAGTGGATGAGATAAATAAAGACTGAACACATGGAACATATCTTGGAGTAATTAATTTACATTCCAAGTATTCACCGCAGTTTGCTGTTCCTTTAATCTCATTTTCAAATGGAATCCATAGTTAAGTTCTGAGACTAATACTGTTATACAGCTGGTGAGATTTTGATTATTTTTCTCTATAAGATTAGCTTCCATCAAATCAATTTTTAAATGAGATTTTTTTTCAGCCAATTTTCTGGTTATGCCACTGTATTTTAAACATCGCACTGAATATCAACTCCACTAATGAATTGTTGTGCTTATAAAACAGCAGGGACCCATCCTGCCATCGAGAAACTCATGCATTTCAAATCCTAATGCTCTCAAACTTAAAAAGCAGCAGACAATTTGTCCAGGCATGTTTGCAAACCTGATGAAAGGGCTTGCCAGGAACTGAGTGGAGAACCAGGACTGCCAGTGCTCTGAGACTGTCCAAGAGTCTCCAGGAGGGTATAATCTCCCGAATATTCCTGCAAGGAATCCAGAAGAAAAAGCATACAGCATTTCCTTTTTAAGTGGTCTGCTTCTCTGCTAATTTTCCAGGAGCATATGTCTTGAATACTTCGGGGTGACAGGTAGCGTAGTGGTTAGCGTAGCACGATAAAAAGCACCAGTGAACTGTGTTCCGTTTCCACTGCTGTTGTATAGAATTTGTACATTCTCCCTCTGTTTGCAACACGCATCAAAGTCACTGGTGAACGCAGCAGGCCAGGCAGCATCTCTTGGAAGAGGTACAGTCGACATTTCGAGCCAAGACCCTTCGTCAGGACTAACTAAAAGAAGAGCTAATAAGAGATTTGAAAGTGGGAGGGGGAGGAGGAGATCAGAAATGACAGGAGAAGACAGGAGGGGGAGGGATGAAACCAAGAGCTGGACAGGTGATTGGCAAAAGGGATATGAGAGGATCATGGGATGGGGGGCCTAGGGAGAAAGAAAAGGGGGAGGGGGGGAAAACCCAGAGGATGGGCAAGGGGTATAGTGAGAGGGACAGTGCCTTCAGTTGGCACTGGTCCACCATCCGGTCCATTCCCTCTGGAAGTCAGATACACCATTCGTAACACCGAAGGGGACGCGCAGGAAGTGACAAAGCCTGCCGTCTACCTTGAAGGCGGTGTAAGTGCGGTCCTCCCGGCGGATGGGGAGCAGATGGTAAGTGGATTTGAGGTCTATGGTCGAGTGCACCTTGTACTGTGCTATCTGATTGACCATATCCGCGATGCGGGGTAGGGGGTACACGTCGAGCTGTGTGAACCTATTGATGGTCTGGCTATAGTCCACGACCATCCTATTCTTCTCCCCGTTCCGAACAACCACCACCTGCGCCCTCCAAGGACTTGTGCTTGCCTCAATGACCCCCTCCCTGAGCAGCCGCTGCACCTCTGACTTAATGAAAGCTCTGTCCCCCGCGCTGTACCTCCTGCTTTTAGTTGCCACAGGTTTACAGTCGGGGGTCAGGTTGGCGAACAGTGGTGGGGGAGGGATCTTGAGGGTGGAGAGGCCGCAAGTGGTGTCCATAGTGCGGCTGTTGGCATGGTGTTGGGTGGGATGTGCGGGTCAGTGTGTGGGGGTGGTCAGTAGCGGGGTATGTGAGGTATTCCTACAAAACTGAAAATTTCCAACAGTGATCGGTGGGTGGGGCCCATCATACTCCATTGTCACACTTCTCAGGCGGCTCTGGAAGTCATAGTCATAGTCATAGTCATACTTTATTGATCCTGGGGGAAATTGGTTTTCATTACAGTTGCACCATAAATAATTAAATAGTAATAAAATCATAAATAATTAAATAGTAATATGTAAATTATGCCAGGAAATAAGTCCAGCACCAGCCTATTGGCTCAGGGTGTCTGACCCTCCAAGGGAGGAGTTGTAAAGTTTGATGGCCACAGGCAGGAATGACTTCCTATGATGCTCTGTGTTGCATCTCGGTGGAATGAGTCTCTGGTTGAATATACTCCTGTGCCCAACGAGTCCATTATGTAGTGGATGGGAGACATTGTCCAAGATGGCATGCAACTTGGACAGCATCCTCTTTTCAGACACCACTGTCAGAGAGTCCAGTTCCATCCCCACAACATCACTGGCCTTACGAATGAGTTTGTTGATTCTGTTGGTGTCTGCTACCCTCAGCCTGCTGCCCCAGCACACAACAGCAAACATGATTGCACTGGCCACCACAGACTCATAGAACATCCTCAGCATCGTCGAGCCCCAATAGCACAGGGGCACACAGTTGAGGCATGTAAAGTCTCGATATTCTGTGCCCTGCACCACTAGCGTCGCTACACAACCCCCCCAGATGTCTGTTGTATGCGACTCGGAAGCCATGGCAACCCTCTGACTTACCGGCCGTATCGTGAGTCCGCAACGCTGCACTGTGTCCAGGTGGATAAAACTCTCCATGCTTCCCGTGTCAAACAGGCAGCTTGTCCTGCACCCTTCCACCAGGATGTCCATCATTGACCTTGCGAGCTGGTGGGGAGCGCTTTGGTCGAGGGTAATGGAGGCCAGAGTTGAGTTGCTGTCTTGGTCCAGCGCGGTGGGGTGCCTCGTGAGCACCCGTGGGTCATAGGCAGTTCGAGGTGGCGCCGACCAAGATGGCCGCCCCCATGTCTCGCACATGGTGGTGGCGTGCAGACAAGATTGTGACAGCCAAGATGGCGACCCCCATGCCTCGCATGTGGCACTGCTCGATCCCGCTTGCGGTTTGGACTTATAGGTCTTGGCGAAGTGGCCCTTCTCTCCACAGCTGGAGCAGGTAGCTTCTCAGGCCGGGCAGCGTTTCCGGGGGTGCTTCTCGAGTCTGCAGAAGTAGCACTTCGCAGACTCGCGACTGGCAGCAGCTGTGGTCGATTCGCCAGCGGGTTGCGGGGTCCGTGGCATCCACAAGGCCGTCAGGAGATCACGTGCCCGGAGAGCCTCAGAGTTGTACAGAGCGGCCTCCAGCGTGTTGGCCAGCTCAATCACCGAACGTAAGATCGGCGTGTTCCAGCAATCTGGTCCCAGTGATGAAGGCGTCTCTTACTAGGATCTCCGCATAGTGTTCGGCCGTCAGCCGCCGGCAATCGCAGGCCCGCACGAGTGTCTGTAGGGCCCAGACAAACTCAGCGCTCGACTCTCCAGGCCGCTGCTGCCGCATTGCTAAGCAATGTCGCGCATAGGTGGTGTTTGTCGGCCGCAAGTATTGTCTTCTGAGGTCGCTCATCACGCTGTTGTAGCTCACCTGGTCTCTAGACCCATGGACTGACCCTGGAGAGGAGAACTCTGCGCTTCGCGGTGGGCTCGGTCACTTCAATCTCCTCCATGTATGATTCAAAGCAGGCTAGCCAGAGTTTGAAAGCGTTTCCGGCTTCAGGTGTTTGCAGGTCGAGGTCTAACTTGTCAGGTCTCAGGGAATGTTCCATGCCTTAAAATTACTGTTAATAAAATTGATGCACTATCTGTTACTCCAAAAGACTAGAAGCAGAGTAAATACTGAAAGGCTTTTAATAACGGCAAAATGGATCCATGTCCATGTTGTATGTCTGTGGGAGGAGCAGTGACACAATCGCCTTTATTCAGGGGTCTGTGGGAGGAGCCACAGGAGCAGTCAGCAGAGGGGCGTGTCCAGGCATATCCAGACAGGTAACCCAGTTATAACCTATATACATGGTTTACCACAGGAAACCTCATCCTTAATAATGGACTCCAACATCTTCCCTACCACTGAAGTCAGGCTAATTGGCCTATAATTTCCGTTCTTCTGCCTCACTCCCTTCTTAAAGAGTGGACTGGAATGCAGAACCATTCCAGAGTCTAGTGATTCTTGAAAGATCATTACTAATGGCTCCACAAACTCTTCCGCCACCTCTTTCAGAACCCTGGGGTGCAGTCCATCTGGTCCAGGTGACTTACCTACCCTCAGACCTTTCAGTTCACCAGCACCTTTTCCTTAGTAATAGCAACACATTACCCCTCTAGTGTCCAATCAATTTTGGCCAGCTCTCCTGCCATCCCCCTGTATCGCCCTTTACCCCTTTGTAAAGAAAACAGCTACAGGTTTGACAAATCAGAAATAAAAATAAAGAGATCTAGAAATACTTAACTGGTCAAGCAATGTATGTGAAAAAAGGAGTTAATGTTTTGCATCAGAAGAACCATCAACCTGAAACTTAAGCTGTATTAGCTGTGTTTCTGCTGAGTGTTTACAGCTGTTTCTGTTCCATTCCTTGCTCCAACATTTTTTGCTTTTATTTTAAACAACGGATTATGTGGGACTTAACACATCATCAGGTGTACTTTCTTCATTGCAGCAGTGACCACCCCTAAATTTAATAAGTGCCTTCATACCTGCCTATATTACCTGTTTATTTTTCCTAAAACACACCTGGAGTACACCTGCGATATAAAATTTTGCACCTCATGACTACATTTCCCCATCAGACTGCTTTGGATCCATAAAAAGGTTTAAGGTCGTCCATCAGCTTTTGTTAACTTTCTAGTTTGACACAACTTGATCTAATCCCAGTCACTTCTGATGGGACCATTCAGATATTGTTACTGAAGGGTAACAGAAGCAAAGTGACCCTTCCAGCACAAAATGATCAAATTGCCACCGACGAGGTGTAATTTATGAGCCAGCATTACAACTGCTCACTATCGAAAGCTCTGTCCTGTGTATCGTCTCTGTTGCCCCTATCCCCATAACCCCTTACCTCTCAGTCTATTCTGTCTCCTGTTTTGGGTTTTCCTATCCTATTGAAACAAAGGTAGACTAGGACAGCACAGGAGCAGGTCCTTTGGCCCACAATGTTGTGTTGAACCAATTAAATCAGTAATAAAATGGCCAATTAAACTAACTTCTTTTGCCTACACAATGTCCATATCCTTCTATTTTCCTCACATCCATGCATCTATCTAAACATCCCTTAAAAGTCCCTAATGTATCTGCCTCTACCTACCATAGGCAGTGCATTCCACACACCCACCATTCTCTGTGTGAAATACTTGCCCCTCACATCTCCTTTGAACCTACCCCCTCTCACATTGAATGCATACCCTCTGGAATTAGACATTAGAACTCTGGGAAAAAGATACAGTCTGTCTACTCTGTCTATTCCTCTCATAATCTTATAAACATCAGTAACACCCTGAGAAAGGTTTCACTGCTAATGTAATGGTCCTCCTGTAGAAGCAGTGTTTGGGTTATGGCTAGAGTTAATGGGGACTTTGGAATCTGCGCTGTCCAATGAAGAGAGTGTTCTTTTTCTTGTTGTGTGCCTGAGACCGAGGTGATCCGGGTCTTTTGTTCGGCAGAAGATGAAGAGAGAAGATGCCAGAAAGGAGAGGTCGTAGACACCAGAAAGGAGTGGATTTGGAGTGGGGCCAGGGGTCAACGAAACCCGGGGAAATTGATGGAGGACCAGCGGAACCGAAACCGTGAGCTCCAACTAGTGCAAACTAGACTGTTTCATTAAAAAGGGCCCTTTTCTTTTTGTTTTACTATAGTAACCCTTTGGTCTAATTAAGAATTATAAAGCTAAATCGTTTAATTGCTTATGGTGTATTTTGTGGTACTGATTTGTAACAGAGTGACACATCACGCAGCGTCCACACAACAGGAGGTTTTGCTCCTCAGTCCCACACGTTTGGTGGGGCCAGAGATTGTCCTCCCTAGACTTACATGGCCGACAGAACCTGGGGGTTACACCTCTATCAGATCTCCCCTCAACATACAGATACCCTTTGAGACAGGCAGTGGTGCTGTTGACCTTAGTATCTTGATTAATACACAAAGGACAGATGTCAAGAGGGCACGGGGCAACTGCAGCTACTTCTCAACTACGTAACATGTTTCCCCTCAGCCCACTATAAAAACTTGCCTGCTTCTTTACAACAAGGCCATAAAACCAGGGTTTTTCCCTCCAACCAATCACTTACAAGACTTTGGTCAGGCTCATTACAAGAAGGTGGCCCCTCCATAATCAGAGGATGATGCAACCAGTTAGAATGCTCTCCACAACACATCTGTAGAAATTGGTGAGAGTCATTGGAGACATACCAAGTCTCCTCAAACCCCTAATAAAATATAGTGACCATCATGCCCTCTCTGTAATTGCATCAATATGTTGGACAGCTCTTCAGAGGTGTTGACACCAAGGAACTCGAAACTGTTCATTGCTGATTTCTCAGTGAGAACAGGTGTGTGTTCCCTTGACGTCCCCATCGTGAAGCCCACAATCAATTCTTTGGTCTTACTGATGTTAAGTGCAAGGTTGTTGTAGTGACACCACTGAACTTGCTGACCTATCTTGCACCCGTAAGCCTCCTCATCACCACCTGAAATGTCTCCAACAATAGTGGTGTCATCGGCAAATTTATAGATGGCAATTGCGCTGTGCCTAGCCGCACAGTCGTGTGTGTAGGCTGAGTAGCGCAGTGGGCTAACCATACATCATTGAGGTGCACTAGAGTTGATTGTCAGCAGGAGGTGATGTTATTTCTGATCCATACAGACTGTGTATTCCAATGAGGAAGTCAAGGATCCTATTGCAGAGGGAGGTACAGAGGCCCATGTTTTGGAGCTTGTTGCTTAGAACTGAGGGTGTGATTGTGTTGAATGCTGATCTGTAATCAATAAACAGCAGGTAAACTGCAGCCTAAACTGCAGCCTAATGTTTTGTGACAGTCAGCCTCACTTGAAGTTGTTTTTCTGACAACATTTGACAATGTTGAAGGATGTAATGGCTCCAATGTAGAATTACTCTCTGAGGTATGAATGGGGAAAGACATGTTTGTGGTCTTCAGCCCATTCATTTTAACATTCGATGTGTTGTGCACCCAGAAATGCTTTTCTGTGCACCACTGTTGTAACGTGTGGTTATTTGAATTGCCATAAGACATAGGAGCAGAATTAGGCCATTTGGCCCATTGAGTCTGCTCTGCTATTTCATCATGGCTGATCAATTTTTCCGCTCAGCACCCAGTCTCCTGCCTTCTCCCAATATCCCTTCATCCCCTCACCAATCAAGAATCTATTAACTTCTCCCTTAAATTAACATACAGACTTGGCCTCCACAACAAATTCCAAAGATTCACCACTCTCTGGCAAAAGAAATTCCTCCTCATCTCCATTATAAAAGTACACCACTCTATTGGGACCCGACGCAGACTGGGAGACCGCTTTGCTGAACACCTACGCTCTGTCCGCCAGAGAAAGCAGGATCTCCCAGTGACCACACATTTTAATTCCACATCCCATTCCCATTCTGACATGTCTATCCACGGCCTCCTCTACTGTAAAGATGAAGCCACACTCAGGTTGGAGGAACAACACCTTATATTCCGTCTAGGTAGCCTCCAACCTGAAGGCATGAACATCAACTTTTCTAACTTCCGCTAATGCCCCACCTCCCCCTCGTACCCCATCCATTAATTATTTATATACACACATTCTTTCTCTCACTTTCCTTTTTCTCCCTCTGTCCCTCTGACTATACCTCTTGCCCATCCTCTGGGTCCCCCCCCCCTTGTCTTTCTCCCTGGACCTCTTGTCCCATGATCCTCTCATATCCCCTTTGCCAATCACCTGTCCAGCTCTTGGCTCCATCCCTCCCCCTCCTGTCTTCTCCTATCATTTTGGATCTCCCCCTCCCCCTCCAACTTTCAAATCCCTTACTCACTCTTCCTTCAGTTAGTCCTGATGAAGGGTCTCGGCCTGAAACGTCGACTGTACCTCTTCCTAGAGATGCTGCCTGGCCTGCTGCGTTCACCAGCAACTTTGATGTGTGCCACTCTATTCTGAGACTGTGTCCTCTGGTCTTCGAATCTCCCACCATAGGAAACATCCTCTCCACATCCACTCAACCAAGGCCTTCCACCATTCAAAAGGTTTCAATGAGGTCACCCCTCATTCTTCTGAATTTCAGTAAATACAGGCCCAGAGCCATCAAATATTCCTCATATGACAAGCCATTCAAACCTGGAATCATTTTCATGAACCTCTTTTGAGCCCTCTCCTGTTTCAGCATTATCTTTCTAAGATAAGGGACCCCAAATTGCTCACAATACTCCAAGTGAGGCCTCACCAGTGCTTTATAAAGCCTCAGCATTACACCCTTGCGTTTATATTCTAGTCCTCTTGAAAAGAATGCTAATATTGCATTTGCCTTCCTCACCACAGACTCACCCCGCAAATTAACTTCCAGGGAATCCTGCACAAGGAGTCCCAAGTCCTTTTGCACCTCAGTTTTTCATTTTTTCTCTACATTTAGAGAATAGTCAACTCTTTCATTTCTTCTACCAAAGTGCATGACCACACACTTCCCGACATTGTATTCCATCTGCCACTTCTTTGCCCACTCTCCTAATCTGTCTAAATTCTTCCGTAACCTCTCTACTTCTTCAAAACTACCTGCCCCTCCACCTATCTTCATACCCTCTGCAAACTTTGCAACAAAACCATCAATTCCATCATCCAAATCATTGACATATAACGGTTAAAAAAAAAATTGGTCCTAACATACACTTCCGTGGAGCACCACTAGTCACAGGCAGCCAGCCAGAAAAGGCTCCCTTCATTCTAACTCTTTGCCT